>NC_090933.1:1131045985-1131669578 GCF_040938575.1 Ambystoma mexicanum | reverse complement strand
GTCCCCCTCTAAAAACTCTTTTTTAAGGGGCGATCAGAAACTTGGTAGTTTATCCTTCTATCTTATGAAATTCCCAGATAGAGCATTGCGTAATAACTTCCTAAGGATTAGGTTGAACCTGGTACATGTGGAGAAGTGCTAGAAGGACGCAAGCAGGGGGATAGAGGAAAAAAACCAATGTAAAGTATGCGTTGTTCCAGCAAAACAATCACTTAGGCATTTCCTGATGGAATGCGAAGGCACAAGGAGTTTACGATTAACACCCTTCGGGAAATGTGTGCGTCATGAGGAAGATTTATACTCAGAATGCTTTTGGGATAGGCTGATCTCGGTTTAAAATGCAGCAATAACATCAGCAGTGGGTCAAGTATTGTATTAAAGATATGCGAAATTACTGTTTGACGTAATTAACCCACAAATGAGTGACTGAAACCTAGAAAAGTTAAATGAACTTAAATTGAATCTGAGAGACACACAATGGGGCTGATTCATGGAATTTTTGCACTGAAAAACATGGATTTGTGCGCCATTCTGACCGCAAATCTCCATTTGTTAAACAGGGATTCGCAAGCTGAATGGCGCACAAATCTCAGTTTTTCGGCGCAAATAATTCCATGAATCAGCCCCATAATGTCAATTTAATAATTGGTTTAATAATTGTTTTATGTGAACCTAAGTATTGTGGGAAAATGTTTTTGTTTTAAGAATGTGTAAATAGCTTTTATCTATATTTATGTTAGGTTTTGTAATGGCTTGATGATAAGCCAAATACCAAAAAAAAAAGACCTACCAAGATGGCCTATGAGCGATGGTCTGCGAATCCTAGCTTTCTCTGCTCACGGCTTACATTTTGGTACATGTAGGCCTGAGTGTTATACTGCCAAAATAGAACTTTAAATACTATACAAGAATATATATTGATGTGAGCTAAAAAGCCACAACGTCTGAACCATCTATCCTTTACAGAAGACAGCTAAAGATGCTACAGGAACATGTGAAGTGTGACATTCACAAATTTGCCAATTGTGCAACCAGAAAACCCACGCCTCCCCAAGTGAGTGACCAATCTATGTGATCCTGGGAAAAATCACTCCACACAAAAGGATCTTCTTTTCTTTGACTGAAACAAATTGGGATCACTTGGAAGGGATTATGTGATGTGTAAACTATGTAAAAAGCGTCACCCATAAATGGTTTATTGGATACAAAAGTGTGACCTGAATCGTGCAACAGATTGCTACATCAGGTGTGTCAACCAACTGAGGCACCTTGCTAAGCATATTCAGAATATCTCTACTTTGGGGGTATTATTTAGAGGATCCATAAAAATAAGGGTTCATATGTGAGAAATGTTATTCTGGAGGTGAAAGCAGATTAAAATCAAATCGAAATATATTGTACTATAGCCCAGTTTTGAGTAGCACAACGTATTCCCTCTGGGCGACCTCATTGCACTGCAAAAATGATGGAGGAAAGTCCACGGGTCCAGACTTAAAAATAAAACGCAGGGGAACTCATTAACATACCAACTGAATGTGGTATCACCAGAAATTCGCATAGGAAGGTGCCCTCTGAAAAAAGTGAGCAGACTCCATCCACTCGCGTGTATCCTCAACTTGAGCCCTGGGAAAGGCTATCAATTAAGCCCAACCACTACCATTGCCTGTCAGCAACATTACACAATGGGACAAGCCAGTTATGTATCAGTGTGGGCCCTGCCACCAATGTGTGGTGTGTAAGGTTGCCTAGAGCAATGATAGTGGTTATGATTTATTTTAGAAACCTTCGATCTACGTGTAGTATACTGGGCATGCAATATACCTTTGTGATGTGGCAGGCTTGACCTCACGTCTTCTTGTGGCATGTGAATTCAGAAAGCAGTGTAGTTATAAAGCGTGTGGCATAGGATGCAGTGGGTAAACAAACAGTACATGGCGATAGACGCAGACAGAAGGTGACATCATATTTGTTAGACTCCTTTGGGATAGTAGACTCGATTCCAAGATGCTGGCTAACAAACCACCCTGCAGCTTCCCCACTCCCTTCCACACGGTACCTATTCATTTCCGTTAGCAGTACTCTGTGAAACCACAGTCTGTTTTGGGAATGGTGCATCCTTTGGCCATAGATAGAAGTGTAATCAAACAGTAGTTGAAGTGTGGCCTTTGTTGGTGCTCGGAGAGGGCCAAGGGGTTCATGGGGTAACATGTCCCCATGTCCCGAGAGGATAGCTCAGCAGCAACGTGGTCGCCTTGGAAACAAGACGACATAAAGCAACACAGGTTCGATCCCCGGGTCCGCGCTTAGAAGCCTCCGGGTATTAAGCGCGTTATAAATACGCAACTAAGAGACATATTCCTGTAACAGCACCTCGATGCCCCAGGGCTGTGTTAGCGCTTTAAAAATATAAATAAGTAAATAACATGTGGTACGGAGTGAGTATGGGGAAGTTAAATGTCCAAGTGGGTGGGATTGCATCAAAAAGGGGGTTCACCTGGATTCCGTTTCTATTTTCTCTCTTCAGTTAAAACATAATTCAATTTGGATGTAACATTTAAGAGGGCTTTTGGAGATTTTCCTCCTACATATTCTCAAGGTTTGGGGTGTGTGGCCAGTGGTCACTGAATATCGGAAAATACACATGGATTTCGAAATCAGACTAATTATAAGTGGCATAGGCATTTTAGTAATTTTGTGGCCCGTTTAAAAAATGAAAATGTTTTGCGCTTTTGTGGTGTGAGGGCAAAATCATTGTACGCTTGATGGTCTACCTACTAACGCAGTCCCTTGGACTCGGGCAAGCATGTCCTAGTTAGAAGCATCTGCCCATATGTGTACTGGAATATTAAAGAAAAACACAAAAATGTTAGACAGAGGCCTATGCTTCAAAGGAAGTACCCTTTTATTGCATTTCGGCCGGGAGGATTTGCTTAACCGTGTGGTTAACACAAATGACTCAAGTAAGTCAAAGGCAGCAGCGCTTCTATATGGAGAAAAGAGGGCTGGTTAGTAATTCATTACACAGGAGTGCACATAGACAGAACCTACTTTACAATGGTTTATGATCAGTAAAGACTAACAGAACAATTGTAGGTACACTTTTCTGTTGACGTCCTTGTCAGGAAGGACTTCCCTTGAATTAGTAACTAAACCAAACACAGGAAAGCACACGAAACCTACACCTTATGTCACCCTTCCCCAATGCACAAAGATTAACCTGATCCTCTACACAAAATGGATGTCAGCATTAGGACAGACACTAGACAAAAATCAAAATGGCACCAATTTAACCAAGATAGTCGAAAGAGACACGATCGCTGCTAAGATACATTATCGCAAACAGAAACGTAGTCGCCTTATTTCTGATTTCTCCCTTCCTTTGTCCTCTTTTGTAAGTTACTCATCAGCTGAAAATGTGGCAATGATAGCATATATTATGTAGATAGGGCACAGAATTATCTTTGCATACAGCTAGTTGATGATGGGGTATTTGTATTTATTGTGTATTTCTATAGCGATTAATGCCGAAGTGCTTCACAAACATTATCAAAAGTACAATAAAATGAGTAAGAAATTATCAAACCAAAAGATCGTAGAAAGAAGGTGAGTTTTCAGACGAGATTTGAAAAGAGGAAATTATGAGATAGAATGCAAAGAAAAAGGGAGAAATTTCCAGTAATGTGGTGCAAGCAACGAAACTGTAACTGTAGAAAGAGGGACTGGAAACGGAGGCAGTGTGTGACGTAATAGAAGGAAAATAAGAGATGAGAGATAAGGAGGAGCTAGGCAGTAGAGTCATTTTATAGACAATTCAGTGGAAATTAAACAGCAGTCGGGATTCAAAAGACAACCATTGAAGCGAGTGCAGTGCAGAGGAGATAGAATCACTACCGAACAGGTAGCAATGGGTGCAAACAGATGGGTGATAGACAGAATGAAGAGGAGCAAGATGAACAGCAAGCAGACCAAAGAAAAGGGAAGAACTGAAACATCAGAAGAAGACAAGAGAAGAAATAAGGTGTTGAGAAGTAGAAAAATTAAAAGGAACCGATGAGCCGTCTGGATGTTGTATAGTTGAAAGCAGCATGGACGTGAATTCATAGAACTATGAATAGAGAAGAAAAGTGAAGAATCAAAGACAACACCCAAGTTGCGCAAAATAGGGGAGATAGATAAGGAAGGTGGAGGAAAAGAGATGGCGAGAGAGGATAGAGGGATAGTATCAGCTGAAAGAAAATAACCTCAGTTTATCTATGGGTTGGATGGAGATAACGAGATGAAATTCTTGCTTGTATTGCAAGAAGACAGGAAGATAAAGAAGAAATAATAGAATCAGGAAAGGAAGAAAAAGACAGACACATTTGAGAGCCGTCGGTTTATAGGTCGTAGGAAAACCCAAAGGAGGAAATTTGAGGCCCAAGAGAAGAAGTATAGAGGGAGAATAGAAGAGGACCAAGAACAGAACCTTTGGGAACACCGTAAGACAGGCAGAGAATAGAAGAAGAGTGACCAGCCCAGGAAACAAAGAAGTCGCGGTCAGAAAGATAAGAATGAAACCAGCTAAGGAGAGATCCTTGAAAGCCAAGGTCGCCAGGTAAAGGGAAGAGAATAGAGTGGTTGACTGTGTCAAAGGCAGCCGACAAGTCTAACAGAACAAGGAGAGAGGAACGTTTAGAATAACGTGAAGTAAGGAGCGAATTGGGGAACATCAAGAGAGCAGAGTGATCGGACCTAAATCAAGATTGAAAAGGTGGCAGAAGACAGTGCAGATTAATGAAAGAGCAACCTTGGGAATGTTCAAGGCGCTCCAGAAGCTTGCAAAGGAAAGGTTGAAGAGAAATAGGATGACAGTTAGATGGTAAAGAGGGATCAAGTGAGGCTTTTAGTATGTTTGAAAGAAGATGGAACAGCAGTAGAGGAGAGAGGGAAATTAAAAGAGCATGAGATTAGCAAGAAGAGAGAAGTAGATAGGTAGAATTAAAGAAGAACCATCCAGATCAGAAAATAGAGCAAAAGAGGGCATCATCAAAGTGAGGAGAGGTGGCATGAGAAGGTGAGGGAAGAGGTGCAGAAGAGGGAGGAATACATGTGCAAATAAGAGACATTTTTTGAAGAGAAGTAATAAGAAAAATAAGAAGCAGAAAGTGAAGAGGAGGAGGCGGGGTCAGGCGAGGGAGGGAAAAGAAGAACATTTACATTTTGAAAAAGCTGGTTTGGATGAGAAGCAAGTG
Organism: Ambystoma mexicanum; assembly: GCF_040938575.1. NCBI lineage: Eukaryota > Metazoa > Chordata > Amphibia > Caudata > Ambystomatidae > Ambystoma > Ambystoma mexicanum. The sequence continues at coordinate 1,131,664,347 of NC_090933.1, read as the reverse complement.
AGGAGAAAAGAGATGAAGTATACTTGCTTAGCAGAAAGGAGCATGGAATTAATTATTACTATTATTATTAGGGTATTTACAGGGCGTGGACCTAGCTTTGGGATGCAATGGAGCGCTTTACAATCATAGGGGGAGGAACACAGTAAAGGCAGCTGAGAAAAAAGGAGCGGGGGTTAATAGAGGAGGGTGGGCAATTGGCAGCATGGGCAAAGACAGTGGGGAGCATATCACTGAGTCGCAGGTAGGATGGGAAGTGCAGAGTATGTAGACCTAGATGTTAATGAGGACCCATTCCTTGAAGAGTAAACTATTGAGGTCTTTCCTGAACTGTACAAGTGATGGGGCAGGTCTGATGTTGATGGGGCAGAGGTTCCAGAGTCTTTCCAAGTCTGTACATTTTCTTACTCCTCCAGAGATGCTGAGTTTCTCAGTGAGGTAGCTTGGGGACTTCAGGATGACAGCCTTGTAGATAATGCAACACGATTTGAAGATGATATAGGCTTGCAGTAGGAGCCAGTGCAGTTCGATGAGGGTTGGGGTGATGTGGTCACAGTTGTGAAGTCCTTTAATCAGTCATGCTGCAGCATGCAGGTCACATTTCAGAGGTACCAGGGTAGTCGCCGGGAAGCCTTTCCGAAAGAGCATTGCCACCACCAGGTGGGGGAAGACCAAGGCTTGGACAGCGGATCTTAAATTGTTTTCTGGGATGAAGGGCTTGATTTTCTGCAGGAGAGAAAGTTGGTACCAGTGCCTTCCTTGCTATTTGGTGTCTGACAATGTTGAACCCAAGGGACCTGGCACCGGGGGCCAGCTGGGGTGTGAATCCCTTGAGGTTCATAGCAGAGAGCCAGGCCTGGGTGTCAGGGTGTTCAGTGGTGTTTGTCAGCATTATGCATTCAGTCTTGGAGGGGTTGTGCTTCAGGTAAGCACTGGACATCCAGGACTGGAGGCAGACCATGAGCCTGTGGGTTTATTCGATGGAGGACACCTTGAGGTAGATCTGCCTATCATCTGCATTTTGGTGAATGTTGATGTTGTGTGGAGAGAGAAGGGTTCTGAGCAGTTACATGTAAAGATTGAAGATCAAAGGGACAGTATGAATCTTTGCAGGACTCCACATGGGATGGGAAGAGTTGGTGATCTGGGAGAATCCATTTGTACAAACTGCTGGTAGTTCGCAAGGTAGGATTTGAACCAGCTGAGGACAATCTCCCTGGTCCCCATGCAGCGATGTATGTTGTCAGTGTGTGTCTGGTGATCTACTGTGCCAATGTTGCTGAGAGGTCAAGGAGAACTAGTAGGCAAGGATAGCCATCATTGAGTATTTTGAGGACATCGTCCATCACCTTGATGGGAGCCGTTTCTGTGCTGCACCTGGGTCTGAAGCCAGATTGGTAAAACTGAAGGAGGTTATTGGCTTCGATGTTTTGGAGGAGTTGTGTGGAATTAGAGGTAGAGTGAAGCTGTGTGAGAAGAGGTCGATCAGCCGTTGTTCCAGACTTGTGCCAGCACCGCTCTATGTGGCTCAGAGTGCAGCACATGGAACTGAGGTTCAGTGAGATCCAAGGTTGAGAAGGTTTATGAGAGTCCAAGAAAAGAACAGAGGGATAGAGGCAATCAAGTGAGTCAGTTAAGCTAGAGGATAGTTGACAAGAAGCAGAATGAGGCAGGAGAGAAGAAAATATAGAGCAGGGTAGTTAGTTCTCGTATACATTCATGATGGTCTTTGGGCACAAGGAGCATAAACATGTGGAAATGCTTGCATGTATTATTTCGATGGGCTCAGACATTTTGTGGGCATGTAAAGTGATAATATTGCAGGAAATAATAACGACTGAATTTACAAAGATGTACAAATATTGCCAGAATTAATAGAGTGGGTAAAAAAGGTCTACCAGCAGAAAATATATCGAAATAAAGGCAAGAAAGTGTAATGATAGGGGTGAGTTTCAGGTGTAAAGAAAACAGATTTAGGTTAAAATTGGGATACAGTGCAGGGTGACAGGGAGAGTTTAGGAGTAGGAGAGGCAAGGGGACGGGGGGGGATCAGGCACCCCCCCTGAAAAAAAGGTATGTATACAAAGGGCAATGTAAAAGGCATGTCAACATTTTTTTTGTTGCAATATTTATTGAACTTTGTAATTGTACATCACTGTTATTTCAGCAAAAAATCACAGTAAACCATAAGTTTAAATGATCTAACAACCAGACTAAATGCACTAGGTTTGAAAAAAGAGAGATTTAAAAACTGCCACTGTGTTCATGTTCTTCTACCATACAATTTAGCCCCATCCCTAACCCCACTCCCAAAGGGATGCAGTTTTAGTTCATAATTTCATTACCCCGCCTTGGAGCTGCATCTTTTCAAATATTAGAGAGCCGCCAGTGTTCAGAGAATTAGACAATGTTGCAGTAAGCAATAAGTGAGGTTCTCAGCGACCACCAGGGTCTGCACAATAGCGGCCTGCGTGCGGCAATGGGGGCGGGCTGTGAGTGCAAGTGTCGCCCATCCTGCCTACCTCTGCATGCCTAAGTGTTGGGCTAGGTCTCAGCCATTTGGCACTGGGCGAGAGGCATGCTGCGCTCAGCCCCCCCCGCCCCGTCCACCTTGGGCATTCAGGATGCGCATTGCAAGAAAGGGGATTTAAGTGGTTGTGACTTGCATCGCATGGTTTACCTGTTTACCCCTTCATTCTCTAGTGCATATATAGATACATGAATGGAGACACTCATGCTGCGCATGAGCGTTTCTATTCGTTGTAAAGAAATACAAGCGGGGCTCTGACAAGCCACCGGCCTGTGCCACGGCAGGTCAAACATAGGAGAAACAGAAGCAGAGGGAGCTCACTCCTTTTATCCTTGCAAACATTCCATGTTGCTCATCCGACCACACGTACATTCTATTTTTCACCTGGCACACACATGTGGAAATGTTCCATTCTGTATTTGTCATGCAGGTTAGACCAGCTCCGCGCCTACCAATGATAACTGCAATGAGCAGATCTGCCCACGCAGGTGTGGCTCCCACACTCCAATGCACAGGCTCCTGAAGGTCACTGAGCCACCTTGAGGTTTGGAGGGGACACAAGTGAGGTCTAGCGCAGAGGGCAAACGGGCACATATTCACCAAAACGTCTCCTTCCCCGGTGTGTCCAGGAGAGCCATGCGCACTGAGGAATGGGGGACCTCAACTTTAAAAGTCCACCCCCAATGCTCGTACCCCTGGTTGCAGATCAAAGCTGGAAGTCCTTCTGGTCACCCTGAGAGTTAAGGAGACACTTGACACATGCCCCTACCGCAACCCAATTACATAGTGGAGACACACCCATGCACCTTGTTTGGCACATGGATATGATATGACAGCCCAGTGGTGACCTGTTGAAACAGGCAATCGCTAGGATATCCTGTCGTTATATGAGAGCTGGCAGTACAAACATGTGGCCGGTCTTCATGGCACTCTTCGCCTGGCACAATGTGATACACATTAAACCTGTCACCTGCGCAAACTGAAAGTCTAATATTAGCGAGGCCTGCGGTTAGGTATTTCCATCACCTGTGCCATGCACCAACCCTATGGCCACTGTTCAGTTTTTCTCAAAAAAAGCCTGAAATACGTGTACATAGTCTCCATGGAATTCATAGTTCCAGTTTCAAATTCTGTGCATTGTTCTGCAGTGTTCTGCTTCCTTTGCTTTGATCTTCTACCGCTTCACTCCACGAATGATTGACGGACGCATAACAAAGGTGCACTAGGCCTCCTCACAATCGATTTTCATTGCAACATATTGACGCCATAAGCATGCACATGTTTACACTTGCAATATATAGCATTTAGCATTTTATTTCGGAGATATCTAAAGTGTTACAGGGCTGCTGTCCAGCACTTAAGACCACTCAGTACATCAACTGATGTTCACAAGATTTCATTTAGCAGGAACCGCGGGCAAAAGACATTGGGAAAATAGACAGTGACACCGTCATTCTTGTGGCCCAGTATTTACAAATAAAAATCCTTCTGAGGAACTACAATCCAATCTGCAGCTCTCCACATATTCTATACATCCTTACAACACACCATACCACAAAATACATTCATGGCCATTAAAATATGTTTTGCAGGATATCAGAAGTAAGAATCCACTCCACACTTCCTTGTTGAGTTCCAAAATTAAAAGAAAAACAAGCATTGGCAATGCCAACAGATTTGGCTTTTGTGTAGGCATGGGATAGGTATTTGCCTGGAACTACAATAATGGTACTAACTGACCATAAAATGGTAGCAGCTGCAAAATGGTGCAAGCCCCCAGGAATATGGCAGCAATGCCTGGCAAACGGCTATCTCACACCTTCACACACATCAAAACTGCTGGTTTTGCCAGTGCTTGTTTTCGACAGGACTTCAGTGCAAGCATATACAGACTGTTTATACATCAAATGGCCGAAGGCACTTTTGCTTAGCACGTGTTCACTTCACCAATAGCACATTTAAAGCTGTAATTAACCAATGAAACATCGGAATAACATTTTCAAATAACGCAGACAGAAACGTACAGCACACATTTTGATATTACTGCTTGATCAAGCTACCTGAAAGAAATACTAGCAGAGGAGTGGCCAGCAGTGGATGGGAATGGTCATAGAGATTAGCATAGCTATGGAATGTGAATGGGAAGATAAGTTACCAAACTACACCCACATGTTGTTTTATGTCTCTTCTCAGATCTCATGCCCCCTCCTAGCTGGATTCCAAAGCAATAGTTTTGGATTAAAGGTGGCGCTTTAGCACCACCTTATAGCCAAAATGAAAGCAGAAAGGCCATGGCACAGTCCTCCCGCAGAGCTGCAAGAACTGTATGGAGCACCGCAACTAAGGAGCTCCTTCTTCGCCCAAAAACTCTGATCAAAATAGAAAGCCCCCCCTTCTTTAGAAAATACCTCCAACTAACATGTGCTCTACATCGAAGAGGTTACTCATTCACCGTTGTTCTTTTTTTACTTCTCGTCTTCCAGACTCCCCTCTTTCCTCTTATCAAAGAATGTTCTGTATCCTATTATACTTCCAATCATAGGACAGAATAAACTGGCTTGTAAGCACAGCACTTAACCCCTGGCTTTCGCCTACTTAATTACCAGGGCGGTAATCCCACCGGATGGATGTGATTGGAGGCTCTCCTAGCCCGAGGGATGGATGTGATTGGAGGCTCGCCCGAGGGATGGATGTGATTGGAGGCTCTCCTAGCCCGAGGGATGGATGCACTACCTGCAGTTCAGCTCTCAGTAGATTGGGCCAGTGGCAACAGGCACAATAAACACAAGTGAATCATCGCAGTTTAAAAAATATATAAAATACGGATGGTGCATTTCTGCAGAAGCTGAACAGCCAGCTGTTTTCGGACCAAGAGGATAGTCAAAAGAAATCCAAAGCAATATAGAGACAGGGGGCCTCATTACGACTTTGGAGGTAGCCATGCCCTTAATAAGGGCATGGCTGTCTCCAAAACCGTGGCCCTCATTACGAGTTCGGCGATAACCATGCCGCTATTGGCGTCATGGCTGCCGCCGAAATCGCATCGGGGTCCGGGTCCTCGGAATGAGGACTTACCCCGCCATTCCGAGTTCAGAAGGCCCGGTAATTCCTCCCTCCAAGGACCCGGACACGATCCTTCACCATTCCCATTTCAGCCCCCATAGGGCTGAATGGGAATGGGAGAGGGAGCAAACAGCGGGCCATTACGAGATGGCCCGTTGTTTGCTTCCTCTTCCCCTCGTGGGTCCCGGTAAGCACGCCTGGTTTTCCCAGGCGTGCTTACCGTGTCCCGCGAGGGGAGCTCGTAATGCGGCAGTACGGGGTGAACGGCGCCAGCACCTTTTACGGCGCCGTTCACTCCGTACCGCCAGGGTCGTAAAGAGGCCCTGTGTCCGGGTTCCCTGAATGGGGAATTACCGGGCCATTCCGAGTTTGGAGGGCCCGGTAATTCCTCCTTCAGGAAACCCGGGCCCGGACCTTCCCCATTCCCAATTGAGTCCTCATAGTGCTCAATGGGAATGGGCGCGGGAGCTAACAACGTCCGATTACGACCGGCCCGTTGTTAGCTCCCTGGTCCCCTCACGGGACCCGGTAAGGACATCGGGTAAAAACAGACGTCCACATCAGGTCCCGCGAGGGAACCTCGTAATGAGCCAGAATGGGTTTAACGGGTCCGCCACCATTAGCAGCACCTGTTAACCCATTCCGCCAGGGTCGTAATGAGGCCCAAAATGGTGAAATGGATAAGGCGCTGCACTCAAAGTCCTGTGAGGTGAAGGGGATGGGTGCTGCACTCAAAGTTCTGTGGAGTCAAGGGGATGGGGTGCTGCACTCAAAGTCCTCTCAGGTCAAAGAGATGGGGCGCTGCATTCAAAATCCTGTCAGGTCAAGGGGATGGAGTGCTGCACTCAAAAATCTTGTGAGGTCAGACCACATGCTATCGTGCCCATCAGATGTCTATCTCCTTGCAAATATAACTGTTTTGTAAAATGACAGCAGAGCGAGGCACACCTTCCAAGCCTCCAAAGTGATTTAAAATAAGTTTTCCAAAGTTGAAGGATTTCTTCTCAGCACTAGCAAGCGCCCTGTTGATCCAACACTCATGTGTCGGGTCAGGCTCTCTAGTTGTGGGATGCTTCTGAAAACAGCCCCCTGTGTAGAAATTGGGAAACAACATGTTGTGATCATTTCAACGCTTTGGAAGATCTCTTGCCGAAATCCCCCACCCTTACACAATGCCAAACCATGTGCCTAAATTATTCTTTACGCACTGCCAAGATCAACATTGCATGTTTTCACAGCTGAGAACACTGTTCTAACACCAACCCCCTCATCGAATCGTTGAGGTGAGGGTCTAGCATGCTTGCCTGGATTGTGGAACCCCTTTCTTTCCATGATCCATTGGTTATAGGAATTTCTAGGTCTTCTCCCATTTCTCCCCGTAATTTTCCCCCGTCTCCTGCAGAGTATGCAAAGCGAGTAAAAGTTTACAGTAGGCAGAAATCATGAAGTGGGTTTTCCGTGACAAAGTTAACAGACAAGGCCTCTCTGGAATGTCTGGTGCCAACCAGTGAGTGGCTGAAGAAAGGACCACGCCAAGCAAGTGATACCCGGTCTGATTACGGTGAGCTAGTCTCTGGTCCCAGTTATCTTAAGCTGTTAGTTATGGCAAATAATCATGGGATTCATCACAAACTCCCATCTGAGGAAGTATTGATAATCCACTGTTTCCGAAAGCCCTATTAAACCAAACCATCATGGCAGTAAACCTGTAACACGCAATGTCCCACCTTGATTTTCTGGTTAAAGCAAAGAGCTGGCGAAGGATGGAGTGACGAGTCAATGGCTGCCTTGAGATGTGGAGAGCGTGCCCTCGCTGAGATCTACTCATTACTTATCAAGGCATATTTGTGAGTGGTATGCTTCATCCGGTGATACACCGGTCTGGTATTGCATTGAACGCGACTTTGAAATCTATGGATACGCCGAGAAGATGAGAGGGTCGTGAATGCAAAACAAATGGCGACCTTTCTGCTGCCTTCGATTTGGTCAATCACCAAATCCTCTGTCACCACCTGAAAACGGCAGCCCACTTTTCCGACAAGGCCACTAACTGGATTCAATCCTTCCCGGATAACAGACAGATGAGTGTTTTTTCCCCATCCTCCTCTGCCGACCCTGCGCCAGTCCCTTGCAGGGTACCCCAAGGATCATGTGTATCCCCTACCCTCTAAAATGTTTTAACTAAACCCCTGTTTGATGTGCTTGACTATCTGGGTGTCACCTACACTAACTACGCTGATGACACCCAGATACTCATCCCCATCACGGGCGTTTACACGGTAGACTCGAAATCCCTAAATGACATATACCTTGTCATCCAAACCTGGATGGCTCAACATGAGCTCTGTCTTAATGACGACAAGACAGAGCTCCTCATCCTAGGTACACAGCAAAGACTTAACAAGCTGAACCCCATGTTCAGCTCCTTTAATATCGATGGAAATTCCATAAAAGTTTCCAAAGATACCAAAACTCTCGGAATCTACCTCGATTCTACTCTCTCCCTCCACAGACTAACGAATGCAGTTGCTGCCGCCGGCGCCGCCTACACCTGCAAGTTGATCACAGCATGTCCCCCTTTTCTTTCCACTCATAACTGTACTATCCTTGTTAGGACTCTGGTCATGTCCAAACTGGACTACTGCAATGCACTGTACCAAGGCACTAATCAAGGCACCCTAGGCAAACTTCGATCATACAAAATAACGCCATCAGAGCAGCCCTCAATATCCCTAGATCAGCCCACATCTCGGAAATCAGGAAGAACCTTCATTGGTTGTCAGTCACCCAAAGGGTCTCACTAAAATCGCTTGCCCTGACCTACAAATGCATGAATAACCTGGCCCCTATCTATCTCTCTTCACGGTTCACGCAGCACACCCCAGCTCGATTTCTAAGATCTACCCTTAACCAGAGCCTACTGATCCCTAGATACAAGCTCCAAACAGCAGGTGGGTCTAGCTTCCCAGTTCTGGCAGCTAAATTGTGGAACTCTGTCCCCCTTACTATCAGAAACCTTCCTTCCCTGAATCTTTTCAAATACAAAGCCAAACGTTGGCTAGTCACACCTGACGACCGAGCCGCACTCTGAAAACGTGATGACCTATGTATTGCTGTTCAAATTACCAATGTGTTTGATCACCTTGTTCAACTTAAATGCTACCTAAAATGTCGTATTGCTATGTAACCACTGTTTCTAAGATATGCACCCGGTAGCCTCCGGGCCTGGTTTGCACTATACAAATAAAATAAATACAAAATAAATACAAATACAAATACAAGAGTCTGCAGTTCACTTGCACGCGCTAGCGGAGCAGCAGGTATCTGCTGCCGAGAAACACTAGTAGGCTGCGTGGGCTTGGGCTTGATGTTCTGACCATGTATGAGATGCGGGATGGGGCCGGCCGGGGGGGGGGGGGCGCTAGACGGAATAGCAATTTTGAATCTAGCAGGTTATTCTATCTCCCTCTATCGTTTGGTGATGATGTTTCTAGCACACTTTATACTTCTCCCCAACCCGCAATAACGACCCCGAGCCTGATTTTTTAAGGTTGTATTACCAAAGATAACCTTGATGAGCAAACCTATTTCACACTTGTGGAGCTAGTTCATTGATTAGAAAGGATATGCTTGCAAGACAGATCAGAGAGTTTGAGCAGTTGTAGAGGTTTATTCTCTCGCTGTGCTTGAAGCAACTGCCGGTGCTGACCAACACAGGGGTTATTTTGAAAATTCCCAAGGAGGACAGATTCTGTAGACTGTGCAAGATGAAGGCCAGCTTGGAAACAGGGAAGCATATGTCGACTGCATGCCCCATGATGGGGCCCACCTATATTAGACTCTTGGATCCGATGTGTCATGATTTGGATTCAAAAAAGGAACATGATCTGGCTAAGGTGCTTGAACTAGGACTCTTAAGTCGACTCAACTTGCTTTATATAGAATATGGCTGGCTGTTGGAGGACATTTTTTAAATTATTTGTATTTAATCAAAAATAGATTTTGACAAAATGTGCTTTTTCTAAGTTTTTTGCAGTATCTGTAGGGGCTCTCTAAAATGTGCCCACATTTATTGGGTGTGGCCTTGGCAGGTTTACTGCTTGGAGGATTTTGTAGGTTGCTATTAGCCACTGGCCCTCATTACGACCCTGGCGGAAAGGGGAAAACGATGGCGGAAAAGCAATACCGCCATCGAAAAGCGCTCGGTGCGACTATGACCCGTCACCGCAAAGTACGAAGCCATTAGCGACACCGTAGTGAACGCCAACGCTAACTGCACTAAGCACGCGCGCGCGCACCATGCCAAACCGCAAACACCACCATGGTGCAACGGTACGCCAATTCCGACCCTAGCGGACATGTACCTAACGCCATCAGGCATGGCGGAATGGACCATCCCGCCATGGCGAGAAATACGGCATCGTGAACCAACCGTAAATGGCCCACTGAGTGCCTGTACTCCACTCCCTGGCCACATTGCACAACTCCTGGCAGGCGCAATGTACTCACACCATGCAACCAGTGAAATCTACAATTCACCCATGCATGCCAACGTAGAAATGCATGCAGGTGTTCAAAGCGCCCCGTGAGTGGGCATCCATGTACGGCATGTCACCATAGCCGTACTGATGCAGCACAGGCATGTGAAGGTACAAGACATCAAAATGGAAATCAAGAACACATGACACAAAACAACAGTAGTCCCCCATCGCTTGCCACCAGCGCAAGGCAACATCCAAAACAGCATCCTGAGGGGGATTGCACCAGCCCTGTACTCTTGCCAGTAAACAAACCAACCATCAGCAGAAGCATGTACCACACAAGTTGGCAGAGTGACTGAGCAGCCAGGCACATCCCAAGAGGGGCCGATGGGAGCTGCAGGGCACAGATGGCATCAATACAGAAGCTATTCCAATGGACATGACCCCAGTCCCCCTCCAACAAACGCACGCAAACACAGGCACCTGTGACCAGCCACATTCTGAACATCCCATCATACCATCAATCGACCTGGCTGACAGGCACCAGTCGGCCAAAAGCCAATCCCCCGCCCCTGAACAGCACATCATGTAAACAGTCACAATGGCAGCCCCTATCCGTGACCACACTGTGCTACGTAGGCAAAAGCGGCCAGTACTGTACCACACAACTCAACTCAGAAGGCGGAACACAATGCAGATCATCTCGCAATACATACCGCCACAAATCGAAAATCGCCACATCACCTGCAAAGAATAACGCAACACGCCAAATATCGGAATACAATTTAAATGCACATCCAAATGACAAAGGCCTCACAGCAATTTGTAAAATAACACCAAAACATCCATCATCACCGAGGGCTGCATCTGCAATAATTGACCAGCTTCCACTTGTGTGACGCCCTGTACCATCATGGCACACAGGGCCAACATCAACGTTCCAAAAGGCAACATGGAAGCGGCAAGAACCGCAGGTCCGTCCCATGAGGCAGGCACTAGTCCAGCTGAAAGGCCGAAATGTTGCACCTAGCCACCAGAACAGCGTAAGGGCATGTGGCCCATTGGCGATCGTCCCATAAGATCGTAATGGTGCTCCACTGATTCACCCGAAGCTGCAGGTGTCGAGAGTAAAATCCATCTGGAGGAGTGGCGTACAGATGGCATCTGCAATAGGGCAGGAGATACCTGTCACCAAAATGAAACACAAATTAACCGATTGCACTACAGGACACATGATGCATCACTATCTTCATTCAACACACCAAATCCACACCCATATGCATGCTAGCCCACTCCAAAGGAATATACACACCCCTAAATCAGTATCGATACATAACGAAACCAATCGAGGTTAATACACCATTGGCAACGTCGGTTACTGTGCATGCGTCCGTCAAGATAGAACCCATGACATGGGATTAGTAACGTGCCTAGACACAAGTGTATGAAGGCGCGTCGAGACAGGGAGGATCCGACAAGGGCAGATAGACGTAAGTCCCACTATGGCAGCCTTGCATCACATAGCGCAGGGGAAGGGGATTGAATCAAAAAACACATGTACATGGCAGACCCTAAATGGAATCATCTGTCCATGCATCCATTCATCATTCCCTCATCCCGCAATGAAAACGCATGAACATTCACTCACATAATATGTGAAACTTCCATCGCGTCTGTGCGTAATGCAGTCTGCAAAAACCACTGTGCTCCTGGCCGGATCTGTAGTGTCGTGAAGCTAGATGGACTTGGGAACGTCCTGCCTTATCGTCCACTACGCTATTGCGCATCCCATTCAATTCATGTCATTCATTGCTTGCTCGTTATGGGCCCTGTCCCAAGGACATTCAACAATAGAACGTTACATTTCCAGGCAGACCTGTGGGCGTCTCCTCACCGCTACTTCGCAACCAAAAATCCTGGCCTTCGAATTCCTCACTTGCAACATTACGTCGAAAAGGCTTCTGTGAACGCTTGCATTCACAATTACATCAATGTAGTGCGGCTGTGTGTCATAATGCTAACTGGCTGCAATCACAAATGGGACGCCACGCCCGTCGGTGAAGTACGATACTGTGCTGCATGAGGGTCGGCCATCGATCGAGCCCTACATACCACTGACTCTTCACAGGTATGTAAGCGGCTGCAATCATAGCATGTGTAACAATGGGAGCATAGCATGAAAATCAGTCAAAGTACATCACACTGCCATCGGGATTTGATACATGATTCCAATCCCAAGATGCCATGCGGCCAAATGCAGCCTTACGTGCGGGACGTGCTCGGCCAGAAGGGATTGCATCCGCCACAGATTCATTCAATCAGCACAGGTGGAGGCCATACAGGCCGACAGCACATATATAGCAGACCCAAACCCCTCCCACAACCACTCCCACTCCAAAATGCTACCGGCAGGACTAGCGATGTTGGGCCTGGGGCACCAGATAGCACTGCAAGTGCTACAACTACAAGAAGACGACGAACAACAACAGGTACAACAACCGGGCGCACAGGGGAGACGGAGGAGAAGGAGGAGGAGGAGGGCAAGGCAGGGTCAGCAAGGCCCACAAGCACTGCCACTACCAACACGCAGGCGGCCCGCAATCCCACGCCTCCGAGCTGATCCGTTCAACCTCACTGCTGAGCAGATCCACACCCTCTACCGTTTGGACCGGGACACCATAATCGCCATTGTGGACATGACACATGCTGACCTCGTGAGCATGATAGATAGCCCAACCGCCATCCCACCCCTACTGAAGGTGGTGTCTGTACTCCACTTCCTGGCCACAGGCACCTACCAGCACACAGTGGGACAGTTGCATGGCATTTCACAGCCACTGTTCTCACGGACACTCTCCCAAGTGCACGATGCCCTCCTGAAGCACGCCGACGACCACATCACACTACCACGCACGTACCAGGAGATTACCAACGCAAAGGTGGGATTCCATGCACTTGGCGGCATCCCGGGTTGCATTGGTGCCATCGACTGCACCCATGTTGAATTGGTTGTCCCACATGCCATGGAGGTCCAGTACCGCAACCGGAAACAATTTCATTCAATCAATGTGCAAATGGTGTGTGACTCCAACAAGATCTTTACGCATTGTTGTGCCAGATTTCCAGGATCTACCCATGATTCTATGGTCCTGAGGAACACAAGAATACCACGCTACATGGAGCGACACGCAGGGCACAGATCCTGGCTACTCGGTGAGTCTCATTCCATGCATGACATCGTGGCCCATTTGATGCGTCAATGACCTTGCAGGAGGGGGGGGGGGCTACTTAGCACTATCATTCCACTGACACCCTTTATTCGTCCCATACAGGTGATGCCGGGTATCCACTGAAGAGATGGCTCCTTACACCAATCCGGAACCCACAGAACCAGCATGAGGAGGACTACAACCATGCCCACTCACGTAGCCGTGTGGTCATTGAACAGGCATTCGGCCTACTGAAGGCTCGTTTCCGCAGCCTCAGCAGGTCTGGCGGGGCACTCATGTACAGCCATGAGAGGGTTTCTAAGATGGTCATGGCATGTGTCATGCTGCACAACATGTGCATACGTAGGAATGTGCCCATGCCCCCTGACGCTGTACTGCATGCACCTGAAGATGATGATGATGAGGGTGGGGATGTGGAGGCACCCCAAGGAGTCCATGAGGCACAGGATGCACGTGCAATCCGACAGAGCATCATAGATGCATGCTTCTAGCAACCACGCATGGTGCCTATTACACGGAAAGGGGACCTGTGGCACTGTGTGTGTGTAGTACAGGCACATAGTGGACTGTACGCCTATGAAGGCCTCGTACGCAAATATCAATGTCCACACATGTCATTGGATGATAATGAAGTGCTGTATTGTTAATGTGATTTGATTCATACACCCTATGGACCCGCCACCCAGTGAAGCCCAACACACCCCCTCCACCCTACTTCCTCCCCCCCCAACACCAGTGTCCAAATATGCATGCTGCCCGTGGGTAGACGCTATTGCAAGCCCCCTCTACGGGTATCAGGGGCACCCCTGCCCGTGGAGCGCAGGTTCCTGCCAGATCTGCGTTGGGGGCTGCCCTGGACGGAACTTGCCACGGATGACGTCTCTGCCTGCTCGCGTCCATGCATGTCTCTGAGGGTTTGTGAGAGCTCCGAGAGCACACGGCGCACAGCAGCAAGTTCAGCACAAACGTCTTTGGACGTCGCATGCAGTTCCCCCCTCAGGCTCTCGGTGCTTCTCTCCATTTGTGCTCTCAGGCTCTCGGTGCTTCTCTCCATTTCTCCCCTGAGGCTCTCACTACTTTTCTCTATTTGTGCCCTGAGTGTCTCGGTGGATGTTTCCATGGCTGCCCTGGAACCCCCGCATTCATTCGCATGGTCCTTGAGTAGCGTGGACACTTCCTGCTGTTGCTCGATCAGCAGGTCGAGGGACTGTTGCCTCTGCTGGGCCATGGACATTTGCGGTGGTGTGACAGGGGGGCTGCTCAACACATGTTGCCTTGGCACAGGACTTGTGGGGGTTGGCCAGTCGTCGTCTTCTGGGTGCCCCTGCGTGGTTTCGTCATGGTGTAGGGGATGGGACATGCAGGGGGATTGGGAAAGGTCATGGATGGTACCTACGTCGCCAGCACTGTTTTCCGTGTCGGAGCATGCTGGCATGACAGCTGTGTCACCTATGGTGCTGCTACCACCAGAGGCAGTGCCATCAGATACGTTCTTTGGGGGGACCTGTGGTGCTGGGGTTGTGGACTTGCTGGCTGCTGGGGTGCCTGTTGCAGTCCCCTCCAGTGTGCTGGCACTTGATTCCTGCTGCTGCCGTGTCTTGATCCTTGCACCTGAGGTGGAGGCTCTTGGGACGTTGGTCCTGGCCCTCTTTGCAGGCGTGCTGGTAGGGGTGTCCTGCAGCTCGTCGTTGGTATCGGACCCTGTGGTGGAGTAAAGAGGGGCGAGCGTTAGTTATGGGTCTGTCGGATTTGGAATGGCAACGTATCAAATGCATTGGGGTGGTACATGAGGCTGATATGGGACTGGGCCTTGGAGGTGGTCTCATTTTCGTGTGGATTGAGGATGCATTCATTTGGCTGCCTGCAGTTAGGGGGTGCATGCTGCACATGTAGGGGTTGTTTATGGCATCTTGATTAATTTGTTTATTCATTCTGACTTTTAGAGGGCGCTGTCAGGGCAAAGTATGTATTGCACTATGGGGTCACATGGTACTGCACATGTTCGTGGTTTGTGGATTTCGCATTGTTTCTCTTGGCCAACCTACCTGATTCTCCGGATGTCGGCACTCCTTTCTCCATCCCTCCGACTCCCTCTATGCTCTCCATTCCTATGGTGGAGGCGCAGATCTCCTCCCAGGGGGTCAACTTGATGGGCGACTCTGATCCCCCCCCGGTAGCTGTGGGGATGTTCCTGTTCGCAGAAAGTATGCTGCGTACGCGGATCCGCAGGTCGTCCCACCGCTTGCGACATTGCTGTGGCGTGCGGGGTGTTGTCCCCACCGCACTTACGCGCTGTGCCACAAGGGCCCATATGGCCTTCTTGTTGGCAAGGGCCGTCCTGGTCATTTGACTGGAGAAGACGACGGCGGCATTTTCCTGCAGGGTCTCGGTCAGCACGGTCAGTTCCTCTCGGGAGAAGTGGACCTGCCGCTTGCGATCACACGCTTTCTTGGCTACCTTTCCCATATTTATTTTTTTAACTGGGGTTGCTAACGGGTTGGGATGTGTGTCAGGGTCGGATTTTTAATGGTTGTGTTGGGATTCGGATTTTATAGTTGTGCGGCGTGCTGTTTCCCGTTCCGGCCACATGCTTTTACTTCCGTTTCCGTATATTTACGGTGCCCGTAATTTGCGGTGCCCGCTCATTACGGTGCCCGCTCATTACGGTGACCGCTAAGATGGGTGGCGGTATTGCACCTGGTGCAGCGTACGGCGGCGGTAAGGGCCGTTTTGGGGTCATTTCCGCCATCGCAGCCTTTCGGATTCCGCCATGGCGTAATGCTCGTGCCCGATGGGTCGTAATTAGCCGCACTTTGCTCCTTCGTGCAATGGCGGAAACGCTATTTACGCTGTTGCGGTCCGGTCAGTCAATTTCCGCAAGGGTCGTAATGAGGGCCACTGTGTTTTATCACCACCGATCAGTCGTGCCCAACACATCGATTTGTCTGAAATGATAAAATCCGAAAAGATGTGCTTTAGGTATCGTTCTCTTATGTGTTGGTTGCTGGCACATTTTAGAAGTAGGTGTCGAATGGATTCTTTTTCTGTTGTGCTGCAAAAGCGGCAGAGGTTGGATGCGGATTTGCCTCTGATGGCCAAGATCTCGTTTGTTGGAAGCAGGTTTAACCGGGCGCGTAATGTATTGTATGAGGATGAAATTTGAAATACAAACTTCTTATCTAAGAGCCCGATCCTACTTAAACAAATGTATTTATTATGTCTCCTTTTTGGTACATTTTATGTAATGGATTTTAGGTAATGTTCTTAACAATGTGTAAAGTTTTAACTAACTGTAACATATTAAATAAATAAATAAATATAGATTAAGTTTTAACTAACTGTAACATATTAAATAAATAAAAGATTATCTTACTAAAGATGACCTTGATGAGCGTTCACGCTTGTGAAGCTAGTTCATTGCTTAGAAAGGAGTGAGCTTGCAAGACAGATGAGCAAGTTAAGCGATCACCTCAGACATCTGGTTCCAAATTAAAACCCTGCACTACCAACTGAGCTCTTCATTCCTCTGACGTCAAAACACTGATTGACATTACAATGGATAATAAAAACACTCTAAAGTGTGAGCAATCCTACATGAAACTCTATATTTTATTTTATAAAATGTGATTTTATTATTATTATTTTGTATTAGCTAACCCCACAGTGTGGTCTGGCATTACCTCTTCCTTCTGTCTCACAAGGCACTCTCTTCTTTCTAAAAAACTGTGGACCAATCAAAAGTTCCTTTATGATTCTTCCAGGTGATGGTTTCGGAAGGTGTGCTTGGCTCAACGCCTCTTTTAATTTCAATACTGAGGCTACATTTTTGCAGCTGAACTTCACTCCCATATACGAAAAAGTCTAAAGAAGAGCACGTTTACCTATTACCCAAATCAGAGCACACGTGATAACATATGGCCACACACATGCTTTGCTAGAACTAACACTCTGAAGGAGTTGGCACAGGGGCCTATCAACACATGTTTAACAGCTTGCCTGGTACCGAGGGGGACTGGAGTTAATCTTTGCACTCAATTGCTCATTTAAAATAAGTTCAAACCAATATTCAATTTCTAAACACATTTAGCCGGGTGGCTTCAATTGCAGTTAAATCACGCCGTGCAATCCTGCATCTGGGAATATATACAATAACCCTTTAAATCCAATCAAATCCTTATAGGCGCATTATTGTTGGCAGGTGTTTAACTCAGCAACCTGATTCTGATTGGCTTGTAGCATACAGAAAAGCAGGATCAGCCTTTTCTGGAAGCACGTGGTGGTCGCCTTGTTTTCCTGAAGTTGTGAAACAGGTGTAGGGAATACTTCCAGGTTAAGAGTACGCTGATTGGCTGGAGGTGTAATCAGTGCTCCGTTTAAAAACAAAGGTTGATGATTCAAAATGATATGTCATTTTTTTTTATACTTTGTTTAACCCAAAGGGTTTTTAAAAGTTTTTGCGTTTGCGTTTCAATCCTTTCCATTTGAATATTGTTTACCTATGGTCGTTTTTCTATAGTTGACAGAATTGTATCCAACATTTTTGCTGTGGCAGTGACCCAAGTAGTTCGTCCACCTCCAATTAGCCTCGCCCACCAAGTCTCTACATCGAAAGTGTGGGCTGCAGATAATATCTCTTTCAAGTAAGGACCTCTTATAGCCTCTACTTCTGGGCATCTTAAAAATAGGTGTTTGGTCGTTTCCACCATAGCCGGGTCATTGCAAAATCTGCAAACGTTTGTGCTCGCCAGGCCTCGTATCATCAAGATTTCGTTCGTATGGAGTAAGTTGAGACGGGCTCTTATAAAAGTATTCCTCAGCTTGCGGTTTGGATATCTTTTCACGTACGCTTGTAATTCGTGTAGTTCGTGGAACGTCTGTGGCAGGTGCGAGGTTAACTTGTACAAAGCGGCCTGGTCCAAAGTAAGTATCCAGTCAAGCTCGTTTAATTTATTTTGGATTTTCATCGGATTGTCCGTCAACTCCTTTTTGGAACATTGAATAGAGTCTAACTTTTCTTCTTGGTCTCTGTACCATCTGTTCAGGACAGACAGGCGCCCTCCTTCTGCCTCTGTATTTATAGCTTCCAAAAGCTCAGGGCGATTTTCCAGCAATAATTTCCTAAACAACATCAAGCTGTTTCTTTCCACTATCGAGGCAAGCGAGAGTTGGCTCATTTCACGTCTGATCAAAACCAATGGAGTTGAGTTTGGTAGATTTAGGACCTCTCTCCAGTATTGGCTTTCAAGTTTCGTCCAGATGGTGTGTGGTAGCCCCAGCATTGCTTCAGCTCCGTAGATCAGTGTGGGAACTACCTTGGCCTTGTAGAAGTCCACAATTGGTATGAGGGAGAAGCGACCGTATTTTCTATCTATCGCTTTAGCCTGCGATATTAAGTTCTTTATTTTTGACAGCAGAGGTTTTTGCATTGCAATCTCCTTTGGCGAGTTGTCCACCACAATGCCCAGATATTTAAATTCTGTGACTGTGCCGATGTGTACACCTTCCAAAGACCATGCATATGAGTCGCTTTTGCTTTTGCCTTTCCCAAAGAACATGATTTTGGTCTTGGGCTGGTTTATTTCAAGACCATTTGCCTTGATGTATTCAGCGAAGTTGTTAAATTGTCTCTGCACGCCTATTGCTGTTTGGTCTGTGATGATGATGTCATCCTCATACATAATTCTCGAGATTTTCATTTGGCCAATATGCAGAGGGAATGATCTGACCTTTGCTTCTGATTCTTTGTAGTCGCCAATGAAGCTCAGAAATAAAGCCGGGGCCAACGGGCAGCCCTGCTTAACTCCCTGATTGGTTGGGATCTCCTCCGAAAGTGTGCCTTGGTTGTCAAGCCTCACTTGGGTCCTTGTGTCCGTGTGTAGTGCTATAATCGGATGTAGAATAGATGCCGGGCAATTCCAAGACCTTAACTTTGCCCATAGCCTCGCTCTGTTAATTTGGTCAAAGGCTTGTCTTAGGTCAATAAAAGCCATGTAGGTACGGGTGCCACCCGCCAGGCTTTTGTATTTTAAGATGTTGACCGTTAGAATGTTAATTGTTGTTCACACATTCTTTTTGAAGCCAAATTGAAGGGGGTCTTCACAGGGTGCGTCTTTAGCCCACCTTTGGAAGTGTTGTAGAAGTAAAGGACCGTACACCTTGCCAATTACATTCAACAGGGCAATAGGCCGAAAATTTTTAGGGTCGTCTCTCGCCCCTCTCTTGTAAATAGGTACCACAACTGCAGTGGTCCAAGATTTCAGTAGAGCCCTTGCAGCTGTCAATCTTCGGAGGACCG
The DNA here is from genome assembly GCF_040938575.1 of Ambystoma mexicanum. Taxonomy (NCBI): domain Eukaryota; kingdom Metazoa; phylum Chordata; class Amphibia; order Caudata; family Ambystomatidae; genus Ambystoma; species Ambystoma mexicanum. The sequence continues at coordinate 1,131,644,751 of NC_090933.1, read as the reverse complement.
CACATATGAAGTTAGCCCATGCCACAGGATGTTCTTTCAGGTGCCTATTTGTCAGACCGTCGGGCCCAGCGGCCCTGGAATTTTTCAATTTTTTCAGAATGTACGTTATATCTTCAAGGTCGTGAAGCTCCACCCAGGGTTCTGTGCTTTGGACCTGTGCAGTTTCGGTGCAAACCTTAGGATCGAAGAAAAGGTTTGCGAAGAACTGTCCATTTAGCCTCTGCGATGCCATTAATTAAGACGTCTGAATTGATCCGTTCCGTTGCGTTCATCAGGGCCCAGAATACTCTCGGGTTTTTGGTTGACACACTTCGCAACATGTCTTCCGAATCTTTTTGATACATGGCGAGATGATGGTCTCGCAGCCATGACTTGTAGGCTTTTAGCTCGTTGATCCAAAGTTGTTTGTTAGAGTCAGATCTAATTTTCACAAAACTTCTCTTAGCCTTCCTGAGTTGACGTCTTTTCTCGACCAAGATTTGGTCGTAAGTATGGATTGATTTGTTCGTAGATGTTCTGTTCTTCAAACTCGGTTTCCTGAAGACGTTCAGAAGATCACTGTAGTCGGGAAGGATAGAGACGTGCTCTTGAAGCTCTAACTTGGAGTAGTTCTTTGTCAAAGAGATGACACTATTTAGGCTCAATGCAAGTCGAGTTCCATTTGCATTTGTTACAAGCTTTGGGGCCGAGGCTATTTTTTCAGTTGAAATGGTTGGCCAGGACAGGCATAGAAGATTATGGTGGCTCACGTTGGTTTTAACCACGTCGAAAGATGAAATGATAGACAGTAGGGCCGATGAGGCGTAGATGTAATCTATTGTTGCCTCCGCACCACGACCTTCCCATGTTGAATACTGAGCTGAATTCCCGAAAGTGGCGGCCACATTGAACAGATCTTTAGATTTCATCAGTACTGACCAAGCTGCACCCCTTGCTTCAGCTTTGGTTCTCGTCGGTTTCTTTCTGCATACTGCGTTCAGGTCGCCGCAAACATATAAATGGACTTCAGAGTGTACAATGTATGCTTTGTCGATTTCCTGTTCGACCATATCTAGAAAATCCTTGTTTGAGATCGCTTCTGGGTTCCAGTACAAGTTTATGATTATTGCTGTTGTCGAGACAGATCTGTTATATAGTGCGTCCCAATAGTTCCATTTTACTTGTACTGAAATCATCAGGAAGGAAAGTGTCAGGATTCTAATCAATTTCATTCCATTGCCCATTCTAACTGCAGTTATCAAGCCCGAGGAGGGTCGGCCTTTCGGTCCCTTTTTAGCTGTTGCAAAGGCTATTTCGAAACCATCTAAAATGGGTTTTGTGGTAAGCCATGCCTCTTGAAAACACATGATATCAAAAGAGGCAAAGTTCACGTCACCCCATACTGTGAGGTGCATAAATCCCCGAGTATTCCATGAGCAGAGTTTAGCTAGATTTGTAGTTGGGCCTCTTTTCGAGTCGTCGTCGCCAGAGTTCTTGTTGGCGATGGATTGCTATTTTTCTTGGGGGCCAAGAGCTTTCGGGAGCCATGCCCACATCTTTTGCAAAGGATTTGATTTTTCCGTGTCTTCGTTGCCTTTTTTTTTCCGGTTGCACCTTCTGTGTACTCGTTCTTTTAGGCAATGATGGCCCAGCAGGTTTTCTGTCATATTTTGTCACTTCCACCTCGTCACTTTCTTTGTTATTCATTGAAGGTTTACCCCGTGAGTCAAGTTTTCTGGTATTTTCTTTATGAAGTCTTCGCTTTGGCGAGTTTCTCGTCGATTTGTTCGCCCATGCTTCTTGATATTCCGTATTACGTTTCTCTTGAAGGTGTTTTTGTCTCCTAGCCTCAGGGGATCTATCGTTTAAGGAGTTATACCCTTTCCTCGTTGAACAGTTATTTGGGCTGGGGTAAGTTGGATCATCCCATTTAGCTCTTCTCTCATCACCAAATTCACTTATGTCATAGCCCATTTTTAGGAAGTCTTTCAAGGAGTCGCGCAGCCTCTGTTTGACAGATTTTGAGGAGATAAATAGATAGGCAGTTGCGCGACGGCCCTCATGAATCAGCTCCACTATTTGCAAATCTCTCGATTCTACTGGTCTTAGTTTCGGTATGCTATGTAGCAACTCCATCACAGTTCTTCTATTCAGGATTACATAGTTGTGGCAGAGGCCGATTTGTTCAATTTTGAAAGCAGGCGGATCTCTAGATCGCATTTTAAGTGTTACCCATCGTCCTTTATCTTCTCTTTCGTGTCTTTTTCCATTTCTATTTGCTGTCCGATCTTCTCGCCAAAGATGGTTCTTGTGTCTGTCTTGGTGCTGAGCCTCATTTCCGGATGTGGATGGGAGGTATTTCTCTCCCTGCCAATTTTCTAGATCACTAGCTTTTGTAGAGTGTAGTTTTTGCGGACCTTGACTCGGGGTTTTGCACCCCTTCTCGTCCTGTTTGACAGGACTCCGGGTAACAGAGAGAGTAATCTTCTTACAATGATCCTTCGATGGTAGAGATAGATGTTTACCTCGTACTTCTTTTGATCCTTGCTCCGATCGGGCTTCCGCTTTGTGGACTCCTTTTGTCCCCTTTTCCATTGATGTCTCTATAAGTTCTAGGGAAGGAGGTTCGCAAGATTGATTCAAGTTTTCGAGAACTTCTTCCATCAGAAGATCTTCTGTAGATTTTGAAGTGTTAGAGACTTTGGAAGTCTCCATTTGATTCGTGCCAGTTGGGGTCAAAGCAGCCTCTGAGATTATTGGAGTTGAGCAATTTGAATTTGCATTTGGGCACGCTCCATCACCATAGTTCTTCCTCCTATCTTTGAAGCTCTTTTCCTGCACTGGTAGGCAGAATACCAGTTGCTTTCCCTTAGTTTCAACTGGTGTCGTTGGCAACTTGCGATCAGCAAAAATGGAGAAGTCTTTGTTGGTAACTACTTCCATATTCTTCGTTTGTAAGTTCTTTGAGTTATTCACTAGTTTGGGGACTTTTTTTTCAGATGCAATGTTTTGGGCCTTCTTTGGTCTGTGTCCACTGACGGCATCATCTTTCTTTTGTGGATTATCTCGCAGGTGTGTACTTGTAGGCTTTGACCTTTTAGTTGGCAGTTGGACTGGCGAAGTTTGCTCGATTATGAGCAAGTCCGCCTCCTCTGTCAACTTTGGGGGGGATTGAATTTTTTTTGGGACGTAAAGCACGGTTTGAGACCCCTTTTCGATGCTTGCCGATATAGAGGTCTTTTTCATTCCTTCTGGCGCTATCGTCCAAGGACATTGTGTACCAGCCTTGTTTTTTTCGTGGTCCACCGCAGTGACATACCCTTCCAAATATGCAAGCTTTGCATGCATTGTTGTCAGTAGAGAGCAATTGTCTTTTAATGAATCGTTTATGGCTTCATAAAGCTTGGTGAAGGGGGCCATTGCGACCGCCACCGCTGCCATAAGTGTCACCATATCCGGTCTTTTTTCTGGAGATTTCTCGGGCGAGTGGTTTTGTCCGAGGGTTTTTCCTTTGTCCCTGCTTGGCATTGTTATTGCAGATAAATTTGAGTCATTTGCCATTTGGTTTGCATCTTCGACTGAAGGGAACCAGACCTCTGGTTCCCCACTCTCCATAAAGTATTTGGGTCTTGCTTCATCATTAGAAACAGTGTTTTGTGTTTTGTCAGCGACAGGTTTTGCGGTTTCCAGGCTAGCCATAGGGGACTTGATCTCCACTGTAGTTGATGGCGTCTCCACCCCCTCCCGTTCGTCTGTAGGCAAAGCACTGGATTCAGCTTCATCTTTCTCTTCCACACTGTGAGATAGATTTTTAAGATTTCCTATACTGGGATCACCCAAGTCTGGTGTCGAGGCTGGAGTCGCAGATTGTAAGTCTTCTAAGCTGTGCGCCACTTCCAGCTTCTCACTGTCAAGATTTGCAGTTTCCAGGCTAGCTGTCATGATGCCTACCTCCAAGGAGCCAGGTCCAACCCAACAACCCCAGAGGCAGGCATCATTTCCCCCAGGGGAGTGCCAGCAGGCCCAAGCTGGGGCCCTTTGGACACAGTCCTGGCGCCTTAGGCGCCAGGCTCATGTTGGACCCCTGTCCTGGCGCCTTAGGCGCCAGGCTCATAAAGCTAGACATGTGTTCAAGTGTTTTAATGTGCACTTACCTGGGGCAGACCATGCTGCTACATCCAGGCCCTCTTGAGGCCTGAATGGAACTGCTTTACCTGTGGGACTATTTTCCACCTGGGTGTGGTCGGGGAAGGATACATACCTGATCGGTGGAAGGATACATACCTGGAACTTCTTCCAAAGCTAATTAAACCACGCCCGATCAGCAACTCACGCTTCGCGTTGTTCTGCTCCTCTCAGCTGGACGCTCACCGTGTCAGCTCCTGCATTTGGACTTCAGCCACGCCTGTCAGCATCCTGGGTCGCCTGCAAAGGGAGATAAGAGAGAATTGGAGATAAAAAAGACCTTACCTGCTAAAGCTGCATCACGGAGACATCACACCGACGATCCTGAAAGGGAAGACATCATTTTAAAAGCATTTCGCTTCGATCGCTGCAGCGCTGCATTTCACTCACCTTTCCTGGACGCCACCATCTTCAGCAGCGATCATCCGGATCCGCACCCACTTCCCAGAGCCTAGAGAGAAAAAGACAAGAAAACAAGGTGAGAGAAGGAAGGGAATAGGAAAGGCTCAGTTTCCTTCTAAGACTTACCTGTTGGGTCATTCCCATTTCATTTCGGGTCCTGCCGCTTCCTGGCATTCCGGACCCCGGCCCCTACGGGGAAAAAGACATAAGCATTAGTGCTTGCTGCAATAAGACAATGAACATTATTATTAAGCTTGAACTTTTGAACTTGCAACAGAACTCTTACATGGCCTCACCTGAAAAGTCAAGCTTATTTTGAACTCCCATCAAACCTCAATCCAGTGAAGTAACTGGGTTTCAACGCGCCCCTGCATCAGAAGCAGGATGGAGAACTCATCCTTCCAGACCCTAAGGTGAGACTTCACAGGGAATCGTGGAAGGGTATCGTGGAGGGTTGGAAGGGAGTGGGAGGCTTGAGCATTATTCCGTCAGTAGGTAATACTCCCTTTTCACGCACAAGGGAATATTCCTGCGAGCCAGAAAAGCCAGAGTAGAGGGGCCCTTCCTGTCCATCTTCAGAGTCCTGCGCTTCACCATTGAAGAAGCATCAGCACTCGAAGCCAGACCTGCGCCTCCGTGGGAATCAGGTGAGCGTGACACTAGCCATACCAGTCTCAGTCTCCACTGTAATTGATGGAGTCTCCGCCCTCTGCCGTTCGTCTGTGGGCGAAACATTGGGTTCAACTTCTTCTTTCTCATCCATAACACTGGAAGGTTGATTTATGTGATTTTCTATACTGGGTCCGCCCAGGTCTGGCACCGTAGCTGGAGTCCCAGATTGTAAATCTTCTGAGCTGTGCACCACTTCCAGCATCTCGCTGTCACTTATTTCACATATGTTTTCGAACTTTCTTTTTCTGTGATTCACAAAAAAGTCTGCCACACTTTGAGGCGAGAAGATGTGAGTTGCTTGTTGGCTTTTTGTTTTTGTACTGTCTATGGATCGCCTTATTGTCCTTTTTGGTCTCTGTTTTCCCTCATTGTTGGAATCAAGGCTTTTAGACTTGCCTGGGAGTGTTGGTGCACTTGTCAATGATGTATTTGTCAAAGATTGTTTTTTCATTTTCAGCGTGGTTTTCAATTTTTTACAACACGGACCTTCATCAGATTGTATGTCCGGTGATTTTGTTGACTGGCCGCCGTTTGGGTGGCTCGTGTTGCCCATGGTCTCATTGGCTTTTGATGTGACTGTGTCTGCTGACCCTGCTGTGGTCGGCGTGCTAGGAGGGAGCGGATGGATTTCCACCGCCACCCTTGTCGGTTTGCCTGCTAGTTGGTCATGTAGGCAGGGAGCTTTCTGCAAAAGTTCACCCTGTGCATTTTCCGTCATTGTCTCACACCGATCATCCACCAGGGGGACCTTCAGGACGGCCACTACTGGCAAGACTACACCGTCCATTACGTTCTCCGTGGGTTCCTGTTCCAGGAGCCCCACCCTCGGGAGTTCCACTAGGTCCGCCGGCGCCTTAACCCGCGACTTTTCCCGATCAGCAGCTTGCTCCCCCGGACTGGCTCCCCCCATCACCGCCGAGCTCGACGCCGTCCGTCTTCCGACAGGTTGGTGGAGCGTTCGCGGCTAACAGGACAGGGCCTAGCCCGTGGGAGACACCGCCCGGGATCTCCAGCAAAGACGCGGGTCACCCAGGTGAGTTTGAAGTTGTTTGGACCAGGTTTTGGCGTACGGGGAAGATGTCCACTCCCCGCAACTCTTCGTCGTTGGTGCACAGATCAGTGTGCTGGGTTCCCAGTACTGGGAGTGTATTTTTTGCTGTCGCCTCCTCTTTTGACCAAGTTGTTTTCGGACGGAGCTTCTGCTACTCCCAGGCGTCGATATTGTTGATACATGGCTCATAGCAGGACTCTGTGTCATTGCTGTAGCAGTTTGTTTGGTCTGCTTTGAATATAGCGGGCTTTTCTCTGGGTTTGAAGGCAGTTTTCGGCCCACTTCAGCTCGTGTACGGGACCGTGAGCTCCTTTGCTGAGAGTCTTTATCACATAAAGTCGTAGTTAGTGAAGAAGTCAGAGTAGCGTCCCCGGCGTCCATGGCTGCCATAGACTGCCTGAGACTGCTACTCTGCCGCTACTCCGCGGCCGCTCCGCAGTGTCTGGGAGCTTTTGAATGGTGGTCAGGTGGTCAGGAACAAACACAGTAGACAGACTGAAGAAAAGAGTAGCCTGCAGTCACTGCCTGAGAAAGTGGAATATTTCGACAGCTCAAAAGGCCACTCGACACACTCAGAGGAGTTTGGTAACTTAACTCCCACACCACATGAAAATTGGACCCTGAATAAAGACGGCACACAGAAACTGCCAAAGCCTAGCATGCAATGTTATTTAAGTCATTTATAACGCCCTGTACACAAGTACACAAGTATATTTAAGTCATTTATAACGCCCTGTACACAAGTGCTTCTAAGCGCGACAAGACAAGGAGAGGGGAACAGAAGGAGGACAAAACAACGATCTTACTAGGCCTTGTGTCATTCAGATCACGCAAGTGCGGGGAGGAGGGATGGGAGAAGAGCAGGTTACTCAATAAGTGCTGCCGGAGGGTGGCTCATAAGTGCCAGAGAGAAGGGACTGTAGGGTTGCAGATATAGACCCTTAAGTGCTGGGGGAGCCCGGAGCCAGTGCAAGGGCAACTGGACATGCAGGAGCCTGGTCCAGAGTTTCAGCGGATGACCAGGTCAGCAGTGTGCGGAGGAGTCAGGGACATCAGCAAGGGAGAGGAAGAGAGAAAGCGGAAGGGAAAAGGGAGGTCTTAAGTTGCTTCCAGAACCGGAGGAGGTTCTGCTCAAGTTTGAGATAGGCAGGGAGGCTGTTCCAGAGGGAGGACTCAGCCGAGGAAAGAGATCTACTCCCCACTCTCTGCTTGGAGAAGCGTCTGACCCAGACAGAGTTGGAGGTGGTTGAGCAGAGGGCTCGAGAAGGAAGATGTTAGGAAGAAAAAGTTGGAGGTAGTGTGGTCCCATGCCCCAGAGAGCCTTGTGGGTGATGAAAAGGGTCTTGAACTTGGTCCTTGCAGCCAGAGGGAGCAAGTGGAGAGATTTCAGAGCTGGAGAGATAAATCCCTGGGCTTGAGGCCAAGTCTTGCAGTCCTGTTCTGGATAACTTGTAAACGTCCAAGAGTAGCAGCTGAGGTCATGCATATATCATGAACAAAAGATTTGACTTGTGCAATAGAACTGTAGGGTGACACATGTTTACAGGGGCTAGAGCATCCTATCGGGAGGCATGCATGCATGCATGCATACAAAATTCAAATCACTTTGGCCCAAGGTCTTGACATAGTTTAGAGGCATGGTATAGGATAATGGTCCTCGGCCTGTAGACCCTCGATCAAATGAAGTCAGTATTATTACATGTTAATAGTTGCAGTTTCTCAACTAAAAAAACTACACAGCAAAATGATCACCAAGAATTAGGGAAAAGGGAACTAGACGTAGTTCTTTCTCCTTTTCCATAACGGTCATTGCTGCAACGAAGATACAAAGCTGCACCAGGAACACTTGCGAGGGACAATGGGGCACAAGGTGGGTGGGGGTGGCTGACAGATGTGAAAACTGGGCTTGGGTTGGGGGAAAGGAGGGCAAGAGGAGCACAGGGCGCACTTAGCTTCATTCCCAGCAAGATGGCGGCTGCACACTTCCAAGGAGGCTCAGCGCAGAGGCTTTACCATGAGGTAAAGCCTCTATTTCAATTGAATTGGAGAACGCCCATAACTGACCGGTGTTAATACAGGATAATGGTCCTCAGTTTGTAGACCCTTGATCAAATTAAGCCTGTATTATTACATTTATTACAAATATATTATAAAATAATGACCTTACTCATAACACCTGTCATTTCAAGGACTATGAAGGAACATCGCAGCAAGCGCCACATTCCTGTACTATTTTTTGTTATTATTCTGGTGAGGTTGATACTGATCAAAATGAATCCTGTGTGTTACAAGAGCACTTCCAAAGAAATTAACGTTCATTTGTTATTTGCAGAGTGTGAAAGATACACCTTTATGCAACTGGCGGAGACTGGCAACATGAAACGGGAACTGCCACAACTGGGAGAAATGCTTTTTTGCCTGAGCGGAAGATGTCCCCAGGACTATGAATCCTACGGCTGCTACTGTGGACATGAGGGGAAAGGTGACCCGGCAGACACATTGGATAGGTAATGGCCAATTGTACAGCCTTTGTGTAAGACATGGAGGTTAAGATGAGGACGGGGTCTGGTAGGACTAAAGGTGGAGTAGGGAAATGTGTATCAAGGAGCGGACTGGCAATTACTACAAAATGACGGGTTCAAGTTCTCTACATACTCTTGATCGGTTGTAGGTGAAAGGGCGAATGCAATTGTTTCGAATGCAATTGTTTCGAACCAAAAGGACTGAAGAAAAAAAAGTCAAAAGTCCTTTTTTTTCTTTTTTTTGGGGGGGTCCCCTCAAACCCCTGTTTTCAGTGTAAACCCCAGTTTTTTCCCTATACGAAAGCAAAAAAAAAATACATTTAAAAAAAGGCATTCGACTTTTTTTTCTCGGGCCTTTTGTTTCGAAACTATTGTATTTCGAAGCAATGTATTCGACCCTTTGACCGGACACCCACTTGATCTACAATCCAGTTTTTATTTCTCCAGTCATCCCATTGCTTCAACTTAAAAGTGTTGTGTTGGGGACCTTCACTCATCCATTGCAGCCCATTCTTCTGTGGCCTCCCCTAATGCAGAAGAGGCCACGCCGGGGCTCCCTCTGGTACGGCCAGCACCACATGTTTGGCCCCTGAGCCAGGTCATGTGAAGCCTACTTGTGTTACATTATAGCAGTATGATGCCCCAGCACCTCTCTGATGTGATATCTTGAACCCATGCTCCCTTGAGTTATTTCTGTCGTGCTGTTTCTGGTGCAGCCTAGGGCCAATGCTCTGATGATGCTCATCTCTAGAATGTCATGATCTGGCATTTCACCACCTTCCACGTTGTTTGCACACTTTCTGTAATTAAATGCATACTTTCTGTAAGAAATGTTCAATCCTCTGTGTTCAATAGGAACCGGTTGCCTGTAACTGTGGACCTCTTTTTAATTTCCCATCATTGTAATCAGGAAATGAATAGGTAACACAAATTGTACTACATTGTGCTCATTATTTCAAAACCCACTGCTCACCCCTATCTCACCATGCTCACAGAAAACACAATAAAATGCAAAAATTAAGTTGTATTTGTCTAACAGTGTAAAGAATTGCCTAGATTCTATGTGGCCACCTCTAGTAGTTCCTGGGATTCATATGGTAATACCAATCCATAGGTTGAGTCTGTGCACATTTGATGACAACAGATGATAATGTTGTAAATATCTTTACTTTTGATGAACAAACTGTGAATAAGGTGAACCAGAGCATATCATGGCACAACCTGGAAAATGACAGGAGTACCTGCCTATATGATGGCAAGAGAAGGAAAACTGGCTGAATACCTGCACAGGTTGGCCTTGCCTGCCCCATGCATATAAGTGTCGGATGATGCCGTTAGTGTTTATTACAAATATATGCTCTAACGCCAATTCAAACAAAATCCTCTTGTGACAAATTGACTTCTGCCCTACAAGAATGAGTACAGGCTAAAACGCCCACTCAGCTCTAACACTTTACAAACCAAGAGCCAACACAATCATAAAGGCAAACCAGGCACAGTCAAGAGATATACTTCCTTCACCTTTTGTAGTAACGTGGGCCGAGAGAAGGCTGTACTCTCCGGAGGGGTGTGAATGTGTTTCAGGAGCTACCCAAACAGCAAAGTATACCAGTCCAAAATAAAGAACCGTCCAATCAAGTTTCTATAAAAAAAATAATTAAATCCAGCACAGCATGTACAATAATAACTAACTAAAAAACACTGTAAAACCCCACCCCTGTAGAAAGAACACAGAATATGCAAATATAGAATAAATGCAGCAGTCTGGCTAATGAGACAGGGGGAGCAAAGGCAATTAAAAGACCCCAATGTTCAAAAGAATATTTCTTGTGTTTGCAAAAGGGATTAAAATGACCAATCCAGTCTCTAGGTCCAAAAGATGGATCAGGGGGTCAGATAACAGTCAATAATACCTTTCCAAATGTCCTGGTGGTTCAACAGCATCGAACCAGGCTTCTCTGCGACATTTGCAGGTTCTCTTTGATTCAAGGATGCAGCAGTCATGATGGTCCAGCAGCAAGCTAGGGCAGAGTCAGGGTTGAACAGAAGATAGTTGCAGTCTTGAAGCATGCATTTATTCGAGCTGTGCAGATTGGGCATTCATCAGGTCGGCAGTCGAGATTCGATGGTGGTCGAGCGGGTACCAGGGTGCACAAGCAAGTCGAATCGATGCAGATGCTCGGAGGTCGCTTTTCAGGGCACACCAGAGTTGGGTCGATCAATTTACAGGAGCAGCGATGAACAAGTTGGTACTTCGAATGGTGACTTGAGCAATCCAAGGCACAAGTACTTTGTTGGTTTCCAGCCTACGAAACAACACGCTTCAACTGTCACGGTGCGGTGATGAATGGAGTCGAAGAGCAAATGACGGTTTGGAGAATGATGAACACCAAAGGCAGCTTTGAATGGTCCTGGAGGTTCACTGAGCATTGAACACACTCAAACATGGCTCACAGAGGGACAACGTCAAAAACACAGCTATCTTGACTGTTTGGGCTTTTAGGGGCTGTGAGTTCGTATCAAAGCTCTCAAGGGCCAAGCTTAGTCCTTTTCTTGGGCTCCCAAACATGGGGGAGGCTGGCAAACACCTTGAGGGTTCCTGCAACACAATACGGTTCTGGACAAGATGGTGGATGACAGAGATGTAGGCCTTGGTCCAGCAGCAGAGTTCACACCCAACAGTCCCTGGTGAGGGTCAGGGAACAGAGCTCACCTCTGTGTTAAAACACCTGCATTCACCTCACAACTAGAGAACTTTAAACTTCAGCAAAGTCTAGTGAAACCTTCTTCCAGGGTTGGATTCCAGGGATGATTCAAAGAAGTGGTGTGAGACCCCTTCTTTTAAAGGTAAAAATCCACAGGTGACTGGACTAAAGCTAGCCTGCATTAGGGGTTCAATCCCTGCTCTTGGAAGACATGGGCTTTGCCATTCTGACATCACACCCAAAGTGCTTTGCTCTAGAGGAAGTAGAGGGGACAGGAAGTAGAGAGAGAGGCATAGAGAAACAAGATGGTGGAAATCTTCCTCCATCATACACATTTCTCCCTAGCTGCACTAACCATGCCCCTCCACTTCTCAATAGCATAAAAGGCCTTTAGAAATGTAGCACCCTGGGGAGAGCTTAGCCTTTTGTGAATGGTTATGCCCTTTGATTCCTATTCCTAGGCCAGCTTCCTGTGGAGTGGCTCTCTCTGGAGAAAGGATGTTACCTGCCCTTACAAAGAAACACAAAGAGGCAATCCCCAAGGCTACAATCCTGACAGTGGGCATGGGGAGCCGGAACACATAAACAAAACCCTTCCACACCTGAACTGGCCCAAAAGGCCTGACACGTGTGCGATATTAATTTAATGTGGCTGGAATTACTATGAGAGTTGCTGGCACCACACCCTAACTCATGTATGCCTTATATCTACAGTGGGATGTGCCACTAGCAGAGTTATGCAGTTTTTGGAACGGGGGTGCATATTTTAATTGTGGCCCCTGTTGCTGCAGAGACTTGGCAATCACTGCTGCTGTTCAGAGGGCACATGTGACCCGCACCTGTTCTGTCCCACTGCAGGGCAGTGCTTCCATCAGTTTACTGAGGCAGCAGTGCACAGGTGTACACTATCTTTTTGGCATGGAGTTTTATGAAAGGGAAATCTGATCATAAGATTTTCCTTCCTGAAATAGAATGACCTGCATTATTTTATTTACTAATAAAAATCCAGGGCTCCTACACCCTGGCCACATGACAACTCCCCACACGCCCCCTGGCCAAAAAGGTTGAGACCCACCACCCAGAGGGTCTGGTTCATGCACAGGGCAAAAGGATCTGCTGAGGCCATCTGGCAGTAGAGTGCTGCTATCCAGGTTTGTGTTAGATGTCCAACCTGTGTGGGATATGGCCTAATGCAACAACTTGGGATTTTCACCCTAAATAGTCATAGGCCACCTCGGAGGTCTGTGGTTCATGTGGGCTGTATGTAGGGTTATATGTAGTGTTTCACAGTATGAACCACCAACACCTGAAAAAGCCTCCTTTTCAATTGTGGCCCAGTTGGGCTCTCGCGTGATGAAGCGCCTTCTAAGATACTTCCTCAACAGTCCCCAGGTCTATTTACTTTCTGTATGATAACATTACTGTTTTAGTAGATTTTTATTTCACCATGGGTAATACATATCAGCTATTTTATTTTATTAAATGATTCCATCATGAAAAAAGTTCCTGGCTCAATAGTACATACAGGGAAGACACTATGGTATGGTTTAAGATTTTCAGAATTCTTTTTTTTTATTGGTTACTATTTTCGGGCAAGTTTCTGAAAATTCTCAAATACACAGACAGAGACAGTACGGACACTCTGTTTAAAAGCCCTATCCGGCCCAGAACAAATTCAGTGACAAATGGCACCGAAGATGCCTTTGCGGATTTGGAATTGAAACAAAACAATAATGTGAGTCAATAATGATTTCTAGTGGAATTCCTGGGCCATGACTCCCTATAGCAACCCACATAAGCTGCCCACATGAATGTCAATGCCACCGCAACATTATGCACTCTCGCTGGGGTTTCATCGAGATAAGATACATTTCACGATCAGGGAGTCTCCATGACGACATAGTGGACTAGCAAAAAGCTCGCGTTGTCTGTGGGTCACTTGGACTCATGAGCTAACGGGGTGTCTTAGAAAAACACATTTCATGGGTGCCCTCCAACGTTGAGACCCTGCATTAATCATAGCGAATTCCATTTCTATGCCACACTCTTCCGGTGAGTTTTCTTCTACAGAAACACCTCTCAATATTGAGTCCCAGAGGAGAAAAGGGGTGTTTGTGCCAGTGAATTAATTAATTCATTTCCATGAGGTCTCTGGGTATTTAAGGCACACCAACGGGACCTTTGACCTCATGTTATGGACCAAAAACACGCTGTATAAGACTTATTTATAAAACTAATTGTACTCAAAGTGTTATAAAGAGTTTTCCTTTCCAGTGGACATTCCAATTGCATCTGTTATGTTATGCTATGTTAAAACACATTTATGCTGTGCCAATCAAGACCATAGTGGTCTTGTAGCACCAAAGCATGGCTCAAATCATTTAATTATTTAAACCTTAATGTGGGATCTTTGTTTATAGCTTTTCTGCTTTGGACTTTTTCAGTTTCTATTTTTCTTTTGTCTCGCATTGATGCATTGCAAATGCTATTTATTGCAGGTGCTGCTTTACCCATCACTGTTGCCTGGAACATCTTAAAATGGTTGGCTGCCCCCCAGAAAGAATTGCCAGGTCCGAGGTCATATGTGTGGATCAGAAACCCAAGTGTAAGTGGATGTCTAGAGTTTTAAAGTACTCGGAATTTCATTCAAATGAATGAGTACTCACATTTTTAAAGTGTGTCGAAATATGTGCTTAAAAAAAAAAAATATATATATATATACAATATATATATATACATATACAAAACTTCGAGTGTCCAATTGCATATGAAGGTTTTGGATCTCAAAGTAAAACCACATTTACTATACAAATGTGAAGGCAACACTCAGAATGAAGACAAGGACATTATAAGTCTTGCGAGAGCTCGTTGTCTGCAGGAAATAAAGAAAGGGAGAAAGACAGAAACAGCAGCCTACGAGGAAAACGTTTGAAGTCGTTTCCTCTTGTTTTCAACTGTCCAATTTCCATAATTGAAGGGAATTAACATTGGCCCTGGGCTTTTACCGGACGCTAATGCCCTCCACTGAGTTGCATATAGCTATTAACACCTTCAGCATGTGAGCTGGGGCTCTAATGGATTATTTTCTGCAAGGGAGTTTGGCTTCACGCATTAAGCATGCACTGAATACCCTTAAGTACTACAAATGGTGCTAGCTGCCATGCACATCGAAAAGGTGTCCCTTTTCTATTCCCGTGGTGACAGCAGAAATGGCGGGCCGGCGATGGACCAGACAGTGAGGAAAGTGGGGGCCAAGGGATTAGGCGCAAAGTAGATGGAGATAGTCAGCAGAGGCTGAGGGACAGAGCCGGCCTAAGGGGGGGGCGAGCCGGCGACCGCCCGGGGCACCATGCCCTCCAGGGCGCCTTTTGCCCCTGCCACGCCAGCTCGGGGGAGTCTTTCAAGGGCTCCCCGAGCTGACGTTGTGGGACAAGGCACAGCAGGCGGCCATTTACTGTAAAAGGTGCCCGCGGCGTGAGTCCATTTAAATGCGCCCTTCCGCCGTGGACACTTTTCACAAGAAAAGGCGCCATTAGCCCCCCACCACGCCAGCTCCGGGGAGTCTCAAGCGCTCCCCCGAGCTGGCGCGGTGGCAGAAGGTGTGGCAGGTGACTCATTGTCATTGAAAGAACCCGCGATGGCGGGCTCATTCAATGACAATGGGGTGCTAACGGCACCTATTTAACCTCCTCGCGACAGCGAGGAGGTTTAAAAAAAAAAGTTGCCCATCCTGGCCACGCCCCCTTTTAACCAGGGGGGTGCTGTGGGCGAGGGGGGGCGGCAGTTTTCCCATGGCACTGTGGGTTTGGAGGCTTTCAAGAGCAGTGTGGGGGGACCAAGAACAGAAAACATGGCAACTGGGGAGAGTACTCGGTGGCTTGCATAGAACTAGGATGAAAACAAAGGGGAACTCCATATACACCGGGGACTAAATGGAGTAGTTGTGATACAAATGTCAAAATAGTGTTCCCGTGTAAGAAATGTTGAGATTGTTATTACTACTTTGTAGAAAAAAGTTAATCTAAGCTTCAGACAGTGATTTCATCACCTTATTCCTGAATACATGGTAACTGTATAATGAACATAACTATTTACAAAAAAACAAAGTTATGAAACAGGCAAAAAGAGAAAATATTGAATATATGCATTTTATTAAAAAAAACAAAAGGGAAAGATCATAAAAGGAATAAACAAACTTATTGGTGTGCCGCTAAACAAACAGTTTTGTTTAGGAAGAATGAATGCAATAGTTGAAGAAGCACAATTATTGCGCTGCAGAACTCATTAAACACAAAATCAATCAGACTTTTCAAAACATAGTTACGTAAATCTGTACACCCATTTCCTGTAAGCAACCAACAACAGAAATACATTTGTTGAGAATGCACAATCAATATGATCAAAAAGAAATTGAACCCTAGGACAAACTGATTGTTATAGATATTAAATTGACTGATGTGATGCTGGAAATGCATTGGAGGGACTGGGCCTCCCTGCCCTTGTCCTGTAGTCCTTTTTCATTGTGTTCTGTATTGTTTTATGCCCAGGAGTCCATGTGGGACTCCTGGCAGTGCAGCTCTTCCTGTTTATGGTTTGGTGTACAGACCCATGGGATACCCTTATGGCACCCATGGGTGGGGGTACAACCCTGTGCCCCCTATTGTATGTTTTTGGGCACCTGTGGGTGGCCCACAGAGCAGGGTATGGGCTGGTGGCAGCTCCATGCTGACATTTGACAGGTGCTCTGAGTATCCTCCATTTCGGGATACCCCGGCCTTGCCATTAGAATCAGTTGATTCCTGATAGAAAACAAGATGGCCCCTGTGGCCTTTTGCTTTCTATTGCCTGTTACCTTGTTTTCCCAAAGTCCTGGGAAGCCCTGACTCTGTCCCTTCCTCCTGATTGGCTGTTGGGTGGAAGTTCCATATATGGCGTTGTTGTGAAGTCCAGTCCAGACTGGCTGGAGTCTTCCCAGTGACTGTATGTTGTGGGTACACCATGTGGGTGGGACCTGGGTGAATGGAGTGTGTGACCAATATGCACTTCTTGTTGTGGCTTTCTGGTTTCTGGTATGAGAGACAAAGACTGAGACAGCCCTGCCCGAACCTGGCCTGAATGCAGTGTGTAGTGTTGAATGGCTGGGTACTTGTCCCAATCCACATTCCTTGTTGTGAGTGTCTGAGAGGGAGGAGGATGGCCTGAATGCGCTGTGTGCCTGATTGGCTGGCTGACTGACTGCATGAATGCCCTTCTGTATGATTGTCTGCTGAGTGTGACCCAGCAGTGTGGATGAGAGACATGATAGTATATCTGGGGACCTCTCACCACTGGAAATTGTTCAGAAGCTGTGTCTACACTTGAAGAGTAACTGGAACTGCTGATCCTTGATTCCCAGCTGGAAGAAGACGACTTGCTGTTGCATTTATTCGACCTGATCTGAAAGCTGCCGAACTCGTCAAAGACTTATCCGAGAGAGGAACTGGTAAGGCGCCCTCTTCCCGTGCTCCGAGGGACCATCAAGCACTGCTAACCTTCGCCGAAGCTCCCTGAAAGTCAGACCCTCGAAAGGCTGCCGACCCGATACGGGACATCTTAGGAGAACAAAGTGAAGCACCAGGACTTCGCCGCTGTCGAAGTCCATTGCCGTCGACCAGGGTTCGCAGGTTTGTGTAACTGCTGGAGGCCCGTCGAAGTCGTGTTGCCCCGGAAGAGGGGACCGATTGACGCCGTGCCGCCGACGACCGGAGCCGCCCGCTCCTTTGCCTAAGAACATTTGAATCGAAGGACTCCCTTGTCCGCAACATCGACCGCTTTGTCCTGCCGGAGAAGGTCAAGGCCGCCGACGCGCAGAGGAGAATCCGCTGGTGGGTTTCCCAACACCTGAAGGCCACAAAGACTTCGACGACTCGACACCCTTGCTGGGCCACAGCTCTTCTGAAACTCTTTGCGGTCCTGAACAATCAATCGATGAGGTGCCCCGCACACCTCATCCTCGCAGGATGTCGCTGACGAGCACCGCCTGGATCGACGTTGTGGTCTCGGCACCCTCGAACTTCTCATCAACGCCGTCGATGCCAAGTTCACCTTCTTCGACGCCTCTCGACAATCCGTGGCACCTGCTTTAAAGGGAGTCACTCAAGAAGGATCCGTCGACGCTTCTTCGAAGAACTCTACTCCACCAGGTACATTGGGGTGGCGGGGAAACATTATAGGAGAGAACAAGACTATTGAGCAATATATGGACTGGGCTTGTGCTATATATCTTTATTTTACAGGTTGCCCAGGTGTTGGGATCTCCACACAGAACTGTGCTTAGCGGTAGAGGCCAGTATTCTGCCTATTGTTTCAACTATCTTGCTTTCCCTCCTATCACGCTGGTTTCCTTGTTATTGATCTGTGTGACATTCTAGCAGTGTAGTTGATGCACTTTAATGAGATCTGATAATATTGGTGGTACCTCTTTAGAATTGTAGATATTGACCATTGTTGATTTCCGAGTACAAAGTGCATTATTGTGATCGTGTACATACCTTTGAATATTAATTATATAAAGACTGTGTTTCCAGTAATACAGTGTGTGGACATTCCTTTGTGGGGGTTCGGGGACTACACTGTACTTAAGAACCAGCCTGCATCACCTCCTGAGAAGCTAGGCCTTGATTGCTCGTCCATTGCTAGTCCATTGCTACCTTATAGAGAATCTTGGCTGGAGTCCTCCGTGCCTCTCCTCTACCATATAGAGAGCAGAAGTACAGACCCCCCCTCTAGTCTTTACACTGGTGGCAGCGGTGGGATGCTTATGGTTTTAAGAATCAGTGTATAACAGTGGCACTTACAAAATATCTGCACTTTATTGAATTAAGGTTTGGTTGTGTACAAAATAACTGCAATACAAGCAATGGAGTCTATTGCAAATGGTAAATTGACTAGGATGAGCTTAGAGGCTCTCCAGAGTGCTTGTGAAGCCAGGGAGTTAGGGCCTCATTACACGGAAGGCGGTAAACCAAGGTGCTATTAGCACCTTGGTCCATGCCGGTAAATTACCGGCGCCGCCTTGGAGGAAAGGGGAATTACCGCCCTATTCCAAGGTCGGCGGGGCAGTAATTCCCCCTTCCACCATTGCCCTTCCCCATTCCCATTTTTGCTATATAGGGCATAATGGGAATGGGGAAGGTGCTAATTACGGTACCGTAAATTTGCGGTGCCGTAATTAGCACCAAGGTCCCTTTGCAGGTTGGTTTTTAACACCTGCAAAAAGCAGGCATTAAAGTACCAACCCGCAAAGGGACCTCGTAGTAAGGCGGTAAGGGTTAACTGTCACCGGTACCATTACCTGTGACCGTTAACCCTTACCGCCTTCCGTGTAATGAGGCCCTTAGACTTTGTGGATAAGTCTAGGGCTGAGCTGATAGCTGCCCTGGTGGACTACCAGACTGATGGTGACACTCTTGATGAGGGGGGAATGCAACCAATGAGGACTCTGCCCCTGGGGGTTCTACTGAATCTGTTTCTGGGAATGCCACCATTCCTGCTGCCTCTTTTCCGAACCCCAACACTGCTCTTCAGGGGGAAACTTTTAAAATTGGAGCTACAACGGGAACAGTTAGCCTTTCAATACAAAAAGTTGGCAACATAAGCTGAGTTGAAGAAAGAGGAGTTGGCACAGCAAGTGATACTCAAAGATAGGGACACTGAGCACCAAAGAATCCAGCTAGAGAAAGCTAGAGTGGAGACTTCAGCTAAACCAGTTGAGAGTGGCAGGTCCCCAGCCACCAAGTTTATGAAAGATTTGGTTGGTGTGTTTGTGGAGGGTTCCGATATCCTCCAATGGATTGAAGCGTTTGAAATGGCTTGTGCAATTCATGATGTTGACAAAAGAGATTTGGCTAAGTGTTTGTTAAGCAGAGTGCCTCAGATTGGGTATGACTGTATTCTGAAACTGAGTGTGGAAGACAGGGGTCAGTATGAGTGTATGAAATCTGCTTTGATTGGCAAGACACCTACCCAATACCTTAAAAGGTTCAGGGAATTTAAGAAAAGAGAAAATGTGTCTTGGGTTGACTGGGTGAGTGCTGCGCACATGAACATGATGGGGTGTATTGATGGTTACAAAGTGAAAATTTTCCCACCTGTTGTTTTTTGAGCATTTTTCTGAAACCTGTTCACCAGAGCTACGTCAGTATGTTGCTGACCAGAACATTTTGGATCCCTTTAAGCTGGCTAGGTTGGCTGACAAGTGGGTCTCCCACCGGGTGTCCCCTAAGGACTCCAGTGGGAAGGACAAGGACAAAGAGAAGGGGGCCTCTCAGCAAGCTGAGGAGTCCCAAAAGCAGTCACAGTCGGGTAAACCTAAACCCGCCTCTCCTAAGACCCAGAAATCTAGTGGGGATAAGTCATCTGTGGGTGGTAATAAGAGTAGTGGTCCACCTGCTGCAAAGCAGGCTCCCGGTAGTTCCAGTACCATACCCTGCACTCCCGGCACGTGTTGGGATTGTGGGGCTCTGGATCATAAGAGGGGTGACTCCAAGTGTAAAGGTAAGGCACTTGGAGTACAGGCTGTCAGCCTGACCTACCCTTACCCCATGTCTGAGGTGGAGGCCACTGTCCTCCCCTCCTCTACAGGGATCACATTTGGTGCTCCTGTAGAGATTTCCTTAGTGTCTCTTGGGGCCTGAGACCAGTACGCGGAAGTACTGGCAACTATCCCACAGAACACCCGTAGTTTTTTAGAAGTGTCCTCTTGAATGGCCAGCCTTCTACTGGCTTGAGAGACACTGGGGCAAGCATGACAGTTGTGGACAGGACCCTGCTCAAGCCAGAGGACTATGTAGGTGCTCCTCTGAGAACCACCAGGTTAGCTGGTGGGCCTCCCAAATTATCGCCTGTAGCCTTAGTCACACTCATAATTAGAGACAAGACAGCAAAGCTTCCTGTCCTGGTTCAGGACAATGTCCCTGCTAACATTCTGTTAGGTAATGATCTAGTAGAGTTGGGGTTGATCTCGGATGGTCTTCCCATGACGGCTGCTGCAGTCACTAGATCACAGGTGACACA
This sequence comes from Ambystoma mexicanum, assembly GCF_040938575.1. Lineage (NCBI taxonomy): Eukaryota > Metazoa > Chordata > Amphibia > Caudata > Ambystomatidae > Ambystoma > Ambystoma mexicanum. Next base: position 1,131,624,181 of record NC_090933.1, on the reverse strand, counting down.
GGGTCTGGCTGTGAGTCAGGTACCCGAGCCAAGGGCGAGGCCTAAGGCAAGAAGAAGGAAGGCCAAGAAGGCCACCTCTGTGGAGGGAGCTCCTTCTCTTCCTGCTGTTCCCACAGCACCCATTGGGATCCATGCTCCGGATGGGCTGGGTCCAGTGGTAAACCCTGTCTCAACTCCTGTGGGAGAAGAGCCAGAAGACTCTCCTGTGGGAGAGGTTCTCAACCCGGAGGATCATCCCGATCTTCAATGCTTGTTAGCTGAAGCTGCCTGGGAGGATCCCCTCCCGGGCAGACTTCTGTAAGGGACAGAGAGAGTGCCACTCTCTCGAGGGTCTGAGGAAACAGGCCCTGTCCCAGGTACAAGGAGAAGTGCCTAGGAACTTCCGTATTTATTGGGAGGGTGAGCTCCTTGTTAGTGAGCCCACTAAGCCTGAACCCGGTGCCCTCAAGAGGTTGGTGGTACCCCAGGTTTACAGGCCCTTCCTACTGCAGTTGGCGCATGAGGTGCCCTTAGCTGGTCATCTTGGTACCAAGAAGACTAAGCAGAGGCTCTCTGCCCATTTCTACTGGCCTCGGATCGGAGTAGAAGTGGAGTCTGCTAGGGAGAATTCTCTTATATGGCTAATTTCCCAAACCTAGTGAGTCCCCCAGCAGCTTTGCTGGATTTTTGGGGTTTGTTCTTTTCTCCTGCTAAGAGTGAGACTCTTTTCCTCCCACTCTTAGGCATGATTTGAGGTATGTCTTTGACTTTGTATGTGCTTATGGGCTATGGGGTTTCTTTCTCCATAGGGTATCATCAGTTTTTGTGTATGTGTTACACAGCACCCTCAGTGCAGTAACACAGGGGTGTCATAGTGACCCCCAAACATAGACTCCATACCCTGGGACTGACTACTGTCTCCCAGGGCATGTAAAGTAACCATTGACTTTACTAGTCCTAAATTGTGAACAGAACCAGTACAAACCATCATATTGTGGAAGTACTGAAAGGGGTTAATTATATTGCCCCTGGGTCTGTTTTTAAGGGGGCACTGTCCAGTCCCCCCTTGTCGAGTTTCTGGCTGGTGGCAGTGGTTACCACGCGAAATATTCCACCGGAATATTCTCTATGGGATTTTCCCATTGATTTTAAACGCACCACTTTTTGGTGCAATGTTAAAGATACCGCTGGTTTATTTATTTAATATTAAATTAACGGTTGGGTCTTTTTGCCAGAACTCTTTTCTAAAATGGCGTTCATGTCCGTCTCTGTAACTCTGACCAAGGTCGAGCCCGTTGTTCAACTTTTTGGCGGGCTTCTCCACAGAAGCCCTCTAAATGGTGCTACTCTGTCTCGGTTCCACAGGATGTGTGGGGAGGGGAATTGGCACCCTGGACTGATTTGCCTTAGCAACTCAAGTCGCACTCTGTTCTGATTGGGCCAGTGGTGAGCCACCCGGCTCACCACTTAGCATGTTTGAGTGACAGCTAGGCTGTTGAATGGGGGTTTTATGCATAAAAGCATGGCCTTTGGGACTGGAACTTGAGAAGTCGCCACAGGACCTAAGAATCCGAAGAGGGAAGAAGCTGAGCCATCTGCAACGACGACACCACCAGAGGAGCCCTGCTGCAACGATCGCACCACTTTCCCCGACGACAAGAGAAGATCTTCTGCTGGACGAGTCTTCTTCCTCTGAGCTGGTGCGACCAACCAGTTCACCCCTTTCGCCTTCCAAAGACGTCTCTTGGTTGAATCGCCCGTGCCAAGCACCCCGGCGGTCGGATAGCCAAGCTTCACCACTTTGACCGCGAATAAAAGGAACGCACCTTTTACCGACGAACTCCGTGGCTGGTTTCATCCCTGTGCAGTGCAACGACTCCACGTTTCCTCCTCGATAAGAACCTCTCTGCCCCTGGTCGAAACAACGAACTGCCACCGCTGGAGCTACCTCTCTCTTTAAGGTACTGTATCCTGCCTGGCCTCCCTTTCTTCGGTTTACCCAAGGTGACCCTTAAATCCTGGGCTTTCCAACTGGGTTGGCCCCAGACCTTCTAACTTTACCTTCTTGAATCACCCCAACCTCTTTTGAACATCCTGCAAAGACATTAAGTGCATTTTAAACCGTGTGATCCTGGGCACATTTCGCTTTGCTCCATTTAAAGTGGGCCTGGCCTATGAACTTTGGCTCTACAGTATATACTGCCTTTATTCCCTGGTTGAGAACTCCTAAAAGTGTTGGGACTTGTTTTATTTCTATGCTCTGCCTTTATCTCGCCCTTTAACTGAACTATTAACAAATCGTGGTGTTTTAATTCTGACTTGTCTGATCGTTATCAAGGGAGGTGTGTATACTTTACTTGACTGTGTTTTAACTTGCTTTTGATTTAGAGTGCTAGTGTATTACCTAAAGTGTGTTTTAAATAAATAATTATATACTTTTTATAAAAAGTTCTGGTCAGTGTTTGTTTGCTGTCCTGTGTTTTTAGCCCTATTGTGTATACTCTATATAGTGCCCTACTCTTCTTGAGAGAAGTCTGACTGCTCAGCCACAGCTACCAGGTAACTCTGGGTGGTACAGACTGCTACCAATTGGGTTTACTGCTTACTCCTGTAGTCTTAACCTTTTTGCAGTGTTCCCCAAGGTAACTGCACAGGATTCTGCCTAACAGAGTCCCACTGCAGGACCTGCCCAACTTTTCAGTTGTCTGGCAAGACTGGAGGCAGTGTCATTGCCCCACTGCAACCATTGCCAGTGGTTGGCATACCATTTGAGAGGGTGGGCATTGACATCGTCATTCCCCAGGACCCTCCCACTTCAGGTGGACATCGGTTCATCCTGGTCTTGGTAGATCATGCCATCAGGTACCCTGACGCTATACCCCTTCAGACTGTAACTGCCAAGGTGGTTGCCAGGGCTTTCCTGGGCATTTTCACCCATGTAGGATTCCCTAAGGAGGTTGTCTCTGACAGAGGATCCAACTTCATGTCTAGTTACATGAAGACCATGTGGAAAGAGTGCGAAGTAACCTACAAGTTCTCTACCTCTTACCATCCCCAGACCAATGGTCTGGTTGAGAGATTTAATAAAACTCTCAAGGACATGATAGGTGCTTTGGAAGAACCCCTAAAGAGGAAATGGGATCTCCTCCTGCCATGCCTGCTGTTTGCTTACACAGAGGTACCTCAAGAGGGTGTTGGTTTCAGCCCCTTTGAGTTACTCTTTGGACATCCCGTGAGGGGGCCCCTTGCCTTGATCAGAGAAGGTTTGGAAGCCACCCCTCCAGGTCCCGCCAAGCAAGTGGGGGACTATGTGTTAGGCCTCAGACGGAGGATGACACAGATGATGGGTCAGGCAACAGCCAATCTCAAGGCCAGCCAGGAATTGAATAAGTATTGGCACGACCTTAAAGCATTGCAAGTGGATTGGACTCCGGGACAGGAAATCCTTGTGATGGAGCCTACCAAGCCTAGAGCTTTGGCAGACAAGTGGACTGGACCCTTCAGGATCATCTCCAAGATGGGCGAAGTCAATTATCTGGTTGACATGGGAATGCCAGGGGTAGCCCCCCAGGTATTCCATGTTAACAGGCTCAAGCCTTTCCACAGGCAATCAGAAGTCTCATGTCTCTTGCTAGCTTCAGAGCAAGAAGAGGATGAGAGTGAGCCCCTTCCTGATTTGCTGCATAGCAACCCTCAGGATGGCTCAGTGGAGCGAGTGCATCTCTCTTCAGATTTGACGACAGAGCAGCAGAGGGCCTGCAGGACTTTGCTCCAGCAGTATGCCTCTCTGGTTGAGAACTCCTAAAAGTGTTGGGACCTGTTTTATTTCTATGCTCTGCCTTTTTCTCTCCCTTTAACTGAACTATTGGAGTGCCATCAGGTTACGCACTCACCTCTGTTTTAACAAATCGTGGTGTTTTAACTCTGACTTGTCTGATCATTATCAAGGGAGGTGTGTATACTTTACCTGACTGTGTTTTAACTTGCTTTTGATTTAGAGTGCTAGTATATTACCTAAAGTGTGTTTTAAATAAATAATTATATACTTTTTATACAAAGCTCTGGTCATTGTTTGTTTGCTCTACTGTGTTTTTAGCCCTATTGTGTATACTCTATATACTGCCCTACTCTTCTTGAGAGAAGTCTGACTGCTCGGCAACAGCTACCAGGTAAATCTGGGTGGTACAGACTGCTACCAATTGGGTTTACTGCTTACTCCTGTAGTCTTAATCTTTTTGCAGTGTTCCCTAAGGGAACTGCACAGGATTCTGCTTAACACTGGTGTACAGCGGTGGGATTTGTATTGGGTATACATTTTAGAGTGCTTCTGATACTTTAGTGCAACTAACCACAAAGCTTAGCACTGTAAAAGCTAGTTTTTTAACAAGTCAACTATGGAAAGTTACAGCCGGGAGTCCCTTTCTGCAAAAACTGCCGATTGTTTAAGAGTTCTTTGTAGACATAAGGATCTTCCTGTAAAAGGCAAGAAAATGGAACTGATAGAAAGATTGTTAGAGAATCAAAGTCTGGGTAGTGGTTCAGAGGAGCCTACCTCCCCAGCAAATGGAAACCACAGTCTATGAGGATGATATGAATCAAAGTAATTTTAGTATTGTTGTAGAGTTAGAAGAGGAAGAGGAAACAAATGTAACTGTTCCCACTGGCCCTCTGTCTGCTATAGCACTTCAGCCTGTGTCAACTGGACCTTTGTCAGGTCCCACATTAAGTCCTGCATTCATTGAACTGGAAATAATGAGACTTGAATTAGAATTCAAAAGAATTAGTGTCCAATCTGAACAAAAGCACCAAAAACGAAGGGTCAGAGAAATGGAGCTCAAGCATGAGCTAGAGATGAAGAAATTGTCTGTTGAAAATACCTCTCTCCCCGGATCCTCTAGGAGTTCCAGTCCCAAAAGACCCTGGATGCCTAAATAGATTGTGGGTATGTATGAACCTAAGTTGGATATGTTGGATTGGTTGGCTATGTTTGAATAAAATCATGGGCTCCAGGACATCACAGGGAATCAGTTGCTTCTTGGTTGTTCTCTAGGCTCCCCCCTGTTGCATCTGATGTGGTAATGGAGTTGGGGGAGGTGGATAGGATGGACTATGAATGTGTGAAGCTAGCTTTAATAGCTAGATTTGGGAAGACCCCTTCCCAGTACCTTAAGAGGTTTAGGACCCTCAAAAAGAATGATGGTACCCCTTGGGCTACCTGGGTGAATGAAGGTTTGAAGAACTTAGAGGGATGGATTAAGAGTTATAGAGTGAACACTTATGAGGGAATGAGAAATCTTGTTATGTTGGAGTCAATTTATGATGCCTGCTCTCCTGAGCTCAGACAGCACTTAGCTGATTCAAAGGAAATAGATCCTAGAAAGCTAGCTAAGGCTGCTGACTTGTGTGTGGCCAACAGGGCTACTCACAAGGATTCAGGGGTCACTCAGAAAAAGGATGAGGGAAAGCAGCCACCAAAAGTGAATCCAGAGAATTCTAATACCTCCCATACCAAAGAGGGCCACACACAACAAAATAACCAGGGTAAGCCACCAGGGAAACCCCATCAGGCTACTGTACCTTCTGGTCACCAACCAGTAGGAGGTCAGAACAAGCCACCATTCCAGAGAGCATTTGGAATATGCTATGTCTGTAAGGCAACTGACCACATTAAAGGAGATCCCAGATGTAAGGGTAAACCTGCAGGGATCAGCACAGTCTCCTTAGCCTTCACTCCTGAGGAGGAAGTCCAAGTGGCTAGTGCTCACTTTGAAGTCTTTGCTAAAGACCCTTTGAGTCTTCAAGCAAGTGTAACCTTAGAGCCTATGGGTCTGGTTAGCAGCCAGAATAAAGAAATATATGACTCCCTACCAACAAACTCTAACATTTATTACATGGACAGTGTTCTCATCAATGGACAGGATACTCCTGCCAGGAGAGACTCTGGGGATAGCAGAACAGTAGTGGATGAAAGCTTTTTCAAACCTGAGGATGTGGCTAAGGCACCCAAAGGTCGCACTAGAAATTCTGGAGGCCCTGTCCAGACGGTTCCTATTCTACCAGCCCCATTCAGTGTAATAACATGACAGTGAGGATCCCTGTCAGTGTTAAGACTGAGGTGCCTGGGAGAGACCTGTTGGGGAATGATCTAAAAACTCTAGGAGTAGTATCCAGTACCCCCAGGCCTCCCAGTGTGGAGACACAGAACCTAACCAAATTGGCTAGAGAGGCCACCTTAAGGGACCACTCTAAGCCTGTGGGAACCTCTACTAAGAACCCCACTACACGCCCTGGTGTTAGTAAGTTAACCTGTAACCCAGGCACATTTCAGGCTAAAATGTTAGGGAAATAGGAGCCCGAACCAAGCTCCATCATTGTTCGCCCAGTTTTAGAGTCTGTGACTCACCCTGCTTCGTAGGAAGAGATGGATAGACCAACTGGACCCCTACCTAGGCCTAAGAGAACTGGTAATTCTCAGTGCTGGTGGAAAACCAGAAAAGAAAAGTCTAAGGCCAAAAACCTTCAGACTGTTGGACCTTCTACTGAAGACTCCAACTCAAATCCTAGTATTGGGAGTGAAACTCCTAAAATAGGTGAGGTAAGATCTAAGAGGAATGGGAAGCAGGTACATTGCCTAACCCCAACCCCTCCAACCAAGAGACCTGAGATCCAACCTGCTCCCAACAAAGAAGTGGTGAGGAACCTTGGAGCCCCCTCTAGATCTAAGGGAATCCTTTATAAGTACCCCTTGAAAAAGCCTAACACAGGTTCAGAAGTTGTACCAACTTCTGAGGGACTGGTCAACCAGATCCCCTATAAATTTAACAAGAAAGATGTTCCTCAAAGGGTTTGTAGGACTTATATCTTACAAAGGAAAACCTTTAATTTATCCATTGAACACAGGTCAAGGTGTCACCGCCAAAATGCTGATGGTCTCTCTAGGATGTTTATAACCGACTAGAGGTATGAGATTCATCCAGGAGTGGATTCAATCCTCCTGTCCCTTAGTCTGGGGGGGGCAAGTGTTAGGGAGAATTCTCTTATAAGGCTAATTTCCTAAACCTAGTGAGTCCCCCAGCAGCTTTGCTGGATTTTTGGGGTTTGTTTTTTTCTCCTGCTAAGAGTGAGACTCGTTTCCTCCCACTCTTAGGCATGATTTGAAGTATGTCTTTGACTTTGTATGTGCTTATGGGGTATGGGGTTTCTTTCTCCATAGGGTATGATCTGTTATTGTGTATGTGTTACAAAGCACCCTCAGTGCAGTAACACAGGGGTGTCATAGTGACCCCCAAACATAGACTCCATACCCTGGGACTGACTACTGTCTCCCAGGGCATGTAAATTCACCATTGACTTTACTAGTCCTAAATTGTTAACAGAACCAGTACAAACCATCATATTGTGGAAGTACTGGAAGGGGTTAATTATATTGCCCCTGGGTCTGTTTTCAATGGGGCACTGTCCAGTCCCCCCTTGTCGAGTTTCTGGCTGGTGGCAGTGGTTACCACGTGAAATATTCCACCGGAATATTCTCTATGGGATTTTCCCATTGATTTTAAACGCACCACTTTTTGGTGCAATGTTAAAGATACCGCTGGTTTATTTATTTAATATTAAATTAACAGTTGGGTCTTTTTGCCAGAACTCTTTTCTAAAATGGCGTTCGTGTCCGTCTCTGTAACTCTGACCAAGGTCGAGCCCTTTGTTCCACTTTTTGGCGGGCATCTCCACAGAAGCCCTCCAAATGGTGCCACTCTGTCTGGGTTCCACAGGATGTGTGGGGATGGGAATTGGCACTCTGGACTGCATTGCCTTAGCAACTCAAGTCGCACTCTGTTCTGATTGGGCCAGTGGTGAGCCGCCCGGCTCACCACTTAGCATGTTTAAGTGACAGCTAGGCTGTTGAATGGGGGTTTTTCTGCATAAAAGCAGGGCCTTTGGGACTGGAACTTGAGAAGTCGCCACAGCACATAAGAATCCGAAGAGGGAAGAAGCTGCACCATCTGCAACGACGACACCACCAGTGGAGCCCTGCTGCAACGACCTCACTACTTTCCCGACAACAAGAGAAGATCTTCTGCTGGACGAGTCTTCTTCCTCTGAGCTGGTGGGACCAACCAGTTCACCCCTTTTGCCTTCCAAAGACGTCTCTTGATCGAATCGCCCGTGCCAAGCACCCTGGCGGCCGGATAGCCAAGCTTCACCACTTTGACCACGAATAAAAGGAACGCACCTTTTACCGACGAACTCTGCGGCTGGTTTCATCCCTTTGCAGTGCAACGACTCCACGTTTCCTCCTCGACGAGATCCTCTCTGCCCCTGGTCGAAACAATGAACTGCAACCACTGCCAGGAACAACTGCCACCGCACGTGCTTCCTCTCTCTTTAAGGTACTGTGTCCTGCCTGGCCTCCCTTTCTTCGGTTTGCCCAAGGTGACCCTTAAATCCTTGGCTTTCCAACTGGGTTGGCCCCAGACCTTCTAACTTTACCTTCTTGAATCGCCCCAACCTCTTTTGAACATTCTGCAAAGACTTTTAGTGCATTTTAAATCGTGTGATCCTGGGCACATTTCCCTTTGCTCCATTTAAAGTGGGCCTGGCCTATGAACTTTGGCTCTACAGTATACACTGCCTTTATTCCCTGGTTGAGAACTCCTAAAAGTGTTGGGACCTGTTTTATTTCTAGGCTCTGCCTTTATCTCTCCCTTTAACTGAACTATTAACAAATCGTGGTGTTTTAACTCTGACTTGTCTGATCGTTATCAAGGGAGGTGTGTATACTTTACTTGACTGCGTTTTAACTTGCTTTTGATTTAGAGTGCTAGTGTATTACCTAAAGTGTGTTTTAAATAAATAATTATATACTTTTTATACAAAGCTCTGGTCAGTGTTTGTTTGCTGTACTGTGTTTTTAGCCCTATTGTGTATACTCTATATACTGCCCTACTCTTCTTGAGAGAAGTCTGACTGCTCAGCCACAGCTACCAGGTAAATCTGGGTGGTACAGACTGCTACCAATTGGGTTTACTGCTTACTCCTGTAGTCTTAACCTTTTTGCAGTGTTCCCCAAGGTAACTGCACAGGATTCTGCCTAACAGAGTCCCACTGCAGGACCTGCCCAACTTGTCAGTTGTCTGGCAAGACTGGAGGCAGTGTCATTGCCCCACTGCAACCATTGCCAGTGGTTGGCATACCATTTGAGAGGGTGGGCATCGACATCGTCATTCCCCAGGACCCTCCCACTTCAGGTGGACATCGGTTCATCCTGGTCTTGGTAGATCATGCCATCAGGTACCCTGAGGCTATACCCCTTCAGACTGTAACTGCCAAGGTGGTTGCCAGGGCTCTCCTGGGCATTTTCACCCATGTTGGATTCCCTAAGGAGGTTGTCTCTGACAGAGGATCCAACTTCATGTCTAGTTACATGAAGACCATGTGGAAAGAGTGCGGAGTAACCTACAAGTTCTCTACCTCTTACCATCCCCAGACCAATGGTCTGGTTGAGAGATTTAATAAAACTATCAAGGGCATGATAGGTGCTTTGGAAGAGCCCCTAAAGAGGAAATGGGATCTCCTCCTGCCATGCCTGCTGTTTGCTTACACAGAGGTACCTCAAGAGGGTGTTTGTTTCAGCCCCTTTGAGTTTCTCTTTGGACATCCCGTGAGGGGGCCACTTGCCTTGATCAGAGAAGGTTTGGAAGCCACCCCTCCAGGTCCCGCCAAGCAAGTGGGGGACTATGTGTTAGGCCTCAGACGGAGGATGACACAGATGATGGGTCAGGCAACAGCCAATCTCAAGGCCAGCCAGGAATTGAATAAGTATTGGCACGACCTTAAAGCATTGCAAGTGGATTGGACTCCGGGACAGGAAATCCTTGTGATGGAGCCTACCAAGCCTAGAGCTTTGGCAGACAAGTGGACTGGACCCTTCAGGATCATCTCCAAGATGGGCGAAGTCAATTATCTGGTTGACATGGGAATGCCAGGGGTAGCCCCCCAGGTATTCCATGTTAACAGGCTCAAGCCTTTCCACAGGCAATCAGAAGTCTCATGTCTCTTGCTAGCTTCAGAGCAAGAAGAGGATGAGAGTGAGCCCCTTCCTGATTTGCTGCATAGCAACCCTCAGGATGGCTCAGTGGAGCGAGTGCATCTCTCTTCAGATTTGACGACAGAGCAGCAGAGGGCCTGCAGGACTTTGCTCCAGCAGTATGCCTCTCTGGTTGAGAACTCCTAAAAGTGTTGGGACCTGTTTTATTTCTATGCTCTGCCTTTTTCTCTCCCTTTAACTGAACTATTGGAGTGCCATCAGGTTACGCACTCACCTCTGTTTTAACAAATCGTGGTGTTTTAACTCTGACTTGTCTGATCATTATCAAGGGAGGTGTGTATACTTTACCTGACTGTGTTTTAACTTGCTTTTGATTTAGAGTGCTAGTATATTACCTAAAGTGTGTTTTAAATAAATAATTATATACTTTTTATACAAAGCTCTGGTCATTGTTTGTTTGCTCTACTGTGTTTTTAGCCCTATTGTGTATACTCTATATACTGCCCTACTCTTCTTGAGAGAAGTCTGACTGCTCGGCAACAGCTACCAGGTAAATCTGGGTGGTACAGACTGCTACCAATTGGGTTTACTGCTTACTCCTGTAGTCTTAATCTTTTTGCAGTGTTCCCTAAGGGAACTGCACAGGATTCTGCTTAACACTGGTGTACAGCGGTGGGATTTGTATTGAGTATACATTTTAGAGTGCTTCTGATACTTTAGTGCAACTAACCACAAAGCTTAGCACTGTAAAAGCTAGTTTTTTAACAAGTCAACTATGGAAAGTTACAGCCGGGAGTCCCTTTCTGCAAAAACTGCCGATTGTTTAAGAGTTCTTTGTAGACATAAGGATCTTCCTGTAAAAGGCAAGAAAATGGAACTGATAGAAAGATTGTTAGAGAATCAAAGTCTGGGTAGTGGTTCAGAGGAGCCTACCTCCCCAGCAAATGGAAACCACAGTCTATGAGGATGATATGAATCAAAGTAATTTTAGTATTGTTGTAGAGTTAGAAGAGGAAGAGGAAACAAATGTAACTGTTCCCACTGGCCCTCTGTCTGCTATAGCACTTCAGCCTGTGTCAACTGGACCTTTGTCAGGTCCCACATTAAGTCCTGCATTCATTGAACTGGAAATAATGAGACTTGAATTAGAATTCAAAAGAATTAGTGTCCAATCTGAACAAAAGCACCAAAAACGAAGGGTCAGAGAAATGGAGCTCAAGCATGAGCTAGAGATGAAGAAATTGTCTGTTGAAAATACCTCTCTCCCCGGATCCTCTAGGAGTTCCAGTCCCAAAAGACCCTGGATGCCTAAATAGATAGTGGGTATGTATGAACCTAAGTTGGATATGTTGGATTGGTTGGCTATGTTTGAATAAAATCATGGGCTCCAGGACATCACAGGGAATCAGTTGCTTCTTGGTTGTTCTCTAGGCTCCCCCCTGTTGCATCTGATGTGGTAATGGAGTTGGGGGAGGTGGATAGGATGGACTATGAATGTGTGAAGCTAGCTTTAATAGCTAGATTTGGGAAGACCCCTTCCCAGTACCTTAAGAGGTTTAGGACCCTCAAAAAGAATGATGGTACCCCTTGGGCTACCTGGGTGAATGAAGGTTTGAAGAACTTAGAGGGATGGATTAAGAGTTATAGAGTGAACACTTATGAGGGAATGAGAAATCTTGTTATGTTGGAGTCAATTTATGATGCCTGCTCTCCTGAGCTCAGACAGCACTTAGCTGATTCAAAGGAAATAGATCCTAGAAAGCTAGCTAAGGCTGCTGACTTGTGTGTGGCCAACAGGGCTACTCACAAGGATTCAGGGGTCACTCAGAAAAAGGATGAGGGAAAGCAGCCACCAAAAGTGAATCCAGAGAATTCTAATACCTCCCATACCAAAGAGGGCCACACACAACAAAATAACCAGGGTAAGCCACCAGGGAAACCCCATCAGGCTACTGTACCTTCTGGTCACCAACCAGTAGGAGGTCAGAACAAGCCACCATTCCAGAGAGCATTTGGAATATGCTATGTCTGTAAGGCAACTGACCACATTAAAGGAGATCCCAGATGTAAGGGTAAACCTGCAGGGATCAGCACAGTCTCCTTAGCCTTCACTCCTGAGGAGGAAGTCCAAGTGGCTAGTGCTCACTTTGAAGTCTTTGCTAAAGACCCTTTGAGTCTTCAAGCAAGTGTAACCTTAGAGCCTATGGGTCTGGTTAGCAGCCAGAATAAAGAAATATATGACTCCCTACCAACAAACTCTAACATTTATTACATGGACAGTGTTCTCATCAATGGACAGGATACTCCTGCCAGGAGAGACTCTGGGGATAGCAGAACAGTAGTGGATGAAAGCTTTTTCAAACCTGAGGATGTGGCTAAGGCACCCAAAGGTCGCACTAGAAATTCTGGAGGCCCTGTCCAGATGGTTCCTATTCTACCAGCCCCATTCAGTGTAATAACATGACAGTGAGGATCCCTGTCAGTGTTAAGACTGAGGTGCCTGGGAGAGACCTGTTGGGGAATGATCTAAAAACTCTAGGAGTAGTATCCAGTACCCCCAGGCCTCCCAGTGTGGAGACACAGAACCTAACCAAATTGGCTAGAGAGGCCACCTTAAGGGACCACTCTAAGCCTGTGGGAACCTCTACTAAGAACCCCACTACACGCCCTGGTGTTAGTAAGTTAACCTGTAACCCAGGCACATTTCAGGCTAAAATGTTAGGGAAATAGGAGCCCGAACCAAGCTCCATCATTGTTCGCCCAGTTTTAGAGTCTGTGACTCACCCTGCTTCGTAGGAAGAGATGGATAGACCAACTGGACCCCTACCTAGGCCTAAGAGAACTGGTAATTCTCAGTGCTGGTGGAAAACCAGAAAAGAAAAGTCTAAGGCCAAAAACCTTCAGACTGTTGGACCTTCTACTGAAGACTCCAACTCAAATCCTAGTATTGGGAGTGAAACTCCTAAAATAGGTGAGGTAAGATCTAAGAGGAATGGGAAGCAGGTACATTGCCTAACCCCAACCCCTCCAACCAAGAGACCTGAGATCCAACCTGCTCCCAACAAAGAAGTGGTGAGGAACCTTGGAGCCCCCTCTAGATCTAAGGGAATCCTTTATAAGTACCCCTTGAAAAAGCCTAACACAGGTTCAGAAGTTGTACCAACTTCTGAGGGACTGGTCAACCAGATCCCCTATAAATTTAACAAGAAAGATGTTCCTCAAAGGGTTTGTAGGACTTATATCTTACAAAGGAAAACCTTTAATTTATCCATTGAACACAGGTCAAGGTGTCACCGCCAAAATGCTGATGGTCTCTCTAGGATGTTTATAACCGACTAGAGGTATGAGATTCATCCAGGAGTGGATTCAATCCTCCTGTCCCTTAGTCTGGGGGGGGCAAGTGTTAGGGAGAATTCTCTTATAAGGCTAATTTCCTAAACCTAGTGAGTCCCCAGCAGCTTTGCTGGATTTTTGGGGTTTGTTTTTTTCTCCTGCTAAGAGTGAGACTCTTTTCCTCCCACTCTTAGGCATGATTTGAAGTATGTCTTTGACTTTGTATGTGCTTATGGGGTATGGGGTTTCTTTCTCCATAGGGTATCATCTGTTATTGTGTATGTGTTACAAAGCACCCTCAGTGCAGTAACACAGGGGTGTCATAGTGACCCCCAAACATAGACTCCATACCCTGGGACTGACTACTGTCTCCCAGGGCATGTAAATTCACCATTGACTTTACTAGTCCTAAATTGTTAACAGAACCAGTACAAACCATCATATTGTGGAAGTACTGGAAGGGGTTAATTATATTGCCCCTGGGTCTGTTTTCAATGGGGCACTGTCCAGTCCCCCCTTGTCGAGTTTCTGGCTGGTGGCAGTGGTTACCACGTGAAATATTCCACCGGAATATTCTCTATGGGATTTTCCCATTGATTTTAAACGCACCACTTTTTGGTGCAATGTTAAAGATACCGCTGGTTTATTTATTTAATATTAAATTAACAGTTGGGTCTTTTTGCCAGAACTCTTTTCTAAAATGGCGTTCGTGTCCGTCTCTGTAACTCTGATCAAGGTCGAGCCCTTTGTTCCACTTTTTGGCGGGCATCTCCACAGAAGCCCTCCAAATGGTGCCACTCTGTCTGGGTTCCACAGGATGTGTGGGGATGGGAATTGGCACTCTGGACTGCATTGCCTTAGCAACTCAAGTCGCACTCTGTTCTGATTGGGCCAGTGGTGAGCCGCCCGGCTCACCACTTAGCATGTTTAAGTGACAGCTAGGCTGTTGAATGGGGGTTTTTCTGCATAAAAGCAGGGCCTTTGGGACTGGAACTTGAGAAGTCGCCACAGCACATAAGAATCCGAAGAGGGAAGAAGCTGCACCATCTGCAACGACGACACCACCAGTGGAGCCCTGCTGCAACGACCTCACTACTTTCCCGACAACAAGAGAAGATCTTCTGCTGGACGAGTCTTCTTCCTCTGAGCTGGTGGGACCAACCAGTTCACCCCTTTTGCCTTCCAAAGACGTCTCTTGATCGAATCGCCCGTGCCAAGCACCCTGGCGGCCGGATAGCCAAGCTTCACCACTTTGACCACGAATAAAAGGAACGCACCTTTTACCGACGAACTCTGCGGCTGGTTTCATCCCTTTGCAGTGCAACGACTCCACGTTTCCTCCTCGACGAGATCCTCTCTGCCCCTGGTCGAAACAATGAACTGCAACCACTGCCAGGAACAACTGCCACCGCACGTGCTTCCTCTCTCTTTAAGGTACTGTGTCCTGCCTGGCCTCCCTTTCTTCGGTTTGCCCAAGGTGACCCTTAAATCCTTGGCTTTCCAACTGGGTTGGCCCCAGACCTTCTAACTTTACCTTCTTGAATCGCCCCAACCTCTTTTGAACATTCTGCAAAGACTTTTAGTGCATTTTAAATCGTGTGATCCTGGGCACATTTCCCTTTGCTCCATTTAAAGTGGGCCTGGCCTATGAACTTTGGCTCTACAGTATATACTGCCTTTATTCCCTGGTTGAGAACTCCTAAAAGTGTTGGGACCTGTTTTATTTCTAGGCTCTGCCTTTATCTCTCCCTTTAACTGAACTATTAACAAATCGTGGTGTTTTAACTCTGACTTGTCTGATCGTTATCAAGGGAGGTGTGTATACTTTACTTGACTGCGTTTTAACTTGCTTTTGATTTAGAGTGCTAGTGTATTACCTAAAGTGTGTTTTAAATAAATAATTATATACTTTTTATACAAAGCTCTGGTCAGTGTTTGTTTGCTGTACTGTGTTTTTAGCCCTATTGTGTATACTCTATATACTGCCCTACTCTTCTTGAGAGAAGTCTGACTGCTCAGCCACAGCTACCAGGTAAATCTGGGTGGTACAGACTGCTACCAATTGGGTTTACTGCTTACTCCTGTAGTCTTAACCTTTTTGCAGTGTTACCCAAGGTAACTGCACAGGATTCTGCCTAACAGAGTCCCACTGCAGGACCTGCCCAACTTGTCAGTTGTCTGGCAAGACTGGAGGCAGTGTCATTGCCCCACTGCAACCATTGCCAGTGGTTGGCATACCATTTGAGAGGGTGGGCATCGACATCGTCATTCCCCAGGACCCTCCCACTTCAGGTGGACATCGGTTCATCCTGGTCTTGGTAGATCATGCCATCAGGTACCCTGAGGCTATACCCCTTCAGACTGTAACTGCCAAGGTGGTTGCCAGGGCTCTCCTGGGCATTTTCACCCATGTTGGATTCCCTAAGGAGGTTGTCTCTGACAGAGGATCCAACTTCATGTCTAGTTACATGAAGACCATGTGGAAAGAGTGCGGAGTAACCTACAAGTTCTCTACCTCTTACCATCCCCAGACCAATGGTCTGGTTGAGAGATTTAATAAAACTATCAAGGGCATGATAGGTGCTTTGGAAGAGCCCCTAAAGAGGAAATGGGATCTCCTCCTGCCATGCCTGCTGTTTGCTTACACAGAGGTACCTCAAGAGGGTGTTTGTTTCAGCCCCTTTGAGTTTCTCTTTGGACATCCCGTGAGGGGGCCCCTTGCCTTGATCAGAGAAGGTTTGGAAGCCACCCCTCCAGGTCCCGCCAAGCAAGTGGGGGACTATGTGTTAGGCCTCAGACGGAGGATGACACAGATGATGGGTCAGGCAACAGCCAATCTCAAGGCCAGCCAGGAATTGAATAAGTATTGGCACGACCTTAAAGCATCGCAAGTGGATTGGACTCCGGGACAGGAAATCCTTGTGATGGAGCCTACCAAGCCTAGAGCTTTGGCAGACAAGTGGACTGGACTCTTCAGGATCATCTCCAAGATGGGCGAAGTCAATTATCTGGTTGACATGGGAATGCCAGGGGTAGCCCCCCAGGTATTCCATGTTAACAGGCTCAAGCCTTTCCACAGGCAAGCAGAAGTCTCATGTCTCTTGCTAGCTTCAGAGCAAGAAGAGGATGAGAGTGAGCCCCTTCCTGATTTGCTGCATAGCAACCCTCAGGATGGCTCAGTGGAGCGAGTGCATCTCTCTTCAGATTTGACGACAGAGCAGCAGAGGGCCTGCAGGACTTTGCTCCAGCAGTATGCCTCTCTGTTTTCACTGACGCCAGGCCTTACACCGTGGTGTAAGCCGAGATTGATACTGGTGACAGTGTGCCTGTCAAAAGCAGGAGCTACCGTATGTCAGATACTGTTAAGAACCACATCCAGACTGAGGTCGCCAAGATGTTGGATCTGGGTGTTGTTGAACCCTCAACCATTCCCTGGTCCAGTCCCGTGGTCCTTGTCCCCAAGGCAAGTTCCCAGGCAGGTACCAAGGATTGGAGGTTCTGTGTGGACTACAGAGGAGTCAATGCCGTCCCCAAGACTGACGCGCACCCTTTGCCCAGGGCTGACGAGCTCGTGGACACCATAGGTGCTGCCAAATTTGTGAGCACCTTTGACCACACCTCAGGCTATTGGCAAATAGCTCTGACGGACCATGCCAAGGAAAAAACGGCGTTCTCAACACCAGAGGGACTCTACCAGTTTAGAGTCATGCCTTTTGGGTGGAAGAATGCCCCTGCCACCTTCTAGAGATTGGTCAATCATGCGCTCAGTGGGCTGGAGGCCTTTTGTGTGGCCTACCTAGACGACATTGCCGTCTACAGTTCCACCTGGGAAGAGCATTTGACACATCTGGGTAAGGTGTTGCAGGCATTAAAAAGGCCTAACCTCACTATGAAGGCCACCAAGTGCCAGATAGCTCAGGGGAAAGTCACATATCTTGGTCATGAGGTAGGAGGGGGTCAAATCCAACCTCTCCCCAGTAAGGTACAGGATGTACAGGACTGGGAGATTCCCACTACTCAAACCCAGGTGAGAGCCTTTTTGGTCCTCAGTGGGTATTATCGCATTTTCATGGCGGACTATGGAACCATAGCTGCACCCCTGACAGCTCTGACTTCACCCAAACAGCCTAGGAAGGTTAATTGGACTGAAGACTGTCAGAGGGCCTTTAATGGCTTGAAAGAAAGTCTGTGTAGGGCACCTGTGTTGTGTGCGCCTGACTACAGCCAACCCTTTATTGTCCAGACGGATGCCTGCGACACTGGAATTGGAGCTGTCTGGTCCCAGTTAGATGACAAAGGGAGGGAACATCCCATCATCTTCATCAGTAGACAACTCAAGGGTAGAGAACGTAGGTGGGCTACTGTTGAAAAGGAATGTTTCAGTATAGTTTGGAGCCTTAGGCGTTTTAGGCCCTACCTTACGGGGTCTACCTTCAAGGTCCAAACAGATCATAAGCCCCTGAAGTGGCTTATGCAGATGAAGGGTGAAAACCCGAAACTGCTCAGGTGGTCCATTAGCCTGCAAGGGCTAGACTTCACCATAGAGCACAGACCAGGGAAGAGTCACGATAATGCAGATGGCCTTTCCAGAAGGTATGTTGACCATCTGAATGAGGGTGTCTATCTCGTGGGAGATTAGGCACCCTAACCTCAGTCTGGGGGGGAGGGGCTATGATGCTGGAAATGCATTGGAGGGACAGGGCCTCCCTGTCCTTGTCCTGTAGTCCTTTTTCATTGTGTTCTGTATTGTATTCGGCCCAGGAGTCCATGTGGGACTCCTGGCAGTGCAGCTCTTCCTGTTTTTGGTTTGGTGTACAGACCCATGAGATACCCTTATGGCACCCATGGGTGGGGGTACAACCCTGTGCCCCTAGTGTATGTTTTTGGCCACCTGTGGGTGGCCCACAGAGCAGGGTATGGGCTAGTGGCAGCTCCATGCTGAAATTTGACAGGTGCTCTAAGTATCCTCCATTTTGAGATACCCTGGCCTTGCCATTGGAATCAGTTGATTCCTGATAGAAAACAAGATGGCCCCTGTGGCTTCTTGCTTTCTATTGCCTGTTACCTTGTTTTCCCAAAGTCCTGGGAAGCCCTGACTCTGTCCCTTCCCCCTGGCTGGCTGTTGGGTGGAAGTTCCATATATGGTGTTGTTGTGAAGTCCAGTCCAGACTGGCTGGAGCCTTCCCAGTGACTGTATGTTGTGGGTACACCATGTGGGTGGGACCTGGGTGAATGGAGTGTGTGACCAATATGCACTTCTTGTTGTGGCTGTGTGGTTTCTGGTATGAGAGACAAAGACTGAGACAGCCCTGCCCGAAACTTGCCTGAATGCAGTGTGTAGTGTTGAATGGCTGGGTACTTATCACAATCCACATTCCTTGTTGTGAGTGTCTGAGAGGGAGGAGGATGGCCTGAATGCACTGTGCGCCTGATTGGCTGACTGACTGCATGAATGCCCTTCTGTATGATTGTCTGCTGAGTGTGACCCAGCAGTGTGGATGAGAGACAGGATAGTATATATGGGGACCTCCCACCACTGGAAATTGTTCAGAAGCTGTGTCTACACTTGAAGAGTAACAGGAACTGCTGATCCTCAACACCCAGCTGGAGGAAGACTTGCTGTTGCATTTGCTTCGACCTGATCTGAAAGCTGCCGAACTCATTGAAGACTGATCCGAGAGAGGACCTAGTAAGGCACCCTTTTCCCGTGCTCCGAGGGACCATTGAGCACCGCTAAGCTTCACTGAAGCTCCCTGGAATTCAGACCCTCGAAAGGCTGCCGACCCGAGACGGGACCGCTGAGGAGAACGAAGTGAAGCACCAGGACTTCACCGCTGTCGAAGTCCATTGCCGTCGACCAGGGTTCGCAGGTTTGTGTAACCACTGGAGGCCCGTCGAAGTCATGTTGCCCCAGAAGGGGGGACCGCTTGATGCCGTGCCGCCGACGACCAGAGCCGCCCGCTCCTTTGCCTAAGAACATTTGAATCGAAGGACTCCCTTGTCCGCAACATCGACCGCTTTGTCCTGCCAGAGAAAGTCAAAGCCGCCGAGGAGAATCCGCCGGTGGGTTTCCCACCACCTGAAGGCCACAAAGACTTTGACGACTCGACGCCTTGCTGGGCCACAGTTCTTCTGAAACTCTTTGCGGTCCTGAACAATCAATCGCAGAGGTGCCCCACACACCTCATCCTCGCAGGACGTCGCTGACGAGCACCACCTGGATCGACATTGTGGTCTCGGCACCCTCGAACTTCTCATTGACGCCGTCGACACCAAGTTCACCTTCTTCGACGCCGCTCGACGATCCGTAGCTCCTGCTTTAAAGGGAGTCACTCAAGAAGGATCCGTCGACGCTTCTTCGAAGAACTCTACTTCACCAGGTACTTTGGGGGGGTAAAAACATTATAGGAGAGAACAAGACTATTGAGCAATATATGGACTGGGCTTGTGGTATATATCTTTATTTTACAGGTTGCCCAGGTGGGGGATCTCCACACAGGACTGCGCTTAGCAGTAGAGGCCAGTATTGTGCCTATTGTTTCAACCATCTTGCTTTCCCTCCTATCTATTGCTGGTTTCCTTGTTATTGATCTGTGTGATATTCTAGCAGTATATTTGATGCACTTTAATGAGATCTGATAATATTGGTGGTACCACTTTAGAATTGTAGATATTTACCATTGTTGATTTCCGAGTACAAAGTGTGTTATTGTGATCGTGTACATACCTTTGAATATTAATTATATAAAGACTGTGTTTTCAGTAATACAGTGTGTGGCCATTCCTTTGTGGGGGTTCGGGGACTACACTGCACTTACGAACCAGCTTGCATCACCTCCTGAGAAGCTAGGCCTTGATTGCTCGTCCATTGCTACCTTATAGAGAATCTTGGCTGGGGTCCTCTGTGCCTCTCCTTTACCATATAGAGAGCAGAAGTACAGACCCCCCCCCTCCAGTCTTTACATCTGACTGTCACTGACTAGTTCAAAGCGTATGATTTACACATCACAATATTTCAATAGGCAGAAAAGAAATCCCCATTTGCATAGAACTAGTGCCTTCCCATATAAGAACGCCTGCGTTCCATGCCACCTGATTAGGTGCCACCTCTCGCCCGGGAGCTTCAAGCAATTACACGTTTCATTTTCGCTGAAAGTTCTCGAAAAGCATTCAGATGCTGCAACAATGATTTTATAGGTTTGAACCTACGCATAATATCTTCCCTAAAGTATGTCTCAGAAAAATGGAATCATTGACTGCTAGGTCATGCGTACCAGGAGTGGCATTTATGAAAAACTCTTCACCTCCAAATATTGCTCCATTCACACATGATCAGCCTTTCCCTCTGTGTGGCCAGAATCTCCAGCAAGGCCATCGCCTTCCTGACACTTATTGGCTACTGTTTGATCCTGATTACAGCCAATTTCGTAAAGCTCGCTAACCTGGTTAAAATGTATAAACCTCCAACTTGATGAAGGTATCTTGTCCAATGTAATTAAACATGGGAAGGTAATGCCCCACCTGCAGTTTCATCGTTAACCGGCCTTTCCTGTGCAAAGGTACTGATAGGGTGAGGTTTCAAGAATGCTTTCTCTTGAACTTCTGCAATTCCCTCTTTGCTCAAAACTAGTCAGGCTTCTGATCCTTCTACGGAATGACTACACCGAATGCATGGCATCGGCCAAATAGCGGATGATGCTCGCCACACACCTCACATTTCCTGCCCTGTCTGGAATGTTTAACACTGTTGAACCTCCTGGCTATAGGGAAACCCAGGCCCCGTCAGGATCAAATGATTCCTAGGAAACTGGTCCCAGCCATCCAGACCCCTAAACGCATCACCATGCCTTCACCAAAGAGATACAACTAAGCCATTCCTCCACAACCTTCAGGGATTAAATGGATCCACCTGGCACCCTAATAGAGACAGAAGTGCCTCCATTCAGTTGATGACGATGACAGCCAGACTATCTGAATCTATCCACTGCAAAAGCCATTTGTTGCCTCAAATGTCTGACTTTTCACTTTTGATGGTTGGATTCAAGCCTGCAAATTTTACTCAAAACTTCCAAAGCTCAAGTCCTCCTTTTTGCCCATAATCTTAACATCAAAAGGTTGGCTATCAGAGATGCCTGTAAATTCCATGCAAAACATTACTTCTCCCCACACAAACCCCTGGGTTTCACTAATGTCTCCAACCTCCTCCATAAAACAATTTCCCAAAAATGCTTTCATTTTCGCCTTCACCCCTGAATAAAGATCACATTATCCCACCCTTTTATCCAGTTATATGATGCAGTTCTAAGTTGGGATGCCGCTAGGACAACACTGTAGTGCCTTGAAACCTGAACCATCCGAATAGCATTTTAAATGCTTCTCTTCTCTGCAACCCGACAAACGATTGGTGGCTCCCTTTCTTCCAATGTTCACTCCTTGCTCCTTTTTTGCCTTTGGGGGTGATGCCTCCATGCTCATCCTAGTCAGTCTCCCGACCGCTCTCTCCTGACCTTTCTTCAAACATCTACCAATTACAATGTGGGCATCCCTCCTGCCACACACACGTAACCTTTCAGAGCCAGACTCTACTCCCCAGTGGACTGTGGCTTCCTTTTCTGCTGCTCCCACCTGTATTCCTCCATGCTTTGAATTCATTAGAACTAACTATAGCAATGACATTGTTACAGGTCTACAAAGATGAACCCTTTCCATCTTAAATCTACCCACACTCCATTTGTCGCCACTTTACGCCTGCCTGATCACACTTCAGTCGTTCATTGGCCATTCACTCCCCACTCTTTCTTGCAACAGGATTGGTCCTAAACCAAGACTTATGGTGTTCTCAACTTAGCTCAGATCGCAGTATGGCTACATGAAATCAAGCAGGTTCCTATTAGAAAGGTGCAAGCATGATCCTATGGTTGGCACACAGCATTCTTCCGGTCCTGCTACACCGGTGAAGGTGGAATGCTAGATGCCTAAGCACTAAAGTGAAAGCAAGGTAACTGTTGCTTGATATTAATCATGATAACATTCACAAAGCAATGATGGCTCACCAAACTAGCGGAGACTGTGGCTTGTTCCCTAGCAGATCAGGTTGCCATAGATGTCAATCCTGCCACTCAACACACGCTAAGGAGGTCATGATTATAAATCATATGAAATTGCAGCATGTATCAGGCTCAATATGGGGTTGCAAGACTCCAATCATAAATCTATTTCTGAGGCTTGTGGAATCTGCTTAGATCACATGCTGTGCATAGGCCGACATCTAGTGGAAGCAGCGGAGTATTACAGTTTGTTTTTTGAAACTCGAAAATGGGCGTCGTCCTAGGGCGTGCCAATAATACTATCCCTAGTGTGACGTCCACTGTACCCATGATCCCTCACGCGTGTAGGACCCTCAGATTGTTTTTTTCCGCCATACTTGTCGGAATCATAGTTGCGGAGTTCCCTGGCCTTTTGCCATTTCATATATTAACCAAAAAATTCCTGTTCCTCTTATCCCACGTCGAGACTCCGAAGATCGATGCCGGTACTGAAGAACGAACAGCCGTCGAGACTGCACGACAGACTTTGGGCCTCGGAAGACCTCTGGCCTCGGCCCTGCAAAACATACACTCGCCCGCTGCTATATAATAACATATGCAGAGTACTCCTTTTAAATTCTGCCCCAAGTGCAGCTGTAAGTTCCCTTGGGTAGATAAGCATAACACCTGTAATCTGTGTCTGCCTAGGGACCACCCCGAAGCGAATTGCAGAGCGTGTAAGATCTTTAAAGCTAAGACAATAAAGGACTGCTCCACCAAATGTTGGGCCCACTACGCCAGGCAGCTCGAGGCCATGGAAGCTATGGGTTCCTTCAGTGATGGCAGCAACGCCGCCCTATCGGATGGCGAGGGCACAGGAGTGTCATTAGACACCCAAGCGCGAGCCCCTGACCTCGGAGGACTTTCCGGCGGGGCAGTTATGGGGACTACACCCGGCAGCATGAGCGCTACACAAACTCTTACATCTAAGCACACTAACCCCACCCGAGAATCGACCCGTGTGTTGAGTGATCGGCAGAAAAAACACAAAGAGAGCGGTCTGCAGAATCGGTGTCCTCTGGGCATTCCATGTCTCAATCGCCTCATGACACACAGCAACCGTCTACGATTGCTAAGGGTGCCACGCTTCTTAAAGTCACGGAGGTATGGTCGTCAGAAGACGAATCCGACCTCCACCCCCAAGCAGCACGTTCAAAGTCGACTCCGGCAGTACGTTCCACGTCCCACCTCTAAAACTTCAGACCCTTCGGAACCCACCTCCGAAACTCGACGCCAGGCGTCGAAAGATTCAGGGAGAGCCAAGGAGTCAGGGAAACAGGCCTCTACACATGGTAAAGGGGAAAAACAACAGAAAAAAGCATCTGAACACCAGGTTCAAAAGGACAAATATAAATCTTCTGAAAAGTCCAAGACCCCTGACCCTGTCACTAGGCCTAAGGTTGTCCCTCCCACTCCACAGGATATTGGAATAGAAGAGGAACCTCAACAAGAGGTGTTCATTCCCAGTTCCAAGGAATGGAGCTCTGAAGACATCGACAGAGTGATGAGGAGAATGTTTTTTATGGCAAATCTTACGAGAAAAACCCTGTTTACTTTCTGAGCTATCAGAATACCCCTGCTACCTCTACTCCTTCCGGATCCAAAGACCCTCAGATCCCCTCACTATTCAACATTGTCTTCAGTATAATGAAGATCCAGACATACAAATACTGGACGACCAGGCAGGGGTCGAATATTATGAGGACCAGGATGAGGATGAGGAAGATGAGGCAGAGGCCTATAGTCTCAACTCCCCTATTCCCAAGGACCCACCAGTGATTGAATCCCCTGTGGATAATCAGCCATTATTGAATGAGGTCTTAGCTAAAGCTGCAGAACACTTTCAGATAGACACTCAAGGGGCTCAAGAAGAGAGGGACATTGCAGAGGAAATTATGGGGGATAGGAAATCCGTTGCCCAAGCCATACCAATTCTGAAATCCATTCAACGCAGAATTGACACCTCCCTACTCACCCCTAACCTTACCCGGGCAGTCAACCCAAGAATAGAGAAATTATTCAGGGCCGCCCCCTCTGACCCACTTTATATAGGGGGTCAGCTTAAACCTGACTCATTGGTGTTCACAACCACCAGAAAGAGGGCGGGTGCACCTCTAGCATCCTCTGAAGCTCCCCCAGACAAGGAGAGCAAAAAGGCAAAAAGATATATGGGCTAGGAAGGAAAGTGGCTTCCACCTCCGCTTACCAGGCAAGAATTGCTAATACCAGCACTCTGCTGGCAAGTTACAATTGTCACCAATGGGAGCAGGTAGCTGCCCTCATTGCCTCGGCACCTGAACCTATAAAGGGCCAGTTGGCCCAGATTGCGTCAGAAGGGAGATCGGTGTCCGGATGCATTCTAAAAGCGACTTTTGACGCAGCAGACAATGCAGGTCGGCTCATCGCAAAGAGCACAGTCATCAAGAGACACGCTTGGCTGAGACAGTCAGGGTTCAAACCCGAGACCCAGGCCACTCTAATCGATATGCCGGTGGAACCAAATGTCTTGTTTGGGAAAGCGGTGGAAGAGGCACTTAAAACAGCCAAAGACGAATATGAGACCCTTAAGTCCCTTGGACAACTAACCAATAAACCCATGAACCAACGAGGGAATAATAATTTTCGTCGCTTGCGCGGCCAAATTTCCCAGAGAGGGTCTAATTACTCTCAAGGGCAAAGAACATCGTGGGGAGGCAACCAACAGGCTACCCAGAGTTTTGCCAGAGGTCAAAAAAGGGGCCGTGGTAAGGGGAGAGGCAGCCCAGGTAGAGGCGGTATGCCTCCCAACAAACAATGATGCTCCGCTCAGGGTCCCATCTCATGCATCCCCAGTAGGGAGGCGCATTTCCAGCTTCACCCACGCATGCGAAGGGATCATCTCGGACAGATGGGTGATGTCCACAGTGTCCGCGGGATACTGTATCGAACTGTTGGAACGCCCCCGCGACCATCCTCCAAGACAGGAAATGCACTCCTTGGAGCACCAAAGAATCCTCCTCGAGGAAATCGTCCTTCTTCTTGCAAAGGACGCAGTAGAACTCGTCCCGGGCAACCAGGTAAACAAGGGTATTTATTCAGCTTACTTCCTTTTACCAAAAAAAATCTAACAATGCGCCCAGTATTAGATTTACGCCCTGCAAACAAGTATGTCAAGCCTCCAAAATTTCGCATGACTGCACTCCAAGAGGTAATCCCCCTACTAGAAAGAGAGGATTACATGGCAACATTGGGTATGAAAGATGCCTATTTTCATATTCCATGTTCCCAGCGCGCAGCAGATTCTTGCGCTTCAAGGTGTACAGTCAGCACTACCAGTTCAAGGTGCTGCCCTTTGGGATAGCCTCGGCTCCAAGGGTATTCACCAAGGTACTGGCGGTGGTGGTGGCGCACCTACGCAGGGAGGTAATCCCAGTGTACCCTTACCTGGACGACTGGCTCATCACGGGGGAGACCCCACTAATTTGCAGATCCAACATCCAAAGAACGATTGACCTCCTCTTCCAACTGGGCTTCTCATTCAACGAGAAAAAAACAAGCCTGGTGCCAAGCACCTCCAAACAGTTCCTAGGAGCTGTCCTAAACACTCAAGAGGGGTTGGCCTTTCCATCACAGGAAAGAATTCGGAATCTCTTAGTGCAAATTCCTCATTATCAGTCCGGTCGTCAGATAAGGGTTCGCAAAGCGATGTGTTTGCTAGGCATGATGGAGTCATGTTCTTACCGGGTTCCCCACGTGCGCCTGCACATGCGACCCATGCAGGAATGGTTGGCGAAACAGTGGTCTCAGGCTAGTGGTCAGTGGGACGATCTAGTGGTCGTTTCGCCAACACTAGTACAGAGTCTTCGCTGGTGGACAAGAGAGAACCTGTCAAAGGGGAAACCCTTTTACGACCCAGAAATACAGGCTGTAGTCACTACAGATGCGTCCCTGTCAGGGTGGGGAGCACACCTCCTTCACCACACAGCTCAGGGTCTCTGGTCTCACAAAGTGGCCAAGAATCACATCAACCTGCTATTACTCCTGGCAGTCTTCAGAGCGCTTCGAGCGTTCGAATCCCACCTATCGAACCTGTCAGTGCATATCCTAACAGACAGCACAACTGCAATGTTTTACATAAACTAACAGGGGGGCATTCGTTCGCCAAATCTGTCCAGGCTTGCCCAGAAAATATGGATATGGGCACTCAGATGGAACATTTACCTGTTGTCTCAACATGTTCCAGGGGATCTCAATTCACTAGCGGACGCTTTGAGCAGAGACCCCCTTCCAGAGGAATACGAATGGTGTCTACATGTAGAGGTCATGGGAGACCTCTTCTCATAGTGGGGTTTCCACTCTATGGACCTATTCACCACAAGCGAAAACAGACAATGCCCCGGATTCGCATCCAGGTTCCCCCAACCAGGCTCCATGGGGAACGCCCTATGGATGAACTGGTCAGGGATGTTTGCCTACGCTTTTCCACCAACCCCTCTGATGAGGAAGGTGGTCAACAAGATGCACAGGGAATTGATGACGCTGATCATAGTTGCTCCCATGTGGGCGAGACAACCGTGGTTCCCGCACCTGCGCAAGATGGCAATGTGCGAACCCATCAGACTCCCATGCTGGCACAACCTACTCTCCCAGCACGGAGGACAAATAGTGCATCCTCAACCCAACTCCATGAACTTGGCAGCATGGCTCCTGAAGTCATAGAGTTTGGCCATCTCAACCTATCACAGAGATTCATGGATATCCTAAAAGAATCAAGATAACTGAATACAAGACACTGTTACTTTGATAAGTGGAAAATATTTGTTATTTGATGCCAGAATAGACAAATCAACCCAGTTGATTGCACTCCTTCCAATATTGCCACCTACATGCTCTACTTACTGGATGCAGGGTTGGTATTTAATTCACTCAAGGTACATCTGGCGGCGCTGTCAGCCTACACCACCTCCCATAACAAGGTGTCATGGTGGAAGGTACCAGTTGTCAAAGCCTTTTTGGAAGAGGTGAAGAGACTCCACCCTACAATTTCTAATTCCATCAGGGTGGGACCTTAATGTGGTGCTTGCTAAACTCATGGGCCCCCCTTTGAACTCATGCATAAAGCTAGTCTCAAACACCTGACTTA
The DNA here is from genome assembly GCF_040938575.1 of Ambystoma mexicanum. Classification (NCBI taxonomy): domain Eukaryota; kingdom Metazoa; phylum Chordata; class Amphibia; order Caudata; family Ambystomatidae; genus Ambystoma; species Ambystoma mexicanum. The sequence continues at coordinate 1,131,596,616 of NC_090933.1, read as the reverse complement.
TAAGACTGCCTTCTTAGTATCCATTACATCCATAAGAAGGGTCAGTGAGATTCAGGCTCTGCCAGTGCAGGATCCTTTCTTTACTGTTCATAAGGATAAACTGGTTCTATTAACTCACCCTAGGTTCTCACCTAGGTTCATTTCAAAATTTCATGTTAACCAGTCCATTGAGCTCCCGGCCTTCATCCAGGAACCCAAAAGCTCTGCTGAAGTGAAACTATACACACTAGATGTGCGAAGAGCAGTCCTCTACTATGTAGACAAGACCAGACCGCTATGAAAAACAGATCAATTGTTCGTCTCCGTAGCTACAGGCAGAGAAGGAGATCGCGTCTCTAAAGGTGCCATCTCTAAATGGGTAGTCAAATGTATCCAGCTGTGTTACTCCCTTTCAGAAAAGACACTGGGCCTCATTACGACCCTGGCGCTAAGTGAAAAACGATGGCGGTAAATGGTTACCGCCATCGTTTTCCGCCAGGTCCGATCATGACTCCTGACCGTAAACTACGATGCCAATAGCGGCATCGTAGTTAACGCTGCCGCTAACTGCGCTAAGGGTGCGCGCACGCGACCGCCCACACCGTACTTAGCGCCATGGCGGAAAGGTACGCAAATGCCGACCCAAGCGGACATGCACCTAACGCCATCACCGAGGCCGCTAAGTACCTTACCGCCATGGTGCAAATAACGCCATCGCGAACCAACCGTAAAGGGCCATGTCAAGTGAATGCAGCTGCCACAGGTGCACAGAAACAGCACAGGTGAAGGCAATACAGACTCAGGGGAGTACAAAAAGAGCACACCCCACCCCTACCCACACCCAGTCACACTCCACAATGATGCCAATACGACTAGCAATGTTGGGGCTGGAGGACCTGATAGCAATGCATGTGCTACTACAACAGCAACAACAACAACAGGCAGCACAGAGGAGACGCAGGAGGAGAAGGAGGGCAAGGCAGGCCCAGCAAGCCCCACCAGCACAGCCAGTGCCACCACGCAGGCAGCCCCCAATCCCACGCATCAGAGCCAATCCAAACAACCTCACTGCTGAGCAGATCCACACCCTGTACCGTTTGGACCGGGACACCATCACCGCCATCGTAGACATGACACACAACGACATCGTCAGCATGATAGAAAGTCCAACCGCCATCCCCCCCCTACTGAAGGTAGTGGCTGTACTCCACTTCCTGGCCACAGGCACCTACCAGCACACAGTGGGGCACCTGCATGGCATTTCACAACCATTATTCTCACAAACACTCATCCAAGTGCTCGATGCCCTCCTCAAGCACACAGACGACCACATCTCATTACCACGGACTGCCCAGGAGATTGCAAACACCAAAGTGGGTTTCCATGCACTAGCCAGCATACCCAGTTGCATTGGTGCCATCGACTGCACCCATGTGGAATTGGTGGTTCCACGTGCCATGGAGGTACCGTACCGCAACCGGAAACAGTTCCACTCTATCAACGTGCAAATGGTCTGTGACTCCAACAAGATCATCACACATTGTTGTGCCCGATTCCCCGGATCAACCCATGATTCACTGGTCCTGAGGAACTCCACAATACCACGCTACATGGAGCGACATGCAGGCCCAAGATCCTGGCTACTCGGTGAGTGCAATGTCATGGAAGTGGGCATGGGAATGACGTACCAGTGCATACTCCACCTGGCAGAAAGGGGGGGGGATGATGCATACTCCACCTGGCAGAAAGGGGGGGGGGATGATGCATACTCCACCTGGCAGAAAGGGGGGGGGGGATGATGCATACTCCACCTGGCAGAAAGGGGGGGGTATGATGCATACTCCACCTGGCAGAAAGGGGGGGGGGCGATGCATACTCCACCTGGCAGAAAGGGTGGGGGGATGATGCATACTCCACCTGGCTGTGAGTAACACAGAGAACGGATACAGAGGAAGGGCACTCACAATGCACACAACCCCTCTGCATACATAGGGTGATGGCATGCAAAACAGGCCATGGCAGCAATGAGCATATACTGGTTGCATTGTGTGAATCAATTAGTGCATGTAGAAGTGAGCCAAGGTAACAGTTCCATGCCAGCCATGGTGGAACATCATGTTCCTGATCAGACAACATGACTGACACATACATTCTCGCCTACATACAGGTGATGCAGCCTATCCCCTGAAGAGGTGGCTCCTCACACCAGTCCGGAACCCGCAGAACCAGCACGAGGAGGACTTCAACCGTGCACATACACGTACTCGTGTGGTCATAGAGCAGACATTCGGCCTCCTGAAGGCACGGTTCCGAAGCCTCAGCAGGTCTGGTGGGGCACTCCTGTATGGCCATGAGAAGGTGGCAAAGATCGTCATGGCATGTGTCATGCTGCACAATATGTGCGTCAGACGGAATGTGCCCCTGCCCCCTGACGCAGAACTGCAACCACCTGACGATGAGGATGAGGAGGGTGCAGATGGGGCGCCACCACATGGAGGAGGCGATGCACAGGAGGGGCGTGCCATGCGCCAAAGTATCATCGACCACTGCTTCTAGCACACACGGCTGGTGTTTATCGCATGGAGACTGCACTTGGGGCACTGTGTGTCTCTGGGACATGCACACTGTGGACTGTACACCAATAAAGCACACATACGCAATGAAAATGTCCACACATTTCTTTTTTTGAAAGAAAAAAGTGTATTGGAACTATGAACTGTCGTGTCACACCCCCTCCCACCTCCCCCCTGCACACCCCAACACACCCCCTCCCACCTCCCACCTCCCCCCTGCACACCCCAACACACCCCCTCCCACCTCCCACCTCCCCCCTGCACACCCCAACACACCCCCTCCCACCTCCCACCTCCCCCCTGCACACCCCAACACACCCCCTCCCACCTCCCACCTCCCCCCTGCACACCCCAACACACCCCATGTAGGTGTCAACAGATGCCTGTGACAGTGTCCACAGGCCGTCACAAGCCCCCTCTCCCGGCCCCCGGGGCACCCCTGGCTGTGGAGCGCAGGTTGCGTCCGGAACGTCGCACGGGGCTGCTCTGCGCAGAACTGGCAGTGGAGGATGTCCCTGGCTGCCCCTGTGCATGCAGCTCCTGTACTGTGTGGGTGAGGTCAGTGACCGCACGACGCAAGCCCGCAAGTTCGGCACAGATGTCCCTGGACATGGCCTGCATGGCATCCCTCAGGGTGGCAGTGCTCTGCGCCACTTCGGCCCTTAGTGTCTCCGTGGCCTGTTCAATGCTAAACCTAGCCCCCACACATTCCGCGGCATGCTCATCCAGCATTGCGGACAGTTGATGCTGCCGTTGAGTGATGTCCTCGAGGGACTGCTGGCCGTGCTGGCCCATGGCCAGTGCAGGTGGAGTGATGGAGGGGCTGCTCCCCTCCTGTGGAGTGTGGACAGGGCATGGGGTGGAAGGCCACTCCTCTGCCTCAGTGTGCCCCTGTGTGTCACCCTCATGGGGGCTGGCGTCTGAGAAACAGGGGGAATGTAGTTGGTCAGTGGGGCTTCTGACCTCCTGCTCCATGTCCGAGTCAGAACATGCAGCTGTTGCAGCTGTCTCCCCGATGTTGCTGCTGGCCGCTGACCCCCTGCCTTCTGTGGCAGGCAATGTCGGTGGAGGTGGAGCAGCTGCTGCTGGCCTGCTGCCAACAGGGGTGCTTGCCGGTGGGACCTCCGGTATGCCTGCAGTGGGACCTGCTTGTCGTGGGGTCTGCCTCACTGCAGCTGAGGTTGAGGGTGCAGGGAGGTTGTTGTTGGACTTCGCTCTCTTCGGCGCAGGGGTGTCCTGGTCCTCTGGGTGTGATTCTGTGCCTGTGGTGGAGCAAAGGTGGGAGGGCGTTATTGATGGGTCTACGGACTTTTGAATGACAATGGTTGACATTATTTTGGCCAGTGGATGAGGCAGATTTCAGGCAGTGCCATGCAGGTTGTCTCCTTTTAGTGTGGTATGTGGATGCAGGTATGCGGGTGCCAGCAGTGTATGCAGGGTGGTGCTCGCATGTGGCTATGGGCAGTATTGATTTGTGTTGCATTTACACTCTAGGGCAACCTTGTGCTACACATTATTGGACTGCTGTGACTATGGCATGTCTTGTATGAGGCACCTACCTTCATCGCCTGATGTCGGGGCTCCCCTTTCCATCCCTCCAACGCCTTCGATGGATTCCATGCCGATGGTGGTTGCACAGATCTCCTCCCACGGTTGGAGTTTCAGGGGGGATTCCGACCCTCCACCGGTTCCCTGGGCAAGGTTGCGGTTTGCTGAGATGACGGCTCTGACCCGTATGCGCAGGTCATCCCAGCGCTTCCGGCACTGCTGTGGGGTGCGGGGTACGGTCCCCACCGCGCTGACGCGCTCAGCCACCAGGGCCCAGATGGCCTTCTTCTTCCCGATTGCTGCCCTGGTCATTTCAGGGGAGAAAACAACACCTGCGTTGTCCTGCAGGGTCTCCGCTAGCATGCAGAGTTCCTCCCGGCTGAATCGCTCCTGGCGCTGGCGGTCACATGCCTTTTTCACGGATTTAGGCATTTTCGGGAACTTGGATGGGTGGGTGTTTGGTTGGGACAGGTGTCAGGGTTGGGTCTGGTGTTGTTTGGTAGGATGGCGATGGATTGTGTTTTTAAAGATGGCCGACGGGCTGCTTCCCGTTCCGGCGCGATGACGCTATTTCCGGTTTGGCCTTTTACGGCCGCCGCTAATTACGGTGGCCGTAAATTACGGTGGCCGCTACTTACGCTGGCGGAAGGGCACCTTGCTCGCTTAGCGATGCCGGTAGGGGCCTTTTCCGCCATGGCGTTAATTGCATTACCGCCATGGCGTAATGCTCGTGCGCGATGGGTCGTGATGTGGCGCTCTTTACGCCATCGTCCCACGGCGTAAACGCTCATTACGCCATGGCGGTAATGACGGGCGATTACCGCCAGGGTCGTAATGAGGCCCACTGCCTTTTACGCCAAGAGCCCACTCGACCAGAGGCACTGGGGCCACTCTGGCTTTCATTGCAAATGTACCCCTTGACACCATTTGCAAAGCAGCTACATGGAGCTCTATTCACACCTTTACTCAGCACTACTGCATTGACACTCATTCCAAGACAGATACTCAAGTGGACAAGCGGTTCTAAGCCATTTGTTTGCTCATGACCCTTCTCACATCCCACCGCCTTCTTCTAGCACTGCTCGCTAATCTATGCACAGCATGTGATCTAAGCAGATTCCACAAGCCTCAGAAGGGATACATTACTCACCGTCATCGTATTTCTGATGCTTGTATCTGCTTAGATTCACATGTGCCCGCCCTTCCTCCCCTCTGACAGAAGGCACATGGATGCTTATAGTCTTATCTATCTATCTGCTTGGATACTCTGTACTCACGCTACTCCTCATGCTACCTCATGTCAGAAAAAATACAATCTGAGGGTCCTACACGCGTGAGGGATCATGGGTACAGTGGACGTCACACTAGGGATAGTATTACTGGCACGCCCTAGGTCGACGGCCAATTTCGAGTTTTGAAAAACAAACTGTAATACTCCGCAGCTTCCACTAGATGTCGACCTATGCACAGCATGTGAATCTAAGCAGATACAAGCCTCAGAAATATGATTACGGTGAGTAATGTATCCCATATGCAAACAACCTATTGTCATAATGCTGAGCGGGGTCCACAAAGATGCCGAATAGAAAGGATGTTGAGGACAAAACATGTTTTATTAATCGCAGAAATACTCTTTAATCCACTGGGACAAACTCAAGTAAAAGGGGAAGGATATTCTATTCTCAGCAAGTTCCAACCAGGTCCGGCTGGCTTTGAAAAGTTCTAAAGGTTTAGGGCATTTTCCAGCATGCACAGTCTACAGACAGTCTCCCTGGGCATCTCCCTGCTTGGCTCGGGCTGTTAGTGGATACTACCACTTCAGATGTGTCCTATAAACCTGGTAAATGTTGTGGGGTTTCTGCCAAGAGTGGTTGGTAGTAGTTGATCTTCTCTGCTCGACTAAGCCAGAGACGATTGACTTTCCATTTTCCAGTTTCCATAGGTGGGCGTAAGAGCGATGCATCACCTCCCTCAACTAGGGACCTGACCTCTCTTTTCATTGCATGTCGTTCCTCCTCCCACCATGTGCTTAACTCCTTCCGATCGGGGCATTGTGTGTGTGTCTGTGTCTGTGTTTGCATGTATATATTCAAAAAATGGACCTTGGTAATGAGGTTGGAAAAGCAAAATTCAAAATAATATTTGATACAAATATAAAAAAATCAATTTATTTCACAAAGTACCACAATATTAAAAGAGCCACATAATTTTTTCAAAAGCAAATCATACTTTTGACATCTGATTCTTCCCACCTTACCCCATACATACTCTCAAATAACCAATGCCACAGTTCACAATAGAAGACACAAAGGACCACCTGTCACTGAAACCCTTCTTGTGTTGATACACACAGCTAGTTATTTACATTGCACCCATATCTCCTATTGGTATGTGCAAGCGTACATATATAGATTCAATGAAAAAACTTTGTTAAAGGGACGTTATGGTTAAGTTGCACTAATAAAAACCTATGAAATTTAATGAAAAAACTTTGTTAAGGGCACGTTATGGTTAAGTTGCACTAATAAAAACCTATGAAATTCAATGAAAAACCTTTGTTAAAGGGACATTATGGTTACATGTAAAACCGAAAATTCACCGCCCCCTGAAATTCGCCGGTTATGGTAAGCTAAGCAACCATAACTCGTGCCACCGCCATGCATTGCTAAGACTAATGCCCAGGACATCAAAGATGACATCGCAAATACAATTGATGACATCACTGATGACATCACATATCTGGGCCACTTGTTTTTGTTCACTGACATATATAGGCCAGGTGGTTTTGTTCACTGACAGTCAGAATATTAAAATTGAAAAAGGTGCTATATATCTAGACGTTAACCTTGTCATATGTTCTTTAAGTAAATTCCTTAGGGTTTGGTCTCAGCTCATGGTGCACATATATGGGGAAATGAGCAGGCCACAAATACACAATTCATTTGTATACATGAAGATAAACTTTAATGTCATTGACGTTTTCTGATGATGCAGTTTCTTTCTTCCTTACTTTAGTTTCCCTGTATGTGCCTCTGATTTGTATGCATTGTGGTTATTCATATGAATTGTTTTTACCACCACAAGTGTTGTAGGTCTTGAATTGTTAGCTAGTTATGACATGTTTAACATTACTCAAAACTCTGATAAGGTAGCATTCATTATTGTGCTATCCAAAATTACAATATTATAAATAGTGTACTTCTATGGTGCATGCTGCAGTCACTGCCTATGATTATATATGATTAGGTTTCTGTATTAACAACAACACTCCAATACAATGATTTTAGATGAGTACATTCTTTAATAGATAAAGTACTTCACGATAGGTCATCAAAATGTATTTCACATGTGATGTCATCAGTGATGTCATCAATGACATTTGTGATGTCATCTTTGATGTCCTGGGTGTTAATCTTAGCAGTGCACGGTGGTGGTGCGATTTATGGTTGCTTAGCTTACCATAACTGGCGAATTTCAGGGGGTTTTCGGTTGTACTTGTAACCATAACGTCCCTTTAACAAAAGTTTTTTCATTAAATTTCATAGGTTTTTATTAGTGCAACTTAACCATAACGTCCCTTTAATGGAGTCCTGTCATTGAATTTCATAGGTTTTTATTAGTTCAACTTAACCAAAACATCCCTTCAACAAAGTTTCATCGAGTGGTGCCAAAGTTATATGCCATCAAAAAACTGCCCCCAAAAATCTGAAGTGTCCCCGAACTTCTCAGGACTGTTTGTGAACATCCGAACTGTTTGCAGACTTCCGTGGTAAAAAACACCTGTTTTTGGCTTCTTGCAGCCATATCCCTTGCCATCCTCATCACCCCTTACCTCCCCAGAGATTATTTGATAAGTTTGACAAATGCAATGTTGTGTTTTTTAATATGTTTTTACCACGATGCCCGTGGACACAGGCCACTGTCCGCGAATCCAAGTTGGCAGGCGTTTTCAAAAATCTGACGCACTTCACACTTTTCACCATCCAATCAGCAGGCGCGTCCGATGTCTGCAGACACCCTGTTGCCCTTTAAGCCAATCAGAGTCCTGTCTGCAGAGCGAACAGGGAAGGGTGTCCGCGCAGCGGACATAGATATCACAATTTATTTTGGACCTACTTTTTGGTCATTTTAAAAAAAATACTGGATGGATTATTGGCTCGTTTAATATTGTGGTACTTTGTGAAATAAATTGATTTGTTTGTATTTGTATTGAATATTATTGTGAATTTTGCTTTTCCAACCTCATTACCAAGTTAATTGTATTATTTACCTGAAGGACCTCCGGTTTACACGCACCTTTATAATCTATATGTGTTTGTATGTGTCCTGCAATTTGTGTTCACTCTTTCTGGTAGATAATTGGTGAGGGTGGGCATGAAAGAACACCTTGATTGGCAGAAAATGTGTGGGCTTGCCCATCGCCTCACAAAGACAGGTGCCCCAGGCCCCTGATGTCTGAGCAGTATTTGGCAAAAGTCTTGGAGAGAACTGTGTTGTATTCTGGGTATCCATATTGATTCTCAGATCACTGCCCACTTAAAGGGGCATTGTTACTAAATGTGTCAGCAAGCTGAATGGTGAGAATCCTTATGCTAGAAGACAAGGATGAGTTTGTAGTTGTTTTTTCATTCGTGTTCAACTCCTCTATACCCAACTAGGTGTTTCTCACAGGACAGTGAATGGCTGTTTCCTATTTCCAGGACAAAGAAATATACTTGATGCTGGCTCTGGGGGAGCATAGCATTATCGCTTCCCTGATGTTTTGGTTTCACAGGTTCAAACACTTTCCCACTTAAAGGGGGAATGCAGATCCTGATGTTGCAGTCCCCAGCCCCGAGTGGGGACTAAGTGGAAGTGACCCCGGGGTCCTCCCTAAATGACCTCTGCACCCCTTGTTTACCTGCTTGGAAAGGCACCCAGCTCCTTTGATCACCAGACGTCTACAGAGCTAGTCAAAGGTCTTGGTGTCACTATAAACAGCCAACAAGTATAATAGCACATCAAAACGATGCGCTCAGGTCCTGGGTCATACATTCATAATGTGGAGGGGAATGACCTATGGCATGAATGAGATGAGAAGTTATAGATAACAATATTATGCCGACAGACTCGCAGTGCAAGGTTTAGCAAAAGCCGTTTAGTTGCACAGGCCCAGTACATTTTATAGTGATCCAAAATATATCAGACTACTACATGTTACCATTGACACATCTATGGTTCACCTGGTACCATTACTAACCATACTTGTAGGTGAATACAAGTGAGATAGGGCAGGTGAATTCAATATGCACTGCTGATATGACCTGGAAGAGATTTCTGGTCATTGGCCGACATTTTAGAACATGATTGTAAAGACTGGTAGGGGGTGTCTGTACTTCTGCTCTCTATATGGTAGAGGAGAGGCACAGAGGACCCCAGCCAAGATTCTCTATTATTGGTACGTGGTTGCGCAATCAAGGCCTAGCTTCTCAGGAGGTGATGCAGGCTGGTTCTTAAGTACAGTGTAGTCCCCGAACCCCCACAAAGGAATGTCCACACACTGTATTACTGAAAACACAGGCTTTATATAATTAATATTCAAAGGTATGTACACGATCACAATAACGCACTTTGTACTCGGAAGTCAATAATGATAAATATATACAATTCTAAAGTGGTACCACTAATGTTATCGAATCTCATTAAAGTGCATCAACTGTACGGTTAAAATGTCACACAGATCAATAACGAGTAAACCAGCAATAGAGATAGGAAGGAACGCAAGATGGTTGAAACAGTAGGCAGAATACTGACCCCTACCACGAGGCACAGTTCTGTGTGGAGATCCCCCCACCTGGGCAACCTGTAAATAAAGATATATAGCACAAACCCAGTCCATATGTTCAATAGTCTCACTTCTTCCTATTAAGGTTTTACCCCCCCAATGTACCTGGTGGAGTAGAGTTCTCCGACGATGCGTCGACCGATCCTTCTTGAGTGACTCCCTTTCAGACGGGAGCCACGGATCGTTAAGAGGTGTTGGGGAACTTGGCGTCCGGTGTCGGGGAATCGACGGCCCTTCTTGAGTGCCCTCCCTTTAAGGCGGGAGTCACAGGTCGTCGAACGTCCGACGGTGAACAGGTTGAACTACGGCAGGGAAGTGACAGCTTCGTTCCTAGCGGTGCTCGTCGACGACCTGCAAGGAAGAGGCGTGCGGGGCACCTCGGTGACGATAGTTCTGGACCGCAAAGAGATGATGAAGAACTGTGGCCCAGCAAGGGCGTTGAGCCGTCGGCATCTCTGTGGTCCTTAGGTGGCGGGAAACCCACCGGTGGATGCTCCTCGGCGCATCAACGGTCGGGCCTTCTCCAGCGGGAGACAAGCGGGTGACGATGCAGACGAGAGCGTCCGATGATCAATTGAAGTTCTTAGGCAAACGGGAGTACGGCGGCTCCGGTCGGCGACGGCGGTCGGCGACAGTGGCGGACAACAGTCCGAGTGCTTCTCCTTGGAGTTCCGCAGCAGTCCCCGTATCGGGTCGGCAGCCTGTCAAAGGTCTGTCTACCAGGGAGCGTTGGCAAAGATCAGCTGTGCACGATGGTCCCTCGTAGCTCGGGAAGAGGGCGCCTTACCAGGTCCTCTCTGGGCCAGTCCTTGGAAACACAGCAGCTTTCAGATTGCAAGGGAGAGCAACAGCACTCCTTCTTGTCCAGCAGGGCTTCAAGGTCAAGCGTCAGTTACTCCAGTTACTCGTCGTAGTGGACTTCAGCTTCTGAACACGATTCCTAGCAGTGAGAGGTCCCCAGATATACTGTTGATCTCCCATTCATTCCGCTGGGTCACACTCAAGCATCCAATCACGACTACGGGCATTCATGCAGGCAGGCAGCCAATCAGGCACACAAGGTATTCAGGCCATTCACTTCTCTCCAGACACTCACAACAAGTTATGTGTATTGGGTCAAGTACCGAGCCATTCAACACTCCAAGCTGCATTCATACCGGTTTCGGGCAGGGCTGTCTCAGTCATTGTGTCAACCACCAGATACTAGACATGCACAACACAGAATGCATATTCGTCACACACTCTATTCACCCAGGTCCCACCCACAGGAGGTACCCAAAACATACATCACCGGGAAGGCTCCAGCTAGGGTGGCCGGGCCTTCACAACAACACCATGTATGGCATTTCCACCCAACAGCCAGTCAGGGGGAAGGGACAGAGTCAGGGCTTCCCAGCACTTTGGGAAAACAAGGTAATGGGTAATAGAAAGCAAGAGGCCACCGAGGCCATCTTGTTTTCCATCAGGAATCAACTGATTCCAATGGCAGGGCCGGGGTATCCCAAAATGGAGGATACTCCGCGCACCTGTCAAATTCAGCATGGAGCTGCCACCAGCCCATACCCTGCTCTGCGGGCCACCCACAGGTGCCCAAAAACATACACTAGGGGCACAGGGTCATACCCCAACCCATGGGTGCCATAGGGGTATCCCACGGGTCTGTTCACCAAACCAAAAGAAAGAGAGCTGCACCGCCAGGAGTCCCACATGAACTGCAGCGCGGAAAACACAACAGAACACACGATAAAAAGCAGTAAAGGACAAGGATACGGAGACCCTGTCAATCTGATGCATTTCCAGCATCACAATGATCTGCACTGATTGCCATCACACCGGTGAAGGGAATTCCTGTTTTCCATGATCCACTATTCTGCAACCTCATAGCAAAGCTCTTCATATACATGTTCGATGAATTATATTTAAATGATGAGTTCATTATGAGCCAGATAGTTCTAGAAGGGGGGGGGGTGCGAATGCAACCTCTCTTATTTTGTAGATGAAAGTACATTCTAGAGGCAATGTGGCCGGCCTCCCCCAGCTATCCTTCTCTCGGACATTTCATAATAGCTTGTAGCTCTTGGAGGTTATTGTCAAATCTGTACCCTGCTGTGAGACAGGAGCACAAAGGTAACATAATACTGGCAAGAAAAACATGGATTTCTAACATGAATAGTATGCTCTACTATTGCATTCCAGTGTACTGTTAGGTTGTGGCCTATGCAACATCTGTACACCAAGCCACAGCAGGAGGCAGTAACATTGAACACGATAGTAGTAGACAAAATTCAGAGTTTGTAATTGAAGTGGCACCATGGTGAACACAAAAAAATGTCTTGGTTTTCAATCTCTGTTTAAGCTGCAAATATGAACATTTCATCTACAATGCTTGCTGTGGAGGAAAGGATTACTGTATACTACCAAAGAAGTAATTAGCGCAGCAATGTTTATTATAATAAATTGGTTCAATGTTCATCTTGACGGAGTATGAATAGTGTGTTGAAGCTGTTGCCACTTTCAACGCATAATGCAGCATGTTTTTTGTACTGTGTTACCACTCCCTTTAATAGAATACACAACTTTCCACAGGTATGGCAACCAGTATTTGTGACAAGCTGATGTGTGCCTGTAACAAAGCGGCTGCCGAATGCATGGCAGAGGCACCCATCAATGAAACGCTGAGATCCTTGAACAGACGACAGTGTCAAGAAGGACGGGTCATATGCAGGCATGGAGTGGTTCAGGAGACACCTTTGGGCACCACCGGAGCAGACACCATGAGTTCAAGCTCTGAAGAAAGTAGCGAAGAGCCGAGCCCAGTGCGGGAGATCAGGAGACCTGCTGACACACGTCCAGGCTCGGCACCACTGCGGGCAAGGCAACCACACTCACGCTCTCGTGGAAAGTAGAATGAAGACCATGAGCCAACTGCCACTAGATGGGTCTCAAAATAGTTCAGTTACTTCATGAACACATTAACCTTTGTCTCTATTACAGAATGCATAGTGGACATTTATCAATAGTCTACTTTATGTGAACAGGCACGACGCAAAAATGCATGACAATTGCATTGACGAAATAATGATGTTCTTTATCAAATAAGTTCGATATTATGCCTCTGCTGTACATAAGTTGCAGTTAGCTTTGACATGCAACATTAACATAGCCCTTTATCACACAATATTAAATTTGTTAATTACACAAACCGTGGCATAGTATTATTGGTCAATCGCTAAAACATAATGAAGCACTGTTCCTTGATACCAACATAAAGCGCCATAATGTTGTAGTTGTATGAACATCCTCAGATGTCTTAGAGATGTATCCCAACACAATTCCTGGAGTATGATGTAGTGGGATACATGGACATGCAAATTGTGTGAACAAAGAGAGAATTAAAACAGCACTATTAAGGATAGAAGCAACACAATTCTGTCCCGGGACACGCAATGCTGTATTCTGTGGAAGTGGCATATCCTGTAAACGTTCACCCCTGGGAGAAGGCTGTAACATGGTGTCATTAGTTCTGATTCGTTTCTGTTCTGTCTGGTATTAATAAAGTCAAAAATGCATAATCAGCTCTCTCTTAGTTCATTATGTCCTGTGGGACAATGCCACATAGTTCATAATGCTCCAAGGATACCAATGATATGCTTAGCAGACATTTTCAGTATCTATATATTTGTGTCATCTCATTCAATACAAAGAAATTCACATTTTGTGTTTGAAATATTGAGTATCATGCATGGCCGGAGAAGTTCCTAGACATGTCCTGGGTCTCCCTGATGCTCCCACTTCCTCTATGATCTGAGATGCTCACTTCTCAGTGGTTGGGCAAAAACCTGAGATGAGCAATCTGGTGGCCATCTTCCAAGGCTCAGTATTTCCCTGAGCCTCTGTTTGTCGAGTTCGGGGGGATGAAATTAGTGACTTGTGGGACATAGGAGCAAATTATTTGGAAGCTAAGTGACTCAAATCGAATAAATAATCCATACTATCAAAACCCCAAATCATATATCTAGGTGGATCCCATATAATATATCCAGTTGGATCCCATATCTGATATCCAGGTGGATTTAGTGTTAGTTATATTCTAAGGTGGGTTTGGGATAAAATCAAGGAAGCTAACAGAGGCATCCCAAAAGGAGATCATGTTCTTTAGTATCCAATTTAAAATTCCAGTCAGTACAGAACAATGTTTGAAGGGTATTGCTGGTAGCCATAGGCAAAATGTTGAGTTCAATTAAAATCTCATAAATGTCAGATAGTACAACCACAGAAATCTTCTGAAACATCAGAGGTTCAAGAAACACGGTCACCCTGTGGAAGGCATTTGAAGATCTAGGAGGGTGCAGGCACCATTCAGGCTAATGTATTGCATGGAAGCATTTTTAGAAAAAGAGGTGGATTAGGGTTAGCAGTAGAATAGGTCTAGAGTAGGGGAGAGGTTGTCACTTCATATTTTTCGGAGGGAACTGAAACTCTCCTAGGAACATATTTATTTTCTGAGAGGACAGACAATCACAGTAAGACCACATTTATTTTTTCCTAAGAATGGACAAATAGAGAGTGGAACACCAGATTTGTACGTGAGATGGCAGAAAATCAGTGTCTGGGTTTTGAGAGAGACACATGTTTTTTGTCCTTGGCAGTGCAGAACATCACAGACAATCACTGTGACTGGGTTCACAGTGACACACATTGTTAGGTGAGGGATCTTTAGGAACTGGGTTACAAGCGTCAATGGCACTTGCTTGTAATCCCTTGAGAGAACATGATATCACATAGGAACAGTTCACTGTTTCCATATAGAACAGAAAATCATAGAGGGGAGCATGTGAATCTTTCATGAGAGAGCAACACATCACAGAGGGACACTTGAGCATCCTCCCGAGGAAACAGGAACCCATATAGAGAGACATTTGATTGTAGAGGGGGACGCTTGATTTTTACATGAGAGAGCAGAAAGGAACAGCTGATATATTTTCTAGAGATAAAAAGAAATCACAGAGGGTGATACTAAATGTTCTCTAAGAGAACAGAAAATCTTTGCCTATGTTACGATAGAATGTGTACAAGAAGGGAGTTGAGGTGGAGATGCGCTAAACACCATATGAATAAGGAGCACTAATTATAAAATTGATGCTTTAATTGTTGCAGAAACAGCCGACACGTGTTTCGACACGCAGGTCGTTTTCAAGGCACAAGAACACAGAGTATATCGGAGAAATCAATAAATGGGAAATCCCACAAGAAGCAGAGCGTTATAAGTATTACGCTGGTATCAAGTCCAAGCCGTGATGGCCGTAACCAATATATAACTCGTTGGATCGAGCAGTCACAGTTATAGAGGAATTCCCCAGAGCAGTCCACGTGTCGGCTGTTTCTGCAACAATTAAAGCATCAATTTTATAATTAGTGCTCCTTATTCATATGGTGTTTAGCGCATCTCCACCTCAACTCCCTTCTTGTACATATTCTCTGGTACCAGCCAGGGTGGACTGGCTGGCGCAGGTGGTAGTGCAGCTCACACTTCAACTTCTCTAGTATCAACACAAACAGTGAATACTAGCGCACAGACCTCGAATGCGATAATCCACATCTTTTTGTTTTATATGTTACGATAGAGGCACATGATTTAATTTGTGTTCACTTAAGGGTGCAGAATATCACAGTAACCATGATAAGACTAACACAACGTCTATGGGAGGGAACAGAAAAACGCAGTGACCAGTTTGACAACAGCCAGAAAAAGCCCTCAAACCTCCTGCAGTTGTTCGAAGGCTCTTTATGGCTGCATTGAACCACCCAAAGTGAATATGAGTTTCAACAGCTTGAGATTCCTGTCTGTGTTTGTGCCACAAAGAAAACCAGAGGTTGCCCCTGGGCCTGCTCAAATTTCCTTTAAAAAGTTTTCAACTGTCATGAGCCTATTTTAGAGGCATATAAGCAAAACTAGTCACTAGGATCTGGTGATAGTATAAATACTTGCCCTTTTGATTCAAAGATAATTATGCTACCACAGCCTACAGTGCATCATGTGTACATCTAGTTATAGTGCACGTCTTGTCTACACCTTTGTGGTAAAGATTACGACAAATGTACACTATGCTGTACCACAAAAAACATAAGAGATTTGAGAAAATTATGGTGGAAAAACCTGAATGAATTGTCAACATCAATTGTGGATGAAAAATTTCCCAACCTTCTGTTCGCACGTGAGAACAAGACAATGGGGCACATTACATTGTTGCTGGTCCGGAAACAATGGTGCCGGTAAGCTCACACCACCCTTGGTTCGGGACTGGCAAACTACGTGTTTACCTGCCGCATCGGTTGTGCCTGACAGTTCTGGCCCTGCCGGGCGCATCGGTCATCGTAGGCAAACCCTTCACGGAAGCACCGGCACGGTTAGCAACGGTGCCGGTGCTTCTGTGTCCCCACACCCATAGAGTCCAATTGGACTCTATGAGAATAGGGATTAACAAATATACTGGCGCCTGACTTCCTGGCCGCTGGACTCTTATTGAGCCGGTGGCACCGGCAGGGTTACTGCCGGACCCATAAGGAGGCCCAATCTGTTGTACCCCCGGGTGTCTATCTGTATACAGACATAAATCCGGGCACACTCATAGGGTATATTGTGTAGATATACTGTTCTGAAGGTATTAAGGTCGTTTAGAAGGATTTCTAACTTGTGAATGCTCAGAATCGCAGAAGTGAACATCGAATATTATCATCAGGATAGAATGCATATAAGCACCCAGGCATTTGTGTAATTATAAAAATGAATCTAACACCACAAGAGCAAACATGTTGTTTCAGAGAAGGGTACGTTTGTTATCACTATGCATCTGTTCGCAGTTGGGTTCTGTGACAGTTATTCCAAGGAGGCCCCTGCTCTATTTGACTACATCATCAGGAGACATCCCCATGGATTAGTTAAACCTCAAACTGAAACATGACACCTCAATTATTTCAAGTAAACTCTAGTTCAGAATTACTGAACAGGAGTCAACACGGCAGTTTAACAAATGATTACAAATCCTGCATGTCAGTGTGGTCGCGCTTGACAGAGGGAGCGGCACGTATGAACTACCCTGAGGATATTGCCATTATTACACTGTACGCTAGTTGGGGTTGCTTGTCTTGGATGTATATGATGTGTGTCTGTGTCATTGATGAAGTGCTTGTTGTTATAAGTTGTGTTGTTATTTTACAGGCCTGAAAAGCCACAGTGACAGGTGGAGTCAGGTGTGCGCTCAATCTTTGTGTGGGTAGTGGCAGTCGTTCTGAGCCTAGCCTCTGCCTCTTTGGGCCAGGTGTCAGGCTGCTTTTGTATTAGAAAAGTGACTTGGCTGCCATCTTTTTGCTGGAGAGGGTGTGGAGAGGAAGGAGCACTGATACACTTGCTGTGGACATGAGGTAAAATGCAGTCATTTTAGAAAGCGGTGCTATCGCAGACTGAATCAATCGCGAACATCCAGGGACCCATGGGTGATACTATTGGGAGATACCTGGGACGGTATGTTTCCTATCTCGGGACCACAGTCAAACCTCATCACACACTTGCTCATAGCGACCAAAATCACAATTCCTCGCAATTGGAAAATATCAGTGGATCCGAAAATCCAGATGTGGATGGGGGAAATCTGGGACATTCTGGCTGTCAAGAAAAAGACAATGCTTTGCCTAGGTCGCTAGGTCTATGCCTAGGAAACTATGTATATGCCTAGGACGCTATATCTATGCCTAGGACGCTATGTCTATGCCTAGGACGCTATGTCTATGCCTAGGAAGCTATGTTTATGCCTAGGAAGCTATGTTTATGCCCAGGACGCTCTGTCTATGCCTAGGACGCTATGTATATGCCTAGGATGCTATGTTTATGCCTAGGACGCTATGTGAACTATAGAAATGTGTGGATGCCTCCTAATAGACTACTTTTTTGCGTGGCAAACCCCACCTGATTAGACAATTCGCATTGTTATAGTATACATCAAATTGTATGTAAGGCTTAAAATAGGCTTTGTTGATCTAGGAAGGGAAATTGGGGGGTGGTACATAAGGCAAATATATGCTATATACCACTGTACCTTCTGTGCTGCTGTAGCTACATCCGTTTGCTCTGTATCGAAGTAATTTGTTAAATAAAAGTCCTAAAAAATTATTTAGAACGTTGGAGTTTACTGAATCTTTCACTTTGGGGGAAGGTTGACGCTTTAAAGATGGTGCCCGCCCCTAAAATCAACTATGTCTTGGGTATGATCCCACTGATTATAGAGGCTTCTGATTGGAAAGAATTGGACAGGCTTATAAAGGGATTTTTGTGGAACAGGAAACCGCCAAGATTGTGTTTGTGGAAGCTACAGTTGCCATTGGAGAAAGGCGGGTTAGGAGTGCCAAACTTCAGGGCCTATCATCTAGCCTTTACTTGTGCTTTCATGGTTGATTTCATGGAGATAAATCCTAGTGTGTGGGCAGCAGCCGAGGCGAGTGCTAATGGTCCTTTGTCACCTAGGGCATTGTTAACCACAGCATCGAAAGGTGTGAAAGATGTATTGACTACATCATTGAGAAATTCCTGGAAGAATCTGAATGTCTTGTTGGGTGTGAATGCATGTGGAGATCCGAATGCGTCACTATGGATGAATCCCTCTATCAAACTGTATGACAAAACTTTATTTTGGCCTGAATGGTTTTTGGGTGGTGTTAGTTGGGTTGGTGACCTCTTCATTGAGGGTGAATGGAAAAGCGCTAGAGATTTACAAAGAGAATTTCGCATCGAGGGTTTCAGGTTTTCAGACTATAGGAAATTGAAGTTGGCTGTGGGTGTGATTGATTTTCAAAATAGTCTGAATCTGGAATTTCTTACAAGGAAATCTTTGATGAATGAGGGCGGACTAGCGAGCAGGTTGTACAGGCAGATTCTACTCGAATATAAAGGCAATGATTCGCTAAGAATTGAATGGGGTCGGAGAATTGGTGTGGACATTGCTGTGGAAAGTTGGACAAAGATGTGTGAGAATGTCAAACTGTGTTCCTTGGGTTTGACTGAACGGACAAGACAAATTAAGATCCTGAATAGGGTCTATTGGACCCCGGAAAAATTATGGAGGAGAGGTTTAAAGTATGGTCCGTAATGTTGGGCATGTGTTCAGGATAATGGTACGATAGAACATATGCTGTGGAATTGTGTGGAGGTTCGTGGGTTTTGGAGTGATGTCTGTGAAATTTGTGTAGAAATCCTGGAAGTGACCATTGATTTTAATTTCGAGACGTTAATTCTGGGGAATGACTCCATCTTGGATGACCTATCACACTGCCAAAAAAAATGGTTATTTAGAGGGGCTCCAGTGGGTAAGAAAATTATCCTTAGGAATTGGAAATCAGTTGCTACATTAGAAAAAGAAATGTGGCTAAGTGAAATGCGAGATTTGGCAGCTATGGAGGAACATTTATATAGGAGACAAGGCAAAAATGGTTTGTTTGCAAAGATATGGGGGAGATTTTTGGAACTGTATTGAATTAGATTTTGTAGGCAATGAGATGTGAACTGCGGGTTAGGGTGGGTTTCGTTTCTATAGATACAATTGTTTTTGATGTTTCTGTGAATTTGTATATAATTTTGTAAATATGTTATTGCTTTTTAAAATTGATGTCTCTTATTTCTCTACATTGAAAATAAAGTTCCAAAAAAAACAAAAAGTGCAAAAAAAGACAAGAAAAGCGACTTGGCTTCCATGGTGCCAAAGGCTTATGTTCCCTTCCCTTTTAGGAGCAGGATCTTGGTGGTGTAAGGCAAATGGCCTTAAAGGTGGTAGACGCAGCCGCTGGCTCACCAACACAACTTCAAACATGATCCCAGAACTAAGGTGCGGGCGTGGCTCGTCCTCCCTCCTTTCAGCTTCCACTCAAGCCCAGAGTCTGGGTGTACAGCCAGATAGCATTCATTGGGGAGACACTGCTGCTTCTGGAAGGAAAGGTGACCCCACCCTATGTACTAACAGCAAGATGTCGTACTGGGCGAGGTTTTATGGTAGATATATCCAGTCAAAACCGACACATTTCTAATATAAAATTGGCATGCACTAATTCAAAGTTTTGTATAGTACAAAAACTCCTTCAACTCAGAGATGCCTTTTTTCATAGTTGCTTTTCATCCCGCACAGCAAAGGACCAGGCTTACTTGGACTACACTAAGTTTCGGGTCCCACCCCCAGTGTGCTGTCAGGAAGACAGACTCCCTTTGACCGCTGGAGACCGATTTGTGCCCAGAAAGACATTAATATTTAAAATACTGTATTCTCAAGGAGATTGTGTAACGAACAGGAGCTCTTTAATACCTTCAAGTAAAAGTCAACACCTTCTTGGTCTCACCTCAATTTCATTATTGATCAAACCCTAGCTCTGGTTAGAGGCATTCATGACTGATGTCCTGTTAGACCAGGGCAATAGTCACTCTGCACCACTACTGCTAAAGGAAGTCTATAAAGTAAATCTATAATCATTCGATGCACTTGTTTTGTGAGGTGTGCTGATTTATGGTATGGCGTTTTATTGGTATGTTATGGCATTGTAAATGTTTTAGGGAGCACTTATATGTGTTGCAAAGGCTTCTCGTGATGAAGAGGAGAATGTGTGACAATCCACGGGCGTTGCATGCCAGTTTGAACTGCGGCAGTAAGATAGTTCAGCGGGTTGAGCGCTTGCAGTGATCTGTATGCGATTCGCTGGTCGCAAGTTCGAATCCCAGCAAGGCCAACTCAGACTTTCATCCTTCTGAGGTCGATATATGAGTACCAACTTCGGTTGGGTGATATTGCATGCAAATATGTTCACTGTAAAGCGGCTTGTCTCAAGCCCTATATAAATAACACATTGTTATCAATTTGCCATGCCGCAGCACGTAGGCACAGTACACTCCAAGGGCAATAGTGTTTGTGATTTTCTACCACAAACCTTTGCATTATTAACTATCCAGCTAGTATTATAAATTGCTATGTTTGTGATATCATGATTTCTGTAAGGAGAATGAGGACAGGCATAAGACCTACAACCACTGGTTTAAACTCTAAATTAGTAACCTAACGCGGGGTACTTGGTCTCAATGTTTTTTCTTGATATGCAAATATAGCTAATTAAATGATGCAGACAATGAAGTGATCAGACATGCAACAATTTGGACACTCACTGCCTTGGCATCTAAACTATGTTCAACATACAAAGAAACAAAGAAATTACACTTTACAACAAGTAGCTAGCCCTGGCACCGGAAGGTTTGGCAGCGGAAGAATTGGTTGAATCCGATTTCATCAAATTTGTAAAAACGTTGTTTGTCGCAAATATATGTGGGGAGTGGGTTTAGGTGAATAACTAATGTGTGGGGGGTTGTGGGGAAGGGATTCGGGGGGTGGTCCCTTATATATTTGTGACAAAGTCAAAACAAACAAAAATAATTTAATGGAATCGTTTTCGACCAAAGCAATTCAGCCGGATCACATAGAAGCACGAGCCGAGTTGTACATAGCCATCATCTCCCTATTTTCTTGAAAACAAGTTCTAACTATAGAGCAGCCACAGAGCACTGAAACACCTACGTGGGAAATTGTGCTTGTACCCCTTCGAAAGTGGAGTGCAAAAATAGAGAAGTACAAATGTTTGTCATGCAAAATGTTCCATGAAAAAACCTCTCTCCTTCCCCTGGGATTAATGCCTTCACCTTGAACTACAGTTTTACAAAAAATCTTATAAATATTCATGAAAACATCTAATTTAATTACTGCTAATGGGAGCAGGGCGGTCCATTTCAAAATGATAATTTCTTCAGCTGCTAAATGCTAGACCTAGCTTGCGTCCACTGGAGCGGATGAGATGAGATTCCGGGATGCAGAGAAACATCAGGACCAGCAGAATTTTCACAGAGATGAAAACTGTCTTCAGAAAGATCAGAGTGGTGATGTAATGCACCTGAGTTGAGGATTTGTACAGTGAATGGCATTGGTCTGTCTGCATCGCTAGGTCTATGGGATATTAGAATGCACCTTTTTTAATGCATCTTGTGAGATCCCACATAATCATAGGCTAAAGTTGGTCAGATGACGCAAGATTCATAGAGTTATTTTTCTCTCAATTAGCAGCACCTGAACATTATCAAGTGGTAATCATTAAGAACGTGGCAATGAAGACATTACAGAATTTGTCATCTTGATCCAAAGAATCAAGACAAACAGGATATACCTTTTTTTCCCCATAACTCATGATCGGAACAATGTATCTTCACGACATCGTACTATCCCTAGAAAAATCACAATACAAATCAACGCCATCCCCACTTAACAACTCGCCCAATACAAATGGAGGCTGCAAGTACTTTCCATACTATTACTATCATAAATGAATTGGTCCACCTCACTGATATGACCATTTACACTTTGAGTAATCGAGCAAATTAGGCTGCTGCTCTAGAACCGATAAATAAAGCTGATGGTGTAGAGGGTCTGTCGTGATGAGGGTTACACTTGACCAACGACCCTCAGGTGGCCAATGACAGCCGGGAATAGACCGCATCTGACCCTAGACACTCTAAGGACCATGTTCGGAGCCAGTGATGCTATTTCAGTCTTCTGGGTAGGTGAGCATGATTACCCAAAGGAGTCCATATCAAAGAAACATCAGTCGAGCACTGCCCGAGTTGATTAAATGATTGGACGCGATTGTGCCAATGGTAATGCAAAGATACATGATATGTACAATAGTAAGAATATCATGGTTGAACATCAGCACACACAGCAATCTGGACCACTTGCCTCTTGATAAGACTACACTGATCACATATAGGACCTCATCACAAGTTTGGCGGAGCAGTAAAAATAGCGCCAGACCAAGTTGCGCTAATGCTAATTGTGTTGGCCGGTATCCTGAAGGATACACCCAACTCGTGATGAGAACCATAATGTAGTTAAGTCATTTTGATTGTGTTGTTTGCATCTGCATTCAATTTCCGGAATACAGAGGCACAGAAAGGTAGTGTCTTCTTCTCTCACACTTTGCTGGCGGTAAAATGCCATTTGTCTGAGTTTAGCAGTTTCTTCTTTGTCTCCTTTTTATTTTTAATTTTTTTTATTAATAAAGTTCTCATGCCTAAGCGCTGTACAATAAAATGGAAATAGCAAACCATAACGCATAAATAAGCTCTAGGAAGGAGAAGAAAGAAGATAGCATTGAAGACATCAACCAAAATACATATAAAGAAGTAGAAAAGCGGAACAAGAGAAGAGAGCGATCCAGTGTTTTGGAGCAAGAAGGGCAGGTTAGCAGAAACGAGATTGAGTGCGGGTGGCTTGAGCACAGTGAGCAAATGGAGAGACTGGGATTGAAGAGAACGAGGGGGAAAGATCGGGGTGAGAAAGACCATGGATGCACATAAACACCAGGTGTCGGAATTGAAGAGACGGTATTTAAAGCCAAGATAAGGGGAGAAGAGAGGAAGAGATGGAAGAACCACAGGGTAAGGCAAAGAGTGACACATACTGAGGAATAATAGAGCAAAGAGGGGCAAGTTGATAGGCTGGACGACCGATGAGTAAAGAAGAACAGAAGAAAAGACATGAGGTGAATGTAGAAATTAGACCTTTAGTAGCAGGGCTGGAAAGTAAGGGGTGAATTTTACAAATGTTAAAGATTTGGAACCAGCAGCTACAAGCAATGAAAGATATGTGGCCAGTAAAAGATTAGGAACAGTCAAAGAGGACACAAAGAAGTTAGAGAAGGACAAAGAAATCGTGGAAAA
The DNA here is from genome assembly GCF_040938575.1 of Ambystoma mexicanum. Classification (NCBI taxonomy): domain Eukaryota; kingdom Metazoa; phylum Chordata; class Amphibia; order Caudata; family Ambystomatidae; genus Ambystoma; species Ambystoma mexicanum. The sequence continues at coordinate 1,131,572,903 of NC_090933.1, read as the reverse complement.
GGAGAGTGAAGAAAAAGGGAGGGAGAAATGGGTAAGCAAAGACAGAACCTCATTTCCCAGCACAGGAGAGAGACGTCTGACACAGGAGTAGGGACAGTGGCATCCCTCCACCTCAGCCCCTGGGACAAGACTGCAGCTCCATTCTGCACATGGAGGGCATTGAGGGGGTTGGGACAGCAAAGGCAGGAGCTGGGGCCCAAGGCGAAGGTGGTTAGTACAACAAACCCCATGTTAATGCAAATCACGGGTCCAAATACATGCATCCCCAAGCACTGAACCAATTAAGGTTCAAATGAACTGCCCCAAAACCTGTCAGTCACAGCAAATGTGCAAATCACACACACACGACAGGAGACGCAGGAAGACATAGCCATGCACAAGAACCGTTACAAATAATATACAGACCCACACATGGATACATGAGAACCGCCCATGAGTAGCAAGGAAGTCCATGGCATTAATCGTGGTCCCATGGTGCGCGCGCACGCACACACGCACACACACACACACTCGCATTGGCATGGTAAAAGGCAATATGCACTCCCACTCCCACCATGTGTAGGAGCACATATTAGGCCCAAGACCTCAAAGAGGCCACATGAATAGGGCAGGGCACACAGAATGTTGCATAAGTGTAATGCAAACCCACAAACATGGCTCCCAGACGACTAACAGCATGCCCATCTCTTCCAAACAGACACACAGTCCACGGACAGCGAAGGAGCTGGACCATCTAAATCAGCCACTGCAAAGTCCACCTCAGCCCCCACCATTATGGCCAGGCAGCAGGGCAGGGCCACCAGCACAAATACGCCTCCGCCAGCCAGCACACCAACAGCATCGCCAGCCGCACCAGCATCAGCTGCACCGCCGGGCCCATCATCAGCTGCAAGTGTCACATCAGTGGTGCCTGTGTCTGCCCCCCTCGCCACACCAGTGGTCAGTGGCCCCACCACTGGTCAGCAGGGAGACACACCAGCCCCAAGAGCCTCCTCTGGCAGGCCTGAGCAGGCCACAGTCTGGACCCCCCATGCTGCTGTCCCATCTGTGCCCTCAATAGCACCACCAGCACTGCAGACACCAGTCCATGGTGACAGGAACAACACCACTAACAAGGATGACGATGATGACACGTCCTACCCCTCTGCATGTTACAGCCCTGGTTCACCACACAGCCATCCACCACTGCCAAGGCCCAATAAGTGATCACTTGTCACATGCATGCGTGCCATTGGGGGCAGGCTGTCCGAACTCATGGTCATCGCACACCAGCAGCTCGAGGAGATGCGTATGGTGTAGGAATGCATGCAGCGGTCGGGCGGCAGGCCTGCCAGGTCCCTTGGACAGGTCACTTTTGCCCTTGTCTCGCTTGCCCAAAGGGTGCGTGAGAGCAATGAGGCCATGGATCAGACCCACCACCCTCTGTCACCACCTAGGGCTCCCAGCCTGGAACCCCACAGCGCTGTGCCCACCAACTGCAGTCATGTCAGGGGTCATCAAAGAGCCATCACTGGGTGTTTGGGAGAGGAGGTTTGATGAGGGTATGGTGTTTGGGGAGTGGGGTATTTTGGGAGTGTGGGATTTGGGGCGGGGGTGTTTGGGAGGGTGGGAGAGGAGTGTGTTTGGGGAGGGAGTGTGTCAGGAGGGGAGTGTTTGGGGTTAACACTTGACGTTTGAATACAAAAAATGTCACTTGAAGCAATGGCTGGACATTCCTTTTTTCAGACAAGTGTCTACTGTGATGGTTCATGATATTCACAAAGGTGCAAGGGGTGTGCAGAGTGGAGGGTACATTTCCAAAAGGTTCTCAGCAGTCCTTGCCCTCTGTTCGCACAGGCACGGGGCCAGCTGGTGCAGCATCATCCTCCTCTGGGGGCAGGGTATGTTGTGCCTCAGGCAGATGTAATGCAACATTGCACAGGCCAGCACCATCTGTCTGACCTTGTCTGGCCTATGCATCAGTGCACCCCAGACCGGTGTAGGCATCAGAATCAGGCTTTCAAGAGGCTGAAGGTCTGGTCCATGGCCACCCTGGTCCTCACAAGGGCTCTGTTATATGACATTTCCTGCAGCATCTGGGAATTCCTCAGAAGGGTCATCATCCACGGAAGCAGTTGGTATCCAGACGCACCTACAAGGGGGTAAGACACAGGTGTCACTCATGAGGCCCGGCAGTGGCATTGTCTGTCACGCGTCATCTCAATGGTCAATCTGTGCTTGCATGTACCATTTCACATTGTGCCACACTGCTTCAGTTTCCAGTCCTTGAATGCGTATTGAAATACCAAGGGGGCTGTCCAGTCTGACTTGGTAATGCTTGCACACAGCGCATGGCCAACATACATTTCAATTTGGTATCTTGTTGTGAGGGTGCCATGCCATGGGGTTGTGGGCTGGGCCCGTGCATTGCCACCATGTGTGGTAGTTGATGGGAGTCTAGGTCACATGTGAAAGTGGTCTGTGAGTCATCCATGATGGTGTGTGGCATTGCTTGTGAACGCAGTGCATGCCAGATTCCATCTTCTTGAAAGCGGCCATAAAATACAAACAGATGAAACCGATGTTGAAACTTGCGCCGATGGCAGGGTAGTGACCCTCAGTAGTTGTTTTGCAGTGTCTCATTCCATGTATGGGGCCGTCATTGCGTGGCACAACTTGCGGCGTCGCCATGGGAAACATTGTTGTTCATGTGTCCAACACCTAGTCTTGGCCTGTACCCCAGAGCATACGCCAGGTGTGTGAGGGCCTGACCAGCCTGTTCTGGCCATGTGTTTGTCATTGGATAGGCACAGGTAAATGTTCCATCAATGAAATGTGTTGTTCCTTCCGACTGTACGTAGGGCTTGGTCTTAGTTGTTGTTGCTTTCAGTCATCTCCAGGCTTGACAACAGGCTCTTGCGGGTGCCCCTGGTCATACGCATGATTCCCCTGGCCATATTAAACCATTCACTGCCATTGCAGGGGGTGAGGCGTTGCATTCTGTTACCTGTAGTGCATTGTGTGTGGTTATCCTGTTGGTGTTGGATAGGCCGGGTCAGTGACTGATGCATCCCCAGTCATGTACTACTCCTGTGTGTTGTGACCTGTCATTTGATGGGTGCGCTGGTGGATCCTGAGTGTACAGGGACCATTACAGACATGCATTTGTGGCATTGTTGCCCACCCCCCTTTGCCCGTCACTCTTGCTGCAGGGTAGATGGACTGAACAGGGAGCACCACCTCTATCCACCATTTGATGGGGCATGGAACTTGATCTGCTTTCCAGGGACTAAGAGATCAACCCAGAGAGATCCTAAAGCGACAGGCAAAAGGAGCAAGTGCCCCGGGTTCCCCAATATTGCCACCTCTTCCCCAGTTTCCCAGTATAGTATTGTCTGACTTCTGTGCCCTTCACTGGCAGCAGCCTGCACGTTGCAGAAAGCATTTTCTTCATTAAGTGATCACGTATTGGACAAGAAGCTTATTTTATTTTCAAATATAATTAATCAGTGTTCTGTGTCAATAGCTTTCCTAGCTGTGATCATCCCTGAGAAAGGATGTAGGTATTCTTTACATTCTGTAATACACATAAAATATATTCCCACTTGCAACGTGCTGCAACATAGAACTAACATGGGTCACCTTTTCATGGAATAGGGACAATTGAAACGGAGCATTAACTGGAATGAAGTAAATTATGTTCACTATATACTGCGGGTCATATTACTTTTTGTGCGTCTGTGCATTTGAGATAGAGGTAAACTCCTCCAGACTGTGTAAAATCTGTAGTTTGCATAAGTCTCTGCAGGTGTGCAATGGACACATTTGAGAAAAACAAGTTGTGTATGTATACATTTTGACTTTTCAAAGATGTAAAGCGGGAGATCTGACATTGGGTTGACATGCATCATGGCACTGGATATATTAAACTACGATAAAATGCATTCTCTATTCTGAAAACTTCCAAAAATATAAACAGTTAATAACAGTGATAGTTTAATTAGTCAGGAGGTCAGAACTCACGAGGGCATCCCACTTTTTACAACAGAAAATACTGCACAATGTGTTGCCTACTAAGGAATTTGAAATGTATTCTGACAGAGATTATAAAAATATGATGGTGTGCGAGAGGGATGGTTATTCATAACTGCACCTTTTGCTGTTAGGAAAACATTATGCACAGCACTCCTAGGCCAATAGAAAGTCAATGACAGAAGTTAGCCCTTGGGGATGCAGGTAGTCATTTGCAGTGTGGCCTCGTGATCTTGGGCAAGTACAAAAGATGCTGAGCTTTTGTGTTCTCGGGGGATGCAAGGAAAACAGTCAGCACTGGGACATGGCTGTATTGGCGGAGTGCAGCTTTGACATTGTGGGAAGGCAGCGTATTCAGAGCTCCTGTGGGGCTGGTAAATCACATCATATGCTCTCTTGTAGAGGAAATAATTCAGCGCAGCAGTGGGTACTGAACGGTTGAGAAATTCTTTACAGTGCAATGTAAAGCTGCACAGCTCCTCCCTACTGATGAGGTCCAACCAGACCGAAACACGTGTCTGGGGTTGATGTTGGTACTCTTGTTAAGAGGAGAATTGCCTAGCATTTCGGTGCTGGACTGCCCCAGGGCAGCACAAAGACGGATGTGTTTGGGATATTTCTCCTCTGTGAAAGATAGTGAGCTAAAGACTCTGGGTTAGGCTCTTGTAGACCAGGACTCATGTCTGGCAGAGAGTCTCCCAGGACCCCCCTTGTTATTTGCATCTTTCAAGTAACTTTGGGTCTCACCCTAAGTTACTAGGAGAATCCAGGCGTGGACCCCTTGCTCACTATTCTTAGAGAGGCACAGCTACAGCCTACTGATGAGGTTCAACCAGACCAAAACACGTGTCTGGGGTTGCTGTTGGTACTCTTGTTAAGAGGAGAATTGCCTAGCATGTTGGTGCTGAACTGCTCCTGGGCAGCACAAGGACGGATGTGTTTAGGATATTTCTCCTCTGTGAAAGATACTGAGCTAAAGACTCTGGGTAAGGCTCTTGTAAATCAGGACTCATGTCTGGCAGAGAGTCTCCCAGGACCCCCCCTTGTTATTTGCATGTAATAATATTAGACAAGCTATAGTCATATCCCTGGTTTTCCAACAGTACTGAGAAAAACAATCAACAATTGAAGATGTGAGAATTAATTCTGTCCTTGGGCAAACAGTACATTAGGCGCCCCTGTGTTCCACGGGGAAGTGAGCGGCTCAATCAGCATTGATGAAGAGAAGTCTAGAGAGAGCACTAACTGGTGACTGGGCTTCATGTTGAGTCCTGCCACACACACGTTGCCCACAGTTAACTCTGAATTATACACGCTTTTCTGGGGGAGCACAGTGGGGCCAATGAAGATCATGAGAAGTCTTGCCTCATTGGACTTTGATGCATTGGTATCAATAAGTGGGTTTCATTTTCCCCTCATCCACCTCCCAATACTATGATCTTTGAGTCACCTACAGCCGTGCAAAGCACAGTCTTAACTCACACACTACTGCCTTGCTTCTGCCTCCTTTTAAACGTTAGCCTAGACCATGGGCATCCAACCTATGGCTCTCCAAATGTTTTGTACTACAACTCCCATGATCCCACAGAATTGCTTATAGTGGAGGGAGTTGTAGTCCATATCATCTGAAGAGCCAAATGTTGCAGAGCCCTGGCTTAGGCACATATTGTGCCAATGAGCTTTGTGATTGGTTGGTCTGCTTCACGATGAGCCGTGGGTCTTTTTATTGGTGGTGCCTAATGTGTTCCACTTGTTGCCTATGTTCGTGTCCTGGTTTTGCCATTACAATCAGGGATTTAGGTTTTCAAATGACTCAACATGTCCTTTGCCCCAGAACTCATGACTCATGAGCTCGAATAGCTTATCTGCATTTTTGGCAAGAGGCACTGGCGGGATGGCAGCTGGCCAGTCTCGTGTTCCAGACGCTCAGTCTGTCAATGCGTGTGTCCTCTATCTAGAGTCCATGCATTTACTGTGTGTTTGGCAAAGTCATCGTCAGGCCTTCAAACGATATTATTATCCATAGAGAATGGTGGTCCTAGGTCCTAGGCACTTTCCTCCATTCTTCATATGATAAGATTTGGTAATTTATAACGCGCTTAATACCCAGAAGTTGCTAAACGCGGACCCAGGGATCGAACCTGTGGTGCTCCGTGTCATCTTGCTTCCAAGGCGAGCACATTGCCCCTGAGCTATCGTCCTGAGATACATTGTCTGGCGGGACATGCCAGCAACCTCTCTTTGGAGCGGTAGCTCCATGGCACGTCATGGCACACTTGGAGGTAGGCAGAGGGATGCCCTCCATACCACATTAAGGGGTTGAATCACATAACTAGTTCTTACGCTGACCCCCAGGAGTTTCCAGTCCCTTGCTCAAAAGGTGGCCTTGTCATACTGAAACAGGATACTCAATCTGCCCCTGCTCTCTCCTCAGCCCATCGCTTAAATAGGCCCCTTCCTTGAGGCAATTCTGGACACATTACTAAATCAAGATCAGAATCAGAGGTGGGAATTAAAGTCCAGATGCCAGGACTGCACAGCAGGTCTCTAAGAGGTCTGCAACCTTTACTTCTCCATATTGTTTGGACTGCATTACCCATCCACCATAGCCAGCATAGTCAATGGCGAGTGATCATGGGAGAAGTAGTCCAAAACATCGGGAAAGTCGCAGGTGTCAGACACATGCACCGGCATCACCCAGAAGCGCACTGGGTCTGTTCAACACAAGGAGGGAAGCAAAAGAGTTAAACACTATCACACACTTTGTATTAAAAGAGTCAGCCTCTCAATTGTTATAGTGTAAACATTCTGCATGATGCCAGTTTCAGGCCGAATGTTTGACTAGAGGTTAGCAGCTCATAAATTTTCTTTAATTTGTGTAGCTATTTTCAAAGTACAAATATAAATGTGTCCGAGGCAGAGACGTAGCCAGGATTGTCTAACAAATGGGGCCTGAAGCTAATCCAGTTGGGCCCCCCACAGTGACATTAGCCCCTTTTAAAGGCCCACACAGCACTGCTGATGGGGCATGTACAGATTTTGGGTGGGCCTTGCCCGCTCAGGCCCCACTCTGTCTTCGTCTCTGGTTCGAGGCCTTGAAAATGGTCTTGGTTGCATTATAAACTGACAACCCTCCTGTTCGATAGATGACTTCCTATCCCCTTCAAATACATGTCGCTTTGATTTATGTGTCGTCCTGTTTCCTCAAGTCCTATGTGTACATGTAGCGCCCTAATTGCCTGCAGGCTTTGGCACTCTACAAACAAATACATTTTTTAAAAAAAATAATAATAATAAACATTCGGATCCTGCACTCCCTAGTAACATGTTCTTATGTAGATTATCAATCCTAGTTCACCAATTCCCCAGAGATTGAACACAATAAACATCAGCGATGAATCCAGTCTCATGAGAAAGGATAAAGAAGATTGCCAAGTCTATCTGGCTTCGGGGCCGACCTCGGTAGAGGTGTACTACCAGTGGTAGAGACGGGGTGGGTAGTGCGTCCCCCCTGTCCCACCCATGGGGTCCAGGGCACCCGCCAGCCTCCCACTGGTGCCCTATTACCTATTTCCCCCACCCCCGCCCGGCACCAAAAGCTGCCTGCGCTACTGTCTACTACTGCATTTATGCCAGTACATCAGAATAGCACAAAACATGTGTCATGACATAGTGCACGAGGAGGTCTTGAGAGAATCTTGGTTAAAGACCACAGGAAAAGCGGCACATGTTCACTTTACATGTCTTCTAGCTAGTAGCAGGGCACAGTGTACCCGGGCAAGCATGTAGATGCTACTGTAAAACCATGCTAGCCCTGGAGCATCTCAGTCTTTGGGCAGTCTTGTTGCCATGTGGCGTGCATCATAGATCCTGTTGTAAGGTTTTTTTTTAGAGGTCAGGCACAGCAGAATATTGTCAAGCAATTCGTGAGCAACAGTCCTTCTCCCTAGTTGCTGGGTGCAGCATAGTAGTTTGTTTCTCCTTTGTCACTTGCAAGTCTTTACATTGTGCCACCCATTTGCCTTAGTCATTCCCATGGCCCAGGAGGTGGATGCCTCAAGTAACATACATGCACATGTCTCTGTGCTGGAGACGATTTGTTATTTGTAACATAACATAGTAATGTCTAGATGGCCCTACTAACAAGCATGACTCCATCAGTCTTTGAGGGTAAACTCAAGTCCACCACGAGGAAGTTAGCCTTCTGGGAATGCCCTCACAATTGAGTGAGCCCCTTTAGTCTTCCGTGCATTCCAAGGTTCAAGCACTCATTCTGTAAATTGGCTTTTATGTGTTGTTAATACTGGACGTATTCCACATATGCACACATGCACAACTGGCCTGTGTATGGTATTCACTAAACCAGGGCCAGAACCTCAAACTTCAAAAGATGAAAACACTCAAAACCCACAAGATGTAGGATCTGGGTAGGTTGCAGAGAGTGCAGGGTCAATGGTAAGCAATCAGGGGCACCGCTGCAGGGTCAATGGTAAGCAATCAGGACTAGCAGCGGTGCCCCTGATAGCAGCAGATACAATAGTTTTGTATTCATATTTATTGGAAAAACAGAGATGTCAATTTCGATTAAAAATGACTTACAGTAACGCATGTACAGATGGAGGAGGCATTTGTATGAAGGGGGGCTGTACTGTAGCATAATGATGAGAATAAGTGGTGAGCCATTTTAAAAAAAAGTGGGACATATACCAGGAACAAGAAAACACAACAAAAAACAAAATATATGTATAAGAACACAGCTGACCTACTTACAATGGTAACATAAACCAAAGGGGGTAAGTGCTTCAAACTAAAGAGGAGTACTATTTAAATATACAAATTGAATTATTAAGCATCACTGGACGCAGTGGTGAGGTTAGGTCGGAAGGAAGGAGAAACTCCCTCTTTAGAAAATAAATGTATATTAAGCCGAGCTATGAAGAGGTTCACAGTTGGGCTGGTGTTGATTGTTATGGGCAGTGGGTTCCAGTGGAGCAAGATGAGTAAGGAGAAAGATCAGTCACAGGGAGGGTATGGGGCAGTGAGGCGGATTCCAGATTCGAGGGAATGAGATGGTGAGTAAACTGAGATACATTCACATCAGTGCTGAGGACCAAGACCATTGATAACTTGGTAGACTAGGAGAAGGACCTTGAAGAGACAGTGGTTGTGCATGGAAAGACAACCAGCATGTTGTTGGTGGATAGAAGTGGAGGAGGATCTGGGTAGGTTGTAGCGAGAGTGGGTAGAAAAGCTCCAGACTTTGTATGGAGTGGGAAAGGCGTAGAGAGAAGGCAATGGAGTAAGCTTGAGCAGTAGTCAAGTTTGATGAGCACGAGAGACGAGATTAGAGTTTTTGTAGAGCAGTAAGTAAGAAAAGGACCCTGTTTGCAAATGTTGAGTAGGTCAATACGAGCATCAGAGGCAGTGGTAGTAATTGCTGCAGTGATAGCTTGCTATCAAAGAGGTCTCTAATATTGCGAGCCTTGGGTGAGAGGGCAGGCAGGAATGTGTAGAAGAAGGCAGGGTAGGGATGGCATTGGAAGCCGGGAGAAAGATGAATCCTGTATTTGAATACTTCAGCATGAGGCAGCAGAGGGCCATCCAGTGATGAATTTCAGTGAGATGGTTTGTAATCCATTCTGAGATGTCAGGGGTGAAGGAGGGAAGTCAGAAAAATATTTGAGTGTCATCAGCAAAAAGGTGATAGTGAATGCCAAAGGATGAAAGGAGTCTTCCCACAGCAAAGGTATAAAGGCTTAACAGCAGACGTCCAAGCGTGATCCATGGGGGGGACGAAGATAGTGAGAGATGTAGGGTCTGAGGTTTGTGAGATCCATGGGATTTTAAAGGATTGAGCTTGCAGGTAGGAGCCAGTCCAGGCAAGAGCAGATTTGTGAGACCCGCTGCGCTGGAGACTGAGGAGTGGTTCACATTGTTGAAAGCAGCACAAAGATTAAAAATGATGAGTATAGAAGAGAGTTTGGAGTGGTGAGCATTAGAGATAAAGTTGGAGACATGCATGAGGGCAATATATGTGGAGTGTTTGCTATGGAACTGGACTGAAGTAGATCTCCAAGGCCATCATCCTCAAGTTACTTAGTGATCCAGTCGAAACCCATCCGGTCATGGTCTTTTGAATAATGGGAAAAGGGTGAAATTAGGCAATAGTTTGTTGGGACGTTTGGGTCAGGAGAGGATTTTCTTCAACAGGGGTAAGACAGTTGCAGATTTGAAGGAGGTAGGGAATAGTCCAGCGGGGGAGAGAGGTTAAAGAGCTAAGGCAGCTAAGGGCAAGTGATTCTTGACCATTTGGGGAGCAAAAGGGTCGATATGGGTGCAAGATGGGTTGTGTACGGATAATTGGTGCATAAATCTCAACTGTGCACTAATTCCAGCGACACCACAGACTTTAAGAGGTTGGGTGTGACACTGCCAAATTATGCTAATGTTGCAGCACATGCTATTGTTGTATTTCAATGCTGAGGGTGTGGAAGGCATGGTGTGAATGTGCGAGCAGGAGTGTTGGTCAGATTGACTCATAAGTGCCTAATGAAAGCTTGGTCAATGGAAGAGGCATGAATAGGGGGAAGAGACAGGAGAGAGCCCCTCACAACATCAATTTAATGGGAAAGAGTGTCCTGCCTGAATATCTTCATAGTCATTGAAGAGGGGAGATGAGGAGTATAAGATGGAGGGATCGAAATGTAAAATGTGAACAATGGAGTGATCAGAGGAGGAGAGAGAATAAGAGAGAAAATCAAGGTCAAGAGAGTTCCCACAGGAGTGGGTAGGCTGTTCGTGGAGGGAGTAGAGAGAGTGGGGAGATAGGAGGGAGATAAATTCAAGGCAGTTTGCTATAGAGGGCTTGGGAAGGTTAAAGTTCCCCAGCAAGACACTGGGGATATTGGTAGAAAGTGACTCAAGGAGAAGGGTGTTGAACCCACAGGGGCCCTTTTAAATCAGTAACATGTCATACAAGGATGGGGATTTAGAATAACTCTTACACCAAATAATAAGACCGAAGTTGGCAAAATGTCTCCTCCAACCGTTTTATTTTCAATTGTCTAAAACAACAGACATCAACAGATCATGCTCTCAATCATTTTGCATTAAAAACACACTCAAGTACTTAAGTGATGTCATACTACGTGGCAAACTAAATAAAACCTTCAGGGAGTTGTGATTGGCTCAAGGGGAACATCTAGGTATTCTTTCTTTAAGGGATCGGGTTGTGATTGGGTCTCTACAGTCAGGTGGACAATTTATGCTCACCTCTAGTACTTCTCTTTATGAGCATGTGGCTTCCCAAACCATGCAATATTAAGAGAAAGGCATCAAGCACCAACAATAATCTAACATCTATGGACCCAAAGATCATTTGCCTAAACTAAACTCAGAACAGCTTCAGTACAGAGTGAAAGAGGGATTGCCCAAAAGAGTTGGGTTTGTTGGGTGTTCCCTCTTGTTTACTGCCATGATGGGAAAGGGTGCAACTGTGAGGTATAAATAACAGAATGTGCAGTCAAGAGACAAACTGTAAACAATTCTTAGAATTCCAGATACTGGATCAAGGCCAAGGACATACCAAGAACGGTGCCTATTAAAATTGGAACTTTATGCATGTAAAAGTGAAAAAGTCCTGATTTCATGCTTAACAGACACAAATGCACATTGTATTATTCAACAATTGCCTGATCAGTGTGTAAAGACATGTAGAAAAATGCACATGGAAGCTGGAACTTTGTCACATGGCAAATTACTTTATCAGAACATGTATTGGAGCATTATAACATACATGAACAATTCCAGAATTTCATCACAGTGCTATGTTCTTGGGACCCAAGCACAGAGAAGAAAAATGCACATATGTATTGTAATAACTTTTCATTTGTTTTGTTTTTATTTGTTTTCAATAAGTGTATTTTGCAAAATGTTTCATTGTAACTAAAATAATGTGAAGTTTAATGAAAAAAGGAACATTATTTGAAGTTTCATTGTATCTTTCAAGTGCTTAGAAAGTGCTCAGCGGTTTGGCGGTTGACTGCCGGCTGGAGCTTATTTTCACTTACCTGGTGAAATTTTTCTGGTGCTCTGAGATGACTACACCCCTATTGCTGCCAGAAGGATAAAATCATTAGAGGTGCACTCCACCGCGTGCACTCCAAGCAAGTGCTTAGAAAGTGCTCAGCGGTTAGGCGGAGAGTGGTAATCTCACGCTTCACCCATGTAATACTTCTATATTTTATACGCACTCGACTTGTACTTCGTGGAACATTACTCCCTCACTAAGCAATTCTGGGTCGTAAATCAAACAACGCTGCCCTGTACAATCTCTGATTAAAGGGGAAAGGCGGCAGGCACCCTAAAGGGAAGAAGGTGGGAAGAGATGTTCCTGCTGCGAGTATTGAGTTGCAAGGGACAGAGACGGATTAAGGAGAGTGCATTTAACATGATCATATGGAAAAATCTTTTCGGAAGTTTAAGTGCACCCCATACCGGCGGTGTCTAAGTAAGCAGTATTGACAATGGACACAGAATCTGGGAAATTCCTAAACCACACTAAGTCCACTGTGATCGATAATAACAATTCCCTACTAAAATTCTCTCCAAAGAAGCATTAACAGACAAACTAATGTAAACATGACTACAGGCAATGATGAAAACGAGCTTGAGGTGGCAGTATCAATGATTGAAACAGTAGATCCTGGGACACAGCCTTCACACTTATCAGCTTCCCCTCTGATGTGTGCAGAGGTCCCTTTGTCTGATAACGGTGAGGTGTCCTTTGTGGAGGACCCATCAACTGAGCTCTGACAATTCGCTATTAAAATCTTCTTGTGACTTTGTAATAAAATACAAATGGACATCACAAACCAGGGCGAAGCGCTAAATTGGATTAAAAAAGTAGTATTATTGAGAAGAGTGTAATTCCTGCATTTATTATGGAGGGTTTGCATGAAGTGCTGCTACCCCCAAAAGAAAAGGCAGCAACTACGGAAGTGCCTGCTGAGTCCAACGAAGAATTGCAGGAAATCGTGTGAAAACAAAATCAAAATATCGAGGCGGAATACCCCAAAAGGAAATACACCGAACACGGGTTACAAAGGAAATACAAAGTACTTTATTTTATACTGAATCCAGTTACAAAAACAGAGCAAAATCAGATTGCTATCGGCCCTCAGTGTAACACAACGAACTCCAGCGTGGTTCAGTGTGTTCAGTGAGAGACGCTGTACATTAGAATGCATTGACTTTTTATACACTTTGTGAGCACGATGTCCAGCCCCACTTTAGGTAAATATTCCACTTAATACATCACCGATCTAGGGTTCATGCCAAGTCTCGAACAACCGCATATAACTGGTTTGCTTTTAATACATGTATCGACAAGCCTATACAGCAACTGTGTAATCTGGGATTTTCCATGTTAGTCTTCTTAAACATTAATACAATGCGGTTAAACAAGTGTTCTATGTTCAGTTATTTGAATACATTGTTTTTATAGTATACTCGTGGATTAGTTTCTTTACACGAGTAATCCCTTACACACAAGTCAACGAAGGACAAGGTCTCAGTTCACGACCTCAACAAGTGGCCTGCAGGCAAGTTACATATGAGCCATGTACAGAGGTCAAGACGGCCATGTTGCATTTTTGGAATGACATCGTCCACCATTTTAACTCACTGGGTGACTTTTACAAAGCGAATCCTAAAATGGCGGATTGGCCTAAAATGGCGGCTTACATTGATTTAAGGTCAGGACCTTGCAACACGGATTCTTTCGCAAGCGAATTTCAAGCAGCTTGGCATAGGCCAATATACATATATTATTGCAATAGGAGGCACGATATAATTTCTCTTTTGACAAGCCCTCCTTTTGGCCTATGCCAAGTGCTAAAACTACTTTGGATCTCCTTGCAAATAACTCCATGCATCATCGTCCATGCACCCCGAATCACTGTCGGAAATATCTATTGCCATTAGGTCATTTGCTAAAATTTCTTTCAACATATATTCTTTGGAAGTTTTATCTGGGGCATACACTTCATGTCCTATTGAACCTATCGCTTGTGCGCATCATCCCCCTAGCATCGAACACATACCAGGTAGACACTGAATACAGCAACAAAGAAACAGGATTCCCAAAATAATTAGCAAGACCGAAAGTACCTTCCAACCCCAAGATCCCAAGAAGTCCCAGAACCAAGCGCTTAGATCCCAGTTTCTCTCAGGAACATGCACTTCGGAACTAATGACATGCAGATTCTGTATTGCCTTGAAGATAGTTGGGAATCTGGTGGTAAAACACAGCAAGCGGACCCCACTAATTTACACACTCCACCACGCTCAGCCAGAATGACATCTAATGCCATCCGGTTTTGAAGTGCTACTAGTCTTATCGCCTTCTTTTCTAACGTCATATTATAGAGTATGCCCGTGGTCCGGTTTATGGTTCTCTCCAGTACTCTCGCTAGTTTTCTAATGTCGTCTGAATTCGCTATCTGCCCCCAAAATGGCACAACTGATTTAGCTATATCTCCCAAGATTTGTGCTGGGGTGTCACCATTCTCGTCCCGCCGTGGACGAGCCTTTGAAACTTCTCTTGTACTAGCTATAAACACCCCAGGCAACAGGATCTCTAAATAACAGGTTCCCTGCCAATCCCTGGGCAACCATGGGAATGCTACATTACCGCAAAGTAGACAGGTTCGCCTACATACAAAGGTCTGTTTTCCCCAACTGCAACGTTGGCACAACCTAGAAAATTTCCCATTGACTGAGTTCCATTCCTCTGTATGCAAAAAGAAACTGAATCGGGGCTATGATTAACAGTGTAAGAAGGGGGCATGGCATCCTTATTGCCTATTGGAGCCATCTTAAAGGAAATCAAAGATAGGAAGGGACGAGACAGTCTGTCAGAAGGCCTAATAGAAGCAATGTTAGGTTTACTCCTGTTTGCAAAAAGCGAGCATCCCAGGGGAGTCAAAACACGTTTCTCAAAACTATTCAAATTGGTGCCATCAAAGTTCCCAGAGATGCTATTATTCCATCGGCCAAAGAACAGTGCTCTAAGGGAAGCATAGCAAGCAGTTGTCAAAGCTAAAGGATGAATATACCAACCTAGCCCTTTATCCCCGTGTTGCGGTAAATGTGAGCAGATCCAACAGTTAGACTTATTAGAAATCGGCATGCGTAGCATTCATGATAAGCAGTAGAGTGTTATTGTGGTACCTTTGTCTATGCTGAGCGTCCCTAGGGGATAGAGTATGCAAATGTACAAAGGGAGTAGGAATAGGTATACTTTCAGTAGGTAACAAAAGTTCTAAAGAATGAGTTTCCTCAAGGTACCACAATCCTAAGGCAGCAACTATTAAAAAACGAAATATCATTATAAAAATACAGCAATACATTTTCGGGGCCCAGGCATTTTGTCCATTGTCCCGGTTGGTCACTCCCTTATTTACAAGTCCCATATGAGCGGTAGCAGTAGCAGGCATTGTAGTCTTCAAACGGATACCCCAATGTTCGTGGCTGGCGACCTCCCGGTTGAGCGACTTCTTAGTCCTTCCACAACCCTAGCCAACAGAATCCCCTTTCTCAAATTTGGGCAAAAACAAGCCCTGGATGATCCTTTTCTTCTTCAAATGCACAGCAGAACCGTGCCGTAAGTCGTGCCATAAGTCAGATGCACAGCAAAACCATGCCGTAAGTCTATTTTCTTGGATGCAGATTGTACCTTACTTTCCCCGGTACTGATTGATCCGAAAACAATAAGTCGTCACTTCCTGCTGGAAGCAACGTGTCGGAAACAAGTGAAGATGCCGAATTTGAAATAGCAGTTTCCGGATGCAAAACATTTGGAGAGTGTTGAGACAAATGGCAGCTTCCCCAAGCCTCACATGCTCAGAGAGATTCTCCGACACACTCTCAGTGCTACTTACTGCTTTGGGATCGTTGGTTGCAGTATCAGCGAGGGGTTCTGTTTCTTCTGTAACGTGTGGCACAGGGTGAGGAAGTTTCTTGACGTGAGACGCGTGGATCCAGTTCTTTCTCCCAGAGACCCGCACCGCTGTCTGGGTGACCAACAGGACATGGAACGGCCCACGCCAGTGAGGCGCAAGGCAAGAAGAGCGCTCAAATGCTTTGACGAGCACCCAGCGTCCAGGCTGTATGCTGTTGCCTGGGCCCTTGTATCGCACAGGTAATGCTTCTCGTACCTGGTGACAAATCAAATACAGGTTTTTAGTCAACTGGCTGCAATAATCTGAAAGTAATACGTTTTCAACATTTCTCAATGAATTGCATTTAGGAAGGTTCCAAATATTGGCAGGTCTCCCCATTACCACCTCAAATGGAGAGAGCCCAGTCTTCGTTTGAGGGGTTGTACGCATGGATAACAACACGATCGGTAAGGCGTCCGGCCATTTTAGTTTGGTGCCGGCACACGTCTTAGCGAGCTTGTTGTTAATGATACCGTTGTGTCTTTCTACTAGTCCGGCGCTCTGAGCATGTCTGGCCGAATGGAACCGTTTGTCAATTCGTAATGCCATACATATCTGCAGAATTACAGCAGCGACAAAATGTGGACCATTGTCCGACCAGATAACTCTTGGTAGCCCGAACTGCGGGAAGTATTCCCTTAACATGATTTTTTCAGTAGTCATGGCTGTAGCATCTTTAACACGGAAAGCCTCAACCCATTTACTAAAAGCGCAGCTAACCACCAGCACGTATTTTTTATTCTCACATTGTTCCATTTCAATAAATTTAAAGTGGATCACTTCAAAGGGGACAGAGGGTGGCCCAAAACTTCCCCTTGGAGTTACTGTCCCCTTTCCCACATTGTGTTGTAGGCAAATCATGCAATCCTGGATGTAGCGCTGGGCAATTTTGTCATTTACCCAAACTTTCTCTAACATTTTTGTCATCTTCTGGGCACATACATGCGTAGGACCATGGGCCATGATGACCATTATCATTATATATGTGTCAGGGAGTAGCCATTTCCCTTCCGCCATATCCACCCAACACCCATCATCATCAAGTTTCCCCAAGCCTTTAGCCCACCTTTTGGATTGTTCTAACGTGGCATCAGTTTGGATATCCCATACAGACCCAACACCCTCATCCATTGCATAAGCATTTACAGTCTCCCTTGAAACGTACATCTCCGTAAGGAGATCGGTAGCAGTTTGTTTAGCTATCTGATCAGCGAAAGCATTCCCTTTCCCTATATCATCTGTAACCTTTCGATGTGCTGCGCATTTCATAACTGCTAACTGAGTAGGGAGCGCACGCGCTGAGAGTAGTTGTACTATTAGGGAGCCATGTTGGATTTTGGTGCCATGTGAAGTTAGGAACCCTCTCTCTGACCAAAGTCTCCCAAAGTTGTGAACCACCCCAAAGGTATATTGACTATCAGTATATATATTTACTGCGAGCCCTTCGGAAAGTTCACAAGCTCGGGTCAATGATATAATCTCTGCGGCCTGCGCAGAATTATGCGTGATTCTTTTAGTTTCCACAACCGTGCTTAATGTAGTGATTGCATAAGCAGCTGTGGATGTACCATCCGGACGTTTGAAGCAGGAGCCATCACAGAACAGTTCTCCTTGCGGATTATCCAAAGGAGTGTCTTTCAAATCAATTCCACCCTTTGTCCCTTGTTCGGTAGTATATAGACAATCATGTGGCTCTTCATCGCCGCAAGTAGTATCTTGCGGGGGAAAGGGAGGAGTACAGCCGGATTAAGAACACAACACCTCTTAATTTGAATGTGAGGAGCAAACAAGACCAATTCATATCTTGTCAACCGTGCAGAAGTGAGGTGTTGCGTTTGAGTTCGGTTCAGTAGAACATCTACAGAGTGAGGCACCATCAGGGTTAGATCATGGCCTAGGACCATTCCCTCACTCTGTTTTACAGACGCAGCAGCAGCAGCGACAGCTCGCAAACATCTTGGCAAAGCGCATGCTACAGGATCAAGTGCGGAAGAAAAGTAACCACACAGCCTATTCTTCCCTCCATGTTCCTGCGTTAATACAGCCAAAGCACATCCATCACATTCATGCACAAACACAAAGGCCTTTTCATAGTTTGGTGCGCCCAAAACTGGTGCAGAGCATAATGCAGTCTTAAGCAAGTCAAACGATTGCTGGTGTTCCGCGTTCCATGGCAATTGTGAAGAAATGCCCTTCTTCGTCAAAGCCAACATCGGTTTGATCACTAGTGAAAAATGTGGGATCCACAACCTACAGTAAGAATCCATACCTATCAAGGCTCTAACTTCCTTCTGTGTATTTGGGACAGACATGCCAGAAATGTGTTTTATTCTTTCAGGTGTCAATCTTCTTCCCTCCTTTGACAGGAGATAGCCTAAATAGGCGACCTCCTGGCAACAATATTGACATTTTTTAAGCAAAACTTTGTGACCATGCTTAGCTAGATGGATAAGCAATAACACAGTGCCCTCCTTACAGGCGCTCTCAGAGTCAGCAGCTAAAAGCAAGTCATCAACGTACTGAAGCAATGTACAGGTAGAGGGCAATTCAAGGGTATCAAGTTGTTCTTTCAAATCCCTACTATAAATGCTAGGACTCTCTGTGCACCCTTGAGGTGCACGAGTAAATGTGAACGAGTGTCCCCCTAAGGTGAACGCGAACAAGTATCTACTATCCTTGTGTATAGGAATACTAAAGAAAGCATTCTTTAGATCCACCACACTAAAGTAAGTAGCTGTAGCTGGAATCATGGTTAGGATTGTCGTTACATCAAGCACAATTGGAAATTGTGGAGCCACGACTTTATTAATGGCACGTAAATCAATTATGAAACGGAATGGAATTGTATTATCGCCTTTCTTGTACAGGGGTAAAATCGGACTATTACACAAACTTCCTGAAATTTCTTCAATCACCCCACGATGCACAAAATCGGAAACAATGCATTTCAAAGCTTGCTTGCCCTCAACTGAAATCTTATACTGGGGAATGCGTGGCAGCTCAATTCCATGTTTCAAAACTATCTTAACAGGTTCAATCTGTAAAACTCTGACATCATTGTCGTCAACAGCCCACAAGCTCTCTGGTACATTAATGAATTCTGGCGGCAAAGGTCTAGTCAAGAATTGCGAGACAGAAAATTGCTGTGGTGAAATCGTCAAGCGTACTCCATCAGAAGAACAATAAATCACTGCATTTAATTCTTTTAACAGATTCAACCCCAGCAAGTTCTCTCCACAATTCGAAGTCAACAGAAATGGACAGTGGTCCATAAAGGGACCCAAAGAAATAGGTGCCGGCAAAGAAACCGGAAAAACAACTGGTGTGCCAGAAAACCCTACAGAAACATTGGTTTGCCCTGACAGTGGAATGTTTGGAACCCGTGAATGATCAATGGAACACTTCTGTGCTCCAGTGTCTATCAAAAACGGATGTTTCCTATTTCCCACCATCATTTCAAACGTAGAGACCTTTCTGATTGACGGGAAAAGGTGTAGGTTCCAAACCCTGCTTTGGGCAATCCTAACGAAACAGAATATCATTAAAAGGAAGCTCTTCAGATAGATATGCAGCGGAAGGATGATCAAATATGTTCCTAGTATCCACACTCGAAGTCTGATTATCCTGCGAAAAAGGTTGCTGAGGATCCTGTGCAAACTGACCTCTACCAGGACCCCCTACACCCGGGCGACCTCTTAGCACACTGGTTAATGTTCACAGGACCCAAGGGCACATTCCCTTGCGGGACATACTGACCTCTAATCTGAGAACTAGCCCCTCTGGGGCTTCTAACAATTTGCTGCAATAGCACTTTTGTTTTCAAATCGCCTTTTCGTTTTTCAACCCTATCTTTTTAATTATTGACACGGTTCTCGTAGTACTGAGCCATATGCAGCACTTCTGATTGGGACTTCGTCTGCCAAGCGCTCTCAGAAGACATGATTTGTGATTGGATGCCAGGCAGCAATCCACACACAAATTTGTCCACAAACAACCTTTTCCCAGACTCTGTGCCTAGGTCTTGTCCACTGAAATCCGAGAATACCTGTCCGAACCGATAAAAGAACTCGGTAGCACCCTCAGACTTTCCTTGGACACAGACCATAAGTTTGTCCCATATAATGCTTTTTTCGGGAATTATGGTTTTCAATTTAGCAATGATTCTATCAGGCAAAGTTAATATCACCTGAGGCGGTCTTTCACCAGCTGGCTTTTCTCCATAGAGTCTAGTTATATTTACCCATGTATCTCCCAACCCTGGCACGTCGTCTAAAGTCCTAACCTGTTTCCACAAATCTTTGGGCAGGAGTACAGAGAATAACAAATCAATATCACCTAAGGTGAATACTGAGGATTGCAAGACGGACTCTATTTCTTTATAGAATCCTGTTGTATTTTTCCTAATATCAGGAATAGATTGCCTAATAGTATTCACTTCCTGTCTTGAGAACGGGACATGAACGAACTGTGATACATAATGTGCAGGAATGTTCACAGCGACTATACCCTGTGCACCATCGGCCGCAATCTCAACCTTCAGGACAAATGTCGGAGGAACCTCTCTCATAGGCAACTGAGAAGTAGGTGACTACGAACGCTTACTAAGCAACAAAGCTAAATTGAGCGCTAAAGCAGTCGAAGAAGTGTCAAGTGAAAAAGCTCCCTTGTAAATACTCAATAACTCTGTGGGACAACTAATCTTTCTTTTTACACAATCATCCTGTATGTACTCTATCATTACCTGTATCACTTTCCTCTGCATTTCTGGCGTATACTGACTATATGTGTCATATACTTCAACTGGAGTTATTGACATATCCGAAATCCATCTAAGCGCGTCCTTCGTACAAATTCGTGCTTCCTCAGATATCGATTTACGACAAGGAAGGAACCGTTTCTGTACCTACATACTTTCCTCCTCGTCATCCTCATTCTGCAACTTTTTTAACTCCTTTCTATACCCAAATAACCTCTCGACATGCTCATTTACTTTCTCCACAGTGTCTCTAGAAAACGCTAAAGTATTTAGATCCCTTAACCCTTGCAGGAGATCTGTATTATTTAATTTTACCCACATTACACATAACTGAATCCCTAAACCTTCAATAATAACTATTTTCTCAGGGAAATTATCCATATTACAAAGTGTGGCAAAAACATTAGCTTGATCATCCTTCTCCATACAATGGTTAGCCCATGCAATTAACTCACATTTCTTCTCTGGTGGTACAGTATTGCGAGTGACAACCTTTGACCCTGCACCTCGATCGATTACAAGTGGCTCAGGACCACTTGGAGGAGAGGGAGCAGGCAAATTCAATGGAAGTACTGTAACTGGTGCGATAAGAAGAGGTGGAGGAGCTGGAGGAAGGGGAACATTAGGAGGAGCAGGAACAACGGGAACAACAGCAGGTAGAGCAGGAATAACAAGAGGAAGAGGCAAAGCAGCAGGAAGAGGAACATACGGAGGTGGCGCAGAGGCACCAGGCCTTTGTTCATTTAACAATTTATCTATAAATTCATCGGAAGCATGGAGGTCTTTTGACGGATATATTTTTTTAATTCCAAGTGAGAAAGCCCCATCCATATTCCTAGTCGATTCAGAATGTTTATCTTGGTCATACAATTATGCTTTTTCGGCATTCGTCTTATGACGGTGCGCATGCTTTTCTCTACTTTTAAGTTGTTGCAACGCTTCTTTTTTCCAATTCTGCAAAACATCAAATGCTGCAGTTCTAGCCTTTTTCTTTAATAGAATTGACTCTAAATACTCAATACGAGGGATTTCAAAACTACCATTGATTGGCCACTGAAGTGCGGAGGCATGTCTGGTTTGTCTGTGCCAAATGTCATTAAATACTATACTTCCAATGCCATGCTTACAGTACATAGTACGTGCCGGTGACCCCTCCTGTGGTGCCGGACAGCTCAATTCCAAAGATTGTCTATCGCTGCGGAACAACGCCCTGAAGCAGGTAGACAATTTCCCAGGCATATCAAATAATTGGTGTTACCTGGTCAATAATTGTGTCTGCAGACACAATGCGCCAAATTCAAATTTTCAGGGTTGAATTAAGAGTCGGGTCACGACTCACCTGAACAAACCTAAGGAGGTCCGATTGGATTTCAAAGAATCTTACCTAACTAATCTTACCTCGTGTATGGTGATTTTGGCAAATCTGCCCGCCTCGATAAGTGGACCCTCGTCAAGATGCCGTCTCAGACCACAAGCTAATCGTCCAGGGATCGGGTCGTGCAGCGCTGCTGAGGTGTCACGTCTCATTCAGTGGGGCCCCTTTTTGTCACACTGTCTGATCCCGGTCCGATAGCGTGTGTCAGCCTTCAACAATCCGGCATCAATCTTGAGGGTCCCTATTCGGGCGCCAACTGTGAAAACAAAATCAAAATATCGAGGCTGAATACCCCAAAAGAAAATACACCAAACACAGGTTACAAAGGAAATACAAAGTACTTTATTTTATACTGAATCCAGTTACAAAAACAGGGCAAAATCAGATAGCTATCGGCCCTCAGTCCAACACAACGAACTCCAGCGTGGTTCAGTGTGTTCAGTGAGAGACGCTGTACATTAGAATGCATTGGCTTTTTATACACTTTGTGAGCACGATGTCCAGCCCCACTTCGGGTTAATATTCCACTTAGTACATCACCGATCTAGGGTTCATGCCAAGTCTCGAACAACCGCATATAACTGGTTTGCTTTTAATACATGTATCGACAAGCCTATACAGCAACTGTGTAATCTGGGATTTTCCATGTTAGTCTTCTTAAACATTAATACAATGTGGTTAAACAAGTGTTCCATGTTCAGTTATTTGAATACATTGTTTTTATAGTATACTCGTGGATTAGTTTCTTTACACGAGTAATCCCTTACACACAAGTCAACGAAGGACAAGGTCTCAGTTCACGACCTCAAAAAGTGGCCTGCAGGCAAGTTACATATTAGCTATGTACAGAGGTCAAGGCGGCCATGTTGTATTTTTGGAATGACATTGTCCACCATTTTAACTCACAGGGTGACTTTTATAAAGCGAATCCTAAAATGGCGGATTGGCCTAAAATGGCGGCTTACACGGATTCTTTCGCAAGCGACTTTCGAGCAGCTTGGCGTAGGCCAATATACATATATTTATTGCAATAGGAGGCACGATATAATTTCTCCTTTGACAAACTAATATGCAAGGAGTTGAACTCTCAGAAAAACAGTGACTTCAGTAACTTCCTCTCTAGCAAGGAAAGGCAAAGGCAAACAAGGCTGGCTGCTGATAACATCCCAAATTAGTCTCCTAAACAGCAGGCGACTCAAAACGCGAAGGATACTGCCACTGTTGAAGGAGAGATTATGGCTAACATAAAAAAGCTAGAAAACGGGCTTCCATAAAAATTAACAGACCATAAAAAAGAAGTGGGGTGTTAACTAGTTGTAAACTTAAAACCACTGTTTGTAACCCTTAGGAGAAGTACGAGAGGGATGAGGCCTTGTGTGAGGAGGATAACCCGAGTGAATTAATTAATTAATTAATTCGGTGGTCACACTGAACTCGGGGAATTGCTTCCCCCCCCCAAGCCAGGTGGCGCGCACCCAAAGCGCTCATACAGATTCAACTTTAGTGAGGCCTCCAACCCGTATTGCACCACCCCAACAAACACCCTCTATAGCCCAAATGATTTAGGAACCAGGCCGGTGTACAGTAAGAATATATATTTATTTATTTAAAGTTTGACAAACCGGAATATCAACCAACATCGACCACCAACGCTGTGTCAACACACATCCCAACTCCAAATTACTTTCTGTTATTAAACAACACAGGTAAAATTTTGGAACATGCAGTCACAACTTACATCAGATTTAATTGCAAATTAACCAATAGAAAAACATTCACAATACAATGGAAAAATCGTTTTGGCTTGATGTGGAAAGGCAATGTTTGAGAAAGAAACTGAATGGGAAAATCGTTTTTTAGACTTTTATTTGAAAGGCACAGTTGGGAAAAGAAACCAAAGGGAAATTGTTTTTCAACACTCATTCAAATGAGAAGCAATGCTTGGTAATTCTGGTTTGGGATGCAAGGGAATAAAGGGGGAATTTCGTTTTGCACCCTCGCATACACTTGAGTAGCAGTGTTTTAGGGTTACTTATTTTGGGATTATGTACACACCGTCTTCGGGACAGGAGTCAGGGGTTTCAGAAAGACAATCACCCAAGTCTTTATTGTCTATACTGGCTCTAACACACGGGGCATGAACTTTGTTAGTTTCAAATTCTAACAACACTCATCCAGTGTTTTTCTATATGGGAATTAATTAACTTCAATTCAAGGCACTAAGGATCTACACAGCTCCCACAATTTAATGGAAAGGATTAAGGCGGGCTGTTCCCAACACAATTCAATTTAAATGGATAGGGTGATTTTCTATAATGGAATTCATTTGAATTGGATTTAATACAATGTGCCAAGGGCCTTCCCAGAACCACCCCCCCTACCCGCAATGCGAGATGGAGATTAAGGCTGGCAGTTTCCCCCCCTCACACTTTTGATGGCATTTAGGATATCAGGCTTTGGTCAGGGAAAAACAGCAGGACTCCTCTGAGGACAGCACAGATCTGGTAAAGGATTTTCAGTCAAGGATTTTCTCCTACACCCAGACTCCCTCTGGCCCCACCGATCGGGTGCCAGCTAGCTTCTAGATTTCCCTGTCACTGGGCCTCATTACAAGGTTGGCGGTCTGATAATAACGATACCAGTATCGATTACCGGACCGGGCCATCACGACCTGCAATGCCGGTTGTACTGGCATCGACATGGACCCGCTGTGACCGTGCACCTCCATACCTGACTGTGCGCGGACAAGTGGCCGCCGTGCCAGTAACACTGACATGCCGCAAGGAAGAGGACATTACAAGTCGCACGGACATGCACTTAACGGCATCCAAATGGCGGTAAGAAGGGTCACCATGATGCCGTTAACACTGGCATTGCGGGACAGGCGTTAATGGCAATCTGCTGTGCACAGTCCTGCCATAGGTGCACACAATCAGCACAGATGGAGGCAATGGAGCCTGGCCCAGCACAAAAGGTGCACACCCACACACCACACCCCTACCAAAACCAAAATAATTCAACTAGCTGTTGCGATACAGGGGCTAGAGGACATGCCTGCACTGCTACTCCTTGGGCAGGCAATACACCAGGGTTTACAGAGGAGACGTGGGAGGGGGAGGAAGAAGGTGTTAGAGGCCCAGCAAATGCCACCAGTGCAGGCAGTGGTTCCCGGCAGGCAGCCATAAATCCCCTGCATAAGGGCCAGTCCATTCGACTTAACGCCTGCACACATCCACACCCTGTACCTCCTGGACAGGGACACTATCACCACCATCGTGGATCTCCTACATGATGACCTGGTCAGCCTGATCAACATCCGCACCGCCATCCCCCCTGTGCTGAAGGTGATGAGTGTGCTCCATTTCCTGGCCACAGGCACCTACCAGCACACAGTGGGGCAGCTGCATGGCATCTCGCAGCCATGTTTTTCTGGTGTGCTGATCCAGGTGCTGGATGCACTTCTAAAGCACACAAGTGCTTACATATCCCTGCCACGGACTGCACAGGAAGTGAATGACAACAAAATTACATTCCAAGCACTGGCAGGCATGCTTAATGTAATTGGTGCCCTCAACAACACCCACGTGGAGTTGGTAGTCCGGCATGCCGTGGAGGTGGTGTACCGCAATCGGAAGCAATACCACTCCATCAATGTCCAGATGGTGTGTAATGCAAGCAAGATGATAACACATTGCTGTGCCAGATACCCAGGATCCACACATGATACAATGGTTGCTGCGGAACTCCACGCTCCCCCGCTACATGGAACGACATGCTGCATGAAGTGCCTGGCTGCTGGGTAAGTCTGACCACAGGCCCATGGGGCTCATTTGGGGGTGCGGGGGGAATCACATGCAACCTGTCTGCTTCCTGGGCCATGGGGTTAATATGGGGGGCGGTGGGGAGTACCAGCATGCCAGTTGACACCCTGCACCACAAAAGGGACGTATCCCTACACTGGCGGACCATACCACCAATCACATTGTGCCATAGTTACATGGGTGAAGGTGTTGAGAGACATGTGCATGGCGTCATCAATTTCTTAAAAGCATGATAGTCAAACCCACCTGTATCATGTTGAACATCAGCAAGCCAAATGCATCACACAGTGCTCAACATGCATTTGGATTAATTCCCGGCCACACACCCCTCACATGTGAGTACATCATGGACCTTCACACTTCATCTGGGTGAGTCGTGTATCGCATGTCATGGTCCCTAAGTTGTATACATCACCCATGCCCACCACCATGGCTTGCCAAGTAGTACACAGGCCTAATACCTGCGCAGATGTGAAGGCAATGGCTGACAATTTGTAAGTACTGCATATGGACATAAACAATGTACAGACAGTGCGCACATGGAGGGGCATGAATACTCACAATCACACTCAATTCTGTGCCATACAGGTGATGCTGGCTATCCTCTGAAGCTGTGGCTCCTCACCCCTGTCAGGCATCCACTGACCCGACATGAAGAGGACTGCAATCGTCCACATACACGCACTCGTGTGGTGATATAGCAGACCTTTGGCCTGTTGAAGGCATGGTTTTGCTGCGTCATCAGGTCGGGTGGGGCACTCATTTATGGGCCCGAGAAGCTGGGCAAGATTGTATTGGCATGTGCCATGCTGCACAGCATGTGCATCCTGCACAACGTACCTCTGCCACCTGACATGTACCAGACACCACCGAGTGAAGATGATGATAATGATGAACAAGATGCTGCACATCGGCCATGTCGCGATTCGTGTGACGGACGTACTGTACGGCAATCATTGATAGCACAATATTTTTGATGCACTGGGTCACAGAAGGTGCTGGCTACGTGTGACACTGGACACTGGGATTGGGGGACTCTGGGCACTACTCACTTTTGAACAATAAATTGACAAACACAAGAAGCAATGTCCAGTCAAGTAGCTTTTTTCACACAACAGGTGTATTAATGAAATTGAACTGTGCACATGAATTAACGCTCCACCCGCTTCACACTACAGACTACTCACCCTCCAACCTCCCAACAGCCCCGCAAACCCACGCCCCCACTCCCAACACCGCCACACCTCCCAACACCCACGCCCCCTCAGCCCAAATTGAGTCCAACAGGACTGCCACATTACATGTCCCAGTGTCCCTGGCTATTGTCGCCCCCTTTTCAATGGAGGCGTTTGTAGCTCTGTGCGGCGCACACTACACAGGTACCTGCGATGGTGGTTGTGGCTCGGCCGGGGCAGGAGGTTGTTGCGCCATGTTGCCAGCCATTCGGTCGACAACCTGTGTCAAGGCCAAGATGCTCTCATGTACCCGCCTCGCCACACGGTTCACTGCACAGATGGTTGCCTGTGTGTTCTCCCTGTTAGCCCTGTGTGTGGCCTCCCCTTCGGCCAAGTGCTCTTTGACCATGTCATGCACGGCTTGCTGTCTGGCCTCCATTCGGCTCAGCCGTCCCTCGATGTCCCGTATGGACGTGTGTTAGGACAGTTTTTCTGAAGTCCAGCTTAGGCTTAGTAAAACCATTCAACTAAGGCAGTACAAGTCTACACTCTTAGTATAAGGCTGTACCACCCGAGTATATGGTAGCGTAGACAGAGCAGCCAGGCTTATCTTAGGAGGGAGAGAGGGCTGTAGAATCAGTACACGTGAAATTGTAATACAAATGATCCAAAGAAACACTGAAACACTATGCATGTAAAAATAAAGGATTTATTTAAATACAAGTAGGCCTAGATAAATCTAGGGGTTCAGTAAGTACTAACACATTATATGAAATCACAGTATAAAAACACAACACTATACTTGAAAGTACACAGACCCAAGTATAAACCTTATTTGAGCTACCTAACAGTAGTTCTAGGGAAGTCAAAACCTTTTCATACACATTCAGTATAGGTCAAGCCTATTCATGGGGAGCAAAACCCAATGGTTACTTTTTACAATTATATTCAGTAATGCAAGGGCAGTAGACCCTTCCAGTTGTATAATGATTCTCAGCACAAATCACGTAATCAGTCAACTGGACAATATACTTTTGATGAATCGTGAAATACTTATTCTAGGTGCAGTAAAAACCTATAACTACTTTTGTCATAACACAAAGTTATACTAGGTGAGTAAAACCTAAGGATGTAATATACAATTACAGGTGCTTTTGACACCAGGGAACCCCAGATTGAGGTAAGCAGTAACTCTTACCTTATTTTGGATGTCAAACAGCTACCAGAAGGTAAGGAAACCCACATACTTTAACTTCACAATGGAAGGGGAAAGTAAAACCTAATGTTACACTTTACTGAATAGTTATTCTAGGTAGGCAACAACCTAATGCAGACTTATTAAGGACAGGCTAGCAGCAAGTCAGGGGAAGCAAGACCCAGTTGGGGGACACTCATACAGTTATCCTCAAGGGACTGATCTGGTGATACCAACACTTTACTTTCGGGAAGAGGCACAACCTAATCACAGGAGAGAAAAATACCTTCACATCTACTTTCTATTAGACTGGCAAAAGAGCAGATAACGAAGAAAAGATGTTAACCATACTTTTACGAATAGTGCATCACACATTCAGGATCAGTAAGAACTTTTGTAACTGTTCACTCTTAGAATTACAGTTACCAACCAACTCTTTACAAGTAAGTAACTTTTAAAACACTTATTTTCTTTTCTAGGCAGAAGTCCCAATCCCTTGACAGTCTTTCCCTTATTCTTCGAGCATGAGTGTTCTCAGTGTCAGAAGGGGGGTCACTAGGACTAGTGACCAACAGGCAGTGTCAGAATAGGTACTTTAGTAGCAAAAGTCAGTGTTCCTTAGGAAAACTGGGCAAACAGGTAAGTACTTCACTTTAGAGTTAGAAGAGGGTCCAGGGGCTTTGCAGAAGACACCCTAGCAGGATTCTAGCTGTGGGACTGGGTGTACTGTACGAGGGACCTCCCAATCACAGAAAACACCACACAGCTACACAGAAATCCTAACAGGCTTAAGGTAAGTACATACCCAAGCCAACACAGTACCTCAGCATTGAAGCAGCTTTTGCAGCAGGAGAACTTCAGGGTCTGCACCCAAATATCCGGTCAATGGATTCCTTGTCATGGCGACTGAAAACAAGACCTCAGAAGGGGCTTTGCTGCAGGGATTGATGAAGAAGGATCTAGGCAAGGTTTCCCTCGTGGCTGAATGTGGTTCTGCCGATTTGGCGCCTTTTCAAGGAGCACAGAAAAAGACAGAAAATCGTGGTTGAATTCTTGTTGTTTTAAAGGTCCGCACTCTGGTGAGGGGACTTTTTGGACTTGATTCGTGCCTCTGGAGATCCACCAGGATGCCCACGAAGTTTCAGCGAGATTCGGGATTCGGAAGACCATGCACCGCACAATGGCTTAAGGTCCCAGGGTATTGGGATATTGCAACAACGCAAGTTTGCATCAACGTGTGGGATGGCTCAAAATGCAGGTCTTCTTGAGTCTAGTGGGTCACACCAGGCTCTGGGCCGGGATCGTTTCCGCCGCTTTTCCTTCGTCATCCTCTTTGGTTTAAGTTCCAATGGTCGACATGTCTTCAGGTTCCAGGTTCGCAGAATTTATCAGGAATTACAGCACAATATCTGCATTCTCTCCCTGCATTGTACAAGAAGGGGAGGTCTGGTTCTCCAATCAGGACAGCCAGCCCCCCACTGGTATTTGTCTCCATTCAAGCAAGGCGTAACACAAAGGGCTGGGGAGTTTTGGAATCCTCCCTCACTTCCTGCTCTGACAGACAGACTGGAGCCTGGGCGAGGAGTCCAGAGGACTCCCGCCGAAGACAAACATCACACAAAGGAATTTCCCACCCTGGATGTCAGGGCAAGGAAGTAGAAACAACAGGAAACACTAAAATGGCAAAGAAGACAGGGGCCATTTTGGTAAACATTGACACCCTTAGGTTCCTTTACTGCATCTGTGAACACAGCCCACGGTAAAGGTGCACCAAATTAATACAAGGTATCACTGCCACCAGCCATTGAAGATAAGCTTGACACTAACAGAATTGTTACAGTTTTAGTGTGAAAGGGGATACATTGTATCTCCCCAGCACTCCACATAAGGTGGGGTGTGCTGGTTTCACTAAATAACATGTAAAAGGGATCCAAATATATTTTCTACTCTTGGGAACTGTAGTTCTCTCAAGGTTAGCACAAGAAAGTTAAAAGGGGAGCCCTTATGGCAACCCAGCAACAACAGGCACTTATTGCCAATAAGTTGTTAAAGATGATAACTTTAAAAAGACACTATGGAGAGTCTTAAAAATGGCACCCAAAAAGAGTTAAAGATTATGTGAGTGTGGAAAAAGGTTCCCACTCACTGAGGTATTAATGAAAAATATCCCACTAATAAAGCAAAACGTTCTGGGGTTGAACCAGGAAAGGAAGATTTACTAGTTCTGTGCAAATCTTAGCTAACACTCGCCCCCCCAGACTTAGGAACAGGAGAAGCTAATCCTCACCTGGATGGATCTCTTGTTTCAAGTCGATTAAACTGTTTGCGGAGTCAACTAGCAATCTTTTTGCAACCCTAACACTTACCCCCTTGTACCTAGCGTGGGGGGGTGCATAACAAGGTGTGAAGTGAAGATTACTGATGTGTGAAGTGAAATTCTTTGGCTGCTCTAGAAATACTTATTATCCACAAGTTAAGCAAATCCGTAGGTTTGGGGGAGTGGGGGGAATGGAGGGAAAGAGGACTTCCATTATAATGGGGAAGTGAATTAATGTGTCATGACCTATACTTATCCAATTTGTCTTTTATTTTCAAGGTGGCCACATTTGTGGGGGCTACAAAAGGAAAAGGGAGGCCCACAGTTTCCAAGACAGCCGTCACTGGCTCAGATTTGCAAATTTACTTGCGTATAGTGAGTCAATAGTATGTTTAAGCAAATAGTTAATATACATATAGGATAGAAAACAAAAGGGAAGCAACAGGCAGGAAAATAGGAAAGTAAAGCAGGACAGATGTCTGATGTCACATAAACTGAGCCGTTTGAGTACACTGCACCGCTGTAATACCTAACAGTTAGGACAAGGCCCAAAACAGACAAGAGCTGGGCAAACAATGTTAAGGTAGGGCACACAAGTTGGATCTCCCTCTCTCTAAGGCAAGAAATTGCGGGGGAGATGGGTTCTCTGGCAGGCACAACCAGGGGGGCAGGGAGTATGCGAATATGGCTAACGTGTGCCTTTTTGCTCCCATTGAAAGTAAATGAAATGCCATTTTGCTCCTATTTCAGGGGAGCCTAATTTGTTCAGAAACTTATTGGTTTGCTAATGAAGTGTGTTTGTGTATAATATTAAGTTGCCTCCTTCTAGTGAAATGTTTTCTAACTTATTGTGTAATAAGTTACTAAGTGTTTTATCAAGAAACCTTGAGTATAAGTGTCTACTTGAACCACTGTGATTGGAAGACCTCTGTTTAACCTCTTGTACTGCTCACATTCCCTCTTGAGATAAGACTGGCTGCTCAGCTCGCTACCACAAAACTGTGTAGTACAGACTTATACCAAAGGTTGGTTTTTGCTTACACCTGTAGTCCTAATTGTATGTGGCGGTCCTAGAAGGTACTGCATGCAATTTTGCTTAACAGGTAATGTTTGTTCTCTGCGTCAATATAACAACTTCTGGGATAAACGACGATTGTTCAGGATACAACAAGGTTCAGTCTTCAAAGAAAATGTATTTAGGCACACACAGCCACTCTTTAAGATAGATCTTTAAACTTAAAGGGTTGCAAACAATTGTATTCCCATAATATCACAGAGAGGATTTACGACTTCTTTCGGGAAACCCAACTGGCCACACGTGACCTTCCTTTGATGCTGTATTCACTTGGAACTCTTGTGAAAAAGCCAACGTTCGCTTTCGGAATGGTTTTAACAAGCATTCCCTTCTTAAAACAACAAACACTGCATACTCGCTTTTAAGTATATGCAAGTTACTTTAGAGCTGGTTACAGTTACCGGCAGGGCTTGCTGAGAGAACATGAATGGCGAGCTGCACTCACCGACTCAAGGAACACTGTGTTTGCAGGCTGCGTCACTCTCCTGACTTGCTCGACTTGTAATACTGCTTTGGGCATACTTGTAAGTGTAAGGTAGGCATGGTATCAAACAGTAAAACAGACACAAGTGATCACAGTTCAAGGGTGTTTATAATAATAATGCAGTCCTAGTGGTGGTGTCTTGTCAATATAAAAGGGGCCTATACTAATAAACCTATTGCCAATCCTTACTTCTAAATACAAATAATGTGGGAAACAATGTTATGCAAAAGAAAAGTGTTCAAGAAATGGCATGTCGGGATATTCAAGCCGTTGGCTTCTCTTTCCCACGTTTTCAGCTCAGGACAAGGCGGCACACTCGAGCTTAGCACAGTCTCTGGCTTCTCTTGCCCGAGGGTGCAGTTAGAAAATTCAACATCATGGCCCTCTGTGCCAAAGTCTCTTTGCCATTCAAAGTATCTTTTTCAGAGGGCCTGATGCAACAAGAAAAATTTCAAAGTACCTTCCTTCCTAAAATTTCTCATGTAGCTATTCTCGGGTGATTTTATGTTCACCCCGGGTCCCCCTACGCCAGGCTCAGCCCCACTTTAACACAAGGCTTTTAAGTGATCTCCCTCCGCCGTGCTTGGACCAACTGAATTTACTTTGTCACAAACTTTTTTTACTGTATCAATATCGAAGACTTTCGACTGTGCGCAAGATTTAGCTTGACCCATCGCAGGACCACTTAGATTCCCAATTCTCTACAACTCTTTCACATTCAGCTGGATGGATACCTTACAGAGATCGATTGAGCACACACACAGTGCCTGACAACCCCGTCAAAGGTATTGTATCTTGGTTTCAAAGTTCAATCACTCATCAGCAGTTCAACTTTACTTGCATCTTTTATCATATGTATTTAAAAAAACAATTGTTCCAGCACTCGCCAAACAATGTTGCTGCTTGCAACCTTGGCTTCAAAACAGACCGTTCTTGTATCGGTTTCCCCAAGTCACCAGCTGTGTTGATTTCACAGACGCGGATTTGTTTTTGGAGCAAAGGACAGTACCACAACGGCTGGCGATTCTCCCCACCTTGATTATCGATGCAGGAGGAACCTGGGTACCTCGACAAACAATATAGGATTTGTCACCCTGTTTTCCTGGTCTTACGCTTTCCAATCTCAAGGACTAATGAAAGTAATGGTTCCTTGTCAAAAAGGTCAAGGGAACTTCCCTCCATACGATCCCCTTCTGCTTTGCCGTCTTTCTTCTCTCGTTAAACTGCCATCTTGGAACTGCTGTTTCCTCTTGTGTTTTGCCTCGCTCAGAGTGTGCTCTTGTGCTCCGCCTTTTATCCATGTGGGGAAGTGTAATGGAAGTCAGGTGTGAGTGATTGTCGATAAATTATAAGTTACTCACCGTAGTGATTAACATACTCTTAGTCCATAGTCCCCTTTCCTACATATTGTATGGGCGTCCCTTGCAAGGGATGGGAGACGGAATCTTTTTCACCAGAAAAAACCTTCTTCCCCTTTAAATTTAGAGGCGCCCAGGGGCATGGCCCAGGGAACATGCGCTTCCCTGATTCCGCCCTCCGGCACCACACCTCAGTCCCCATTGACGCGTCGACAATAGATGTAACATTACCTAATGACACCAGTATTATTAGGAGGGAAGTTGGTGGGACGTATGGAGGAAAGGGGACTATGGACTAAGAGTAGGTTAGTCACTACGGTGAGTAACTTATAATTACTTTAACATACCGTCCCCTTTCCTCCGTACTGTATGGGTGATTACAACTGATTATAGCCCCAGGGTGGAGAGGAGACCCTCCTTAAGCAAATAGGTTCCTGAGAACCGCCTGTCCGAAAGCCGAAGCAGATCTAGAGCCGGCATCCAAACAGTAATGCTTGCAGAAAGCCAAGGGAGAGGCCCAAGTGGCCGCCCTGCTTATGACTTGCCAAGGGACATGGCGCTGGAATGCGATGGCCGTTGCCTTGGCCCTGGAATCGTCGGCATGCATGCTGGCCGGGAGAGGCTTGTGCTGGCTGGCTTCTTTGATGGCAGAGACCATCCAGCGGGATATGGAGGCCTTAGAGCCGCCAAACGTGACAAACAGGGCGTCCGACTTGCGGAAGCCCTTGGTCCTGTCCAAGTAGAATTCTAGGGTACGCCTGACATCCAGGCAGTGCAGCACCCTCTGTGCTTCGTCCTTGGGATCGGGAAAGAACGTAGGGAGGACTATTTCCTTATTCAAGTGAAAGGCAGATGGAACTTTGGGCAGAAATACTGGGTGCGTCCACAGGACTACTTTGTCCTTGTGAAAGGTGGTATATGGTTCAGAGGCTACCAGCGCCTGAATCTCGCTGACTCTGAGCCGAGGTAAGACCGACTAGTAAGGCCGTCTTGATGGTGACCAGCCTAATGTCCACGGACGCCATTGGCTTGAATGGTTTGTGCGCCAGGGCTCCCAAGACTATATTAAGGTCCCACACAGGGTGCAGTCTCTTGGCGGGCAGGTAGAGCCTAGCGAGACCGGTCAGATGTTTCTTGACAATAGGGTTGGAGGAGGAAAAAATGCCTTCCTCCGAGTTCCTGTAAGCCCCAATGGCTGCAAGGTATATACGGCAGGTGTCAACCTGTACGCCTGAGTGGGCGTGGTGGCCAAAAAGGAGAGCAGGTCGTCCAAATTGCAGGCCAAGGGGTCAATTCCCTTGGAGTCTGCCCAGTGGCAGAACCTGGTCCACTTGCTCTTGTACTGGGCCCTGGTGGCTTTGCTCCTGGCACCCTGTATGATCTCCCGATTGGCCTGAGAAGGGCTAAGGTGCCAAAGCGTTGCCTGCTCAGGTACCACGCTGTGAGGGCTAGTTTCTCTGGCGCGGGGTGGATGATCCTGCCCCCCTGCTGTGCCAGAAGATGTGCGGGGCCCGTTGGGAGGTGTATCGGGGGCACATCCGAGAGGCTGAGGAGCTCAGAAAACCATGGTCTGGCCATACACCATGGAGCAATTAGAAAGATGAGGAGTCGGTGCGACTCCTTGATCTTGCAAATTACCCTGTGGATCAGGGGAGTGGGTGGAAAGGCGTAAGCCCTCATGCTGGTCCACTGGAGGTGAAATGCATCTCCCATAGAGCCGCAACCCTGACCCTGACAGGATGCGAACTGGGGGCACTTCTTGTTGTGCCAGGTGGCAAAGAGATCCACTTGGGGGTGACCCCACTTGTTGAAGATCTCCTGAATAACTAGGTCATTCAGCTGCCACTCGTAATTGTCCGCTCCCACCTCCCAGGTTGGATTCCCCCGGGAGGTGGACTGCCGAGAGGAACATTTTGTTTTCCAGGGCCCATTCCCACATGCTGATCGCCAGTCTGCACAGAGGAGGGGATCTGGTACCTCCCTGCTTGTTGACGTAGTACATGCTGGTCGAGTTGTCTGTCTGGATGAGGACAACCTTGCCCTTGAGAAGTGGTAGGAATGCTCTGAGCGCTAGCCAGATGGCGTTCAGCTACAACCAATTGATGTGGTATTCCTGCTCCTGTCGAGTCCAGGTGCTGTGGACCGAGAGGTCGTCCAGGGTGGCTCCCCAGCCCTCGAGCGAGGAGTCTGTGGTGATGGAGGCCTGCAGAGAGGGTGGCCGGAAGGGCTTGCCCGTCCATAGGTTGCAGTCCATGGACCACCAAGTTGGGTCCGGGTGGAGGGATGGAGGAACGTTGATCATCTCGGATTGCAAGCCCCGCTCCTGACTCCATGAGGCCGCAAAGTGCAGCAGAATCCTTCTCAGCCTTAGTCGCATGTGCTGCACGGCTAACAGAACCGCTGCTAGTAGACCCAGGAGATGTTGGTACCACCATGCCGAGGTCACCTCTCTGATGAGGAAGTGGCCCTCTTGATGGCCGAGATATTGTCTTCCGACGGGAAAACCCTCTCGAAGCACGTGTCCCAAATGAGTCCAAGGAATGTCAGAGTCTGCGTAGGGAGCAGCTGTGACTTGAGTTTGAGCGAGAAGCCCAGGTCGTGCAGTGTGTTCATAAGGGCATGGGAAAAGTGGTGAACCGCTTCCGGAGATGTAGCCCTGACGAGCCAGTCATCGAGGTATGGGTAGATGAGGAGGCCCTGCATCTGAGGAGGGCAGCTACAGTGTTCATGAGTCTGGTAAAGACCCTGGGGGCCGAGTTGAGGCCAAACGAGAGGACTTTGTATTGGAAATGGTAGCCCATGATCCTGAACCGTAGGAAAGAACGATGGGGCTGCCAAATCGGGACGTGTAGGTACGCGTCATTCAGGTCCAGGGAGCACATCCAATCGTCCAATGTCTCAGCTATAAAAGCTGGCATAACCATCTTGAATTTTTGCAGGGGTAAGGAGAGGTTAAGGGTGGAAAGGTCCAGCACAACTCTCAGGCCCGCCTGGTTCTTCTTCTGAATGGTGAAAATCCTGGAGTAGAAGCCAAAGCCTTGATGGGAGGCTGGAATTTCCTCCACTGCCTTGCTCTCCACGAGCGACCGGATCTCCGCCAAAAGAGTTGCTGTCCCAACCTGTGGGGGAGGAGGGAGGAGAGGCTGCAATAGGAAGGCGGTACCCCGTGGATAGTACGGAGAGGAGACAGGGGTCCGCAAAATTCTGGTGCCAGAAAAGTGCATGGAGAGCAAGCCTGCTCCCCACCGGAGACACGTGGACCCGAAGGGGCGTGTCATGCCTTCTTTCCCTCAGAGGCTGAGGAGGGGACTGGAAAAAGCCCTTGCCCCCCCCTTTTGTTGTTTGCACCGGTTCTGAGAAGGCGATTGAACCGGCTGCCTGGATCTGCGTTCTGGAAGCCGCAGAACCCTCCATATGTACAACCCTTCTCCGAGCGTTGCTGAGATTGGGTGTACGTGGTCTTTGTAAGAATGGATAAAGACTTTGCCGTTTGTGAGCTGTTCTGTCCAGTAGAGGAGTGGAAGAGGTCCCCCCCCATCGAATAGATGATCTAGAATTCACTCCTGGACATAAGGTTTGAATTTTGTTGCTCAGAGCCCGGCTGTTCTCCTCATGTCCGTGGCAATGCAGATGGCACGACCTGAGGTATCGATATGCGCCACTGTGGATTCCATGAGGTCATGCGCCATGCTTTAAAGCGTGATTGGCATTGGGTGGGGAGTTCTGGGAGGTGGTCTGCAATTTCCCGCCATAACCGTTGGTTGGTGGCAGACAGCATGGCATCTGCGTCGGACTGACGCAGGTGCAAGGAGGCAGAGTAGATCTTCTTGCCATATGCCTCCAAGATCTTCTCCTCCTTGCCTAGCAGTGCCACAGAGGAGGCGGCTAAGGACGACTAAGGCTTGAAGTAAAGTCATGCCGCAGCGATCACCGCTGTGAAAAAGCCAACGTTCGCTTTCGGAATGGTTTTAACAAGCATTCCCTTCTTAAAACAACAAACACTGCATACTCGCTTTTAAGTATATGCAAGTTACTTTAGAGCTGGTTACAGTTACCGGCAGGGCTTGCTGAGAGAACATGAATGGCGAGCTGCACTCACCGACTCAAGGAACACTGTGTTTGCAGGCTGCGTCACTCTCCTGACTTGCTCGACTTGTAATACTGCTTTGGGCATACTTGTAAGTGTAAGGTAGGCATGGTATCAAACAGTAAAACAGACACAAGTGATCACAGTTCAAGGGTGTTTATAATAATAATGCAGTCCTAGTGGTGGTGTCTTGTCAATATAAAAGGGGCCTATACTAATAAACCTATTGCCAATCCTTACTTCTAAATACAAATAATGTGGGAAACAATGTTATGCAAAAGAAAAGTGTTCAAGAAATGGCATGTCGGGATATTCAAGCCGTTGGCTTCTCTTTCCCACGTTTTCAGCTCAGGACAAGGCGGCACACTCGAGCTTAGCACAGTCTCTGGCTTCTCTTGCCCGAGGGTGCAGTTAGAAAATTCAACATCATGGCCCTCTGTGCCAAAGTCTCTTTGCCATTCAAAGTATCTTTTTCAGAGGGCCTGATGCAACAAGAAAAATTTCAAAGTACCTTCCTTCCTAAAATTTCTCATGTAGCTATTCTCGGGTGATTTTATGTTCACCCCGGGTCCCCCTACGCCAGGCTCAGCCCCACTTTAACACAAGGCTTTTAAGTGATCTCCCTCCGCCGTGCTTGGACCAACTGAATTTACTTTGTCACAAACTTTTTTTACTGTATCAATATCGAAGACTTTCGACTGTGCGCAAGATTTAGCTTGACCCATCGCAGGACCACTTAGATTCCCAATTCTCTACAACTCTTTCACATTCAGCTGGATGGATACCTTACAGAGATCGATTGAGCACACACACAGTGCCTGACAACCCCGTCAAAGGTATTGTATCTTGGTTTCAAAGTTCAATCACTCATCAGCAGTTCAACTTTACTTGCATCTTTTATCATATGTATTTAAAAAAACAATTGTTCCAGCACTCGCCAAACAATGTTGCTGCTTGCAACCTTGGCTTCAAAACAGACCGTTCTTGTATCGGTTTCCCCAAGTCACCAGCTGTGTTGATTTCACAGACGCGGATTTGTTTTTGGAGCAAAGGACAGTACCACAACGGCTGGCGATTCTCCCCACCTTGATTATCGATGCAGGAGGAACCTGGGTACCTCGACAAACAATATAGGATTTGTCACCCTGTTTTCCTGGTCTTACGCTTTCCAATCTCAAGGACTAATGAAAGTAATGGTTCCTTGTCAAAAAGGTCAAGGGAACTTCCCTCCATACGATCCCCTTCTGCTTTGCCGTCTTTCTTCTCTCGTTAAACTGCCATCTTGGAACTGCTGTTTCCTCTTGTGTTTTGCCTCGCTCAGAGTGTGCTCTTGTGCTCCGCCTTTTATCCATGTGGGGAAGTGTAATGGAAGTCAGGTGTGAGTGATTGTCGATAAATTATAAGTTACTCACCGTAGTGATTAACATACTCTTAGTCCATAGTCCCCTTTCCTACATATTGTATGGGCGTCCCTTGCAAGGGATGGGAGACGGAATCTTTTTCACCAGAAAAAACCTTCTTCCCCTTTAAATTTAGAGGCGCCCAGGGGCATGGCCCAGGGAACATGCGCTTCCCTGATTCCGCCCTCCGGCACCACACCTCAGTCCCCATTGACGCGTCGACAATAGATGTAACATTACCTAATGACACCAGTATTATTAGGAGGGAAGTTGGTGGGACGTATGGAGGAAAGGGGACTATGGACTAAGAGTAGGTTAGTCACTACGGTGAGTAACTTATAATTACTTTAACATACCGTCCCCTTTCCTCCGTACTGTATGGGTGATTACAACTGATTATAGCCCCAGGGTGGAGAGGAGACCCTCCTTAAGCAAATAGGTTCCTGAGAACCGCCTGTCCGAAAGCCGAAGCAGATCTAGAGCCGGCATCCAAACAGTAATGCTTGCAGAAAGCCAAGGGAGAGGCCCAAGTGGCCGCCCTGCTTATGACTTGCCAAGGGACATGGCGCTGGAATGCGATGGCCGTTGCCTTGGCCCTGGAATCGTCGGCATGCATGCTGGCCGGGAGAGGCTTGTGCTGGCTGGCTTCTTTGATGGCAGAGACCATCCAGCGGGATATGGAGGCCTTAGAGCCGCCAAACGTGACAAACAGGGCGTCCGACTTGCGGAAGCCCTTGGTCCTGTCCAAGTAGAATTCTAGGGTACGCCTGACATCCAGGCAGTGCAGCACCCTCTGTGCTTCGTCCTTGGGATCGGGAAAGAACGTAGGGAGGACTATTTCCTTATTCAAGTGAAAGGCAGATGGAACTTTGGGCAGAAATACTGGGTGCGTCCACAGGACTACTTTGTCCTTGTGAAAGGTGGTATATGGTTCAGAGGCTACCAGCGCCTGAATCTCGCTGACTCTGAGCCGAGGTAAGACCGACTAGTAAGGCCGTCTTGATGGTGACCAGCCTAATGTCCACGGACGCCATTGGCTTGAATGGTTTGTGCGCCAGGGCTCCCAAGACTATATTAAGGTCCCACACAGGGTGCAGTCTCTTGGCGGGCAGGTAGAGCCTAGCGAGACCGGTCAGATGTTTCTTGACAATAGGGTTGGAGGAGGAAAAAATGCCTTCCTCCGAGTTCCTGTAAGCCCCAATGGCTGCAAGGTATATACGGCAGGTGTCAACCTGTACGCCTGAGTGGGCGTGGTGGCCAAAAAGGAGAGCAGGTCGTCCAAATTGCAGGCCAAGGGGTCAATTCCCTTGGAGTCTGCCCAGTGGCAGAACCTGGTCCACTTGCTCTTGTACTGGGCCCTGGTGGCTTTGCTCCTGGCACCCTGTATGATCTCCCGATTGGCCTGAGAAGGGCTAAGGTGCCAAAGCGTTGCCTGCTCAGGTACCACGCTGTGAGGGCTAGTTTCTCTGGCGCGGGGTGGATGATCCTGCCCCCCTGCTGTGCCAGAAGATGTGCGGGGCCCGTTGGGAGGTGTATCGGGGGCACATCCGAGAGGCTGAGGAGCTCAGAAAACCATGGTCTGGCCATACACCATGGAGCAATTAGAAAGATGAGGAGTCGGTGCGACTCCTTGATCTTGCAAATTACCCTGTGGATCAGGGGAGTGGGTGGAAAGGCGTAAGCCCTCATGCTGGTCCACTGGAGGTGAAATGCATCTCCCATAGAGCCGCAACCCTGACCCTGACAGGATGCGAACTGGGGGCACTTCTTGTTGTGCCAGGTGGCAAAGAGATCCACTTGGGGGTGACCCCACTTGTTGAAGATCTCCTGAATAACTAGGTCATTCAGCTGCCACTCGTAATTGTCCGCTCCCACCTCCCAGGTTGGATTCCCCCGGGAGGTGGACTGCCGAGAGGAACATTTTGTTTTCCAGGGCCCATTCCCACATGCTGATCGCCAGTCTGCACAGAGGAGGGGATCTGGTACCTCCCTGCTTGTTGACGTAGTACATGCTGGTCGAGTTGTCTGTCTGGATGAGGACAACCTTGCCCTTGAGAAGTGGTAGGAATGCTCTGAGCGCTAGCCAGATGGCGTTCAGCTACAACCAATTGATGTGGTATTCCTGCTCCTGTCGAGTCCAGGTGCTGTGGACCGAGAGGTCGTCCAGGGTGGCTCCCCAGCCCTCGAGCGAGGAGTCTGTGGTGATGGAGGCCTGCAGAGAGGGTGGCCGGAAGGGCTTGCCCGTCCATAGGTTGCAGTCCATGGACCACCAAGTTGGGTCCGGGTGGAGGGATGGAGGAACGTTGATCATCTCGGATTGCAAGCCCCGCTCCTGACTCCATGAGGCCGCAAAGTGCAGCAGAATCCTTCTCAGCCTTAGTCGCGTGTGCTGCACGGCTAACAGAACCGCTGCTAGTAGACCCAGGAGATGTTGGTACCACCATGCCGAGGTCACCTCTCTGATGAGGAAGTGGCCCTCTTGATGGCCGAGATATTGTCTTCCGACGGGAAAACCCTCTCGAAGCACGTGTCCCAAATGAGTCCAAGGAATGTCAGAGTCTGCGTAGGGAGCAGCTGTGACTTGAGTTTGAGCGAGAAGCCCAGGTCGTGCAGTGTGTTCATAAGGGCATGGGAAAAGTGGTGAACCGCTTCCGGAGATGTAGCCCTGACGAGCCAGTCATCGAGGTATGGGTAGATGAGGAGGCCCTGCATCTGAGGAGGGCAGCTACAGTGTTCATGAGTCTGGTAAAGACCCTGGGGGCCGAGTTGAGGCCAAACGAGAGGACTTTGTATTGGAAATGGTAGCCCATGATCCTGAACCGTAGGAAAGAACGATGGGGCTGCCAAATCGGGACGTGTAGGTACGCGTCATTCAGGTCCAGGGAGCACATCCAATCGTCCAATGTCTCAGCTATAAAAGCTGGCATAACCATCTTGAATTTTTGCAGGGGTAAGGAGAGGTTAAGGGTGGAAAGGTCCAGCACAACTCTCAGGCCCGCCTGGTTCTTCTTCTGAATGGTGAAAATCCTGGAGTAGAAGCCAAAGCCTTGATGGGAGGCTGGAATTTCCTCCACTGCCTTGCTCTCCACGAGCGACCGGATCTCCGCCAAAAGAGTTGCTGTCCCAACCTGTGGGGGAGGAGGGAGGAGAGGCTGCAATAGGAAGGCGGTACCCCGTGGATAGTACGGAGAGGAGACAGGGGTCCGCAAAATTCTGGTGCCAGAAAAGTGCATGGAGAGCAAGCCTGCTCCCCACCGGAGACACGTGGACCCGAAGGGGCGTGTCATGCCTTCTTTCCCTCAGAGGCTGAGGAGGGGACTGGAAAAAGCCCTTGCCCCCCCCTTTTGTTGTTTGCACCGGTTCTGAGAAGGCGATTGAACCGGCTGCCTGGATCTGCGTTCTGGAAGCCGCAGAACCCTCCATATGTACAACCCTTCTCCGAGCGTTGCTGAGATTGGGTGTACGTGGTCTTTGTAAGAATGGATAAAGACTTTGCCGTTTGTGAGCTGTTCTGTCCAGTAGAGGAGTGGAAGAGGTCCCCCCCCATCGAATAGATGATCTAGAATTCACTCCTGGACATAAGGTTTGAATTTT
Organism: Ambystoma mexicanum; assembly: GCF_040938575.1. NCBI lineage: Eukaryota > Metazoa > Chordata > Amphibia > Caudata > Ambystomatidae > Ambystoma > Ambystoma mexicanum. The sequence goes on along the minus strand of NC_090933.1, from coordinate 1,131,530,253 downwards.
GTTGCTCAGAGCCCGGCTGTTCTCCTCATGTCCGTGGCAATGCAGATGGCACGACCTGAGGTATCGATATGCGCCACTGTGGATTCCATGAGGTCATGCGCCATGCTTTAAAGCGTGATTGGCATTGGGTGGGGAGTTCTGGGAGGTGGTCTGCAATTTCCCGCCATAACCGTTGGTTGGTGGCAGACAGCATGGCATCTGCGTCGGACTGACGCAGGTGCAAGGAGGCAGAGTAGATCTTCTTGCCATATGCCTCCAAGATCTTCTCCTCCTTGCCTAGCAGTGCCACAGAGGAGGCGGCTAAGGACGACTAAGGCTTGAAGTAAAGTCATGCCGCAGCGATCACCGAGGAGTGTGGCTAAGGATGGGTCGAGAGCAAGAGTGTATCCCCCTCCATCTGCCTGTACTTGGAATCCAGGCGTCGGTTGGCCGGCTGGACTGAGTGGGGCTTGAGCCAACCCTTCTTGGCCAGGGAGACTAGATTGGTTTGCAGTGGAATCCCCATGTTGGCATAGGGGCGCCTTGTGAGGACTTCAGCCAAAACCCCCTCTGCCCGCTGTTCGACCTCGGGTTGAGGGAGGCCCAGGTACTCCGCCAGGCCAGCAAGACATTCATGGAAGGCCTGGCTGAGGATGGCGTATCCGGATCCTCCTCTCGTCCGTATCCTGTGGATCTGGAGGAGGAGGAGGGGTAGATGGTGCCAGAGGCTGGGGTACAGGGACAGCAGCCAGAGGCTGAGTAGGCGGAATTGGCTGTGGAGCCGGAGGAGGCGGCTGCACCAGGGGCTGAGGCCCCAAAGCACGCCTCTGTGGTACCTCTAGCATGGCGGGGAGGACTTCCCCGACTGTGTCCTTGATGATAACCGCCACCTGAGGAAACCTCAGAAGAGCACCTCCTTGCTGGCCCAAGAGCTGGCAGGGGGTACCAATGGGGTAGCGGGGGTCTGCTGGAGCCGCTGCGTACCCTGTCCATACGCATGGGAAGGTTGCCCTGCGCAAATGAAGGGTAGACTGTAGGCCACGTACCTGGTTGAGACCAGTCCCACCCGACACTCGTTCTTCGATGAATTTGTGGAATGGTGTCGGACGGGTGCCCCTTTCTGGCACGGCGGCCATTTTTTTTTAGAGCTGCCTTCAAGGTTTGCCCAGCCCGCTGGGTCTGGCGTCATCCAAGACTCTTGCGTGTGGATCACAAGACCTACCCTGCTCCTCGGGTCTCAGCCCGGTAGGTGTAGCACCCTCGACCCAGGGGGTCAGTAGAGCTGCGTTTAGGCACCCCCTCGGACAAACTGTCGGTATTAGGGCGTAGCCCCTCCGGTGTAGACCCGGTACAAGAACCTTCTGGTGCCTCAACACTGCGCCCGGAAGGATCCGAGGACCCCACGACCCGAAGGCCAGTAGCTGTAGCAGCCTTGGTGTACTTGCCGATAGAAGGACCTGGCCGGTGAAGGAGTCACCCTTGCGGGGTGTGCTGGAAAATAGTGGCCGTACCTTGGGCCTGGTTTTATGCTTCATGAAGTTCTTGATATCCTCTGGAGGCGACCTCTGGAAGAGCTCCTTCCACCTGGCTAGTCTGTTCTTCAGCGCCTTCGAGGACAGCGAGTCACACGCCGAACATGATTGCCAACCGTGGTCTGGGCCAAGGCAACGTAGGCAGAGGGCGTGGGGGTCTGAAGTTGGGAAGAGCCTGTTGCAGGATGGACACCTGCTGAAGCCTGTAGAAGTTGACATGCGCCGGGGAGGAGTGTGCCGCCTGAGGACTGAGTACCTGAATGATAGAAAAGACAAAAGACAAAGAGAAGTATCCGGGCATGGAATTACATGGCCGAAGCCAAAGCCAGGAGCGCTGGTGAATTTGGCCCGTTCCCGTCGACGTGGAAAAGGGGACTGAGGCGTGGCACCAGAGGGCGGAGTCAGGGCAGCGCGCCTCTAAATTTAAAAGGGGAAGAAGGTTTTTTCTGGTGAAAAAGGTTCTATCTCCCATCCCTTGGGATGCCCATACAGTATGGAGGAAAAATGCAAAAATAAAGGTGACGGGACATAAGAGTATTGCCTGACCTCGCCTGACCATGGTATTGGGACATGTCAGGTATATGTCTGACATATATGTCAGACATATACCTGACATGTCGGGTGTTAGTCTGTTTTCCCTTAGACCAGGCTGTCAGTGAGAAAGTGTTTGTGTTGTAAAAAAGAGGGGTAGAGTTCCTAAATATCCTACCGGGTAGGATGGGGTAAAGGTGTTACAAGGAAGGGGATACTGCGTCTCACCATCCGGTGTCCCACTCCCCAAAAAACCCTCAACCAGGTAATCCTCCCGCACTGGTCCACCCCCAGGAACTGTATCCAAGAGCAATGGCAGTGTCCTGGCCACCTGGATTACAGATTCCCGGGGACTAGTGGGCGAGACACCTTCTGGTTTCTCACAGAACCCACACCCTTTGGGTGTGTCTCTGGTTCCTTTACTCCCCAGTCCCTCGGCTTGCCTTCTGGTTCTGGCCTCGAGCTTCTTCAGCACGGTCACGGCTCTGCAATCACAGCAACTTGGCGCACATGAGGGAACCTTACGTTTAGCGCATCTTCCTCGGTGCAGTCAATACAGGTTTTGAGTAGAAAGGAACCTCTCAGAACTTTCCATTGAAATCTGCTGTCTCCACGTTCCAGCATCTCTTCTGTGCTCCTCGTGAATTGCCAGCCTTCCAACTACTTCTCCAGCTCCTTCCTTCTCTCCTTTCCTGCCGGGGCCTTTTATGCCTCACAGGTTTGGCAAATGGCTTCAGCTGTGAGCCATCAGCCTCAATTGCCTGACTTCTAAAACAGCTATTAGGCTTAATTGTCCGACTACTACATCTACATGCTTCTTCAGTCCTCTTCCTTGGCTCAACCCCACTAGGTTTATGGGACATGTAGTTTGTTTCATCAAAGCCAGGTTTTTCTACTTCTCCATTATTTTTAATGGTAGATTTAATTCCCTCAGACATTTTAACAGAAGGGCTTTGGTGTTTAACTTCTCTAGAGGAATATGGTTTAGAAAAGACATTTCCGCCATCATTTTTAGTGTGCCCTTGGAATTTAGATGGGCATTTAATTTCACAAACCAAAAAGAGTCTTTCCTTTGGTATAGTATGTGTTACGCTCACCTGGTATCCACGGGGACACCACCCTGCCCTGGTTGGACGATTTGCACTCTCGAACCCTCTCCCGGTACCTTGGTAAGGCCTCTGGTTAAACATGGGTCTGCAATATAGGAGAGCTGGATTCAATACCAGATTGTCTATGTTTTCCCACCTCCCTTGGCCTCAACTCCTTCCTCCCCATTGGGCCTTCTCCTCATCTTAATATTCTAAGAGGTGGATTCTCCGTCCTGCTCCTCGTGGAAGGGGCGAGCAGTGACCAAGTTACTTCACTGGTGCACGCCCCCCTGTGGGAATCCAGGCCTGCTGCGACTCCGTAGGTTAGCTGCCTTACAGTCTTTATATGCAGTTCTTATGTTCCTCTTAGTTCGAATAATGTCTTGCTTCTTTCCTTTTAGGTATGGAAAGGTATTTTGGTGTTGTCATGCAGTTTGAAGATGAGCATGGGCCGGTAGGCGAAAGCGCGGTGTGCGCGATGCTGTCCGGTGAGTAATGCGTGATGCGCGGCACTGTTTCGCCTTTTATATTGCCAACCTGTGTCTTTTCTCTCCTTGCAGGTTGCGATGTTCCTCGCCGAGCGTCGTAATGTTCCAGCAATGATACTGACCAGGAGAGGACTACCCAGGTAAGAATTGTGTGGCTTTCTTCATTCGGGAGGAAACGTGAGTAAACGCTTACTAATGCTGTCTTTCTTTCTCCTCTTTCCAGGCTATGGTACTCCAGGATGCATGCAGTGTCGGATGATGGAGTTCGTACCTTCAGGTGAGTGGAACTGAAGTCAGCGATGGATTGAAGACAGGATACTGTAACAGGTAAGTTTCGTAGTTTTCTTTCTCTCTCTGCAGGTATTTGGTTTCAGGTAAGCTGGCATCAAAGAACTGGACACAGTGAGCGTTACGCTGCCCACAGCAGAATAACGCAAAGCCTGTCCTGCTGTTTGGGTGTGGTTTAAATAGCCTCAGGTAAAGTAGTCCAGGTAAAAATGTTCCAGGCCTGCCACCCCCAAAGTAGTCCAGGTAAAGTAGACCCAGGCCTTCCACACCCAAAAGACTAGACCGCATAGCTCAGTTCCTTGTAACTGAGCTATGTGTGTGCCTCCATGTTGGCTGTACCCCCGCACTCCCAAGTTAAATAGTCACAAGTAAATAGTCTCATTGTAATGTTGGTCTTCATGATGGTTATGAGCCTGGCGCCAAAGGCGCGCCAGGACTGACTCCAAGAGCGTCTTGGATGAGGTTTTAAGGCCTTTGACCTGGCCCTAACTGGAAGGCTGACTTGCCAGTGAGGGCCAAGGGCAAAGGTCATGACTGTTTGTTTTTCTTGTTACAACCTTAGGGTACACCACCTTAGGTTTAATAGGAGATTAAGAAACATTAAAATGGCAATAAGCCATAACCTCTTCTGGCATAGTGTTAAGAGTCTCCTTACCAGAGGAGAAATATTACATCTCATCCCATGGAATCTCCGCACTACCCTGGGACTGTCTTCAACCAGGTACACCATCCCCAAGGTTGGGATCAGGAAGTGTCTGACTTCCCCATGCCACCTGGGAGGACACTTTAGGCAGGGTTTCAGTGAGGGATCCGCAGGATTCTTCACACTACTCAGGTGATCTTTACCTAAAGACGTATAAGTAGCTGCCACGATTTGACCGAACTGGAGTTTCTTTTCCTGCTCACTGGGCAACATGACGAGGTGCCTGAAGACTTCTAGTCCCACTGATTCTTCATTCATTAGTGGCATGAGTACTCCCTCTGTCACTGGAAAATAGCCCCTATCATTTGCCAGTCCTAACCTCATTGCTGCTTCTCCCAGAAAGGAGGCAAGTGCAGTAATTGAAGGAGTCCAAATTAAATGAAGGTCTAACCAACTACAATGAAACCCAACTATCACAGTGTTCCATATGTGGATTACAACCTGCTGCATTATGTTTGCTAAAGCCCTCTGCTGAGGAGTAACTGAGGGTAGGCAGTCTCAAGCTGGCTCAGTTTAGTGGAATACCATCTAGGGATTTACTTTTGCCTATTGGGGCAGGTGCCCAATAAGGCTTTGAGGTTCCGGAATTAAAGTGTTCCTTCTTCCCCTGCTAATACCGGTCTAGATGCTGCTGGTGCAGCCCCAGAGCTAAGAACTCTACAGCTTGAGCATAAACCGTGTCAAAGTGTCTCATCAGAAGTTCATAGTGTTCTCTGGTATAGGGGCCATTAGCCTCCCTATTTGGGCATTACCAAAGGATGTGTTCTAAGGTTAACCATTCTATAGCAATAGGTCCATGCCTACCCATGGTAGTGGGATATGTCAAACCCCCTTGAAACCAGTTCTGGTGGTCTACCTGCTGCAAAGCTAACTCAGCATACCTATGGGAAGCATACTATTTTGGGTCTAGGTCCCTTCTAATATATAAGGTTTCAAACCTGCCCCCTGGCTTGACTCCAGGTGTCTTCATTTATGTAAAAAGTGTTTCTCCCGACACAGCCATTGCGGAATTGGTATCAACATCCCTAACACCTCCATGTAAACATCTGATTTCTGCTTGGTGACAATCTACAGGTATAGGGACAGCAATAAGTGGATTAGACATTCCAGTATCTCTTAGCGTGATAGCTATTAAGATTATCTTAAAAAGACTCCCTGCTCTTCACTAGACTGGGTTTTAAAGATCTTTCGATGTAATTCTGTGTATCACCAGGCCTGTAGCAATCCCCCTAACCCCTCTTCAGTAGATAAATAGGGAGAATATTTTAGGGTTTATGATTGTTTAAGCTGTGTGTTTTTCTGGGGTGCCAACGGACGTGATTCTCACCACCTCACAGAGCCTTCCCTCCACCCCAAGAACAGTGTCCTAGACCCCCCCAGTCCCCAAGTAGAAGCTGTGGTAGTAAGAGATAGAGAAAAGCATATACCGGTCACTATTTTCTTATATTTTTATTTGAGTAACATTAGTTTAGTACAAAAAGAAAGACAAACTTTACATTACTATCCGTAAGAAAAAAAAGGAGGCATCCTATGGCCTAGTGTGGTGACCTGAAGTTTCACGGACTTACACAGGTGGCGGGAGAGCATCCATGAAGTCAATTACCGCGCAAGTCAGACAAGTGTTTGTGCCTGCCATCAGGTAGCTCCACCACTCCTCCATGTTGGCATTTTGGGGGGCAAAGTGCAACAGGTGCAGCGAACCCAGGATGCAAATGCCAGTACATTCAATCACTAAATGTTTAATTGATTCTATAGCGTTCATGCAGAAGCGGCATTGGTTGTCTGGAGTGAGCGGATCCTGCTTTAACTTTAGCATTTCTTTTGTCTTGTAAAGATTGAGGCGTAGACTTAGGAACATGTCTCGATGCATCAGAAGAGAGTAAGCAACAAACCTCTGCAGTAGGTAGTCACCCTCACTAATCCACACATGGCTTATTTACTGTCATGTATTTTATTGAGGGTCCACTGTTCAAATCTTCTACTAACCCCTTCTTTATCAAAACAAGCACCAAATACAGTATGACAATGTACAGTACTTCAAATAGATGGCCCACACTTAGAATATACGCCCAAATGCTTCTGGCTTGATTCTCAATAATGAACACTCAATGAATGCTCTCACTCTCCTGTATAGTGGAATTCGTTTTATTATGAGAAATAAGTAATAAAGAACATTGTCACTATTATTTAACTACATATAGAACCCTCACTATGCAAAATGTTATACATAAAGATGTAGCTATCAATGTCGTTGCCTTTATGTCTACTCAAGCCTAGTCAATCATCTAAGAAGCATAATAGCTACTTAAAAATAAATGACTACCTCATTAATCTTTTTGGTGCCAAGGACGAGGTACCTCGTCCTTGACACTACATTCATTGTGCCAAGGACGAGATGGCTTGTCCTTTCTAGCACTCTGTTTTGTGCGATTCAGGGATCTCACAAAATGAAATCCATGAAAATGAAAGTAATTTCACTGCGGCAGCCATTTTCAGCTGCCGCGGTGAACAGAGAAGGTGAGTGTCCTTTTCCCTCTGCGGCTTTACAGAGCCGTTGAGATCGAGGGAGGTGTTGTTGGAAAGGGGAGACTCACCCCTTTCCAACTACACCTTTTTTGAGGCATTGCTGATCGCGGATCGGGTGCAGAACGCTCGATCCGCGACCAGCAATGCCTCTGCCACACAATGGATGTGTCTGCGATGTGTGGGGTGAGGGGGCTGCTTACTATGTAAGCGGCTCTCTCCCCCGGCCCCCAATACATGGGGCTGCAGGTTTGGGCCCCCCTGGGGCAGATGGGTGCCCATCTGCCCCTAGGGAATGGCCCAAATCCCACCCCCCATAAAATTAGGAATGGGTGGCTTTGGGGGAGTGCACCCCTCACTAGACCACCAGGTACATGTTTTATGGAAAGGGGGGTGGCCCTCTCCCTCCACTCCAAGTGGATGAGGGGACTCCTCATGTAGCCCTCCCTGGATGCAGATTTCTGCCCCTAGGAAGGGCCATCTGCCCCCAGGGAGGACTACATGAGGTGCCCCCCATCCATTTGGGGGGGCACCAGGAAAGTGTGGACAGGCCCCCCGGAGGATGGGGCCTGAATGTTAGGGCCCCTCTGGGGCAGATGGGCCAAAATCCAAAAAAATAAAAAACTGAGGAATGGGTGGCTTTGTGGGAGTGCTCACCCCCCCCCCCCTAGGCCACCAGGTACATTTTTTATGCAAAGGGGGGTGACCCTCTCCCCCCAACCCCAAGTGGATGGGGGGGCTCCTCATGTAGCCCTCCCTGGCGGCAGATTTCTGCCCCTAGGAATGGGTATCTTCCCCCAGGGAGGGCTACGTGAGATGGCCCCCCATTTGGGGTGGGGGGAGAGGGGCACCAGAAAACATGGGACAGACCCCCACAATGGATGGGGCAGTTGGTTTTGGACACCCTGGGTGCAGATAGGCACACTAATGTGCCCATCTGCCCCATGGCAAAGGGGCAAAAAAAGGGAAGTATAAGTAGGTTTAAGGGGAATTGGGGGGCACCCTATACCACCAGTCTTATGTAATGAAAAGGGGGGTGTCCCTCTCCCCCCAACCAAAATGGAGGGGGGCATCTCATGCAGCACTCCCTGGGGGCAGATTTCTGCCCCTATGTGGCCCCAAGGAGGACTACATGAAATGCCCCCCAACCATTTGGGGTCGGGGGGGAGAGGCACCAGAAAACATGGGACAGTCCCCCCCAATGGATGAGGCAGTATGTTTTGGGCACCCTGGGTGCAGATAGGCAAACTAATGTGCCCATCTGCCCAATGGCAAAGGGGCAAACAAAAAGAAGAAAACTCTAGTTTTTTTCTGTTTGTGTTTTAGGGAGTTGGGGCGCACTAGACACTAGGGATTATGAAGAATGGAAGGGGCTGGCTGCTTTGCAGGAAAACAAGTGCAGTGCTGGGTATGGATTGCTGGATCTGCGTCTTGAAGTGGCACAGCACATTGGTGTGGTGCTTACTTCCGGAGCACAGTATTCGGACAGGGGAAGTGAGCAGAATAGTTAGTGGGCATTGGGCCTTTCGAAAGAATGAATGTTGCGAGTACCCCCTGGTGCCCAGTAGCGGAAGTTGATGATGGGAGCATGACAGTGTGGGTTGGCTATTGCTGGGCTGACACATATAATATATGTTTTTTTTCCCTTTAATGGTCATGTACAGTTAAAGCTTCTCCTTCGTTCTGTTAGTATAGAATTTGCGTTTTTTGAACATTGTATATTACGCAGCGGGTGGATTGTTAGTGGGGTGGGTGGCAACTGGAACTGGAGTGTTGGTGGTGTGAGCGGGAGAGGGTGCTTGGGGGAGGTATTGTGGTGGCCTGGGACACTCTTGCAGGGGCAGGCTAGGAATTGCCCCCCAGGCCAGCTGAACAGTGCGGTTCCCCTGGAAGGGCAGTTTGCCAATATGCTATCTGCACAATGTTTACGTAATGGTGCAGGTAACCATACGCCCATTGGTCTTATTCCCATTTCCTGTCAGTGTGCAGTTCACCCTTCCGTGGTGGTAGATGACTGTGCCATGTATCTGGTTGAAGGAATCGAAAAGTTTGCAGATGGCAGCCTGAAAGTGTATTGGTAGGCTGAGTACAGATTGTAATTCTTTTTTGTTTCCTTTGCAGTTGTGGCTAATCGAAACCTTCCACTGACTTAAGTAGTATAACATTTCCTTTTCTTAGTAAGCATTGTAATGTGGGGGAGGATGGTTACTGCGGTGGAAGGGACTATGGCTTTAGTGTCAGTGGTATGGGTGGGGAGGTCATGTGGGCAATGTGTGTGGCATAAATAGATGAAGTTAGCTGCTTTGTAGTAAAAAAAAAATGTAAACATAATTTCCACCACTTCCTGAAATGTGTTTGCGCTAGTAATGCAGATGGTCATTTCTTCTGTGCATGCAATGCACACTTGGTATGGAGCGCTTTCCTTTTTTTGCAACGGTCATCATTTGTGTCGTCCAAGTCCAGCAGTGGTCCCAGTGATCCCCGCCAGGGTGCCCTTCCTTTTGCAGAGGGCAGAGCTGTAACGCAGGCTAGCCAGAGGGCCAGGACAGTCGGGGTTGATGTTGCTGGCCTTAGGCACCCATCTCCCATGTGGGTCTTTCGTCCCCCAACTTCAGCAGTGGTTGCAGGGAGCCCTGGCAGGGTTCCCATCCCTTCCTGGATGGGAAAGCTGTAGCGCTGGCCAGCCAGAGATCTAGGATGGTCGGGGTTGATGTGACCTTGGCCACCTCCCTGCCTTATGGGTGGACTGCCCCCAAGTTCACCAGTGGTCCTGGAGAATTGGCCGAAGCTCTCACAATGAAAATGTCCAAAATTGTATCCATTTGTAATGATTAGCGCACATTCTGTCAGGGTGCCTATATTCAGAGAGTATACAAAGCACACTTGCTTTGGAGTTCATTTCCTCTGTCAGAATAGTCACCCGGGCAAAGTATCACGGTGCAGTACGTGCAAGTCACCTTACCACCGTGCAGTGCAATTGGTGGGCCACAGGAACAGAAACCTTCACTGATTTTCAACTGTGCCAGCACAACTGTGCTATTGGCACAAGGTGACAGTATGTCCTTCACCTCTTTCCCAGAAAAGTATGTGCCAATTACATATTTATCTACTGTTATCTCACATGTGAAGTGCATGTCAGATTGGGGGAAGTGTGTGTCTGGAATTGTTGCAAGAGACATGTGTTGAAGCAATAGTTGTGCTAATTGTTAAACAAGGTCTGGCCATATTCATAGGGGTTTTCCTGTTTCCATTTCCTAGTGAGGATGAGGGTTGTGTGGATTATCAGCCACTCTTTAATCCAAAGGGCTGCACAAAATTTCAGAGGGCCAACCACATCTGGGTCTCGAAGGGATGCTCTCTCGGTCCACTGGTTTGGTGTCAGGGGGGATGTGCCTTCAGCAGCTCAGAGGAGCCATCACCAATGCCCAGGCAAAAGGAGATGCCCCCCCAGACCTTATAGTGGTGCACCTGGGAGGAAATGATTTGGCCTCTATGGTACGGGAGATATTGATGGCAGAACTGGAATGGATAGCACAGAGGTTTCCAAACACTGTGATGGCCTGGTCCCAGATGATTCCCAGGAGGGATTGGAGAGGGGGGGAGGTCAGTAACTAATGGATTTACTGGATTGTGTGGCATGGTAATAAAACTGTGAGTAAATAGGTTGACAGTGAGACTCCGACTTCCTAGCAATTGATTAGTGTTCATGGCATGTCAATGTATTCAATATGTCGGTGCTGCTTATTTCTTTGCAAACCATCACCACTTTGAACAGCCTAATTCCACTTGCTGGCCCTTGCATTTATTCCGTCCTTGTGACCTTCCCCCTTCCAACACAGAACCCCATGTGAATGAGCAGGGGGTTTTGTCTAAAGTGTCCCAGCAATTGTCTGGAAGGGTCAGCCATGTACTTTCCTTATCTTCCCTTTCTGCATCTCGATCGCCTCGGCCTTTTCAACTCACCCAATCACTAATACGTTACGTGGTTGCTTCTCACCTCCATTTCCCATCCACCAGCACCCCATCGAGGAGGGGAGGGTGCAACGCACGTTGGCTGTCTCTGAATTGGTACTTTGGGTGCAATCCTCTTCCCCACACTTGTATTTGTGTAATGTACAGTGGAAGAGGACATCTTCAGATTTTTTGTCATCTGTTTAGGTGCAGGTGTGTTGTAGCTATCTACCCGCTTGTAAGAAAGCATTGAGCTGGTCCTTAGCATTTCATGTGAGTGTTTGCAAAATAGTGCTCATTTTTTTGTAGCTTGCTGAGAGTACATCATATTGCAGAGGGCTGCTATGGTTTGTGAGCAGAGTCTGGACATTTTTGGTGTACTTGTGTGGTGTATGTAGGTCTGTGGCATTGAATACCACTTACTCTACTAGTTTCCATACTTAGTGAGAAGCACACACACTTATTGTTTCAGTCTTTATCTGTTCTTTGGGCAGTGAAGGGTTCCATAGCAACAGTAGTCATGGCTTCTCTTCGAACAATGTCTGGTACACAGGCTTTCGCTGCAGTGATGGAGTCCGGCTCGGAGCAAGGCACAGAGCCGGATGTGCAATCTGAAATAGATGGTGCTTCTGGGGCTGAGCAGCAAGGTGGTTAGGGAAGTGAGTTTTCAATGGATGGTAGTTCCTCCTCATCATCTGATGACAAAGAGGATGAACCAGTGCAAGCATCTTTTCCCACACGCAGGGGACCTGTAAGGGTTAAGGGACATGCAGGACGTGCAAGGAATGTGCCACATCCTGACATAGCTAATGAGTCGCAGTGGGTGCCTCCAGCAATGGCTCGGCCTGTTGTGTCCCCTTTCACTGGTAGATCAGGGTGCACAGTGAATACAGATGGGTTTCAGCCTATTGACTTTTTCAACCTTTTTATTGATGATGGGTTCATTGCAGATGTGGTTCAGCAAACCAATTTATACGCTACACAGTTCTTGAGGTCAAGGGGTCCCTCTTTGAAACCCCATTCCAGAGCACAAGCATGGGTTCCAACGGCCAATGTTGAAATGAGAAAATGTTGGGGTCTCATTTGACTCATGGGAATATCGCCGAAGCCATCTATCTCAATGTACTGGTCTACACAAGCGGTATTTTCAACCCCGTTTTATCCAGAAACAATGAGTAGAAATCGTTTCCAAGCACTGCAACATATGTTGCATTTGAATGACAACTCGCAAGCATTACCCAGAACTGACCCAAATTTTGATAGGCTATTCAAACTTCAGCCATTTCTGAATCACTATAGTCAGCGATTTGCAGAGGTGTATGTTCCTAGCCAGAAGGTCAGCTAGTGTTCAATCAGTTCATTCCGAGCAAGAGAGCACGATACGGGATCAAGGTGTACATGTTGTGTGAAAATACCACTGGTTATGCCTACAGCATGAGAGTCTACACTGCAAAAGACTCCACCCTAAACCCTACGCGGCTACGCCGAAGATTGTTTGGGATCTTCTGACAACATTGCTCCACAAGGGTCACCATTTGTAAGTGGACAATGTCTACACAGGAATTCCACTCTTCAAGGAATTGTACAATGTGGGCACACTGGCATGCGGTACAATCGGCAGTAACCGCAAAGACTTCCCCAGACAACTTGTTTGAAAGAAGGGAGCATGTACGCATTGCAGCGGGATGAACTGTTGGCAGTAAAATTCTGCGACAGAAGGGATGTGCACATGCTAAGTACTTTTCATTATGAAAGTACTTCACTAGTCACTATGCGCGTGCAGGCTCATCAAGTGCGGAAGCCCAACTGAATTCTGGACTTCAACAAGTATATGGGTGGAGTAGATGAAGCAGACCAAGTGCTTCAGCCATACCATGCTGAATGCAAGTCGTGCATCAGGTACAAAACGTCGGCCATACACATTATGCATGCAGCTACGCACAATGCTTCTGGGGTGTACTGTGCAGCTGCTCCACAAAACAACCTCTCGTTTCTGAACTTTGAAAAAGAAGTTGTACAATCTCTGACTATGGTCCATGTACAAATTCCGTTCTTTCCAGAGGTAAGATGTGGCCAGATTGCAAGATCGATACTTTGCTGATTATGTTCCTCCCACAGCCATGAAGACGTAACCTTACAGAAAATGTAAAGTGTGCACAAAACAAGGAATGAGGAGGGATACTCGGGTGTACTGTCCCGAATGCCCTTCCAAGCCAGCCCACTGCCTACAGCCTTGTTTCCTTTTGTATCATACAAAGGAAAAGTATTGGGAGATCAAATGATTTCCCGGAATGCCCATCATTCCTTGAAAGGGACTCATATGCTCTGAATTTGTGCATGCCGTACAAAGGAACGGCACTCCTGCTCCCTGCACTGGAGGTGTACTAGCAATAAAAATACAACAGCATTTCAACTCACTTCACTGTATTAAGCGTGCCTTCACAAGCATTGCTAGTCCTGCTCCCTCTACTTGAGGCCTGCCTTGGAAAGGCACACCACTCGCGTACCTTTCAGTTGAGGCCTGCCTTGGAAATAAATGTCAGTCTAGCTCCCTCAGCTCGAGGCGTGACTTGCAAAGGAACGCGTTTCAGGCTCCTTCCATTTGAGGCGTGCCTGCGAAAGAAAATTCACTACAGCTCTCTTACCTCGAGGCATGCCTTACACAAGAAAGGAACACCATTCTGGTTCACTCCCCTTTGGTGTGCCATTGCAAGCAATGCTAGTCCTGCTCCCTCCACTTAAGCCCTGCCTTGGAAAGGCACACCACTCCGGTACCTTTCACTTGAGGCCTGTCTTAGAAGGAAAGGTCAGTCTAGCTTCCTCTGCGTGAGGCGTATCTTGCAAAGGAATGCCACTCCAGTTCCCTCCACTTGAGGCATGGCTTGGAGAAGAAGGGAACACCACTCTGGTTCACTCCCCTTTGGGGTGTCTTGGCAAGGCACGCTAGTGCAGCTTGCTCCCATTCAGGCCTGCCTTAGAAAAAAATGTTAGTTAAGCTCCCGCCGCTTCAGGCGTACACTGGAAAGGAACGCGATTCCGGCTACGTCAACCTGAAGCTTGCCTTACAAAAAAAACATCCGTCCTGCTCCCTGTACTGGAGGGGTGAGTTGGAGAATATGGGAACACCATTCCGGTTCCCTCTACTCAAGGGGTGTCTTTTGAAAATAGTACACGCCACTTTGGCTCCCTCCCTTGAGATCTAAAGGTCATGAAAGTGGTACTTGGACACCATCTATATGGCGGCGGTGTCTTGCGTACCTCGTACTACCCTGCCTTCATTATTGTTTTACCTCAACTAATGTTATGTTTGAGTAACAGAAACTTCTTCTGTAGGAATAACTCGGATACGATTGGTGTGTGAGTGAGGTAAAGCTACGTAGTACATGCAGATGTCATTCCTGTGAATGCACTTTCTGTCATGATCTCTGCTTCCAAAGGGTCAGGACTTACCCAACTCCCTTGGAAGCAGACCCATAACCCCGGTTCCGGGTGCCGACCAGTCCCAATTGGGACCTTTTGGACCCTGTCCTGGTGCCAGTGGCACTAGGCTCATAAATATGCCCAGTCCCAGCGCTGGAAGCGCCAGGCTCATAATGCTTGGGTGGACTTACCTGCAGCAGACCATGCTGCTTACTTACTTGCCAGTTGAGCCCCTGATCCTCTTCTGTTTGGGACTACTTTTCCTGTTGGGTGGGGCAGGAGCCACTCCCTAGGTTCAGAACACTGGAACTCTTCTGGAAAGCAGGAACTCTTTTCTTACCTAGGCGAGGCCGTGGAAGGAGACACCTAAGCACTACAGGAGGCTATTTAAACCACACCCGATGGATGAATCTTGCTTTGCGTTATTCTGCATTCTCTGCAGCAGAACGCTCACCGTGTCTTCTGATCCTGTGCCTAAGGGAACAAAGGCTTACCATCCTGGAATCCAGTCTTCAGCAGCACCTATAAAGACAAAGAAAGAACAGGTTAGCACTACAGTCTTCAGTGGCAGCGCATCTCTTACCTGGTCCAGCGGCTGTCACCAACGCCTCGCGCTGCATACCTGCATCTGAAAGACAAAGGCTTACCGACTCTTGACACGCTCCGGAGGTCTTCGCGCTGCATTCCGGCATCTGAAAGACAAAAGCTTACCGCTCTTCGCACGCTCCGGAGGCCTTCAACGCTGCATCCCGCATCTGAAAGGCAAAAGAAGGTGCGTTTAGAGACATTGGGCAACTTTACTACTCACGTGCCATCACTCCTTCCCATGCCGAAATCAGCGGGTATCCCAGCACCCTTCAGCTTCTCTAAAGCTTCGAACTTGTACCTGCAAGGTAAAAGAGACAGTTAGTGCGCATCGTGAAGCAGGCAACAAGCGCTCACTTACGTGCTTCCAAGCGCTTCTATTCCTCACGCGGGTTCGATCCTCAACTCTCTTCAGCCCGCCATCCGCCATCGCCGGAACCCTGCAAAACAAGAGGTATCATTACAAAAGAACTTTACATAAGTCAAAAGCCATACTCACGTGCTCCTCGGCACCGCTCCACAGCAGCTACGCCTTACGCACTTAAAGACTTTTAAGACATTTGAAGTGCCCAGAACTTACCATTCGTGCAGTAAACGACAGACAGCAGTCCTCTGAGGTCAAGAGGCCTGCACCCTTATCCAGTGAAGAAACTGGTTACGGCACCCTGCCCCCGAGGCAGATGGAGAGCTCGGTGTTCACCTACCTAAGGTGAGATCGTTAACCTTTGGGGTCCTACAGGAGAAGAGAAAGGGAAGAGGAGAGAGGCACCCAATAACCCCAGTTCATTAATCCCATATTTTCTATCTGCAGACATCTTACTCTCCGAGTCAGACACACAGTGCACAGAGGTCCAGCCCGAGGAACCAACCGTGTGTTACACATCACCTTTGAAGACACAGCATTCACACAGTCAAGACCAGCGCCTCTGCGGGAATCAGGTGAGCGTTACACTTTCCCAGCACTACAGAAATGATTAGCATGTTAGAGGGTGTGTGTTTAGTGTGGGTAAGGTTGCACATATGAATGTTTCAACATGAACGGTGAATGCAGGCATACTTGCTATGGGCGTACTTGAAGTTGGTGTGAAAGACAGCGCCTGTAGGCCAGGTAGCCAAGTGAGCCAATGTGCACTTGCTATCAGTGTGCAGATACGATATGAGCCACATGCAGACACAGTTGATATGCAAGTACTGGAAAATGGTGTGAAAGATATTGCCTGGAGACACGGTTGCAATGTGTGCAGATGTCCACATGGTATAAGTGTGCAGATACGCTTGCTGTGGCGCAAGTGATTTGGTAAAGGTGTGACTGCTGAACTGGATGCCTACTGACTGCAGAAACGAAAGGTGTATGAATGGCCAGTGAAACAGTGGGTGCCTTGAGGTGGCTTCACTGCTCACAAAGAGGTGAGACATCCGTGGGAAAGCAGGAAGGTAGGACATGTGTTGTTGGCCAGCTGATTTGCGCAAGTCAGACCCTGTGGATTCCCACGGGTGTCCTCTTTTCGGAAATGCATGGGGTTCCCGGTTTTCGTTGGTGGCTTCGACACCCTAGGCCCTAATCTGTAGGTTGTCCACATGAGCAAAATTCCTGAAAATGTGCTCTGCCAAAAGACTTTGGGTTACCAGTGGGTTACCCTTTTCCTTTTGCGCCCAGGTAGGTGCACCCACAGATGTGAGGTACCATTTTCATCAGGACACCTGTGGGAACGTGGGAAGGTATGACATTTGTTGTGTTTGCATGATTTTCATAAGGTTTCGACCCATTTGCTGCTGCCCTTCATCACACAACCCTTTCATTTCCCAAATGTGACTGACATTTAGTTGCTGCTTTAGGCACTATACACTTTTGTAACGTGCACAAGTCACCTACCATTCAAAAGGTCTGCCTGTGCTCTTTCAAAAAATGTATGCTTGCCCTTCCTCACCACATTTGTTTTCCTTATTTACACATGCTAAGTACGTCTGTTTAGGCCGTAAGCATAAAACTCCTGTGTACCATGGCTCTGTTTTTGGCTTGTGGTATTGCTTCTTTTGTGAAACATTACAAAAAATGTGTGATTTCCTAACTGGAAGAGTTGGGGGAATGTAGCGCAGCATTGTTTTTCTCAAAATTCAGAGAAGCCATTGCCTTACCGGGCTAACCATGTTCACCACATACCTTTTTTCTATCATTTTCCTGATTTTTCCCTAAACTATGGAATTTTTCCCTACATAGTTGTTGCCTGACCTGAATAAATCACCCCTTCCTAAACTTGGAATTTTGTCTACTTTTCAAAAATGTATGCCTGTTTGTCATCCCATTCAGCTTTCCTACCCTTTTTTTCCATTCTGTCCACGGATGTCTTATTGTAAAAAAAAAGGCCAAAATCACCTACCTAAAAATATGTTTTTTTGGTTTCCACCCAAACTGTTCTTGAAAGCCTGGAAAATGGGGAATTCAGCACAGCAAACAATTTGTTTCTAGCACTTACAAGGAAAAAAACACAGGTTTTTGTACATCATTTTATTGGCATGTTCTGAAAAAACCCAACATTTTGTCCCTTTTTGATTATTTCTTCTCACCCCCCTACAGCAAACTAGGATTCATTGGTGGCGTTACAACCGCCTACATGTGGGAAAAAAAGGGGTAAAATTTGATATCTCATGTAACAGAAAAGATACAAGGCATTGAATGGTGACATACCAAAATCACCCAAAAAGGCCTTGGCACTGGGAGTGCGGGGGGGAATCCATGGCAGTTAAGGGGCGAATTCTCACTACACAACCTCATGAAATTAAATGCCTTCGCAATACCTCTCCTCTTTCCCAATGTGATATTTAGAATGGGTAAAACAGGCTCTCATAGTCACTAATGTCCTCCGACGGTAGGGAGAAGAACACGGAAGGATGGATTCCTGGAGCCTTGATGCATGCTTGTGGTCCGGATAATCCCAGGAAAATACCCAAAAGATGAAAGCCAATTGGAAAAACCATCCAGCAAAATCACCATGCTCTCTTATAAAAAAAAAAAAAGCAACACAAAAAGTAAGAATGCCTTAAAACATTATGTCAATTGAAATTTACCATGATGCAAACATCAGCCAATTTCAAATAAAATCTGTCCATGGGTGGTGAGCTGATTGCCATAGGTAGGATCCCTATGCAGCTCAGTCAATTATAGTAGTTCCTCTCAAAAAGCAAAAAGAAAAGCGTTTTGAGTCTCTGGAGCCACAAAGGAACAAGTTACTTACCTGTAACTGTTGTTCTCCAGCATGGGTCTGGCATGGATTCACATGCTCATGAATATTCCGTCGTCAGGCTGGGAATCCTCGGTAAAGAAAAAATCAGTATCAGTTTCGTTTCTGATCTGTCTTTCGTAGTAGTAACCAATCACTGATCTCTGCGTCATACTGACCACAGCCAATGACTGCCCTCTACCTAAGCCCCGCCTCTGGCAGCCATCTTCAGATTTGGTAGCACGTGAAGAGGCAGTATGACCAAGTGAAGAGCCGCAGAGGGGGAGGGTTCGGATGTGAATCCATGCCAGACCCATGCTGGAGAACAACAGTTACAGGTAAGTAACTTGTTCCTTCTCCAGCATGGGGTCTGGCATGGATTCACATGCTCATGAATATAAGAATAAATAGCAGTACACACATGCACAACCACGGGGGGTGGCAAAAGGCTCAACATTAAGCAATACAAAAAACTGAACATTAAGCATCTCTTACCTCCTCATCAGGCTCACCTTAAGCGAAAAGGTTGCGCAGCACTGCTTGGCCGACCCAGGACTCCTCCCTGGAATCCCAATCGACGCAGTAGAATCTCGTGAAGGTGTGCGTCGACCTCCACGTAGCAGCCCTGCAGATGTCCAGCAGGGGCACACCAGATAAGAACGCCGTAGTAGCAGCAATCGCTCTGGTCGAATGGCCTCTCGGACGGCCTGGCAGCGGTCGGTTAGCCAACCGGTGGCAGTGCATGATGCAGCCGGAGAGCCATCTGGAAATAGAAGACTTCGAGAGAGCCTTCCCTTGATTCACAGGTCCAAAGTTCACGAACCGCTGTGATATCCTCCGGAAACTCTTCGTGCGGTCCACGTAGAACTTCAGCGCTCTAGCCACATCCAGCGAGTGCAAAGTCCTCTCGGCCGGCGACGAAGGAGACGGGAAGAAAACAGGTAACACCAAGGGCTCGTTAAGATGGAAGTCCGATGGCACCTTGGGCATAAAGGAGGGGCGCGCCCCAGCACCACCCTCGAGGCATGGAAAGTCAAGTACGGTGCTTTGCAGGATAGGGCCTGGATCTCTCCCACTCACCATGCGGAGGTAATGGCCACCAGGAATGCAGTCTTCCTCGACACAAACGTCATCGGTGCGGAGTGCCTCGGCTCGAATGGGGGCCCCATGAGCCTGGTCAGGACCACGTTAAGTTCCCACGCCGGGGCCGGGGCCTTCACCGGCGGGAACGACCGGAACAGTCCTTTCTTAAACTCTTTTACCAGTCGATGGGACCACAGGGACGTCCGTCCTGTGGTTCTGGTATATCTGGAGATCGCGGCCAGATGAATCTTAATGGAGGCATGGGCTAGCCCAGCCTTTGCCACCGATAGCAGGTACGGCAGTACTTGAGGGGCCGTAATCCGTAGGGGGTTGATCTTCTGTGCTCGGCACCAGAAAGAGAACCTCTTCCACTTATGACCGTAGCATTTGAGAGTCGAGGACGCCCTGGCCTTTGCAAGAACCTCTCTGCAATCGGCCGGTATATCGTAGCCTCCAAACTCTAGCGCTGCAGGAGCCAAGCCTGCAGGTTCAGCGATGCCGGGTCGTGGTGGAAGATGGCGCCTCCTTCTCTGGAGAGAAGGTCCGCGTCCGCCGACAGCTTGATGGGAGGGAACGTTGACAAGTCCAGAAAGTCCGGGAACCAGATCTGCCTCGGCCACGCCGGTGCGACGAGGATCATCCTGCACCGGGACCTCTTGAGTTGGCTGATGAGTCGAAGCAGCAACGGCAACGGAGGGAACGCATACAGGTATAGGCCGTCCCAGGGGAACGAGAACGCATCGCCCATGCTTCTCGGCTGGGGAAACCTGCTGGCGAACCTCTTGCACTTCGAGTTCGTCGCTGTTGCGAACAGGTCGATTTGGGGTTTGCCCCATCGTCGGAAGAGTTGATCCACCTGATCCTGGCGCAGTTCCCACTCGTGACACTCGCGCAGCTCCCTGCTGAGCGAGTCAGCAATGGTGTTGCTTTCTCCTGCCAGATGGAAGGGAACCAGGAACATCCCCTGGGCGACCGCCCAGTGCCACAGATCCTGTGCCTCCTTGGATAGGGCTGGGGATCTGGTGCCTCCCTGCTTCCGTATGTAAAACATTGTCGTGGTGTTGTCCGTGAAGATCCGCACCACCTTGCCCTTGAGCGACAGGAGGAACGATTTGAGAGCCCAGAACACGGCTTGGAGTTCCAGGACGTTGATGTTCAGGAGCCTCTCCTCTGGGAGTCAGAGGCCTCTTGCGTGGAGATCTCCGGTGTGGGCGCCCCAACCTTCCAGGGAGGCGTCCGTCGTCACTGTCTCCTGGTACGCCGGCGTCTGAAAGTCCTTGCCCGCCGTGAGGTGCGCTCGAACGCCCCACCACTGAATCGCCCGCCGGAACACCTCATTGAGGGGGACCCTGTCTTCGAAGGTGCCCGTCGCCTGCATCCAACGGGCGTCGAGAAATTCTTGAAGAGGGCGCATCTGTAGTCTGCAGAGGCGCACCAGGTAGATGCAAGAGGACATCACCCCCAGGAGGGACTTGATGGACCTCACCCTGGCCACGTCCATGGCTAGCAGGCGCTGTACTTTGCCTAGAATGGTCTTTGTCCGTTCTTCCGACGGGGCCGCCAGGCGCCTCACTGTATCGAGCTTCGCTCCCAGAAACAGGGCCACCTGCGACGGCACCAGGTGGGACTTTGGGTAGTTTATGGCTAATCCCAGGTCTGTGAGTAGCTGGACGGTCCTCGCAGTGTGTTCGACGGCGAGTTGCCTCGTCCTTGAGCGGGTGAGCCAGTCGTCCAGGTAGGGGTAGACGTGAATCCCCTGCAGGCGCAGCCGCGCCGCCACTGGTGCTAGGCACTTGGTAAAGACCCTGGGGGCCGACTTCAATCCGAACCGCAGTGCTCTGAATTGGTAATGGCGTCCCTGGACGACGAACCTGAGGAACTTTCGGTGACTTTTGAGGATGGGAACGTGGAAGTATGCATCCTCCAGGTCCAACGACGATGGAAAGTCGCCTTCCTCCAGCTGTCCCAGTACGTACTGGAGGGTGACCATCCTGAACTTTTGTGATCTGATGTATTTGTTCAAACGACGAAGGTCCAGGATGGGGCGCCAGCCGCCCGTCTTCTTTCTGACGAGGAAGTACCTTGAGTACACCCCAGAGCCCCGGAGCCTCTTCGGGACAAGCTCGATGGCGCCTTTCCTGAGCATCGCCCGTACTTCCAACAGCAGTTGCGGGACGTGATTTTCCTTCCTGGCCACAGGTGGGACGTGAGGGCACTTCTTCAGGAATTCGATAGAGTGTCCTCTTGCCAGGGTATCCAGCACCCAACGGTCGGTGGAGATGGACTTCTACACGCCGACGAAATTCGTCAGCCGGCCTCCCACCGGGGTGCTTCGGTGGGGGCCCGAGACCACGGCCGTTTCAGTCCTGCTTGGAGGTGGTGGCCTTGCCGCCCTGGCCACCTTGCCGATGAGGCGCTCCCTGCTTGCCGCGACCCCTGTAGGCCTCCTGAGACGAGGAGCGTGCCGCCTGGCGGTAGGACGACGAGCCACCGCTGGATCCCTTGGAGGCACCCTGTCTGCCTCCGGAGCTCCGAAAGGGCTGTCGTTGCTGAAGGGCTCCCAGGGCGCGGGACGTCTCCGTGTCCGTTTTTATGGCTTGGAGGCATTCGTCCACCGCCTTCCCGAACAAGTTGCTGCAGTCGAACGGCATGTCCAACACCCTGGTCTGGACGTCCTGACGGAAGTCGGTCGCCCGGAGCCAACCCCATCGTCGTAGGCAAACCCCGTTGCCCAGCTGGCGGAACCCGGTTTCGGCAATATCGGTTGCCACCGTTATGGCGTGGTCCGACGCCACCTCGCCCTCTTGCAGTATTTCCAGGGCCTCGGACCTCTTGTAGTCCGGCAGGAAGTCCAATATGGGGGCCGGCTTAAACCAGAGCTCCCTGTCGTAATGGGCCACGATCGCCAGGGCGTTGGCCGCTTTGATCGTCGTCGCCGCCGACGATATGACCCGCCGCCCCATGGCGTCCAACTTCTTTCCCTCGCCGTCCGGCGGGGAATTCGAGGCTCCTGACCCCACCGCTTTCTTCTTCGCCGCCGCCGAGACGACCGAGTCTGGCGTTGGCTGGGCCCTGAGGCACAGGGGAGTGGTTTCGGGGACCCGGTACTTCTTCTCGTACCGGTCCCTTTGGCTGGTGCCGTGGAGGGGTTTTTGAGAACCGACAGGCCCTCCTCCCAGTTGTCATCGATTAGAGGCACTGCGATGACAGTCTTCCTCTTGGCCTCCCGGCGCTGATAGAGGAATCCTTCCTTTTTCTGCTCCTCCGGGCAGAGCTGGAACAATTCGGACGCCATGGCGATCATGGCGTGGAATGAGCCAATCTCGTCGGGCGGCGAAGCCCGTGCGACGGGAGACCCGTTCCGTTGTCGTCGCCGTCGCTCTCAGAACCCGTCGTC
Organism: Ambystoma mexicanum; assembly: GCF_040938575.1. Lineage (NCBI taxonomy): Eukaryota > Metazoa > Chordata > Amphibia > Caudata > Ambystomatidae > Ambystoma > Ambystoma mexicanum. The sequence goes on along the minus strand of NC_090933.1, from coordinate 1,131,507,467 downwards.
GAGCCCAACGCTCCGTCATCTCCCGACTCGTGGGAGGATGAGGAGGGAACTGTAGGCCTTACGGGGGCGAGCGGAGGAGAGGGTTGGGTCCTCCGTCGTTTGTTCTGAGGACTTCCCGATGGGCCAGGTTGCGGGTCCTCCGGCCTGGGCCGTGGGAATCTCGTCCTTATCTCAGAGCATAAGGACTGGATCGCAGACAAAATGGCCGCCGAGCCATCCTGAGGCCTAGGTTCCGGCCGCGCCGGAAGGGAAGGCTGCTCTTCCTCGCCATCGTTGTCTTCCTCGGTTATCTCCCGAGGATCTTCCTGACGGGATCGAACCTTCTCGAATTGAACTTCGAGGCTCCTCACGCCTCGGTCAGTTCCTCCTCCGAGGCTGACTCCGAGCTCGAGGAGGCTACCGTGCCCCCCCTCGCTTCTTCCACCATGGCGGCCACGACAATGGGCTGAAAAGAGGATTCCCTCCTTGGCGGCAGGGAAACTCTAGTCCCGGAGGCAGTCTCCGCTGGCGGGGTCTCTGCCGGCTTGGCCAGAGTCGCCGCGATCGCCTCGATAGAGGCCTTTGCCTGCTGGGTAGGGGCCTTCACCACCTTAGGTGCGTCCCGGGCCTTCTCCTTCGGGGGAGGGGCGACGCCTCGCTCCCCCTCTTCCGAGATCGGACGGGGCTTCTCCCGAAGCCTACCCGGGGTCTCGGACTTCCTCTTCCCCGAACCGGAGCGCTGGCTCGTGGTTGACGGTGCCGGGGAAGGTGCGCCCTGCCTGGCGACCGAAGAGCCCGACCTTTCGGCGCTCCCGGAGCCAGCTGACTCACGGCGCTTGGCATGGTGTTGGGCCCCACGTCGCCGGGGCACCCGCACAGGACTTAGAAGCCCGCTCTGACCCTTTCTTCTTCTTCTCACCCGTTGAGCCCTTCTCCAACCAGCTGGCGAGACGGGATCGACGGTCCCTCATGGTCCGCTCCGACAAGTTCTTGCAGAACTGGGAGTCCTTCTCTACATGAGTCTTGTCCCCATGAAGACAGTAGAGGCATCGCGAATGTTCGTCTTCCTTAAACACATTCTGTAGCCCGCATCCAGGGCAGCTGCGAAACAGTTTGGGTCCGGGCGACGAACTCGCATCCTGGGCCATCTCGAAGTAGGCCGCTAATCTTCTGGAATCCTCCAAGAAGTTGATACGACGAAATCTTCACCCTTGAGGGGCGTAGAAAAATCCCACAACGGGTAGCCGTTAACGGGAGTAGAAACGGTGGAGCTTGAGGCTCGATTAACCGAAAAAATGTGAAAATTCACCTGAAAAAGCGCAAAACACGCAGTAAAAGCTCGAGAGCTAAGCACGAGGACTCCCAACACTTGAACGTGCGGTAAAAATCTGAAGATGGCTGCCAGAGGCGGGGCTTAGGTAGAGGGCAGTCATTGGCTGTGGTCAGTATGACGCAGAGATCAGTGATTGGTTACTACTACGAAAGACAGATCAGAAACGAAACTGATACTGATTTTTTCTTTACCGAGGATTCCCAGCCTGACGACGGGGAATATTCATGAGCATGTGAATCCATGCCAGACCCCATGCTGGAGAAATGCAATTTCAGATGCTCCAAAATCCAAGCAGAAAAAAGGAGGGTAAACCCCCCCCCCCTTCCCTCTCCATAGGCTTTCATGGAGAGAGTAGTTCCAGTTTGCTCCTGTGTCCTTCAGCTCTGTCTGCCTCCAGGATCACAAACAGTTCTGACTGCCCCCACCAGAAGTCAGCCTTTTATAGCATCAGAACTGTTGTTAACCAAAGAAATGCCAGGGCCATGGACCGCGACCGATGTCAGCCAGCTGCAACATCTGCCGCACGACTGTCTATGATCAGAGGGTACGGGAGCTCACAGAAGGCATCTCAGCCTTCACCGAGGCTATGCAGGCCAACATGCAGCTGATAATGCAGCAAATCAGGGGGCCACGGTCTGGGTAATCCAGCTTAGTCACCCCCCACAGAGGACTTGTTGGCCAGCACCCCTAGATGCACCTTGGTGTGTGTCCTTTCCCAAAAGGTGTTGGGGGACACCAGTAAGGGGAAGAGGCCACAAAAGTGATCAGACTTTGTGTTGGGGATGGAGTTGTGGGGCGGTTGTGTTGGGGGTGGTGTTCTGGGGCAGTGTGTGTTGGGGATGGTGTTGTGGGGGAGGGGGGCGGGTGTGTTGGGTGCCTGACCAGTTCCACCTGAAGCAATGCCAGGTCATTCCTTTGTGTTTAATCCATAATGTGACAGTATATACACAGCACATTGAAAGAAATGTTCTCAGAAAACATTGTCCATGAGTGCATGACGAGCCATTTGTCCAGCTCTGACCTCATCCCGGCCACTGCGAGCAACTGCTTCAGTCCCAGGCAGTCCACCTCCAAAGGGGGTGGCATGTCCACATCACGGGGTAGAGTGACATTCCTCCTGAGACACATATTGTGCAGCATGGCACAGACCAGCACAATTTCACTAACCTTTTCAGGCCTATACATGAGTGCCGTCCGGTACGGTCTATGCAGCGGAAACAGGCCTTCAGGAGGCGCAAGGTCCACTCAATACATAGCCTGGCCCTGCTATGTGTGTCACTGTAGGCCACCTCCTCTGGCGTCTGTGGACTCCACACAGGTTTCATGATTCAAGGGACCTCAGGGTATCCAGAGTCACTTGCAAGGAGAATGGCCAAAGGTGTTAGTCACAGTGCATTGGGTATGTGTTGCCATTTCCTATAGCATGTTGATGGACATTCTGTGCATGCATTATGAGTTTCATCGCACCACATGTCTTGCTATCACAGTTTGTGCATGTGGAATCCAGCAGTATCTGCATTGTTGTGCTACCCCATGCACCTAACTCACTGGCAGCAGTTGTCGTTTTCAGGGTCTATGATTGTTATGGCAAGATGCCATGGTGGCTGTTTTGGGCCTGTACATTGCTCTCATGCATGTGCCCTGATTGTTGGTTAGTTGTACCTCAGCAGGTTTCTGGTGTCTGCGTCGCTTCCATGATGGTGTCATGTACCCAAGTACTTGGCTGAACAACTGTTCTTTGGTGCTGTGTCACACTTTGTGGCACAATGATTAGGAATGCATCATATTTCATTGTGGTACCTGTATTTGTGTGTGTGTTTTGGTAAGCTGTTGTGACAATGTCCATACAGCACTGTCCATCATGTCCTAGTCCTGAGGGTTGTAGGCTGTCATATGTGCAGGGAGAGGGCAGGTCCTGCATGCACATACCCTTGCCAGGGCATGCATGTTGCAGACGTGACCAAGCAGCCCCCCAATATATTTGTCTAGAGTGCAGCACATTGACATTGTGTGATGGCACTTGTACTCACCCACTATCCATGTCTGCTGTCCTCTGTGCCTCTCCATGTATTCAGGCAGTATACTATTACGTAGGACCATGGCATCGTGGTGGATCCAGGGAAGCGGGCACCGCAGTGTGTGATGTAGAGGTCTGATCACAGGTCACTTGGACGTTCAGTGAGTGGTAGTACTTCCTATTGTGGTACACCGCCTGGGGCCCCCAACACCACATGGGTGCAGTCCAGGGCTGCAATGACATTTGGCATGTGTGCCACAGCATAAAACTGTCTTCATGACATGCTCCTGTGCTGAGTGGTGGGCAGAGAGATATACCTTAACACATGGCACAGGAGGGCTTCCAGCAGCTCTCCAAACACGATTGAAAATGTTGGCTGTGACATGCCGTGCTGCATGGCCACGGAGTGCTGAAAGGTGCCAGTTACCAGGAATTGCAGCACTGACACTAGCTTTAGCAGTGTGGGCATAGCTGTCCTGAAGTTAATCCTGCTCTCAATGTGCCCCTGGATTATGGTGAGCAGCTCACCTATGGTCTCCCTGTTGAGCTGGTACAGGGTTACCAGCTGGATGTACATGAGGATCCAGTGTGAGTTCCTGACCCTGGGTATGGGTGCTCGCCTTCCAGAAAGAGTCACTGTGGGAGTGGCACTTCATACTTCTTGTCCTTTTGTACCAACTCCTCTTCAGGATCACAGGCTTCTTGGTCTATGGTCGAGAGACTTCACAGGCGTCCTCTTACCTTCCTTGTGGTAGGGTGTGAAGAGTTTGGCTGCATGCTCCTTGCAGGCCTACAGGATCCCCAATCCTCTCTGGCATGGTCTTCCCCCAGGCATTAAAGACCTATCATGTGGTGATCTTTCATGTACATTTCCCTCCCACAGTCTGAGCATCCATTGAAGCCTGACGTCTACAGAGAGAGTTGGGCATGCTGAGGGGTGTTGCTAGGTCTGGAAAAGACCAGGGGCTACGCTAATGCCAGGACTGTCGGGACTGGGGGCTAGCTAGCCATTTGGTTGTAGCTCCTGAGATTTTATCCGAGGCTACAACCAAAAGACCAGGGGCTATAGCCCCCTTAGCCACCCCCTAGCAACGCCTCTGGGCATGCAGCAGTAAATAGTTAACAGACCTAAGTGACATTCCAGAAGGGTACTTAGTGTGCAAAAAAAAAAAAAAAAAGAACTCACGTTATGGGGCACTGCGGCTATATTTACACTGTCACTGATATCATGACCGGCATTGGGGCATGCATTGGCACTGGGCAGAGCTGTGCTGCGGCCTCAAAAACGTTTTTGTACACAGCTGGTGCTGAGGCTGTTATATCAAGGATGAGGAATCTGTGGGAAGAAGGCTCTATTAGAATATGAGAAAAAGGGCATATATTATCAAAACCAGCATGGCCATGTCTTTGTACAGTAGACATCAGATGATTAAAGAAAATCCTGCAAACCCTTTTGCCCTGCATCCTTGGCTCAGGAAAATTAAGGGGATAGTTCTCACTTAGCACCTCACTCAGGGCAGAGGGGGGAATACTTCCCAACACCTCATCCAATCTAAGTCCAGTCTCCCTACATCAATGTCATTTGAGAATGTCAGGAAGGAAATATATGATAATAAAATAGAGGGATTCGGTAAAGATAAGATGTATGCTGTATTGAAATCAAACTCAGTAGTGGAGTACTGCACTGGCTGACCTATTCACAAAGACACTTTAGCTGAAGGTAGTTGAAGTCATGATTGGACAGTAATGCTATGCTGGCTTTTAAAAACAAGCACTGGCAAAGCCAGTTTACAAAGCCAGACCTATTGCTTTTCCAAACAGAGGAACAGGTTCTGAAACAAAATATTTTCGGTGATTTTCACAGTTCTTTTGAAACTATACACTGAACATTATTGCATAATTTCATATTAGTAACAGAGACTAAGCTAGGTGAATAAAGTAGAATTCCAAACAAGTATTGGATAAAACAGAAACTATTAACCTAAGCTACACAACATCGTTAACACAACATATTTGTTTCCTTTGCTTGAAAAGACTTCATAGTTGGGAAAATGGTGGCATCAAGTGCCTGTTAGATGCACGCTGCTGCAGCTGACCAGTGTGGGATGAGGGAAGCGGGGGCACACAAGTTGCAGCCTGAGCCCATCGCTCTGCATCCATCCAATGTACACTTGGGTGAGCGAGTTGACATGTGTCACATTCAACTTATTAGCCAGTGAGGGAGTGTCTCTTAACCCGTCCCTTTCTTATGTTATTTTATAGATATTTGTAAAGCGCAACCATTACCAGCTCAAGCATCATGGGCTAAGAGCAACACTGAAGAAAGGGGAATGGAAGAACGAAAGAGATTTAGCAGATAACAAGAACGTTTTAAGTGCATCCCGGAAAGGTAGATGATCACAGATACCACGAAGAGATAGAGGCAAAGAGTTCCACAGTTAGGCTGAGGCGACCGAGAAAGAGCAGCCCAAAACAGGGGACAGAAATGTGATATGTGGCAGCAGAGTAGAGAGATAGAGGGGTAATGTACAGCTTGAATTGAGTGTGCAGATACTCCAGTCCTATCTTGTAAAAGGCCTGATCTACCATGCAGAGTGCCTTAAACTTGAGACGTTTAGGCACCAGCAGCCAATGCAAGGAACTGAGGATGGTGGAAGCAGAGGAGTGACGTTGAGCCAGAGTGGCCAGTCTGGCCGCAGAGTTTTGCAATTTTTGAAGGCGCTGTAGAAGATAGACGGGTTGGGCAAGATAAAGGGAGCTTCGGTAATCCAGAGAGCCTGATATGAGAGAAGAGAAAATTAAGGGGAGAATGTGAGATGGGAAATAGGACAAGACTTTGAACAAGATGTGAAGTTTAAACTGAATAGATTGGCTTACTGCGCTCACCTGGCCGAGCATGTATAGGGACGCAGACAGTTTAACACCTAGGTCTTTCACCACTGCAGAGGGCTAAGTTCAGCAGGCTAAGAAGCTGCAGACCACGGCAAGCGTTCAGGAGCGGCACCAACAACAAGAACCTCTGTCTTATCCCCATTAAGACAAAGCCATTTTTTACCCATCCAGGGCATGGATCACCGAAAGACAGAATCAACAGCGCTCGGCAGTATAGGGAAGAGCCAGATCAAGATTTGGGTGTCGTCACCATAGGAATAACACTGTAAGCTAAAATAGTGAATGAGTTTAACAATAGGCTGAATATATCTATTGAAGAGAAGAGGAGAGAGTGCAGAACCCTGAGGGGCATAGGAGTTGATATGATATGGCATTTATAACGCGCCTATACCCAAGTGTTCCAAGGAACGACGAGGCAAGGGAGGGTGAACAGAGGGAAGACAGATACAACAATCTCACTAGGCCAGGTGACATTGACATCGTGCAAGTGCAGAGGAAGGGGAAAAGTGCGGGGGAAAGGGGAGGGGGCAGTGCAATACTAGGAACGACAGTAAAAATAAATAGAATAAATAAAAGCAATAAGTAAAAGTGCGGCCATTTGCGGGGGCAAGTGCAAGGGTAAGTGCAGACATCAGGTGTCAAGTGCTGGTAGGGGGCTGTGGGGATACAGAAAACAGTCCCCAAGTGCAGGGGATGCAAGGGAGGCATTTCAGGGGCGCAACTGGTGGGGAGGGCCTGGGCCCGAGATCAGAGGGTAGCCAGGTGACCAGTGCAGTTTCAGTAAGGAGTTCAGCAGAGGAGAGGAGGAGAGAAAGCAGAAGCCAAGAGGAAAGTTTGGAGATGCTTCCGGAACCAGAGATGGTTCTCCTCAAGTTTCAGGAAGGCAGGGAGGCTGTTCCAGAAGGAGGCCCCAGCTGAAGAGAGAGATCTACCACCAACTCGTTGCTTGGAGAAGCTATTGACCCTGAGGCAGTTGGAGGCGGATGAGTGAAGAGCTTGTGAAGGAAGATATTTAGGAAGAGAGAGTTGAAGGTATTGAGACCCCAGAAGGCATGTGGATATGATATTATATGGCATTTATAACGTGTCTATACACAAGTGTTTCAATGTGGACAATGCTGAGGGGTTTGAACTTAATCCTCGCAGCCACTGGGAGTCAGTGCAGAGATTACAGTCCTGGAGAGATACGATTCCTGGGCTTGAGGCCAAGGACAAGTCTCGCAGTCCTGTTCTGGATGAGTTGCAGAGGGCAGAGAGTAGAAGCAGGCAGATTTAGAAAGAGGATGTTGCAGTAGTCCAGCCTAGAGAGAACCAGCGCTCTGGAGACAGTGAGCTTCTGGAGGAAGGAGAGGAAACAAAGAGAGAAGGAGAGTGTGGAGTCAAAGATGACCCAGAGGTTTTTAGCCTCACAGGTGGGAGCAGGAAGAGGGCCAAGAGAGGCCGGCCAGAGAGTGACAGGAAAGGAGGGAGCAGGTGTGCTGATGAGGAGAATCTCAGTCTTACTGGCATTAAGGCAGTGATCATAGGTGGCACACCACTCCTGAATAGCAGTCAGTCAGTCAGAGATGAGAGAAGGAGAAAAAGTGGTGGAGGAGAGCCTGAAAATTAGTTGAGTGTCATCCGCATAGCACTGAAAGTTGGGGCAGAGAGCTGCAATGCGGTGGGCAAGAAGTGCCAGGTATTGGTTGAACAGCCAGGGAGAGAGGTTAGACCCCTGGGGAACACCACAGATAGAGATAGAGATAAGGGAGAGAAAGGACCAAAGTTGGACCTGGGAGAGTCGCTCGGAGAGGAAAGACGTCAGCCAAGCCAGGGCCTGATCGGCGATACCCAGGTTATCACAGAGACGGTTGAGCAGGATGGCATGGTTGACTGTGTCAAAGGCAGAAGATAGGTCAAGTAAGATGAGGACACAGGGGGTGTTGGAATCGAGGTTGGAGAGCAGGTCTTCACGGATGTTCAGGAGAGCAGTTTCTGTACTTCTGGCAGCTCTGAAGCCAGACTTATGGTCATGGAGACAACCAACAGATTCAGTGTGAAGATTAAGCTTGGAGATGGCCAGACTTTCCAGGAGTTTGCCCAGGAAATGAGTGATGCAGAGTGGGCGATAGTTAACCGGGCAGGAGGGGTCAGCTCTGGGTTTTTTAAGAAGAGGGGGTACAAGGGAGTACTTTAGGGGGGAAGGGAAGATTCCAGTGGTGAAGGAGTGGTTGCAGAAGTCAGCCAGAACAGGGGCCAAGGTGTCAATGTGGTCCTTGATGGTTTTGGAGGAATAGGGGTGAACCTGTTTTGACGAGACTTTCATAGATCGTATTTGTCTAGAAAACCACATCTAGGGAGAACAGGGAAAAGGCAGATAGGGAGGGAGGAGAGGTGGCCGAAGAAGAGCCAGAGGAAGTGCAGGGAGAAGAGGAGGCATCAAGGGAGGAAGAGAGAGAGGACAGGATGTCCTGAGTTTTAGAGATGAAATGAGAAGCCAGGGCAGTGCATAGGGCCCGGGAGGGGACAGGAGAGGTAGAGACTGCTGCAGGATTGGCCAGCTCCTTGCAGAGTTTAAAGAGTTTGGCCGAGTTGTTAGATGCTGCAGAGATGCAGACTTGGATATGGGTTCTCTTCTTGGTGCGGACAGAGAGCCGGTATTGCCTGTGGAGCAGGCATAGGCCAGTTTGTCATAGGATGTACCAAAATTATACCTTTTCCCCTCAGCCACCCTGCACTTGTATTTAAGGATGGTGAGGACTGAGTCATACCAGGAGTTGCACTTGGCTTTGGGCTTCAAGCGGATCCTCATGACAGGGGCAAGAACATCGAGAGTATCAGAGATAGCAGGGTGGAGCATTGAGAGGACTGTGTCAGGGTGTGAGTCAGCTAAAGGGAGAGGGGGTGGTGAGAAAGTGGCGGGGAAAGCCTCAACTGACACACGCTTCAAGGGTCAGATAACTGAGAAAGAAGGTGGCAGTGCTGCAGTTGGCTTGGCCTGAGGGGTGGAGAGAGTGGGCTGGGAGGAAAGGAGAAAGTGATCACTCCAGTAGAGAGGAGTGGTGAGAGGGATAGAGAGAGGAAGGTCTGTAGAGATTAGAACATCAAGAGTGTGCCCTGCAGAGTGAGTCATGCCAGAGGGGAGGATAGAGAGTGAGAGAGAGAGAGTCGCAGAGGTCGTGAAATAGTCTAGAGGAGGTGAAGTGAAGGGGGAGGGACATCTTAGCCCTGGAAAAAACCCTGATAAGCTCATTGCATGAGAAATGTATATTGGCTCAAACACAAGTTCTAGCCTAAAGCCTTTCTGCAGCGCGGATGAGCGCAGATGGGATGGACTTTGGTGGGACTTCGGCTTGGAGTAGGTGCGTCCGCTGCGCGTATGGGGGGTGGAACTAAAGGACACATGGAATTGGCAAGAGCCAATCGGTAGCGAGGACCAGGAGAGAGCTAGGAAAGACTTGCGGGTTGTGTGTAAGAGTGAAATTGAAGTAGAATCAGCTCTGCGGGAGGGAGCCCCATGTGAGTGAGAGGGGCCAGGCAACCTTAGGCTGCAGGAGCGGCATACAAGGAACTTACAAAATTAAATTAAAAGTCAAATAAACATATAAAATAATCATAAGATAAAATATGAAAACGAAGCCGAGTGCCAAATAAACGTGGGTAGTCAGACGCCACCGGTCCGGCAGGAGCCTGTAGCCAATAAAAGGAAATAAAAGAATAGATAAATGCGAACAAAGTAAATCAAAGTATTAACACAGAGCGTGGGGCAGCGCTACCACTTCAGTTTGATGTCCCTAAAACTCCCAAACTGACTGACAACTTACCTCTCCCAATAATGTCACAAATAAAAGTTTAACTATGCGTCATTTTTAGATTTTTCAGATATAGACTATGACACTGTCTTTTTCGCATATCCTCTTTCATGTCTGAACCCCTGTTACTGTTCCAGGTTCATGTTTCATTTTTACTACCAATGCGTCACCCGATGGACACGCTGCCGATGGATTGGTTCCATCACCTGTAAATGTATCTTACTATTGTGATTTCTGTTCAAGAAATACAAATGCAAAACATAAAGAACACTTGACACAGAAAGTAGTTGGATGACCTTGAAGTTCTCAAAACAGGAATACAGTTCCGATAGTCCGAGCATGCAGTTCTCCCATCTGCTGCAGTGTATCTTACTTTTGGCAGCATTTGGTGATGTAAACATGTTACATAACTATCCCTCTAACGTAAGTGTGCATCACTTAACACCAATCAAGGGCTTAACCGTCCCTTGGGGCATTCACTCACCAGAATGTCCCCATGTGCGGACAGAATAGCCGATTTTGGTGGTGCTCGCAATATCAAACATGGAAGGTTTCATGTCGCAACCGCAACAATATTTTCTGATGAAAAAGGGTGACACGTGGGAGCATGTGGGAGATTTCTGGCCCAAGACAGAGTTTGGAGAGTAAACTAAAACTCTTCAAAGCAAGTACCTATTCCAATTTTGAATTGACAAGAACTTTGAACAATGGATTTGAAGGAGGAGCCAGTGGAAAATAAAGTTCAAAATGTACACTCTTCGTTCCCAAATGAGCAAAGGAATACAGAAATAATAAAGATGCACTAAATATTTTCATAAAGCAGTTCACGTTTATTGCTAAAATAGTGATTGCACAGCAGGGTTTTATATATTGTCTTACAATAGATACACACAATAAAACACAAAACATTTATAAGCAAGTGACATTGCTAAAAAATAAAGCTCAACATATTTACTCTCTTAAGACTTCTTTGTGTCCCTGTAAAAAGGCTAGCCACCGGCATATTAGATTTTCAAAACAGATTAAATCAAACTGAAAAGAAATTAAAAACGTGAAGATACACATCTTTAAAGTTAAACATCAAGTAAACGGATTAGAAATAGTCATAGTACAGTATGCAAATAGTGCATTGCAAACCATGTCAAGCTTGTCCATATACAAGTAAGGGGCGTAAGCAGTACAAGGATAGTTATCGAGTATACTGGTTTCGACACAGCAAGATGCAAGTACATACCATGAAGATTAAGATGGAAATTCTATGCAACAGTAAATTAAAACCTGAGCCAAGCTTCATTCTGTTTCAAGGACATGCAGCAGTATTTTGATGAATGATACCATTCAGTAATACGTGCACATCTACGCATTTAATTGCTTAATACCTCAATGCAGACGCAATTACACTGATGTATTGTTGCAGACAAGTCGAATCCTGCTTCTACAAAAGCACACAAAGTGGTGAAATGAAATTGTTGCAGAATAATATTGAGTTTGCCAAATTAGACGGTCCAGAGGTTATTGCACACCCTATAAAAGTTCAAATGAACGTTTGCAGCATAGTTAAAACAAATGTAATCCACTCCACTGAAGTAGGACGTGTTCTTCTAAGCGTGTTAACATCTGCCAGATATATGTTAATATGATGATTTGCTTTCTACATCATTCATAGGATGGTGGCTCACTTGGAATACCTTCTTAAAGGCAGAAAGGCTTGAGGCAGAAACGCACATTCGCATCCAATCCCTAAATCAGCCAGCCCTACTCATAAGGGTGGATCAATAAAGCCAGAGAACATTGATTACGGAAACGGACGTGAGAATCCATCCACCAGTTCATAGCTCGAAATGGTCAAATGAAAATTTCATCAGAACTACATACATGTAATTATCAATTCAATACAAGCACCATTTAGACAATCACAATCTCTCTCAGGGAGAGGGAAGGAGGCATTTTACCTGCCTAAGCCTTTGGATACAAATGATGGAGCAAGTGAGAGCTTACAAAATTACTGTCTCAGTGAATACAAAGATGGAGGACTTCAAGCTGGATAGAGAATAGTACACTTATTTAGCACTTCAATATGAAGTAGTACTCTGCTTCCTTTTGCTTGTGGTACATGAAATGTGGCATATCTGACAACTAGGTAAAGTGATGCTGCACCACCAGTGAATGGACCAAACCTCTGTCAGACTTAGATTTGCAATTATCCATATGGAATGTTGGGAGGCTGTACATAAAGCATACTTTGAAGATGGGCATAGGAGGCCGGACATACTTCAGACTTAGCCCATTTAGACAAATGTAACATCAATCCACTGGATACTACCTTTTGTCACTCTGACAGTGACAGAATGCCGTACAGGGTCAACAGGATGCATTCAGAGTCTATCAAGAAATGTATCCAGATAGGAAAATGGGACCTTAAAATGCTGTACGTAAATACAGACTACTTTGTGTTTGCAAGTGAAGGGAGCTATGCTGATATTCTGAACATATAAAAGAGGTGAAAATGAGACCAAAAAAAGATACGGCTCAATTCAGGACTAAACACGTGTAAAAACGTGAAGAGTTTGGAAGATAAACCACACACAGGTTTAAATGGTCTGTTTGATGTCAGAAACGAAGAAAATTAGGTGTAAGCTGTAATTAACATGACACCGGTGATCCTGCTGAGGAGCATATGTATATCAGAGGTATTCTTCTAAATATTACCCCCTTACTAAATAGTGATGTATCTGGCCATGTTAAAAGCAACTCCGACTGATGGAAAAACAGAGAATTTAAACTTACAGAAGATCTATTTTTCTCACCTTTGAGGGCATTAGCAAAGCACAAACATGGCTTTACAAGTCATACCAAGAACAGTATTGAGTGATTAAGGAACACATGTTTTTGATCTGCAGACTTCCAAGCAGAAATATCTTCCTTTAGCTTGTTTAAGAAAAAAATATGATGCCATGCAGACAGAGCTAGCTACTGAGGAAAAAGCTCTGAAATGGGTCCTCGGAACTACTTTCTTTTTCAACTTCGCTCTCCCGTGTGATAAGCAGGACCTTGTGAAAATAATCTAAAACATATGGACAGTTTGTGCCTTTAGATGTAGTTCAATTATTCAATGGTATATCTATATCACTGCAATTATTATGTGTAAATATGGGGATGGGTAAGGGATTGCTATTAAGTATTTGCAAAATATGTAGTTTAAGCGACTGTCTCATTCGTAATATCTGTCAATTGTCTACTGCCAGGAATGTATCTCTTCTTTGGCATCAGTTAAATGGCAAAAGTTTATTTATTAAATGGTACCAAACCTTATGACGGTTTTGCGTGGTGTACAAATGTACACTATCCCTCAACACCTGGCATTGCCATTTTGACTGATGTAGTAAGTTATTCTCAGCTACGAATAACTTACTACAACAGTTCAATATTGTCTATTTACAAACCATTTGCATTTTGATGAAACTTAAACATTTTCATTGTAGTCTAAACAAAAACAATTGTTGTGCCGTTGTGCCTTGTAGAAGATAGAAATGTACTGAACACAATATTAAAATACATCTGATTAAACATACTTACAAATACTCCTGCATATTTGCAGAAACACAACAGAAGTAGGGATACATTTTCTTCTACATTTGCATGTATTCCTACTTTAAACATTAGATCAGTGAACATATTATAGTAGTACTCAACACAGAAAGAGAATAATGCTAATTGCATTTAAAGCCCCAACAAAGTAGATCATGATTCCTCAGCTGTTGCATGCAGGATAGGTGTTATTTCACTTCACAAAGACAGTAGTATAATATTCTCACAACTGGGGCAAGCATGGCACCCAAACAGGGTATTGTACTGGATGCAATGGCTCTTCAAATAATGCTATGACTTTTGTTACCTGTGGAATTTTGGAATTTTTATTTCATTCGGGGACTGGCCCAAACAACATCAGAATTATGTATAAAGTGCAAAGATGCATCTCCACTGGGGTCTCGGCAGCAGATGGGTTGTTTATTCAGAACCAAAACAAAAAAAGATGTGATAAGACTTTATGGAGCTGTCAAAGCCAAGACGTGTTTAATGGCTGGTAGTGAAGTTTTATCACATGACTGTTGAAATGAAAAATAAACTGAATGCCTCAATCATCTAAAATAATGTAACTTTTTTTTTTAATTTAGGAAAATGACTCATTGCTACATTATTTAACTTTAACACATGGGCACATCTGATGGGAAAAATGACAAATGACATATGAAATGAATCCCACTTTTCATCTATGGATTTCATTACTACCAACAAATGTACACATACCATTTGACTACACATTGCACTTCCTCTGTATTTTTATTTACTCGCTACCTTTTATGACACATGCAAAGGAAATCAGAGCTTATAATTCCAACAAAAATTAACTAAGGTGGATTAAGAAATGGAAAACCTACTTTTCTTTGTGCAAGATGCCAATAACATGAGCAAATTGAGTCAGTTGAGGCGAAGAAATTAGACTTTCCAATTTGCGTAGCATTATGCAGCACATGATGATAAATGCTGTATGTAAAAGGTCAAACACATTTCTAAATATTAATATTAGAACAATAAATGAACCATAAGGATAACAAAAAATATATCATAAAACACTTCCTACAATTAAAAGCAAACATTTTGCATTCAAATTGAACTTTAACTATTTCCCAAAGATGGTATGACAATCTAGTCATGGATGTTGCAATATAAGATACAGTGGTATTACGTACATAGGGAACCCGTGTCTTGACTCACTGGAGTGTATGCTTCCAGAAGTCAAGACAGTATTCTGGCCCTTACCCATTAGTCATGATACATGCCATTTCATTCACATATTGGTATGCACATTTGTATACAAATGAATTAGAAATGTTCATGTATTCAATGGAAAATAATTCTAGGTAGTGTACCTATGTTAAGATAGGTCTTATTTTCTGTGCAAAACAATCTATTGTCTGAATAACTAGTATTCAAACCAATGTCATCTTGATTTATACATCATATATATATCCTAGGTACTGTATGGTTAAACTATTATGACACTATCATGAAACACTTATTAGTATGATTCATACTTAATATTGTTAGGCAAGGTTAAAACCTGACCCTCCAAGAACATTTAAGCAAGCAGTTACCTATGGAATGAAACAGTGTAAAATCTTTATACCAGCTGTGGGCAATATATTTTCTAGTTAATTCCCAACCCAAAGAATTATGATGTACATCAGTTGTAAACCGTGGGGTGTGTCTTTCTGGTATAGTGTAACCTATCTTATTTGATATTACCATCTAAGAACCAAAATGCCAATATTAATATGCAGGTCATAATAATTAACTAGTCAACTGCTGTAAAAGGGTCTCTTCTAAAAGGCCATTCCAATTTGTATGTAATATAGATCTTGGGTTTTAACCATAGACTTTTTTCACTTATCCTTCTACTAGTAATAATGTAGCACGAGGATAAATAGTTTTTAAAAAAGCCCATCACTGCTAGGTTTGCACCTTACAGCTGGTATATTTGCAATGTGAACACTTCTACAATAACCTCTAGCATGTAAATATGTGACAAAACGTAAATTATGGAAGATGCACACATATACGCATATTATCCATCCAATACAAAATTGGACCATCTCGTTTTTACACAAGATGACAACTATAACCTACATGCAAAAAGTTTTAAAATAACACATTGTATTCTAGGACATTGTAGGGACAATAAACACTTTTCTAAAAGGATTACAAATCTATATTTGTGACCTTGTACAGGTCTCAAAGCTTTCCTTCTGTTTGCAAAATAGAGCTAAAATACTATTTCACTTATCTGCATTGAAATTTTTTTACAATGAATTCCCTTATTTTTCCCTGTACAATCATATAACTAAATCAGCTGCTAAATACATTTTCAGTTCAGGTTTTTCTTGAGTTTTTAAACTCTACAAAAAAATCATGCTTTTTAAATGGAGACGCATTAAAGGCATGAATTATAAATTCCTGAAAATATTGCACTTGTAGGACAAATACACCTAAAAAGCTCAATAATCAATTACATCCATCAATAAAATATGACTGCAATTACTGGTAAAACATTCAACTAAGGTAAATTATATCCCAAAAGTAACGGATAAAAGCAGCTTTGTGTATCTGTTCATGTAATTAACAGAGGACGGTCAATGTTTTACATGACAATCCCTGAAGTCTCCCTCAGTATTTTACAAAAGATTACAAAACACAGTTGAATTCTGAATCAGTTTTGTCATTTAGAGCTGACTAATCGTTGTGCCCTTGCTTTTCAATTTGTCATGCTTTTCACACAGACGACAATATGCTTGATTACTTTAAGACACCAAAATTCCTAGCCCAACATTTCTTTTTACCACATATAATGGTAAATCCATTGATGTCACTTTAGCATCATAATGTTTATACTTGCATAATGTGCTTGTGGTTTTAAGTGTTTCAGGCTGTTTTAGGAGGGGCAAAGACCTATGAAATCAAACCTCACTTTATGACCGACATTTCTTCTGACCAATCCTTACTTACCATATGACTTTTCATTCCACTTTCGTAAAATCTTTGCTTTCACTCTACTTTTTACTAGACTAAAAGTGCATCGGAACTATTGAAATTACAATTCACTTCTGCCGATTCAGAAATGGAAAGGCTGATACTATAAGAGCATGAGTAAGCAAACTGAAAAAGTTGAAGAAAAGAATCAACAGTTTCCAAATTCTTTGTGCAGAATATGCTGATAAATGAAAATCTAACTGAAATCATGTTAATCGAGCAATGGGGCTCAAGATGGCAATAAGAGGAGCTAAGTAAGTTCCCAAAAAAGAAAATACCTGAACTTTCTCTTAAATGCAACTATTCCCAAAGATTTGTACCATACCATCTAAGAACTTTGTGTAACAGAGAAAGCTGCATACCAGGTGCAACAAACAAAAACCTAGAGAATCAAAGCACATATTGGGACAGGAGAGAACATTCAAGCTATCCGGTGTAGAAATGACATGCAAGGGAAACTTGTTTTTCTTAAAATAATCTTAATAGAGTTTTTGTTGTATGCCACTATGCTTAGTGCAGTGAACAGATTCCACTTGACAAAAGAGCATGTGGAAGCACCTTGGAGGAAAAGAGCCTCTGAGGTCCAAAGGAACAAAGCAATATCAGGCATTGTTTGATCTATAGTGAATAATCGGAATAGTACTAGTTCTAATCTTTACATTTGAAATGTCTCACAACTAGGAAAAGAGTGCACGATGAAAAGTAAACAAAGCTTTGCCAATCAGGCGGAAGCTAATATTCATAAGAATACATTATCTCAGTTTAAATAGAGCCTACAACTTAACAGAATGTTCAGAAGAATCCTTTGGTAGTTTTTTTTAAACACTGAGTAATAATTAAACAGTCACTCTCTATAAGCGGCACCATTATAAAACATAGCAAAGGGAGGGCAAAATAATGTTCAATCTAACCATTTTGATGCCTTGATCATTCATAAAGTTCCTGGGGTTCACTTTGCTTAGTACACAACCATCAGCCACGCTCAAAATAATATGGCACTACCACAGTGTTTCTAATAGTGTCCCCACCTGTAAAGGGCTTCAGTAACATACCATGCAGGACAGAAACAACAATTGTGATTACCCAGTCCAGGTCTTCACTAATAAAAAGAGTAGGAAATTTACAAAGATTATCAAGGTTGCAAAATATGTTGTGCAATGTTTTTTGGGTGCAGAAACTGCAGGTAAACGTGAAGAATACACAGCATGAACAAGAAAGATGCCAGCATGACTCATTCAGAGACATATCTATGTGTCGAGTTACTTGCTGTAAATTTTACACAGAGACGCGATCCTTCAAAGCAACATGGCATCAGAAAAAGGGAACTCAACTTCGGTTTCATTGGTTTACAAATAGATTGACAACATTTCTTCAAATTATATGAAATATCACTGTTCAAAGAAATCACCATAACAATGTAAAATTAAAAAAATAAAACTGAGAAGTCTTTGATTGGTTAAAAAAAACAAAGATAAAAAATACCATTTAGAGAACAAAATGGGAAGCCAACGTAAATCTCAATATTAAAAGTTGTTGCTGGAGAAAAGAGTGCAAACATTATCCAGCTCCCTATATCTCCTAGTTCAGAATATACAGTACAAATGGCTCTTCTCATTTGAGTAAAACCTAGTGGTAGTTTTTGCCCATCATAGTCTATACAAGTTGCCATCACAGGCAGAGAGACACATTCAAATTAAATACTTTAAAAAGTCAAATTAAATATAACAATAGGTTGAAATTTGAACAACAATCGAAGCTTGATGATCAATGATCCTTACAAATTTGATTTAGTGAAGCATTATATGTTTAACACCATTTCAGTTGGATTCTTGGATTTTAATCCAGATGTACAGGTGTTGCTCAAATGTACTCAATACACACAAAGATCTGGGAACTTCATCTCGTAGACTGGAACAGAATGGTACTGAGCATGTCCTGCTGTGATGGTCATTGTACCCGAAGGGCTAGGAGGAGGTCTGTGGAAAGAAAGCACTCAATGTCATTTCAGATGTTAACTATAAATGTTACATTTAGTTGCAGAGAGAAAAGGAGCATGGAAGGTCACATGTTAGCACTGTTTTATGGTGGCAAACATTAACATCTTCAAAGCATTGTTCTTGAATCCCAATCTATTTAGATATCCAGAAGACTGCTGAGATGAGCTCTACATAACTTAGTAAATACTAACATGTGTACAAAAGAGACATCCCCTATGGATACCCTCTTTTCAGAATAAGCATCTTTTTCTTTCATTGACAGGGGTTATCTACCTGTGAGAAAGATTGTATAACTGATGGTACTGGAGAGGATGTACTCCCACTTCTATTTGATTTCTCGCTCCCCATTCATGTACTGCAATGTGTATTTGTATTTTATTTATTTAGCGCTTTACGCCAAAGTGCTGAACAGAATTATTTACAAAACGCAACTGTAGAATGACATGTAGACACAAAATTAAGAACCAAGCAGATGGCCTTTAAGATCAGAGTGGAACAAGGGATAGCAAGACAAAGGGCAGGAGTCAGTTCCAATGTAAAGGGGCAAAGAGAGAATGAGCAAAAGTGGGAATGGGCAGAGGGAGGGCGGGTTACAGTAAAGAGAAATAGAGACTGAGAAAGATGAGAGCGAGGTGGAGAATAGAATGAAATCAGGGATGAAAGATATGTGGGTGCTAGGTTGTTAAGGGACGTTAGGACACTGCAAAGAAAGTTGAATTTAAGATGAGAGTGAAAAGGCAAGCAAAAGAGGGAAGGAAAAGCAGATGGAATAGAATCACAAGGGGAGAGTGAACACAGAAGACGAATAGCCGAATTATAGATTTTAAGCAACTTAAAAGCAGCAGGGAGACGAAAAAGAAGGGAAGAGCAGTAGAAGAGCCTGGCAAAAATAACAGAGGTGATTAGGAGCTTGGTTGCATGAAATGCAAGATAAGGTTGTGCTTTCCATATATTAAAAAGATGAAACCTGCAGAAATGAGAGAGCTATGGAGGGCAAAGGAGAGAGAGAAGTCTGTGATCACCAAGGTTATAGGCATAAGCAGAGATAGAAAGGTGGAAGAAAATACATTGAAGCAGGAGGCAAAGGGGGAGGAAATTAATAGTTACTCACCGTAGTGACTATCGTAGTCGATAGTCCCCTTTCCTCCATACTGTATGGGCGTCCCTCGTGAGGGACGGGAGGCGGAACCTTTTTTCACCAGAAATATCTTCCTTGCCTTTAAATTTAGAGGCGCGTGGGGGCGTGGCCCTCGGAGCATGCAGTTGCCTGTCTCCACCCTCCTCAGTCCCCATTGATGCGTCGATAATATTCAGAATTGCCTAATGACACCAGTATTATTTTGGGGGGGAGGGGAGGATGGTGGGACATATGGAGGAAAGGGGACTATGGACTAAAGGTACGTTAGTCACTACGGTGAATAACTATTAATTACTCTTTTGTCCCGTCCCCTTTCCTCCATACTGTATGGGCCATTACAACTGAGTGTAGCCCCAGGGTGGAGAGGAGACCCTCCTTAAGAAGAACAAGTTACTTTTCGACTGGATGTTCCTCCAACGTATTCCTCATCTTTGACATGTAATGTCCACAGCTGTGCTGCTGCTTCGGAAATGTTTTCGGCAAAGAGCGCCCTGTGTAGATCACGTCGGTTCGATGTCCCTCGAAGGCCTCCGTCAAGGGTGATGCCATCAGATGGTATAAGTAGCACGCATGTCGCCCGTAGCCTCAGTTCATGTCTTTCTCCCTCTCATCGTGTAGGCCACGTGCCCACAATACAGCTCTGACTGCATTTAGCCTTGCTGGAACGAAAGCTGTAATAGCATGGGAACTTCTTCACAGGGGTAGGCTGGGAGAGCGATAAGGAATATGTTGGAGGAACATCCAGTCGAAAGAACGTTACCAGTTGGTAAGTAACTTGTTCTTCGAATGGATTGTGTCCTCCAACGTATTCCTCACCTTTGACAGACTCCCAAAGCAGTTATCCAAGTAGGGAGAAGAATTTAGATATACCCAATTAAATGGCAGAGTAAGGGACAGCCTTCCCAAAGGCGACATCCTAAATATGCGACGTATCCAGTGAATAATGCTTAACAAACGTGTGTATGGAAGACCATGTAGCAGCATCACAGATATTCTTTACAGCAACACCCCTCTGTAGGACGGTCGATGTAGCAATGCCCCTGGTGGAATAAGCCCTCAAGAGGGTCTTTGCCAGCCAGTCTATAGCATTCAGAAATTGTAAGGATGATCCACCTAGACAAGGTCTGTTTAGAAACAGCCTGGCCCAATCTGCGACCAGTGTACCCCACAAAGAGCTGGTTGTCCACTCTCACTTTGGACAGTCTGGAAAGGTAGAAGCGCAACACCCTCCTCGGATCCAACCTATGTAGCCGTTCCTCTTACTTGCTAGGATGCAGAGGAGGATAGAAGGCGGGTAGCACAACCTTCTGACTTAAGTGAAAGTCAGAAACTACCTTAGGTAGGAAGGAAGGAAGGACATACTCTTAAGACAACTCTGACCTTGTGGAAAATAGTAAAGGGTGGCTTAGAAGAAAGTGCCTGCAACTCGCTCACTCTTCGAGCAGATGTTGTCGCCTCCAAGAAAACAGTCTTAAAGGTTAACAACCTCAATGGACAGGAGTGCAAAGGTTCAAATGGAGAACCCATCAAAAACTTGAAGACCAGGTTAAGGCCCCAGACCGGCACCTGAAAAGGTGACGGCGGGAACACATTTGTGAGTCCTTTTAGAAACTGCGTGACCAGTGGGATCTTAAAATAGGAGCATTCTTCAAATGAGCACCTAAATATGGACAGCGCTGCTAGGTAACCTTTAATGGTTCCCACATGAAGACCACTGTGGGCTAAAGAAAGCAAAAAGGAGAGAACCTCCAGAATTGAACACTAAAAAGGATCAACATTCTGTCCTCTGCACCAGTTGCAAAACTTACGCCAACGGTACATGGACTTTTTTGCTGGACGTCTGGCCGAAAGCAACACCTCCATTACGTCATCTGAGTAGGTCCCAATCCTTATATTTCAACCTTTCAGAAACCATGCGTGAAGGTTGAGAGTCTTGACCTGTGGATGGAGAACCTGACCTTCCTCTCACGAGAGAAGATCCCTCTCTTTGGGGAAGACGCATTGGATGACAGATGGACATTTCGAAGGGATTGTGTCCTCCGACGTATTCCTCATCTTAGATATCTCCTTCCAGCTCTGCTGGCCTCGGACAATTTTTTCTCTCTAGAGGGCGCTGCGCGTTGACATCCTTCGAGTCGATGTCCCTCGACAGCCGCCGCATCGACGCCGACGTCATCCTGGCTATAAAGGCCGTGCGCAGCGCCCGTTGCTCAGTTCCGTTTTTCCGCGCGTACTCAGTGCCTCGGAATACCGTTGCTCAGTTTTGTCAGGTTAAACCTATTTACCTCGAGTTATTCGATCCGTACTCGATGGCTTCTTCGTCGGAACCGACAACTCCTCGATCCGGCTTCAAAAAATGCCGAGATTGTGGGAAAAAGATGTCGCTGACTGACCCTCACAGAGTTTGTCTGTGGTGTTTGGGAGCTGAACACCATTGTTCGGAGTGCGAGGACTGTATGTCCATGACAGCTAAGGCCCTGAAGGAGCGTAGGGGGAAGCTGGAGAAAGGTAAGACTTTAAAAGCTTCTTCTTCGTCGACGAAGTCGAGACATTCGTCTCCTCGTCACCATTCGCGCTCCAGATCTCGGAGTGGGTCTCATCACTCCTCGAGATCGAAGCACTCGAAGAGGAGACGTCGAAGATCCCCTTCTCCGTCTTCCTCTTCCTCTGTTTCGCCAAAGAGAATCCCGTGCCCCACGAAACATAGTTCCCGGGCTGAATGGGAGGAATTCCGCAAAAATATGATGAGCGTCTTCGAGAAAGCGGCCTCGACCCCCTCGAAGACTGCCGAGAGCGATGCTCTGGTCGGAAGACCCGAAGGTCAAAAACGCTGCGAGTCGCAGTACCCGGCCAAGGAAACTTCTCAAGCGCGTCACGAACCCTCGAGCAGGACTATGACCTCCAAACCTTCCTCGAAGGTTCCGTCGACGAAAGTTCCGTCGACGTCGATGTCTTCGACGCCGTTGTCGAAGGGACCTTCGACACACGAGTCTGTCGACTCGACGCCAGCTTCGACACCGGTGTCGACACCAAGAAAAGTCACGGTTACGACACACCCAGTGTCTATCCCCAGGTCCTTGACGTCGATGGCTTCGAGATTGTCGAGTAGAATCCCAATTCTGTCGAGGTCTTCGAGGCCTCCGCCTTTGTTTTCGACGCCACGCTCGAAGCCTTCGACGTCGGCGTCAACGACATCGACGTTTT
This sequence comes from Ambystoma mexicanum, assembly GCF_040938575.1. Classification (NCBI taxonomy): domain Eukaryota; kingdom Metazoa; phylum Chordata; class Amphibia; order Caudata; family Ambystomatidae; genus Ambystoma; species Ambystoma mexicanum. Next base: position 1,131,484,528 of record NC_090933.1, on the reverse strand, counting down.
CGAGGCCGATTATGACAAGTTTGGCACCCTCTGCCTTGGAAATGGGGTTTACACCCTTTATGAGTTCAGAACAATTGAGAACTATGTCCTCAATATTGGAAGAGGGTGAATTGTCTGAACAGGAAGACACATTTCAGTTGCAGGGACCTGTAACCCCAATTAGAGAGGAATTTTCCTCTGAAGAACGCAGGTTAAAGGATCTTCATGATTCCTTACATGCGGCAAGTGGGTTAGACACCTCCCCTGAGGTGGAGTTTGCTAGGCCAGACCCGGGGGAGCATGCTGAAACCCCCTATAGAGCCTTAATGGGCAGGATCACAGAGTTTATGGGGTGGTCTGCACCTTCACAATCTTTCCAACATGATGACCTCACGGATATTCTTGACAAAGGCCCACAGGAGGATCCTGTGGTGCCTTTTCATAAAGCTCTTCAGAGGAAGATCATGACAAACTGGGAAACCCCAGATGTCGTACCAGCAGTAAATAAAAAACTGTCTACAAAGTACAGGGTATCCTCTACAGACCCAGAGTTTTTGTCTAAACACCCATCCCCAGAAAGTCTGGTGGTACAGGCAGCATCCTCTACCGATGTCAAGACGGCTTATCCTACCGTCCCACAGGACAGGGACGATAAAAAAATATGATGCTATGGCAAAGAAAGTCTTTTCGGCATGTAGCATGGCGTTAAAATCTGTTAATGCTACTTGCACCCTTGCTAGATTCAGCCATACACTTTGGGAGTGTGCTTCTACAGCAGCTGACCGCATCCCGGAGGGAGAAGAAAGGGATGCATTCCTGAATATTATACAGGACGGTAAAGACGCTATGTGCGAATCCCTCCAGACGGGCATTGATTCGGCTGACAGTATCAGCAGAGCAATGGCGGCAAGTACAACAACCAGGAGATTCGCTTGGTTGAGAAAGTCTGGTTTTGCCCCAGATGTGCAAGCCAGGCTCTTGAACATGCCATTCGATGGCTCTTCTTTGTTCGGGAAAAAGGCGGATGACAGTTTAGAGAAACTGCAAACTTCAAAAGCAGCACCAAAATCCCTAGGAGCTGCAATCCGTCAGACACCTTTTCGTCCCACAGGAACCTCTGCGAGGGGCAAGTCCTTTCGCTTCTACTCCGCATTCGGAAGAGGTAGAGGTCGACCGGCTCAAAGGGGACAAAGAAGAACTACCCGAGGTGGACGAGGTAGATATTCAAAAGCCGCAGCAACAGCAGGTGCCTCTTTACCATCGGCATCTGCATCAGCCGCCCCAAAACCACTCTGAGGACTTCCCTCACAGGACACCTGTAGGAGCCCGGTTGACTCAACATCTGGCGGTATGGCAGGCTATCACGTCAGATGCTTGGGCATTGGAAACAGTTGCCCAAGGTTACTGCCTACCTTTCCTACGTATACCTCAGAGACATCCACCGGGGATCAGCTCTCAGAAAGCTCCAGATCCGCTCCTCTTGCAGGAAATTTTAGACCTGCTAGAGAAAGGTGCCATAGAACCGGTACCTGTAGCGGAGAGGAACAAGGGCTGGTACTCCCCTTACTTTCTCATTCCGAAGAAAGACGGAGGACTGAGACCCATCTTGGACTTGCGAGAATTGAACAAATTCCTCAGGAAAGACAAATTCAAGATGGTCCCTCTTTCTCAGATCCTCCAGGCCCTTCAGTTCCAGGACTGGTTGGTATCTCTGGACCTTCAGGACGCTTATTTCCATGTGCCTATCCATCTCAAACACAGGAAATACCTGAGGTTCGCAATTGGCAACTCTCACTATCAATTTTGAGTGCTGCCATTTGGGCTGACCTCCGCCCCGAGGGTCTTCACCAAGTTAATGTTGGTAGTGGCGGCAAGTCTAAGGAGGGAAGGGATTCACGTCTACCCCTACCTGGACGATTGGTTGATCAAGGCTGTTTCTTCGGAACAAGCTCAGATCCAGCTAAATCACGTGTGCCACTCCCTTCACAGACTGGGCTTCTCCCTCAATTTAAAGAAGTCACAAATGATACCATCGCAGAGACTCCAGTTCATAGGAGCGATCCTGGACACTTCCCTGGGAAAAGCCTCGCCACCAGAGGTGAGGGCTCAAGATATTCTACAGATGGTTACCAAGTTCCAACATGCCCAACATCTCCCAGCCTTCGACTTTTTGAGGTTGCTAGGCCTCATGGCATCCTGCATTTTCCTAGTGCCAGAGGCTCGCCTGAGAATGAGATCCCTCCAGTGGGCACTGAGGACTCAGTGGTCACAATTCTCAGGGAGAATGACAGATCTTCTTCAGGTTCCCGACAGAGTAGCTCGAGACCTTCAGTGGTGGGCCTGTCAGGAGAACATTCTGAAAGGAGAACAGTTTTGGCAACCTTGGCGGGAGATAACAGTAGTCAGGGATGCCTCACTCACGGGGTGGGGAGCCCACGCCAACGACTTGACCATCAGCGGTCGTTGGTCTCCATCGGAATCCAGACTACATATCAACCAGTTAGAGCTGAGAGCCATCAGACTTGCGCTGAAGGCGTTCCTGCCAGCTGTACAAGGGAAAAACGTCCTGATAATGACGGACAACACGGTGGCCATGCATTACCTCAACAAAAGAGGAGGCGTAGGATCACTACCCCTGTGCAGAGAGGCGATGCAGCTCTGGTTTTGGGCAATCCAAGAAGGAATCTCTCTATCGGCAGTTCACCTAGCCGGAGAGAAGAACTTGACAGCGGACGCTCTGAGCAGGCAGAGCACAGTCTCCCACGAGTGGGAGCTAGCTCAGGAAGTCCTTCAAGAGATCTTCGCCCTTTGGGGAACCTCTCAGGTAGATCTGTTCGCCACCAGCCTCAACAGGAAATGCGATCTGTTCTGCTCAAGGGAATTTCCCCCGAGAGGAGCTCTGGGAGACGCGTTCATAGTGGACTGGGAGTTTCCGCTTCTGTACGCGTTCCCACCGGTCCCTGTCATTCCTCAAATGATCAGGAGGTTGAGAAGATTCCGGAGAACCATGATCCTAATTGCCCCGGATTGGGCCAGGAGAACCTTCTGGACTTGTCCATCTGCCCTCCAATTCGACTTCCACTCAGAGAGAACCTACTCTCACAGAAGGGAGGTCAGGTTCTCCATCCAGACATCAAAACCCTCAACCTTCACGCTTGGCTTCTGAAAGGCTGAGGTACAAGGATTGGGACCTCCCTGATGATGTTATGGAGGTGGTGCTTTCGGCAAGGAGGCCAGCAACAAAGTCTTTATACCGCTGCCGTTGGATTTTGCAGCTGGTGTAGAGAACAGAATATCGACCCTTTTTCATGTGGTACACCAATGGTTTTGTCCTTCCTACTATATTTGGCAAATTCAGGCCTTCAAGTTGGCACCATTAAGGGCTATCTCGCAGCGCTATCCATCTTTAAGCGCACTGCGGAAGAACCATCCTTTTTCAAGTTACCCTTGGTAATACAATTTCTTAAGGGGTTAACCAATGTTTATCCCCCAAGACCATTCCAAGTTCCCCTATGGGATTTAAACTTAGTCCTAACTTTCCTGATGGGCACACCTTTCGAACCACTCCATTCTTGTTTGTTAAGATTCCTTACCCTTAATAGCACTTACATCTGCTAGAAGGGTGAGCGAATTACAAGCTCTTTCTTGTAAACCCCCTCACACTATCTTTCACAAAGACAAAGTTGTCCTGCAAGTGAAGCCTAATTTCCTCCCAAAGGTGGTTTCTGAATTCCATATCACTCAGAAGATTACCCTACCATCTTTCTATCCTCCTCCTCACCCGGGGAAAGAGGAAGAGAGGTTACACAGGCTAGACCCTAGAAGGGCTTTAAGTTTTTACATCAGTAGACTAGCCAGGATAAGACAGGCAGACCAGCTGTTTGTAGGTTACACAGGTCACAAGCTGGGGTTACCAATAACTAAGCAGACCATTTCCAGATGGATCATTCTAGCCATTCTGGAATGTTATAAATTGGCAGGAAAAGAGCCCCCTTAAAAACCTTAGGGCTCATTCGACCAGAGGTATTGCAGCTTCATCGGCCCTCAAAAGAGGTGTGCCGGTTAAAGACATCTGTGCGGCCGCTACATGGTCGTCTGTCCATACCTTTACATGATTTTACAATTTGGATTCCTCCTCCAGTCAAGAGACTAGGTTTGGAAGGGCTGTACTGCATTCTATTCATTAATAGAAGACAGCATGAAGTCAGTACTCCCTCCTCCAATAATAGAATACTGCTATGGGAGCATATCTAAGATGAGGAATACGTCGGAGGACACAATCCCTTCGAAGAACAAGTTACTTCTTACCTTGTAACGTTCTTTCGACGGGATGTTCCTCATCGACCCTCCCATCCATCCCCGCAGTTCTACTTCCCTTGTTGTTGCAGCTTACGCTCCTTCAGGGTGATTAGTTTAGTCCAGAAAGCATTATTGTGGGCTACAAAACGGAACTGAGCAACGGGCGCTGCGCGCGGCCTTTATAGCCAGGATAACGTCGGCGTCCATGCGGCGGCTGTCGAGGGACATCGACTCGAAGGACGACGCGCAGCGCCCTCTAGAGAGAAATTTTTTTCCGAGGCCAGCAGAGCTGGAAGGAGATATCTAAGATGAGGAATACGTCGGAGGAACATCCTGTCGAAAGAACGTTACAAGGCAAGAAGTAACTTGTTCTTATAGAAGGTCCGGGTACCACAGTCTCCTGGCCCAATCCAGAGCAATAAGGATCATGTGGGTCCCAAACCTACGTAACCTCCTTAGAACTTGAGGAATGACTGGGATCAGAGGAAACACGTACAGAAGCAGATATGACCAATCCACGACGAACACGGCTCCTAGAGCTCCTCTCAGAGGAAATTCCCTTGAGCAGTACCTCTCGCACTTCCGGTTGGTACCGGTCACAAACAGATCCACCTGCAGGGTTCCCCAAAGGGCAGATCCCTCTTGAAGGACTCCCTGAGCTACCTGCTCAGAGCTTCCGCCGCTGTGTTCTCCTCTCGGGCTAGATGCACCACCGCTAGGGAGAATCCTTCTTGGATTGCCGAGAACCAGAGCTGCATCGCCTCTCTGCACAGTGGAAGCAACCCTACACCTCCTGTTTTGTTGAGGTAATACATGGCCACTGTGTTGTCTGTCATTATCAGGAACTTCATACCCCGTACAGATGGCCTTCAGTGCCAGCCTGATTTCTCTCAGCTCCAAAAGATTGATATGTAGTTTAGACTCCGATGGAAACCAACGAACGATGTTGTTCAAATAGTTGGCGTGAGCCCCCCCACCATGTGAGGGATGCGTCCGCCACTACAGTTAACCCCAGCCACGGCTGCCGAAAAGGATCTCCTTTCAATATATTTCCTTCTTAAGCCCACCACAGAAGATCCTATGAGACCCGGATCGGAATCCGAAGGAGATCCGACATCTTGCCTGAGAATTGAGGTTGCGTCCTGAGAGCCCATTGAAGGGATCTCATCCTCAGTCGGGCCTCTGGCATCAGAAAAATGCAGGATGTCATGAGGCCGAGCAACCTTCAGAATTCGAAAGCAGGAAGACTCTGGGCATGTTGAAATTTGGACAATGTGTTGAGCCCTCTCCTTGAGTGGCGAGCACATCCCCAAGGACATGTCCAACACAGCCCGATGTACTGGAGCTGTTGGGAAGATGTCATATGTGACTTCTTGAAATTGAGGGATAAGCCCAGTTTGTGAAGGGAGTGGCAGGTGAGGTTGAGATGATCCAAGGCTTGTTCCGGAGAATGCACACTGATCAGCCAATCATCCAGGTAGGGGTAGACATGAATCCCTCTTCTCCTGAGATGCACTGCCACCACCATCATGAGCTTAGTGAAGACCCTCGGGGTGGAGGCCAACCCGAATGGCAGGACCCGAAACTGATAGTGCGAGACGCCAACTGCGAACCTCAGGTACTTCCTGTGCTTGAGATGGATCAGCACATGAAAATAAGCATCCTGTAGGTCCAATGACTCAACCAATCCTGAAGCTGGAGGGCCTGAAGGATCTGAGAAAGAGTGACCATCTTCAACTTGTCCTTCCTGAGGAACTTGTTCAAGCATCACTTGTTCAAGCATCGTAAATCCAAGAAGGGTCTCAGTCCTTCTTGAGAATCAAAAAATATGGGGAATACCAACCCTTGTTCCTCTCCGCCACAGGCACTGGTTTTATAGCGCCTTTCTCTAGCAGGGTCAATATCTCATACACAAGGATCGGATCTGGAATCTTCAAAGAGTGCTTCCCCGGTGGATTGTAATGAGGCCGTCGTAGAAAAGGTAGGTAGTAGCCATGGGCTATTGTTTCCAGAGCCCACGCATCTGAAGTAATGGCTCGCCACTCTTCTAGATGCTGAGACAGCCTGCCTCCTAACGGTGAAAAGTAACTCAAGGCCTCAGAGCAGTTTTGAAGCGGCTGCAGCAGTGCTGGATGGCAAAGAAGCTGCTGCTTGAGCGGCTTTGGCTCCTCTACCTCGTCCACCACGAGGAAACTTACGTTGGCCCCTTTAACTGGCCATTCATCTCGCCATTCCAAATGAGGAGTAGAAGTGAAAAGATCCACCCCTCCATTGTTGTCCCCTAGGACGAAAAGGCTGAGGTTGTCTAACAGCAGCACCCAATGATGTCGCAGCTGCTTTAAAGGTCTGCAACCTCTCAAGGCTCTCGTCAGCCTTGCTGCCAAACAGATGAGACCCATTCAAAGGGCATTTTGAGAAAACGAGCCTGTACATCTGGGGCAAACACGGACTTCCTCAACCACGCAAACCTGCGCATCACGGTGCTCGTAGTCATGGACCTGCTGACACTATCCGTAGTATCCAACCCAGACTGAAGGAATTCACACATGACATCCTTGCCATCCTGAACAATAGTCAGAAAGCCATCCCTTTCTTCCCCTTCGGGAATAGGCTCAGCCGCTAACGAAATGCAATTCCACAGTGTGCGCAAAAACTTTGCTAAAGCACAAGTAGAGTTGGCTGATTTTAACGCCATACTCCCAGCAGAAAAAAAATTGCGTGCATAGTCATCCATAAGCTTATCGTCCCTATAAGGAGAGATTGTAGGGTGCGCCACCTGCTTACAGGTAGCCATGGCTGCCTGGACCACCAAACTCTCCGGAGTGGGGTGTGTGGACAAGTAGTTGGGGTTGCTACTGGATGGGCGGTATTTCTTCGTCAGACTTTTTCACCGCCGGATTAGCCTACGGGGCGCTCCAATTTGCAGCCACCAAATTATCTGTAAGACCATCGTGCTCAAATTGCACAGAAGGCTTGGACCAGCCCAGACACTCCTCAACTCTAGACATGAGGCTTTGATATGAGGAGTCAGCATGCTCCCCTGGGTCTGGCTTGCTGAACTCCAGCTCAGGGGAAGTGTCAATACCACTGGCATTGTGCAAGGTTTCACAAAGATTCTCCATCCGACTCTCCTCTGAAATGAGGCAATCAGGAACATTAGGGGTCCCATACTGGAGACCAAATGGGAACATCCTCATCAGAGTGTTCCTCCTCCTCATAAATGTCAGTGAGGGACTTAAAAAAATCCTTCCTCGGGCGAGGAGTGAATCTTTTTTCAGCTACAGGCCTTAAAGATTTAGCAGTAGCCTTCCTTGGAGGGTCCACTTGCACAGGGACATTCACTGGCAGCATTGACACCAAAGGCGTCGACGGCTCCGAAGGCGTCTACTTCGACAATGGCGTCAACAGCATTGAGGGCCCGACAGGGGTTGAAGACCCGACAGGCGCTCCCAACGGGCATGGCGCTGATGGCATCAATGCCTTCAAGGTCGTCGAAGGCTTCGCCGGTTTGGCCAGAGACAAAGACCTTGACCTTGGATTGGCACATCTCGAGTGATCTTTCAATGCCTTGTCCGAACGGGGCAGCGAAGGCTCCCAGTGTTTATCACGCTATTTAGCCGGGCTCGAAGGCGTGTGAGTAGCCGGCCGAGAACGTTCCTTGCCGGCTTCATCAGAAGGCGCGGGCGGAACAGTTCATTGTTTATCAAACATTTTCATCATTGCCACCTGGAAAGCATCCCACTCCGCCGGGGTCGATGACTTGGACGGGCATACCATCTTTTTTGGGGAGGTGTCCGACGAAGACGACGAGGAAGGCGACCGAAGGGGCTGTTTCCTAGAACGCCTCGATGAGGACAAGTGGCGGGAACCACTCCTAGAACGTGACCGTTGGACTTCTTCCTCCGAGGAGAGTCACCTCTCGACTCATCGGTTGAAAGTCCAGCAGGCCGGGATTTACAGGGCTTGGACACCTTGCCTACCTTCAGTTTCCCCTTTTGTTTTTGCAAGGCCTTAGCAGTCAACGACTGACACTTGGAACAGTCGTCCATATCGTGGCTCTCGCCGATAAACAGACAAATCCAATGCGGATCTGTGATCAACATATTCGAGCCGCAATCCCGACACTTCTTAAATCCAGAGGGGTTTAAGATTAAGACATAATCGTAGCTTCACAAGAAGCACGAGGCACAGCAAGTTTTCAACAAAGCGAACATGCTTGCGGAAAAAACTGAACTGGGGCTAATGGCCCCGTGCGTGCTACTTAGAACATCTGATGACATCACCCTCGACGAAGGCCTTCGAGGGACATCGACCCAATGCAAGGCGCCCTCTGCAGGAAAGATTTCCGAAACAGCATAGCTGTGGACATTAAATGTCAAAGATGAGGAATACGTTGGAGGACACAATCCATTCGAAAACAGGTTTCTTAGAACCGCCTGTCCGAACGCCACGTCTGACCTAGAGGCGGCGTCCAAACAGTAGTGTTTACAGAAAGCCGAAGGGGTGGTCCAGGTAGCCGCCCTGCTGATGACCTGCCACGGCACACACTGTTGCAACGCAATGGCCGCAGCCTTGGCTCTGACCGCATGGGCATGCAAGTTAGCTGGCACTGGTTTGTGCTGCCCCTCATAGGCGTCCTTCATGGCCGCGACCATCCACCTTGCTATGGAGGACTTGGAGGCCTGAAAACCAAGCCTTGACCCCCCAAAAGTGACAAGGCGTCTGACTTGCAGAAGCCCTTGGTCCTGTCCAGGTATTGTGAAAGGTGGTGTACGGTTCTGAAGCCAATAGAGCCTGGATCTCGTTGACTCTGTGAGCTGAGGTGAGGCCCACGAGCAGAGCTGTCTTTATGGTGACCAGCCTGATGTCCGTAGACATCATTGGCTTTATTGGATTTATTTATTATTTAAAAAGGTTTGTGCGCCAAGGCGCCCAACACAACATTAAGGTCCCACACCAGGTGTGGTTTCCTTATAAGCGGGTAAAGCCTGTGGAGGCCTGCTAGATGTCGCTTGACCACCGGGTTGGAGGAGGAGAAGAGGCCCTCCTCTGAATTCCCGTATGCCCCTACGGCTGCCAGATCGGTGCGGCATGTATCCACCAGTACGCCGGAGTGGGCGAGGTGTGCCGAAAAGGAGAGCACGTCGTCCAAGGTGCACTTAAGAGGGTCGATCTCCCTAGAGTCGGCTCAATGACAGAATCTAGACCATTTACTCTTATATTGGCTCCTAGTAGCCTTGCTTCTAAGCGCCCTGGATGATCTCTAGGTTAGCCTGAGATAGGCTCAAGTGTTTCAGCGTGACCTGCTCAGGAACCACGTTGCGAGGGCTAGCTTGTGAGGAGCAGGTTGGAGTCCCCTGCCCCCCCTCCTGTGGCAGGAGAGGAGCTGGTCCCAGCGGTAGGTGAATGGGTGGTCTGTCCGATAGGCTGAGTAGCTCGGAGAACAACGGCCTCGCCGGCCACCATGGAGCTATCAAGATGATGCCGGGATTCCTTTATCTTGCATATCACCCTATGGACCAGAGGTGTGGGCGGGAAGGCGTATGCCGTCATGCCGTTTCATTGTATCTGGAATACATCGCCCAGGGAGCCAGAGTCCTGCCCCTGCCAGGAGGCAAACTGCTGGCATTTCCTGTTGTCCCAGGGGATAAACAGATCCAGCTGGGGGAGGCCCTACCTGGATGAGCCCCCGCCTGAGGAAGATCTCCTCCAGTACTAGGTCGTTCCACTGCCACTCGTAGTTGTCTTCCCCCAGTCTGCTGAGCCTGTCCGCTTCCAGGTTGGCTTTCCCCGGCAGGTGGACAGCCATGAGGTAGATGATGTTCTCCGGAACCCATTCACACATGCTGACTGCTAGGTTGCATAGCAGAGGGGATCTGGTACCCCCCTGCATGTTGACATAGCACATGCTGGTGGAGTGGTCTGTCTGGATAAGAACTGTCTTGCCCTCTATAAGAGGGAGAAGGGCCTTGAGAGCCAGCCATATGGCCTTCAATTCCAGCCAAATGATTTGGGACTTCTGCTCCTGCCTGGTCCAGACTCCATGGACGCTGTGGTTGACCAGGGTGGCTCCCCAGCCCTCTAGAGAGGAGTCAATAGTAACTGTGACCTGAGGGGCCGGCTTACGGAAGGGCTTGTCCTGCCTCAGATTGTAGTCCATGGACCACCACTGGAAGTCCGAGTGGAGAAAGGGATGAATGTTGACTGGCTCCGCTTGCGAACCCTTCTCCTGATTCCATGTGGCTGCGAAGTGCATTTGTAATCTCCTCATCCTGAGCCTCGTGTGGGGTACAGCCAACAGGACCACTGCCATAAGACCTAAAAGGTGTTGGTACCACCAGGCCAAGGTCACTGACCTGGAGAGGAAGTGAGCTGTGGCCCTCTTGATGGCCGCAATCTTGTCCTTCGAGGGAAAAACTCTCACAGAGCTTGTGTCCCAGATGAGGCCCAAGAAGGTAGGCTCTGCGTGGGCTGCAGCTGATACTTCTTGAGATTGATAGTGAACCCCAGGTAGTAGAGCATGTTCATCAGTGCAGAGGTGGTATGGTGAACCGCTTCCGGAGAGGTGGCCCGGACGAGCCAGTCGTCCAGGTATGGGTAGACGTGGTGGCTCTGGGCCCTGAGGAGGGCTGCCTCTGCATTCATTAACCTGGTAAATACCCTGGGGGCCGAGTTGAGGCTAAAGGGTAGCACCTTGTATTGGAAATGGCAGCCCGTGATCCTAAAGCGTAGTAAGGAATGATGCGGCTGCCAAATCGGGACATGTAGAAAAGCGTCCTTCAGATCCAGGGAGCACACCCAGCCTCCCCTGTCCAGTGTTTCTGCAGTAAGAGCTGGTGTGACCATCTTGAATGTTTGCAGAGGGTGGGAGAGATTGAGGGTGGACAGGTCCAACACAACTCCAGGCCAGCTTGGTTCTTCTTCTGTATGGCGAAAATCCTGGAATGGAAGCCCAATCCTTGCTGGGAGGCTGGGACGTCTTCCACTGCCTGGCTCTCGATGAGCGACTGGATCTCCGCCAGCAGAGTTGCTGTCCCAATCTGTGGGAGAGGATCCAGGGGTCTGAAAAAATCTGGTGCCAAAATTGCACGTGAAAGGCAAGCCTGCCCCCCCCACCGGAGACACGTGGACCCGAAGGGGCGTGTCATGCCTTCTATCCCTCCGAGGCTGTTGCGGGGGAGGGGGATTGGAAAAAACCCTTGCCCTCCCCCCACTTTTGTTGTTTCCTCCGGTGCTGACTCGGAGAACGGTCATGTTGCATGGACCTCCGTTCTTGGAAGCCCTGGAACCCGCCAAACGCCCGCCCCTTGTCAGAGCGTTGCTGCGACTGGGTGTAGGCCTTGGCCTTCATATAATAAAAGACTTTGCGGTTTGCAAGCTGTTCTTTTTATCTAATTCTTCATCTGTGGTGGAGTGGAAGAGGTCATTACCCTCGAATGGAAGGTCCAATATGCGTTTCTGGACATCGGGATTGAACTTAGTAGCCCGGAGCCAGGCCTTCCTTCTCATGTCCGTGGCAATGCAGATGGCCCGGCCAGAGGTATCGATGTGGGCCACGGATGACTCCATGATTTCCTGCGCTACCAGCTTGGCTTCTCCTAGGCCTTCCTTGAAGCGTGCTTGGCTCTGTGCGCAAGTTCTGGGAGGAAGTCTGCAAATTCCCACCATAGCCTTTGGTTGACAGCTGCCAGTATGGCATCCGCGTTGGCTTAACGCAGGTCCAAGGAGGCAGAGTACAGCTTTTTTCTGTACGCCTCCAAGATTTTCTCCTCCATGCCTAGCAGCGTCGAGGACGAGATGACCGAGGACTGAGGCTTAGAATAGAGTGACCTTAGAATCGCAGCGATCACGGAAGAGTGTGGTTGAGGATGCGCCGAAGAGTGTATTCCCCGCCATCGGCCTATACTTGGCGTCTAGGTGCCGATTGACAGACTGGGCTGAGTGCGGCTTGAGCCACCCCTTCTTGGTCCAGGCAACTTCGTCTTTCTGGATCGGGAACCCTGTTTTGGTAGGGGTCTTAGGGTGAGGACTTCTGCCAAGACCCCCTCCTCAGGCTGCTCTACCTCGGGCTGAGGAAGGCCCAAATATTCTGCCAAACCTGCAAGACATTCGTGGAAGGCCCTGGCTGAAGATGGAGTGTCGGGGTCCTCCTCCTCGTCAGTGTCCAGCAGCATGCTCAGAGGGTCTGGAACTGGTGAGGAGTGCTGCTGCTGGTGGCTGCAGTGTGGAGACTGGAGCCGGTGGCTGCTGCGGAGTGGAGCCGCCTGTATTGTGGGAGGCACGGAAGCCGAAATCAGAGGAGCCGTCTGGGGCAGCGGTGGCTGCGCTGGGGCCTGTGGCACCAGAGACATAGGAGGAATTACTATAAATGCCGGTGGGGTGACCTGGGGGAGCATGTCCCTGATGGCATCCCAGAGGATGGCCCCCATTTGAGGAGTTTGCATCAGCCCTAGCAACCTTTCGAGGAAACCTGTCTTCGGAGACTGTAGAGGTGGCAGGGAACATTGAAGGAGTGGCGAACAACTGCTGGGGCCGGGGCATGCTCTGTCTGGGATGCGGGGGAAACCTGCTCTGCACTGCGGATGGATAAACTGTAGGCCATGCACCTGGCTGACACCAGTCCCACCTTGTGACTCGTTCCCCCACCCGCTCTGCCAGAGGGGGTTTTGGGGCGGGCGGCCATCTTGTGTGGGGCGGTGGCCATCTTGTCGAGCTGCGTGCCAAAGTCGTGGTGCCTGGCTCGCTGGAACCAGCCCCGTCCAAGACGCTTAGTGTTGGAACATAAGGCCTATCCCGCACCTCAGGCCATGACCTGGAAGGCGTATTGCCCTCGACAGAGCTGCCGGTAGTGCTGCGTGAAGGAGCCCCCTCGGGCATGATGCCGTGTGCTGGTGCTACAACCCAAAAGTTTCCTCCCGGCCGGGCTCTTCTTTGGGAAGGAGTCGCCTTTACGGGGTGCAATGGTAATAGAGGCCTTGCCTTCGGCCTTGAGCAATGTTTGACAAAGTCCTTTAGGTCCTCCGTAGGTGACTTCTGGAAGAGCTCACTCCACCCAGCTAGCCTGCTCGTCAGTGCACGTGGAGTCAGTGCGTTGCACGCGGAACAACCTTCCCAGCCGTGGTCGGGACCAAGGCAGCGGAAACAAAGGGCATGGGGGTCGGAGGGAAGAGCCCCTCACAGGCTGGACACCTGTTGAAGCCCTTTGAAGCCAACATGCGCCGGGGAGGAGCATGGCGTCGGAGGACCTAGTACCTAATTGAAAAGAAAAAGACGAAGATAGAAGAATATCCGGGGAAGAGCGCATGGAATTACATGGCCGAAGCCAAACCCAGGAGCGCTGGTGAACTCGGCCCTTTCCCGTCGACGCAGAAAAGGGGAGTGAGGAGTGGCGCCGGTGGGCGGCGACAGGCGAGCGCATGCTCCCAGGGCTGCACCTCCGCACACCTCTAAATTTAAAGGGGAAGACGATTTTTCTGGTGAAAAAAGGTTCCGTCTCCCGTCCCTCGCGAGGGATGCCCATAAAGTATGGAGGAAAGGGGACAGGACGTAAGAGTATGGTTGAAGCAGGGAAAAGGAAAACCTCAGTCTTTGAAGAATTGAGAAAGAGAGTGATCAGCCATCCAGAATTAGATGGCCAGGAGACAAGTCAGCGTAGCGTGAATAGAGGTGGTGAAGGTTGTGAAAGACAGTAAAGGCTGAGTTTCATCAGCGTAGAAGTGGTAAACAAACCAAAACAAGAAATGATGGGGGAAGAACAGGAGAAGGCGGGGAGGGGTGAGAAGTAGAGGAAGTAGACGACCCAAGACAGAACCTTGGGGAACACAGTGGTGAAAAGGGAGAGTGGAGGAATATTTGCCAACCCAAGAAACAGATTAGGTGCGATCAGGTAAGTAGGAGTGGAACCAATTTAGAACAGGTCCAGAGAATCAGAGGGAGGAGAGAAGAAGATGAGAGATCAAGAAGAATTATGAGGGAGGATTGCTTGGCATAGCCTGCTGATAAGAGGGAGTCAAAGACAGAGAGCAGGGTGGGTTTCTGTAGAATGACACGAACAGAAATCAAATTTAAAGCGGGGAAGAATAGAATTAGAGAAAATAAAAGAAGAGACTTGAGAATAAACAGCACGCTCTAAGAGCTTCGAAAGATAGGGGAGAAGTGATATAGGATGGAAATTGGAGGACATTGATGAATCCAGTGAAGGTTTATAAGGTTCAGGAGGATAGTGGCATGTTTAAACAGAGCAGGGAAACATGAGGATGAGAGGGAAATATTGAAGGAAGCAGTGAGATAAGGCAGTAAGGGTAGACTTTAGGGAGAAGGGAGGAAGGAATGGGATCAGAGGGACCCGAGGTGGGATCAGCTCGAGACAGAAGACTGTCAGTGCCCGAGTTAGAAAGAGGGTGAAATGTAGACATGGAAACAGAGTGACAGGGGGAGGAGGCGAGAGAAGATAAAAAACTATCTACAACTCTCTTCCTAAATACTGTCCTTCTAGAGGCCTCGGCTCGTCCGCCAACTCTCTTCGGGTGAGCCGATTTTCAAAACAGAGGGTTGAGGGTAGATCACTTTCCTCTGCAGGTGCTTCCCTCTGGAACAGCCTCCCTGCCGCTCTCCATCTTGAGCCTGATCACCTTAAGTCCCAGGAACTCCTCAAAACCTTCCTTTTCTCTTGCTCCTTCTCTCCCTTGTTAACCCTCTCTCTATTCTTGCCTGCAGCCCTCATCCCTTCTCTTCCTAACTCAGCTCTGTTTGCTGACTGGTCGGCTGTTGTACCTCCAGAGCCACACAAGTCTCAGGCTCCCCCGTCAGTCCTCGCACTTTCCCCCAGGCCTCTGCACTCCACTCTCCATTTCTGCACTTCTTTACTTATTTCTTGAGAATGGTAACCTCTCTGCACTTAACCCAGGGCGCACCTTTCACTCCATGTCTGGCACTTACGTTACCTAGAATGTACTTGGCCTGGTCCGCCAGACTTAGTACGGTAGTTTTTTGTTTCTGTATGTCCTTCTCTCCCAGCCCCCCTTATCGCCTTACCATCTGTCACGCACTTGCACTATTTGAAACGTCATTGGTCGAATACGGTAGCTTAAGGACTGTATGTTGTTCTTCCTCTCCTCCCCCATCGCTCCTTCCTTTTGTCTTACACCTGCACTTGTAGTAAGGTCTTCAGGCCAAGTTTGCTAGTTATTTTTGCAAGATCATTTGGAAATTTCAAGACCTAAGAATGACTCTGTATTCCACTGTTGACTTCCCGCCTTGAAGGGCTTTGAAGCACTTCACCTGTGTATAAGTGATTTATAAATAAACAATTAGAATTACAAGGAGTAATGGCAGAGTGCAAGAGAAATACCTTAGTTGTGAAATATGAGGCCAGATACAAAGCACAGTGTGGAACGGTGAGGGCAGGGTCAGGAGGAAGGGGGGAAGAAATACAAGTAAGAATGCAAAAAAGGTGGTGAGGGTGAGAGGAATAAGAGTTGAGAAGATTGGAGTAATAAGATTGTGTGGCCGAGAGGAGAGTGGCATTTTAGGAAGAGTGTAGAGAGGACAACAGCGAGGTGTTGACCTCAGATTGCGATTTGCCCCAACAGCACCTAGCATTGCAAACAGTGTGACGAAGAGCAGACAGAGTTGCCAGGAAAGCCAAGGTTGAGGCTTGCAAGTAGAATTAAGGGGCATAAAGGGAGTCGAGGATGGAAGATATAGTGTGAGAAAGAGAGCAGCATCATCCTCATCAAAGAGTGACACAAAGTCAGGATGAGAAGGAAGCAGAGGAGTGCAAGAAGAGGTGAATAAGGAGGTATTAAAAGACTGAAGGCCCTGACAGTTGTATGTGCCAATAGAGACAGAAGAAGGGGGTAGGGACAGAGGGGGTAATAGAAAAGGAGAGAAAATAGTGATTGGAAGGATAAATAGGGAGAGCCAAGACAGAAACGATGGGTAGAGGAGATGAAAAAAGACATTTGGGATGGGGGGGTAGCAGGAATAGGGGAGAGGAGATAGGAGTCAAGCAGGGGAATAGAACAGTGCGTAGAAGAAAGGTGAAGGTAGAAGTCTCAAGTCTCCCGGGAGAATAATGGGAGTAAAAGGAAGAACAACATAGAGAAGGGCCTCAGGTCTTCGCAGAAAGAACAGGAACAAGAGGACGGTAAATAAGAAGAAAGGCCAGAGAGTGGGGCTTCAAAAATGTGGAGAAGTAATACTCAAATGATGAGCATACTGGAAGGGAAGGAGAAATTACCTACCGTAATCTTTCTATGGATTCTTCTCCCACAGATTCCTCATCATGATAGATATTCATCATCCAGCTCTACTGTTGGGAAACTTTTTGACAGGGGGCGTAGTGGACCTCGACTCGGTCGTCGATCCTTCGTGACTGGCTTTAAATCGTCGGCTTCGGAAGTGACATCAGGCATTGTATATATAGCATGCCACTACGCCCCATGCTTCAGTTCCTCCATTCCCCCCGCCCCCTGCGATTGAATGCGGCAGAAGGGATACATGCCAACAGGGTGAACCCCCACAACATTTGAAAGAAAATGTCTATTATTTTACTTTTTTTTTAGAATGAGACAGAAGCGGTCATCCCAGAGCTATCACCAGATGCCTTCTCGTTTGGACAGAAGCAACAACCCACAGAACTTTCTGGATGGGGATGGATGGGAGGGTCGATGAGGAATTTCCAGGAGAAGTATTCATAGAAAGATCATTACAGTAATTTCTCCTTCAATGAATTGCTTTTCTATCGCAGATTCCTCATCATGATAGACTCCCCAAGCAGTTAGGATACCGGAGGAGGGCAGAAAGATTCACACCAGTAGATTCTGCAGAACCGTCCTACCAAACCTTGCATCTGCTCCCTGTGCAACATCCAAGGTATAGTGCTTGGTGAAGGTGTGTAAGGATGGCCAAGTGGCAGCCCGGCATATATCCCTAACAGGAACCTCTCTCAGGAGGGCTGTAGAGGCTGAGACCCCTCTGGTCGAGTGGGCCCTGATGCCCGCTAGAAGCTCCTTGCCTGTCGATTGGTAACACTCTGATATGCACAAAATATTCCAAAGTGACAGTGTTTTTTTAGTGATGGCAAGAGCTTTTCTAGACAAGGAATGGCCTAGAAACAACTTGTTCAACTTCCTAAACTCAGATGTGCGAGCAACATAGAAGCTTAACGCTCTCCTGGGATCAAGGCTGTGGAACCGCTCTTCCTCTTTTAAGGAATGTGGTGGAGGGTAAAAGACAGGTAAATTAATAGTCTGGGACAGATGACATTTTGAAACCACCTTAAGAAGGAATCTGGGCCTGCAGTTCGCTAACCCTCCTGGCAGATGTGACGTAACTAAAAAGGTTGTCTTAAGGGACAATAGCTGCAAAGAACATGAATGCATAGACTCAAACTGAGCCACCATCAAATAGGTCAAATCAAATTAAGGTCCCAATTTGGGACAACAAATGGGGTTGGCGGAAGCTTGTTGAGAAGGTCCTTCAGGAACTGGGCCATGACCGGAAAAGTAAAAAAGGAACCTTGGTCTGGGGACCTCTTAAACACAGACAGTGCCGCCAAATACCCTTTGACTGTGGCAACCTGAAGGTCTGGCCAGTGACAGAAGAACTCCATCACAGTAGTGGTGGAGTAAGAGATAGGGTCAGCCTTGCATTCCCTGCACCACGGCTCAAATCTTCTCCACCTGCACGTGTGCACGGATCTAGTAGAAGGTCTGCATGCAGCCAGCACTACCTCAAGTACCTCCTCCAAGAGCTTCCAGTCATTATACCTCATCCTCTCAAGGGCCACGCATGTAGGTTGAGAGAATCTGGAGTAAAGTGGGCCACTCGACCCTGCGACTGGGTTAGGAGATCCCGACGCTGAGGCAACTGGTAAGGTGGACAGATGGTCAGATCCAGGAGATCCGAGTACCATGTTCTCCTCGCCCTGTCTGGGGCGATCAAGATCAATGTCGCTTGAAATCTCTTCAACCTCCTGTAAGAAACCAGAAGGTGTCCCACCTGCTAATCCCTGGGGATCTGTCAACCAGGTGGCGAGAACACAGCCATCGCTTTTGGATCCAGTTCGTGGGGGTGGACTAGTGCGGGAGGATCACCTGGATGGGGTGTCTTCGGGGAGTGGGACACCAGATGGTGAGACGCAGTACCCCCTTCCCTGTAACACCTTTTCCCCATCCTACCAGGTAGAATTCTTGGAACGCATCCCGCCCTCCCCCCTTTTCCGACACAAACACTTTTTCACTGACAGCTCACTGTAAAACCTGAGTTGTATACCTGACATGTCCCAACACAAGGGTCAGCCAGAGTCAGGCAATTACTTATTACTAATCATGCCACACCGATCAAGTAGAACGATCACGTTGCATGAAGCAGTTAATTGTGGGCAGTATTCACTGTCCCATACAGTATTATTTGTTACAAGCTAGGGCACAAGGCCCCGATGAAGGACCAATGGTCCGAAATGCATAGGCCTCAATCTCGCTCTTTGCTACTCATTTTCGAACCATTGTCTGGTTCATTCTATTGGATTGAACACTAATAATCTGGCGCAACATTGGATGATTCTTTTTACCTCAAAACATTGTGTCATTTAATGAACTACAAACATTTTGGAAATGGATTAACCCCTCATGGGTATGAGGGTGTGCGGGCCACACCGATGACTAATAAGCTTTGGTCTCTTCCTCCTGCAATTACTGATGACTACACACACACCCGACTTCCATCACACTTCTCCACAAGGATAAAAGGTGGAGCATGAAAGAACAATGAGCAAGGCAAAACAAACGAGGAAGCAACAGTTCCGAGATGCCAGTTTAATACGAGGAGAAAGACAGCAAGACCAGAGAGGGTGGCAAAGAGGGATGTGCCCTTGAGCTTTTCAGAGGAAAACCGCTATTTTCACGAGCCCTCAAGAATAAGAAACATAAGACCTGGAATTAAAGCTGAAGAAAGGTGCATGGTGTGCCGGAGGTACCCGTGGCGCTCCTGCGTCTGTAGCCAAGGAGGGGAAGAGCGGTTGCCGCCGTGGTACTGTCCTTGGCTCCTACAACAAAGCAGCGCCAGTAAAGTCAGTACAGACGGTAAGTCAGGGAGACTGATAGCAGACCGGTCTCTGTTAGAACCAAGGTTGCAAGCGGTAACTTTGTATGAAGCAATCTGAAGAAACAGTGTGTGAAGCGTATGTGATGAGCGATGCAAATATAATTGAGCATCAAAGGAGTGACTGAACATTATGAAGCCAAAATAGATACCATACACCGAGTGGTCCAGCACCACGTGTTTCCTCATTCGAAGGACTCCGTTAGGTATCCAACTGAGAGGTGGCAAATGTGAATTGTGAAATCAAAGTGGCCCTGCAATGGGTCAGTCAAGCTAAATCATGTGCACATTCAAAAGTCTTGGATAGCTAATACGAATTGCAATGGGTCCAAGCCCAGCTGAGGGAGACTGGTTGTGTAAATGGAAGGATCTGAGCCCGGCTGAGAGGGATCCGGGGTGAACCGTGAGTCACCTGAGAAAATGATATTCTCGGAAAATTGGAGGAGGGGATCTGAGCCCAGAAGAGGGGGATCCAAAGTAACGATTGTGGTATAAAAGGGATCTGAGCCCGGCTGAGGGGGATCCAGAGTGAAGAGTAAATCACCTAACTTGAGTGCTTTTAAGAGGAAAGGAATTTTTCATTTGTTTGGGTACATCAGGTCCTCTGCATCAAGAGACTTTGATAACTTAAGAGACTTGGGCACAGAAGGCCCTGATGCTGGTAATGGAACTGTGTCCTCGTGCCGAAGTAGTCCAAGAGTGTGCTATGCTCGAGTTAACCGCCTTGTTCTGTGCTGAAAACATGAGGAAGGGAGGACAACGGCCTGAATATCCTGACTTCATTTTGTGAACACTTCTTTCTTTTTCATGAACACTACCCCACACTATTTGTATTTAGTGGTAAGGATTGGCAATATTTTTTTTTTAGTATAGGCCCTTTTATTTTGACGAGACTCCACTAGGACTGCATTATTATTATCTGATGGTCATAGCTTGCTCCCATCTGTAGATTTAGGATTAGATAGGCATTAATCACACCCTTGTTAAAGTTCAATAAACATCCTTGAACTGTGGTCACTTGTGTCTGTCTTACTATTGATGCCATGCCTTCCTTACACTCCTAAGAACCCAAGGGATGACGGGAATCTGCGGGAATACATAGTGGAGAGGGAAATGTCAATCCACCAGAAATGGTCCCCCAGTGCACTGTTCGCTGTGAAATCCCTCAACCAAAACTGTTTGCACTTCCTGTTGGATTGTGTGGCGAACAGATACACTGCCAGGGTACCCCAGAGAGTGAAAACCTCCTCGATGCAATCCTGGCACACTTCCCACTCATGCGATACCGAGCTCTGCCAGATGAACTGCAGAGACTGAGATTTGGTTTTCTTGCAACCAGAAACACAGCTGAATTGCCTCTGCGCAGAGTGGACGGGAATGCACACGACCCAGCTTGTTGAGGTAGTGCATGACCACCGTGTTCTCCGTCAGGATGATGATATGCTTCCCTTTGAAAGATGGGGAAAAGGCCCTCAGGGCTAACCTGATGGCCCACAACTTCAGCCTGTTGATATGCCACTTAGCTTCTGATGGAAACTAGAGGCCGCTCACCTGCAAATCCTCGCAGTGGGCGCCCAACCCTTCAGGGACGCATCTGTGACCACTCAGGCTTGAGGCCAAGGAGGCCAGAAGGGTTCTCCCGCCAATAGATTGCTTCGCGTGTTCCACCAGCCGAGTTCACAAACCACTTGGCTGAATAATGAAAGGTGATCCGTGAGAGCTCCCAGATACTGAGACCACTGGTCCCCGAGGAGCCACTGGAGGGATCTGATACACAGCCTGACCTCTGGAACTAGAAAAATACAGGAGGCCATGAGGCCCAATAAGCGGAAGGAGGCGGCAGCTGGAAGATTGGCGTGGTTCTGAAACAAATGCACCATATGGGCTATGTTGCGTCTTCTCTCCTCGGGAGGAAAGCTTTCCCTACCTGGGTGTCTAGGACTGCTCCGATGAACTGGTGCCACTGAACTGGTGTCAATTGCGACTTCAAGTTGAGAGAGAAGCCCAGCCTGTGCAATAGTTGGCAGGTGCCCTCCAGATGAGACAAGACCTACCCCGTTGACTTCCCTCGGATCAGCCAGTCATCCAGATACGGAAATACATGGACTGCGGATCTCCTGAGGTGAGCCGCAACTACCGCCATGAGCTTGGTGAAGATTCTTGGCACGGAGGTCAACCCAAAGAGAAGCACTTTGAGCCGATAGTGCTTGTTGCCTATGAGGAACCTTAAGAACTTCCTGTGCTTTTGATATATCGGCACATGGAAATAAGCGTCCTGTAAGTCGATTGACACCAGCCAGTCCTGTAGTTCGAGAGTGTGGAGAATTTCTCTCAACGTCACCACCCTGAATTTGTCCTTCCTCAGGAACTTGTCCAAGGCCCTGAGGTCCAGGATGGGACAGAGACCTTCCCCCTTCTTGGGCATCAGGAAATACCAGGAATACCAACCCAACCCTCTCTGATTGGGAGGTAAATCTTCCACGGCACCCTTCGACAACAGGGCTCTCGGTTCTTCCTGGAGCTCATGTCCCGGTTGGATTGTAGAGGTCTGTCTGGAGGCCTCTTTAGAATAGGCAGACAACAACCCCACTGAATCAACTGCAGGGCCCAGGCATCAGAAGTTATTTCCTGCCACTGGGACCAATGCCCTGCCAACCATCCACCAACCGGTGCATCGTGGGAGGGGAAATCAAAATGGCTTAGAGGGTTCGGGTGACCCTGCTGCTGCTTGTTGGCCTCTAGAGGCCCCACTGCCCCTTCAGGGACGCAAGAAGCAGCTCTGCTCTTGCCTGGCTTGTGGGAGCTGTGCCTTCCTGCTGTAGGGCACGTAACTCCTATAGCCTCTGCTCCTGGAGGTGAAGCTGAAGCCAGGTTTGGTAGGCTGTCCCGCTAGGCCCAATGATTTAGCAGCCAACTTTGATCCTTGAATTTCTCTAAGGATTCGTCTGCTTTTTGCCTGAAAAGCATGCCACCTTCAAAGGGCATGTCCAGCAACCTGTTTTGAACATTTGCAGAGAAGCCAGAAGTTGTTAGATAGGCTTAGCGTCTCATTACTACTGCTGAACCCATTGCTCTGCTACGTCCAGGCCCGTTTGTAATCACTGCTTGGCTATCTCCTTCCCATCCTCCACCAGCTGTAAAAAATATGTCCCACATAGCACCATCAGGGACATATTCAGCAGCATGTTCCACTGCCTTCTATAAGCCAAATGAGTACTTGGTGAATCCACATGCTACGTTAGTGGCTTTGAGCACCATGCTACCAGATGGGAACACCTTTCTGGCCAATGCGTCAGATTTCTTCCCCTGTCGGTAGGAAGATTAGAGGGGAATGTTGCGGGTCTGGTGGAAATAGTGGCAGCCTGCATAACCAACCCTTCTTGGGAAGGGTGTGTGGCGAGGAAAGAAGGGTCTCCTCTTGCCAGCCTATGCGTCCCTGTAAAATTGGCATTCACAGGGGGAATGGTACAAGGATGCTGCCATAAGGGCCTAAAGGGTTGGTAATGGCTGGGTTAAAAAGGCATGTTATGCTCGACTGTAGGACTGTCGTCCAAAATATCAGTAAGCTCATACCCCTGAAGAGGGGTCATGGATGCCTACAACCCCAGGGTGTCGACCACCCTGTGAACCAGATCCCTGAACCTAAAACTAGAGTGGGTACAGAGCTGGTTTTGATGCAACTCAAGGTCTGGGGAAGTATCCAGACCACTGGCGTCATGTAGACCCTGAGCTAGGGCCAATATAATCGGCCTGGTCCTCAAAATAATCGACGCTGCCGGCTCCCATGTAGACAGGGTCGAATGAGTCCTTGGGGGCATTGACACCAAATATGGAATGCATCGAATAGAAGAACCCCGATCTCGACAGCGGTACAAATGAAGCGTCGCCGAATGTCAGCGCTGAGGGCTTGAGAATAGGTTTTGAAGCCGAAGATTTCGATGCCGAAAGTTCTTTCGGCGCAGGGGGACACTCTGACAACCGATGGGCGTCTTGAGCCCCGGCTATACATCCTCTCCGGTGATTTATGCCTGGTAGGCGTAACGCCTGAAGACATTTTCGACACCAACAATGATGACCAAATGGCTGGCTTGGGGTTGGGAGCACAGAGCGCTGCTTTTGCTGCCAAAGCTTGCTGGTCGGTGGCTGGAGTTGCACCTACAGTAGCTTGCCTCTTAAACATTTCTAACATTGAAGTTTTGAAAATTTCCCACTCTTCCCGAGTGGTCGGCCCTGCTGAGGGCTTACCTCGTTCCAACAAAAAGTTGGACTTGTGTCGATGGTGGTGATGCCGCTTCTTCCGCAACGAAAACGAGGACTGCTCCTGGAATGGGACTGTTGCTTCGTTTGCTTACGATGCCATTCCTTCCCCTTGTCGGGGGAGTGGGCTCCTCAGTCTCGGCCTCCGAAGACAAGACGAGCGTCTGTGCCGGAGACTTGACGCATAGTCGGCTCAAGGCCAGTTTCCTGGTACTCATGTAGGGTTTTCAGTTGCAACTTTGCACACAACGCGCAGGCCTCCGTGTCATGACTAACACCTAGACGCCATAGACAGATGTCGTAGGGGTCGATCATAGACATTTTTGCCTTGTAATCGCGGCATCGCTTGAAGCCCGAAACCCTGTGAGACGGCACTGTGCCAAGCTTTTCAAAGAAAAACATGCAAACAATACAAAAAGAATGTAGAGTAAACTCGAATCATGCATCCAATGCAGCGTGCAAGCACATGGAAAAAAGAAATTGAAGCATGGGGCGTAGTGACACGCTACATATACGACACCTGGCGTTACTTCCGGAGCCGACGATCTAGACCCAGACAAGATGGATCAACGATCGAGTCGAGGCCCACTACGTCCCCTGTCAAAAAGTTCAGAACAGCAGAGCTGGATGATGGATATCTATCATGATGAAGAATCTGCGGGAGAAAAGCAATGCATTTTAGACGAAGTATGGGAAGTGGTGAAAGAAGAGTGGTAGAGAATGCTACCCCCCCTCTCTGCCACGGCCAGAGGGACGGCTGGGAATCCACGGTAAAAAAAACAAAAAGTGTCACTTTCACTTTAAAACAGTATTTCTGCTCTAAATCAATCATTGTAATCTGGGTCATACTGCCCCCCATCCAACGACAGTCCTCTCCCTAACCTCCACCCCTGGTGGCCATCTTCATATTTGGTAAGCACGTAAAGTGGCAATATGAACGAAGAAGAGCCAAAGAGGGACGGAGGGAGGGTTTGCATGCAAATCCATGCCAGACCCATGCTGGAGAACAATAGTTACAGGTAACTTAAACCTTCTCCAGCATGGGGTCTGGCATGGATTCATATACTCATGAATAACGATTACACAGCAGGACTACATATACACAACCACGGGATGTGGCAAGTCTCAACAGAAGCAATTAACACTCACTTCTGGAACAGACTCACTTCAAACAAACCAGGTTGCGTAGCACTGATTGGCTGACTCTGGACTCCACCCCGGAATCACTGTCGAACTAGTAGAACCTTGTGAAGGAGTGTGTGGACCTCCACATAGCAGTCCTGCAGATGTCGAGCAGGGGCACACCAGAGGGAAAGGCTATCGTCGCTGCGATGGCTCTGGTGGAATGGGGTCTCGGCTGGCTTGGCAGCAGCCTGCTAGCCACTTGATGACAGTGCATGATGCAGCCCGAGAGCCACCTGGAGATGGAAGCCTTCGACAAGGCCTTCCACTGATTTACAGGCCAAAAGTTTTCGAACAACTGAGAAGTCTTCCGAAAACTCTTCGTACATGCCACGTAGAACTTCAAGGCACAAGCAACGTCCAGCGAATTCAAAGCCTGTTCCGCCGGCGACGAAAGATTCAGGAAGAAAACTGGTAACACCAAAGGCTTGTTGATTTGGAATTTTGAAGGCACCTTTGGCATGAAGGTGGGGTGTGTACGCAGTACCACGCTGGAAGCATGGAAGGACAAGTAAGGATGCTTGCTGGACAGGGCCTGAATCTTCCAAACCCTTCTGGCTGAGGTGAGCCACGAGGAAAGGTGTCTACCACGAGAGAAACTTGAGCAGAACCGGATGCATAGGTTTGAAAGACGCTCCCACGAGCTTAGTCTGCACCACATTGAGCTCCCACGCCGGTGGAGGAACCTTTATTGAAGGAAAAGTCCTGAAAAGTCCTTTGAGGAACTCCTTGTCGAGTCTGTGAGACCACAGTGAAGGTCTGCCTGGAGACCTGGTGTACCTGAATATGGAGGTGAGATGCACCTTGAGAGGCATGAGCCAGCCCCACTTTGGTCAAGGAAAGAAAGTAAGGCAGCAGCTGAGGGGCTGTGACTCGCAGCAGAGTAATCTTCTGAGTCCTGCACAACACGGAGAAGCGTTTCCATTTATGCCCGTAGCACTTCAATGTTGATGAGGCTTGGCCCTGGCGAGGATGACCTTACATTCGGGGTAGAGCATAACCCCCATACTCTAGGGCTGCAGGAGCCATGCCCTCAGGTTCAGAGACCCTGGGTCGTGATGCAGATTCGCTCCACCCTCTCTGGTGAGACGGTCCGGGGACAGTGATAGTCTCATGGACGGGGCCACTAACAAACACAGCAGGTCCGAATACCAGATTTGTCTTGGCCACACTGGGACGAGTATCATCCTGCAGTGGTACTGTCAGAGTGTGTTGATCACACGTAGCAGAAGAAATGGGGGCAACGTGTACAGGAACCGCTCCCCACACCAACGGGAACAAAGAGATCGATCTGAGGTCATCCCCATTTGTCAAACAGCAGATCCACCACGTCCTGGGAAAGCTCCCACTTGTGGCAAGAACACAGTTCCCTGCTGAGCGAGCCTGCAATGGTGTTCTTGACTCCAGCCAGGTGAATCGGACGACAAACATGCCTTGACAAATGGCCCACTCCAGAAGTCCTGGGCCTCTTTGGAGAGTGCTGGTGACCGGGTCCCCCCTTGTTTCCGGATGTAGAACATAGTTGTGGTGTTATCTGTGAAGAGCCTCACCACCTTGTCCTTCAATCACGGCAGAAGAGACTTGAGGGCCCAGAATATGGCCTGAAGTTCTAGGACGTTGATGTGTAGGTCCCTTTCCTCTGGTTGCCAGAGGCCACTGGTGTCCAACTGTCCGGTGTGGGCTCCCCATCCCTCTAGAGAGGCGTCCGTGGTGACCGTCTCCTGGTAAGGAGGAACTTGAAATGGAACTCCCTGGATGAGATGCTGCCGAACACCTCACCGCCGCAACGCTCGCCAGAACTCTTCGTTGAGGGCGATCTTGTCCGTAAAGTTCCCCGACGCTTGCATCCACCTTGCATCCCGGAACTCCTGGAGAGCTCTCATGCGCAATCTGCAGAGGCGAACAAGGTTGATGCAGGACAACATGCCCAGAAGCGACTTGATGGACTGCACCATTGCTGCCTGGGCCGATGGGAAGAGCTGCACCTTGCCTTGTATGGCTTTCAACCTTTCCTCTGAGGGAGAAGCTAAGCACGTCACTCTGTTGATTTGCACGCCCAGGAATAGAGCATCCGGAGATGGCTTCAAGCAAGACTTCAGATAATTTATGGAGAACCCCAGCTCCATCAGCAGGTGTACGGTTTTTACGGTGTGTTCATTTGCCAGAGAATGCGAGCGGAAACGCACAAGCCAGTCGTCCAGGTAGGGGTATAAGTGGATACCTTGTGGACGAAGATGTGCCACCACCGGGGACAGGCACTTCGTAAACACTCTTGGGGCCCACTCCAGGCCGAAAGGCAGAGCCTTGAACTAGTAGTGCTGACCCTGAAGTACTAATCGCAGGAACTTGCAGTGCTTTTTGTGAATGGGGATGTGGAAGTAGGCGTCCTCCAGGTCCAACGACGTCAGAAAATCTCTCTTGTAGATCCAGAATCTGCCTCCAACCCCCTGTCTTCTTTCGAACTAGAAAGTATCTAGAATATACTCCGGAGTCCCAGAGCCGTTGGGGGAGAGGCTCTATTGCCCCTTTCTGTAACATGGACTGCACCTCCTGCAGAAGCTGAGGCTCGTGTAATTCTTGCCGCTGAATCAGAGGGATATGAGGACACCTGCGTTGGAACTCCAATGTGTGTCCCTGTCCGAGAGCGTCCAGCACCCAATTGTCTGTGGTGATCTTTTCCCACGTGCCGACGAACTTAGCCAGCCGGCATCCCACTGGGGTAAGTGGGGGACCGGAGTCATAGCTGGTTCAGACCTGCTTGAGGAGAGGTGCTCTGTGTTGTGGGCGGTGCCGCAGCTGACTGCTGCCTTGAGAGCGCCACCTGCACA
Organism: Ambystoma mexicanum; assembly: GCF_040938575.1. NCBI lineage: Eukaryota > Metazoa > Chordata > Amphibia > Caudata > Ambystomatidae > Ambystoma > Ambystoma mexicanum. The sequence goes on along the minus strand of NC_090933.1, from coordinate 1,131,456,878 downwards.
CTTGAGTGGAAGAGCATGAAGGCTGCCTGTAACAGGTACCATAACCCTTTGACGATCTTCCTGGAGGAGCGAAAAGACGAGGATCGTACTTGTTGTAAAGTTCAGAGGGAATGTGCTGTCTCCATGTCGGTCTTCATTGCTTGCAAAGACTTGTGGATGCCTTTCCGAAGAGGTTCTCCCCGTCAAACGGCATATCCAGCACCTTAGTCTGAACGTCCTGGCGGAAGTTTGTAGTCTTCAACCAAGCTTGACGGCGCAGAGACACCCCGTTCCCCATCTGGCGAAAACCCATGTCTGCGATGTATACCGCTCCTTGGTCTGATTCCAGTGCGTCGACCGTCTTGTCTTCATGGCAGGAAGTCCAAGATAGGGCCCAGCTTGCACCAGAGTTCTGTCATAACAGGACAAAAAGGCTAGGGTGTTACCTGCCTTGATGGTAGAGGCTGCCATGTAAATTATTCTCTTGCCTATCGCATCTAGCTTCTTCCCCTCCTGGTCTGGAGGTACCCTGGCTGCCGATGACGGGTTCACCAAGCGTTTCCTAGCTGTGGACGAGACCACTGAATCTGGTGAGGGATGAGACCTTGGGCATTTGGGAGCCGAATCGGGTACCCTGTAATTCTTTTCCAATCTGTCCCGCTTGGTCGGGCCGTACTTGGATTTTTCATTAGGGCTAGGCCCTCCTCCCAGATGTCGTCCAGGAAGGGAATGGACATGATGGTCTTTCTCCTTGACTCATGTCATTGGTAGAGGAAACCTCTTCGTCCCCTATGGAAGCAACTAAAACAGTTCAGAGGCCCTCGACATGACCGTATGAAAGGATCCAACTTTGTCCAGAGGGGAGGTCCTGTGGGGCTCGTCCGTGTGTGGAGATTCCCCGTCCACCATGATCAAATCGTCATCTTCGTCGGTACCAGTAGCTGTGATAGCTGTGTCCGTGTCCGTATCCGGGGCTCCGGTAGGAGGCACCTCGTGACGAGGTGGCGGTGGGGTCAGATGAACCTGAGGACCTAGCGCCCCAGCCCCCCCACCCCCTCTTGGACTTTCTCTTCCGTGGAAGAAGAGTTTACCTTCAGAGATTCTGGAACATCTCATGGAGGTGCAGGTCCTGATGGCGGCATCCTTTACTGGACAGTGTGTGTAGGGTTCATAGAATGTCCAGACACAGTCCGTAGGTGTAGGGGTAAACCAAGCCAGCAGAGTGGGATCCAGGCTGATGCCTCTCCTCTTCTGCACCGGGGACTCAGTTCCTCCCTCAGCACCTGCCCCTCTTGTGCAGATCATTGTCTTCTGTCTGTACTTGAGTAGTTCTGCTCCAGTCTATCCTCAGTAGCCTGCCAGTCGGCATACCTGGGAGGCTCCACAGATGGGACGGTTTCCCTCGCCTTCTCAGGAGATTGCTGGGTCAAAGCGACTGCCTGGTTTTTCCCTGGCCCCGGTTCCTTCGCCGTTGCTTCAGCAGCTGTATCCCGCCTTGGGGGCAAGGACACCGGTGGAGTGGCTGCCACTTATTTTCTGGACCCAATCTCTTCCGGAGCCGCAGTGGACGCCTTTGACGTAGATGACAAAGTGCTTGTGGTTGCCTTTGTCGACTCCATTGACTTGGCCTGGTGTGAAGCCTTAGCTGGCTTTGACGAGTCCTCCTCAGACTTTTCGCTCATCGGATTATTCGGGTACACACAGAGTTTGAATGGGGTTAGTGACTTTCTCTTTGAAGACTCTCCTTTCGTTAGCAGGCTCACCGTGGAGGATGATGGTGCTGGCAAACGCCTTTTGGCCAAATCAGGACCCGCATCAGTGGCAAACCCAGCGGAACTGGCGTCGCAGAGCTTGGCCTTCTCTTGGACCCCGGCAAGCAGGGCGTCTTCAAAGGATCTCACCATCCTCCCTGAGGGTGAACACTCCTTTGGTCGGCCGGTCCTGGATGAGGCTTGACCCTGTCCCGTGGCTGCGTCAGAGGCCTTCCTCGACTTGAGCCACGCCGACAGTCTGCTCTATCATTCTTTTTTGGTTTTCTTTTAGAAAACACAGCACACCTTGCATCCCTCCTCAACGAGGTCCAAATGCAGGCAGTATAAGCATTTATGGTGTTGCTCTTCCACGAAAACGTTTCTTAAACAACACTTCACGCAGAGTTTGAAGAGGCTGCGACCTTCTTTCTTCTCCTCAGTCATGCTTAAAGTGCGCGAAGTAGGGCCAAACCTAGGCCTTCTCTAACTTTGATGATCCGACGGTGGATGAAGATCTTCACCGGTAGTAGAGCCCGACTGCCGGTCTCTATCCGCTGTCTAAGACCATAAACGAAATCAAACAAATTCAAACTATTTTGTAAAAAAGTTATGAAAAAACTCAAAAATGAGCTCAGAGAGCAACTTGAGGACTTCCAACAATGAAGCATGTGATACAAATCTGAAGATGGCCACCAGGGGTGGAGTTTAGGGAGAGGACGGTCATTGGATGGAGGCAATAGGACCCAGAGTACAATGATTGGTTTAGAGGAGAAATAGAGTTTTAAAGTTAAAGTGAAACTTTTTTCTTTTACTGAGGATTCCCACCCTGATGACAGGGAATATTCATGAGCATGTGAATCCATGCCAGACCCCATGCTGGAGAAATGTAAATTAAGACAGAGCAAAGTGTCAAGAACAGCAGGGGCCTTGTTACAAAGGGAGCAAGCATTCCACAGGGCAAGGTTAAGTGGAGGGGAAAGTGCAGAGCAGGGAGGACAGCTAAGACTAGAGATAGTGAGGTGGGGTGAGAAGAATAACATGTAGGAATAGTACAAGACAATAGAGTGGGTGACCGGAGGAAGCAAGTTAAAAGCAGGCAAATGTGTAAGTAAACAAGCACCCAGATGTCTACAAAGACAAAGCCAATACATGAGAGGACTAATGCCGCAAGATCGAGGAGGTGGGAAAGTTGTGACCGCAGGGCGCAGTCGGCATGGATAACAACAGACAGGGACATAGTAGCAAAATTACTGTGCTATGACAGTAGATGTTTAAAATGGTGCCCATTTGTGGACAGCTCCAGACTGCAGCGTCAAAGACTTGTTTTAGACTTCACCCAGATGTGATGTGAGCAGGTCTGAAGGCCGATGGGCAGGTCAGAGGTCGTGTCAAGGACAGCAGGGCGGGCAGGCAGACGTTCAGTGTAGTTAGTGCTGGAGTACAGCAGGTTCGGACAAGCAGGTGCAGGAGCGGCGGACCGCAGTAGGAGAGGTGAGTGGGCTGCTTCCTGAGTAGTAGCAGTGGTCTGTGCTTCACACTGTTGCCACAGGCACTCAGGCGGAAAGTGTGCAGGCACAGCTCATGGTGCAGCAGGTCAATCCCCAGGTGTCCAGCCACTCCTGCTGGCAAGCAGCAGCGTGACAGCTGCAGACAGCAGCGTCACACTTATCCCAGACTTGTATAGGCCCAAACCTGTTAAGGCCCACTAATCATGCCATTACCAACCTGGCATAATGCTTGGGGTTGATAATCGTTAAATGGATAATGTGCTTCCACTTAAACAACAAGATCCATTTTAATATGACTAGGAAGCGGAAATGAATCAAAGCTGAGGATGATTGGAGGTCAGTGGAACCCTTCCCTCCTGTCAAGCTGCAGTCCTTACTATATAAAGGAAACCCTGCTTCCAAGAGGGGAGAACCATGAACATTTTCAATGTTGCCCCCTGATCCCTAAGTAAGATAGGAGCCTGCCCACCCCTACCGTAATCATGTATTATCTGTCTCCCAGAGACAGCCATGAAGGAACTGATGGCTCTACTGTGTCCAGCATCAATAGCCAAAAAAGGTCAAGTATAAATGTTTACTCTAGTGAAGGACTTGACACTTTCTCCTGGACACCAATCCCCCATGGAACATTGGGCTGTGCTGTTGCAGGATCTGTGTGGGGCACAAATTGCCACGTGGAGCAGGAGCAAGTTTAATGGCATGTCTTTAGTGGAAACACTGTGGACACGGACGCCAAGACTGATGCCTTCCTCCCCAATGCCTCACTGTTGCGGATATGGAACATGACGCAGCAATGTGTTTTTAGCTGTGTCTGCGTCTGGGAGGGACCGGTCTCTTGCATTCCAAGACGTGTCACAATTTCCTGCTTGCCAGCATGAAATGATATGCCATGTTTTTGCAGAGAGGGTTATATATTGTTGGGGCATGTTAGGCTAACTTTACAGGGTGTGTTCAATTATGAGAGGCGAAAGAGACAGGGTGAAACTCACTTGCTTACTGACCTAATTCCATAAATTGGTCTGACTGGAAGGTACTTTAAAATAAAAACATTTTTTATTTTATTTTTTAAATGGAATGTTAACCATCCTTTGGCTTCTGCACTGCCAGAAAAAGAAAAACATCTGTACTCTTCAACTAGATATCACCATTTATGTTTGTTTATTTATTTATTTATATAGCGCACCGGACCAGAAGGTATGAGGGCGCAATCATTACAAGAATATTATCAACTTGGTTACAATACTGTACATTATTTACATTATTATGCATAGTGAGTAGATGCAGTTACAGTGAGTAGAAGCAGTTACAAGGATACAGAGTAACATTACGACATAGTTACAGGTTGGACAAATGTGTAGTAGTAGCATGGTGTCATTATTGGCTCTCATTATTGGTCTTTGTTCTTAAGCCACTGGATGTAGTTTCGCCTAAATTGGTGGTAGGTTTGAGGTGCTCTGACGGAGGGTGGTAGTGAGTTCCAGTGTTGGGCTGCTTTTACCTGGAAGCTGTTGCCGCCCATTTTCGTGCGCTTGAATCTGGGAACAGCGAGCAGGTTAGCATTGCTATTTCTGGTGTGTCTGTTGGGCATATATCTGGTTATTCTGTCTGAGAGATAACGGGGAGCTGCGTTGTTAAGGCATTTGTGGGTGAGGGAGGCTACCTTAAGCAGGATTTTGTCCGAGGTAGTGAGCCAGTTGTGGGTTCTCCAAGTATTCGAGATGTGTTCTCTTTTAGGGAAGCTAAGCGCTGCTCTAAGAGCATTGTTCTGTAGGATCTGGATTTTATTGATAATCTGTTTGTTGGCGCCTACATAGAGGGAGTTACAATAGTCCAGTTTAGATAGTATGAGGGCCCTGGCTAGAGTAATGCAACTTTGGGTGGAGAGGAAGGGTTTGGCAGAGCGTAAAAGCTTGCAGGTGTAGGCTGTAGTGGATGCCATGGAGCTGACCTGTTTATGGAAGGAGAGGGTGGAATCGAGATAGATGCCAAGGGTTTTCACTTCCTTGGCTACCTTTATAGGGTTGCCGTCAATGGTGAAGCTGGAGTAGTTGAGGTCCAGTTTGTTTAGGTTCGTGGCTGATCCTAGGATGAGGAGTTGGGTCTTGTCATCATTCAGGCATAGACTGTGGGAGGCCATCCATGCCTGGATAATGAGGTACACCTTGTTCACCAAGGCCAAATCCGTGTTGCAATCTCCGGTCAACAGGATGAGGATTTGGGTATCATCAGCATAATTAGTGTAGGTAATACCCAAACCATCGAGATCATCAAACAGGGGCTTAGTGAACATGTTGTACAGTGTGGGGGAGACACATGACCCCTGAGGGACCCCGCATGTGATGGGTATGGGGTCAACAGCGGCATGGTGGAGAAGACGCGCATGGATCTATTGCTTAGGATTGATGTAATCCAGCCTATAGCTTCTTGGGAAATGTGGGCCACCGAGTCTAAGTGGCTACATAGGATTTTATGATCAACAAGATCAAAGGCTGCCGAGAGGTCTAAGAGGAGCAATAGGGCAGTTTTCCCATTATCTCCCAGCGTGTCAATTTGGGCCTTGAGGTCGATGAGTGCGGTTTCTGTGCCGTGTTGGGGTCTAAATCCTGATTGCCGGACTCCTAGGAGGTGGTTTTGTTCAAGGAATTTTTGAATTTGAAGGTGGGCTGTCTTGTCGAGGATTTTTAGTAGGAAGGGGACGGTGGTGATGGGTCTGTAGTTAGTGGGTATGTCTGGGTCGAGTGTGGGTTTTTTTTAGTAGGGGGAGGACCCAGGATTCTTTGAGGTTGTTGGGGATAGTACCAGAAGAGCAGGAGGCGTTGATGAGTTTGGTGATAAATGGAGATAGGTCTCTGGCCGCGTCTTTGATGATTTGAGGTGGGCAAAGGTCGCCTTGGCAGTTAGAGGGCTTCAGGCCGAGTATGTTTTTTTCCACTTCTAGCGTGAAGGCTTTGGAGAAGCTGAAGCGAGTGGGGAGGTTGGGGGGAGGGAGTTGAGGGATGGTGCATGTGGGGGTGTTGTTAGGTTTGGCCTTGGATAGGGTCTCTTTCTTGTTAATTTTGATTTGGAGGCCTGCAACTTTATTAGAAAGGGCATTTTGGATGCTGGTGCACCATTGTTTGTCTTTCTTGCAGGTATCTGGGACCGGGATGTGAGTCTCTAGCTCTTTAAGGATGGTGAACAATTCTTTAGTGCTGGATTTGGCATGCAGTATCCTCAAATTGTAGGATTCTTGTTTGGCGAGGCGGATTTCTTTTTTGTAGGTAGAGACTATTTTGTTGAGGATCAGCTTGTTGCTGTCAGTGGGGTTTTGTCTCCAAATGTGTTCCTTTTTTCGTTTCTCTAGTCTGAGGGCTTTTAGGTGGGCCGTAAACCAAGAATTCAGGTGTTTTATTGGCTAGGGTTTTCTCAGTTTTAATGGTGCGATGGCATCTAGGGCTAGGCGCATGCTGTTGTAACTTTTAACCAGATGGTGGGGGTTGGAGTTAGCAGGGAGTTGATTCAGTGTAGGTAGAATGAGAGGGATGAGCTTTTCTGCTGTTATGTTTTTCTTGCTTCTAGTCGGGATGGCTGATGCTAGGGGGATGTTAGCGATGGGGCTGGCCGCTTCGAGTGTGAAGGAGAGGAGGTGGTGGTCAGACCAAAGTTGCGGGGTGATGGAGATCGCGCAGTTGTGGTCTGCTATCCAGTCAAGAGTTTTCCCTTTGTTATTAGTGGGGTTGCACACTCTTTGGGTGAACCCTAGTTCTGATAGTGAGAAATGAATGGCTGACGCTCGGGTGTCTTTAGGGTCATTGTGGCCAAGGTTAAAAAGTCTCCTAGAAGGAGGCATTGAGAGGTATTTTTTAAGTTGTTAGAGAGGATGGAGTTAAGGTCTTCCTCAAAGGAGCCTAGAGGTCCTGGGGGTCTGTATAGTAGGTGGATGGTGATGGTTTGGGAGTTGGTGGTGGGGAATTTGGCTGTGAGCAATTCACAGGATGAGTAGTGATCGGTAATGTCAGGTTTAAGGTTGAGGTGGGTTTTGGCGATTATTGCGAGGCCACCGCCTCTAGAATCAATTCTGTCTGCTCGGAGAATGGAGACATTCTCTGGGATGGCTAGCGCAAGGGCTGGGCCGGCTGCTGCATGGAGCCAGGTCTCAGAGATGGCTAAGAAGTCTAGTTCTTCCATTATGATGAGGTCTGCTATGTCTGTCGCGTGGGCTACTATAGATCTCGCATTGATTAAAGCCCCTCTTATGGGAGTAGTGGTATGTTTACTCGTGGTAGGTGTAAAGGTTGATGATCGAGACTTATGTCTGGTAGTCGTATTAATTTGGGTAGGCTTAGGTAGGATGGTGCCTTTGTTGGATGGGATGGTCAAGATGTAAGGCTGGGGCCAATTAGATGGTTTGGTAAGGGTGGAATCCCTAGCTCTGGGCTCATATTTTGGGGAGTCTGGCGCATAGTTTGGAGTTTCTAGCAGAGAGGTTGCGCGGTGTAGATGTCATGATCTCTGCTTCCAAAAGATCAGGACTTGCCCGACTCCCTTGGAAGCAGACCCATAACCCCGGTTCCGAGTGCCAGCCAGTCCCAATTGGGACCTTTTGGACCCTGTCCTGGCGCCAGTGGCACCAGGCTCATAAAGATGCCCAGTCCCAGCGCTGGAAGCGCCGGGCTCATAATGCTTGGGTGGACTTACCTGCAGCAGACCATGCTGCTTACTTACCTGCCAGTTGAACCCCTGATCCTCTTCTGTTTGGGACTACTTTTCCTGTTGGGTGGGGCAGGAGCCACTCCCTAGGTTCAGAACACTGGAACTCTTCTGGAAAGCAGGAACTCTTTTCTTACCTAGGCGTGGCTGTGGAAGGAGACACCTAAGCACTACAGGAGGCTATTTAAACCACACCCGATGGATGAATCTTGCTTTGCGTTATTCTGCATTCTCTGCAGCAGAACGCTCATCGTGTCTTCTGCTTCTGATCCTGGGCCTAAGGGAACAAAGGCTTACCATCCTGGAATCCAGTCTTCAGCAGCACCTGTAAAGACAAAGAAAGAACAGGTTAGCACTACGGTCTTCAGTGGCAGCGCATCTCTTACCTGGTCCATCGGCTGTCACCAACGCCTCGCGCTGCATTCCGGCATCTGAAAGACAAAGGCTTACCTACTCTTCGCATGCTCCGGAGGTCTTCGCACTGCATTCCGGCAGCTGAAAGACAAAAGCTTACCAGCTCTTCGCACGCTCCGGAGGCCTTCGGCGCTGCATCCCGCATCTGAAAGACAAAAGAAGGTGCGTTTAAAGACATTGGGCAACTTTATTACTCACGTGCCATTACTCCTTCCCACGCCGAATCCAGTGGGTATTCCAGCACCCTTCAGCTTCTCTAAAGCTCCGAACTTGTACCTGCAAGATAAAAGGGACAGTTAGTGCGCATCGTGAAGCAGGCTACAAGCGCTTACTTACGTGCTTCCAGGCGCTTCTATTCCTCACGCGGGTTCGATCCTCAACTCTCATCAGCCTGCCATCCGCCATCGCCGGAACCCTGCAAAACAAGAGATATCATTACAAAAGACTTTTAAGACATTTAAAGTGCCCAGAACTTACCGTTCGTGCAGTTAACGACGGACAGCAGTCCTCTGAGGTCAAGAGGCCTGCACCCTTATCCAGTGAAGAAACTGGTTACGGCACCCTGCCCCGAGGCAGATGGAGAGCTCGGCGTTCACTTACCTAAGGTGAGGGTGTTAACCTTTGGGGTTCTACAGGAGAAGAGAAAGGGAAGAGGAGAGAGGCACCCAATAACCCCAGTTCATTAATCCCATATTTTCTATCTGCAGACATCTTACTCTTCGAGTCAGACATACAGTGCACAGAGGTCCAGCCCAAAGAGCCAACCGTGTGTTACACATCACCTTTGAAGATACGGCATTCACCCAGTCAAGACCGGCGCCTCTGCGGGAATCAGGTGAGCGTTACAGAACGCAAAGCCTATCGCAAAACTCCCACCCAGGCGCTATGGAAACCTCGGATACCGACCAGCTAGCCCAGTTACTTGGGGAACTAAGAGCAGAAGTGCATGCAGCCCGTCAGGAAACGAATGCTCTAAGAAGGGAACTGATTATTTCCAAGGAGCGAACAGACAATCTCGCTAGACAATTGCTACAGTCACAAGCCGGACAAACTCCGTTACCCGCATCAGGGGCAAATCTTCCTTCAACATCCTCTACGAACCCAGTGCAGATCAACCTACCTGGGAATGTACCTCTGGCTCCGCCCGAACGATTTTCTGGTGACCCAAAGAGGTTTGCAGTATTTATTAATCAGTGCCGGTTGCACTTCTTATGCCGGCCAGCAGCCTTTCCAACTGATCAAGCTAAGGTAGCTTTCGTACCTTAGTGGCAATGCGGCAGACTGGTCGATCCCTCTAGTTAATCAAGATGATCCGGTTCTCCATGATTTTCAAGCTTTTCAGCTCAGTATGGAAAAACTGTTTGCAAGACATTCACAGGGGCAGGCCTTGGACAATGAGCTCCTTTCATTGCGACAGGGTAATCAAGACCTTTTGGCTTATATTGCGTCTTTCAACAGACTGATAGTGGAAACTCGATGGCCTGAGGACAAAAGGATTACGCTGTTTTATAGAGGTCTACGTGGAGAGCTCAAAGATGTGTTAGCCCAAGTAGTGAATCCCCCGCAAGACTGTTCGGACTATATTGACTTAGTCGTTCAAATTGACCACAGACTGCAGAACAGGAAGGCCGATCGTTCCAAGTTTGATGCTCGAGTATTTTCCAAACCACCAACTCCTACCAAAGGAGTTGACTCCGGGGAACCCATGCAAATAGGGGGCCTGAAAGGACCACTAACACAAAAGGAGCAGGAAAGGAGAAAACAGCTGCAATTATGCCTCTATTGCGGAAACTCGAGGCACTTTCTTCGAGACTGTCCGGTGAAACCAGCCAAGAAGGCAGTAGGAGCTGCAGTTACCAGGGTCACAAACTCTGAGCAGGGAAACGACCTCGCCCGACAAGAATAGAGGTCCTCTTGCCGAGCGTTAAAACCAGTTCCGTGACCTCGCATTTCGTGATACCTATGGTCCTCATTAGCCCTGAACATCTGGATCGATTACATGCGATTGAAGCTTACGTCGACAGCGGTGCCATCGGCAATTATGTGGATCATGAAATGGTTTTGAGGATGAATCTGACTCTTTGTCCAAAGGCTGTAAAGGACGTCATTACTACGGTGGATGGTACGGAGATAGCCTCCGGACCAGTAACGCATACCACCCAAGAAGTGACGCTAGTAAGTCAAGATGGACACCATGAGAAGATCGTGTTCGATGTGATCAAGGCCCCTCAGTTCCAGATTATTCTAGGAATTCCTTGGTTAGAGAAGCACAATCCTCAGATCGATTGGCGAGCAAGAACGGTTCAGTTTCCAGAATGTGTCTCTACTTGTCACCCTCGACCTGGTGTTGCACTGGCAGCAATTTCCTCGGAGGCTCCTCAGTTACCTCCTGAATACCTAGAATTCCAAGATGTTTTCCAGAAGGATCAGGCTAACTATCTCCCTCCTCATAGGTCTTATGACTGCCAGATAGACCTGATACCTGGATCTACTCCTCCTTGTAGTAGAATTTATGCCCTCACCGAGCCTGAGAATCTTCACCTCCGACAATACCTGGATCAATACCTTGCGAATGGGTTTATTCGTCCTTCCAAGTCCCCTGCTTCCTCAGCTTTGTTCTTCGTTCCAAAAAAAGAAGGGGACCTTAGAACTTGTATAGATTATCGCGCCCTGAACCAGATCACCGTTAAGAATACATATCCGTTACCTTTGATCCCTGAACTCCTGGACCAAGTCAGAAAAGCATGCATATATACAAAGCTGGATCTTAGAGGAGCCTACCACTTGGTACGAGTAAAAGAGGGCGATGAATGGAAGACGGCCTTCCGCACCAAGTATGGGCTATTTGAATATCAGGTCATGCCCTTCGGACTTTGCAATGCCCCGGCCGCCTTTCAATATTTTATGAACGATGTCCTCAGAGAGCTCATAGATGTGTGTGTTGTTGTTTACATTGACGACATCCTCGTTTATTCTTCATCGGAAACTGAACATCGGAAACACGTGAAAATGGTCCTCGAGAGATTGCGTCAACACAAACTTTTCGCTAAGTTGGAAAAAATGTGTTTTCAACGTGACTGAAGTTGAATTCTTGGGATTCATATTATCACCTAGCGGAGTGCGTATGGATTCAAAGAAGGTCGATGCAATTCTCAAATGGCCATCGCCATCCTCCGTAAAAGGTGTTGAAAGCATGTTAGGCTTCGCTAACTTTTACCGCAGGTTTATCCCCGAATTCTCTCAAATAGTCCAGCCCATCACCGCCTTGTTAAAGAAAAACAAACGTTTTGAATGGTCTACCGAGGCGGAACAAGCTTTCCAGAATTTGAAGACTAGATTTATCTCTGCACCGATCTTAAAACATCCTCGCCCAGAACTCCCCTACATCGTTGAAACTGATGCTTCGAGCCTTGCCATGGGGGCAGTTCTATCACAAAAGGACCCAGTAACCAATCAGTTGCATCCCGTGGCATTTTGGTCCCGCAAATTCTCGCCTCCTGAAATCAATTACACTATTACTGATAAGGAACTTCTAGCTATCAAGTCCGCCTTTAAGGCTTGGCGGCATTATCTTCTGGGGGCCCGACACACCGTTACTGTGATTACAGATCACCGAAACCTGCAATATTTGAAAACCGCAAAAGCTCAATCCTCTAGGCAACTCCGTTGGGCACTATTCTTTGCCGAGTTTGACTTCATAATTACCTATCGACCTGGTACAAAAAACGGTAAAGCTAATGCCCTTTCTCGGATGGGAGTGGAAGAACATTTGATCAATCCTAAACCTGTACCTATCATTCCCGAACAAAAAATTCTAGGTGTAATCGCCACACAATCCATAGAGGAAGTTAAGGATAAAGCCAGGCTACTGGTAACTCCAGCAGACATACAGAATTGGCATCTGCAGGGAAAGGACTTTACGGTGAAGGACAACCTATTATATTTCCAAGAACGGTTATACCTGCCCAGCACAGATTTACAGAAAAAGGTAATCTCTTGTTATCACGATTCTTTAATGGAAGGACATCCCGGTATGACCAAGACCTCGGAAAAGATCAAGCGCTACTTCTGGTGGCCGTCTTGGAAAAAAGATATCAGAGACTTTATAATGTCCTGTGGAGTATGCGCCCAAAACAAGAGTCAAAAGGAAAAACCAGCCGGCCTCTTACGCCCTATTGACATCCCGCCTCGCCCTTGGCATACGCTTTCTATGGACTTCATCACCGATCTACCTCCATGCTCCGGATACAATACGATCCTAGTAATCGTGGACCTATTCTCCAAGATGGCGCATTTCATTCCACTCAAAGGCTTACCAACAGCAGCAACTCTGGCCCGAGAATTTCTCGAAAACATCGTCGGACTGCACGGTTTTCCTTCAGTTCTAATTTCGGATCGAGGTAGTCAATTTATTTCTCATTTTTGGCGAAGTTGCTGTCAGTCGGCTCAAATTGATGTGAGACTTTCGACCAGCCACCACCCTCAAACCGACGGACAAACCGAGAGGACCAATCAAACTCTGGAACAGTATTTGCGCTGCATGCTACAACAAACTGAAAAAACTTGGAAAGATATCCTTTGGATAGCCGAATATGCCTACAATAACTCCACTCGGGAACTGGGAAGACCCCGTTTTTTCTTTTATACGGTAGTCACCCTCGAACCTCGGAGTTGGATCCACTCCAAGATCTTGGAACACCAGCAGTAGACCACCTGCATGCTACAATCACCCAAGCCTTTAAGGAAGCCGTTTCTCACCTTCAAAGGGCTAAAGAACAATACAAGAAAGGAGCAGACCAACATCGGAAGGAAGCCCCCCAATATCAAGTAGGCGATCAAGTCTGGTTATCCACCAAATATCTACCTCTAAAAGGACCACGCACATTCAACCCAAGATACCTTGGTCCCTATTCCATCACTACCATAGTAAATCCAGTAGCGGTCAAGTTGGACTTGCCCCCTCACATGAAGATACATCCGGTCTTCCACGTCTCTCTATTAAAACCCGTGCAACCTCAAACCCGACTAACTACATCTCCAAAACCTATTCTAGTTGATGGAGAACTCGAGTTTAAAGTCAAAAGCATCCTGGATTCCAAGATCTCCAAATCTAAACTATTTTACCTGATTGACTGGAAAGGCTATGGTCCCCAAGAAAGATCCTGGGAACCTGCAGAATATGTCCACGCGCCTCGTCTAATCAAAAGATTTCATCGAACATTTCCTAACAAGCCCAAACCCCCGGAGAAGCCCGGTTTGAGAGGGGCCTTGAGGGGGGGGTGCTGTCATGATCTCTGCTTCCAAAAGATCAGGACTTGCCCGACTCCCTTGGAAGCAGACCCATAACCCCGGTTCCGAGTGCCAGCCAGTCCCAATTGGGACCTTTTGGACCCTGTCCTGGTGCCAGTGGCACCAGGCTCATAAAGATGCCCAGTCCCAGCGCTGGAAGCGCGGGGCTCATAATGCTTGGGTGGACTTACCTGCAGCAGACTATGCTGCTTACTTACCTGCCAGTTGAACCCCTGATCCTCTTCTGTTTAGGACTACTTTTCCTGTTGGGTGGGGCAGGAGCCACTCCCTAGGTTCAGAACACTGGAACTCTTCTGGAAAGCAGGAACTCTTTTCTTACCTAGGCGTGGCTGTGGAAGGAGACACCTAAGCACTACAGGAGGCTATTTAAACCACACCCGATGGATGAAACTTGCTTTGCGTTATTCTGCATTCTCTGCAGCAGAACGCTCATCGTGTCTTCTGCTTCTGATCCTGGGCCTAAGGGAACAAAGGCTTACCATCCTGGAATCCAGTCTTCAGCAGCACCTGTAAAGACAAAGAAAGAACAGGTTAGCACTACGGTCTTCAGTGGCAGCGCATCTCTTACCTGGTCCATCGGCTGTCACCAACGCCTCGCGCTGCATTCCGGCATCTGAAAGACAAAGGCTTACCAGCTCTTCGCACGCTCCGGAGGCCTTCGGGGCTGCATCCCGCATCTGAAAGACAAAAGAAGGTGCGTTTAAAGACATTGGGCAACTTTATTACTCACGTGCCATTACTCCTTCCCACGCCGAATCCAGTGGGTATTCCAGCACCCTTCAGCTTCTCTAAAGCTCCGAACTTGTACCTGCAAGATAAAAGGGACAGTTAGTGCGCATCGTGAAGCAGGCTACAAGCGCTTACTTACGTGCTTCCAGGCGCTTCTATTCCTCACGCGGGTTCGATCCTCAACTCTCATCAGCCCGCCATCCGCCATCGCCGGAACCCTGCAAAACAAGAGATATCATTACAAAAGACTTTTAAGACATTTAAAGTGCCCAGAACTTACCGTTCGTGCAGTTAACGACGGACAGCAGTCCTCTGAGGTCAAGAGGCCTGCGCCCTTATCCAGTGAAGAAACTGGTTACGGCACCCTGCCCCGAGGCAGATGGAGAGCTCGGCGTTCACTTACCTAAGGTGAGGGTGTTAACCTTTGGGGTTCTACAGGAGAAGAGGAAGAGGAGAGAGGCACCCAATAACCCCAGTTCATTAATCCCATATTTTCTATCTGCAGACATCTTACTCTTCGAGTCAGACATACAGTGCACAGAGGTCCAGCCCAAAGAGCCAACCGTGTGTTACACATCACCTTTGAAGATACGGCATTCACCCAGTCAAGACCGGTGCCTCTGCGGGAATCAGGTGAGCGTTACAGTAGAGAGGTTCATGGTGAGTGGCGGGGTGGTAACCATGCTGGTCAGGCCTGGTAGGGGGGGCTGAGAAGACTAGTTGCGTGGATAAGGTGGATGATGACTCTCAGCAGTGCTGAATATATACCTGGTGGGTACATTTTAGTGGGAGGAGGTGCATACAGTGGGCATGTGTTTAATATCAGCTGGTTCCTGAGTTGTTAAGGTTAACCTTACCTAGGATCAGAATCAGGTGGACAGCTAAAGCACATTAAATTGCAATGACTGAGTTGGCCAGGGATACACCGAGGTTCAAAGTCAAGTGGACAGCTAAAACACATTGGATTGCATGGACTAAGGGGGGCAAAAGATTCACCTAGATTCGAAAGTCACATAGGCAGCTAGAACACATTGGAATGCATTGACTAGGGGGGGGCAAAGACTCACTAAGTCTGGGATACTGGCAGTAGTGAGAGCATCCAGGCAGAATCAAGCCGACTGGTATTTTGAGCATTCAGGCCAAATCAGGTGCACTAATGTGCATTAATCAGGACATTAGCAAACAAACTGAATACATTTTGGTCAGTAGGCATTCACGTGGCAGTTTTAGCAAAACAGTTTAGCGGTGTGCAGAGATTTTGCACTTTAAATGCTATTTCCTGCAGTACCACAGGCACACATGGTAGTGGAGGCAGTGGGGTAGCTGGGCGTTGTGCTGTAGTGCAGGTCAAAAGTTACCTGGAATATGACGGGCAGGGGGTATGGCAGACGGCAGACACAAACAGGCACAAAAACAGGCGATGTCCTTGCCTCCCGTGGTCCTTGGAGGGAGTGGGCCGGCTTCGCCTGCCGGTGGCCAATGGGACAGGAGATAGGCCCAATAGCCAATCGGGAGGCTGCTGGTAGCCTAGATAGGCATATGGGGCTGCAGGCAACAAAGGAAGGCCATCTTGCAATGGCTGAGTGCCTCGTGGCTTTCAATGGCGGCGAGGACTCTCCAAAGGCTTTTCAGTGCAAGGCTGGGTGGAAATGCCTTTCACTTAAGCTGGAATCGATGTCTGCTCGCACGCAACAAATGCGGGTTAGAAAGCAATTTTAAAAGTGAAAGTAGCGCGAGTGCATCAGCGCTTACCGTATTTCGGTAAAAATGATGCTGGGTTAGTAGGTGGCTCCGTGGGTCCTCTGCTCCTGCAGGGACATGGCCTGGAGCTCCTGCTCCTCAGGTGGGTGGTGGGGATTTTAAAAGATTTGGACGGTAGCACAGATACAGTAGTCTTTCTAGGTCACCTTAAAGGATGTCAAAGGACCTATTAATTAAAATGTTTACGGCTGAGGTTGTAAACCAAACTTTATCTCCTCTCTAGATATTTGATGGAACAGTGAACCCTATCATGCTTGCTGACGATTCTCTAGAAGACGGAGATGCAGCAGGGAAGGAGACTCAATTCTCTCTCTGGACAGCACTGAGGATGACGAAGTTGCTGCTTTGGTGATTAACTACATCATTCGCAGCCTCTGGCACTAGAAAAATACAGCAGGCAATGAGGCCCAAGATGTGGAGGAAGGAATCCGCTGGGTAAGGTGGCGAGGAATTTCTAGGAAAGATCTACTATCTGCGCAATGCTGGCTATTCTCTCCCCGGGCGGAAAAGCCTTCCCTGCCCGAGTGTCCAGGACTGCCCAATAAACTGGAGCTTCCGAGCTGGTACTGTCTGGTACTTCTGCAAGTTCAGGGAGAAGCCCAGCCTGTGGTGTAGTAGCAGATGTCCGAGAAATGGGACAAGACCTGCTCTGTCGACCTGCCCAGATATGCCAGTTGTCCAGGTGCAGGAATACGTGGACACTGGATCTCCTGAGGCGACAGCGGCGACTACCGCCATGAGCTTCGTGAAGATCCTTGGAGCGGGTGTCAACCCAAAGGGAGGCACCTTGAATTGGTAGTGCTTGTCCCTTATGAGGAACCTCAGGAACCTTCTGTGCTTTCAATGTATGGACACATGAAAGTAAGCGTCCTGAAGATCTATGGACACCAGCCACTCCTGCAACTCAAGAGCGTGGACAATGTCTCTCAATGTCATCATTCTGAATGTGTCTTTCCTCAGGAACTTGTTCAAAGCTCTGAGGTCCAAGATGGGACAGAGACCTCCTCCCTTCTTGGGTCCAAAAAATACCGGGAACACCAGCCCAACCCTGTCTGCTCCAGCAGTACCTCTTCCATGGCACCCTTCAACAACAGTGCTTGCAGTTCTTCCTGGAGCTCCTGTTCCAGCTGACAAC
The DNA here is from genome assembly GCF_040938575.1 of Ambystoma mexicanum. Taxonomy (NCBI): domain Eukaryota; kingdom Metazoa; phylum Chordata; class Amphibia; order Caudata; family Ambystomatidae; genus Ambystoma; species Ambystoma mexicanum. Next base: position 1,131,439,602 of record NC_090933.1, on the reverse strand, counting down.
GAGGTGGTGGAGGTCTGTCCGGAGGATTCCTTAAGAAGGGCAGACAACCACACTGCACGAGCTGCAGGGCACAGGAGTCGGAGGTAATCTCCTACCACTGGTGCCAATGCTGGGACAGCCATCCTCCAAACGGTGAGTCATGGGAGGGGAAACAGAAGCTGTTTCGAGGACAGAGCTGCTGTTGCCGCTGTCTGCTGAAAACTCTAGAGGCCTGCCTGCCCCTTCAAAGTGCAAGAAACGCCTCTGCCTGGGTTGCAGGAGCTGAGCTTTCCTGCCCTAGTGGATGCAGCGCCTGTAGCCTCTTTCCCTTGAATTGAAAATGAAGGCCGGTTTGGCCGGTTGTTGCGCAGCTAGGCCTAGCGACTTTGCGGCAAGTTTGGACTCCTTGAATTTCTCCAAGGTGTCATCGGCCTTCGGGCCGAAGAGATTCTCCCCATCAAAACCCAGGTCCTACAATTTACTCTGGACATTGGGGGAGAACCCGGAGTAGCGCAGACAGACCTGCCTCCTAAAGACCATAGCGGAACCCATTGCTCGCCCAACAATCTGCCACGTCCTGGCCCGTTTACACAGACTGCCTAGCCACCTCCTTCCCCTCATCCACCAGTTGCAAGAAACCGCCCCGCAACTCCCCTTCAGGGACGTACTGCGCTGCATGCTTAACTGCTTGGCACAGTCCAAACCAATATTTTGCAAAGCCACAGGAGAGATTAGTGGCCTTTAAATCCATGCTTAGAAGAAGTCAGTGTTCACCGTCTGTGGAACACTTGCGTCCCCTGCACACTCAATATGTTTGCAGAAAACAAACAATTAATAATGATGATTACAGAAGTGAGTTTATCAAACAGTGTTTTAGGGATGTGGGGTTACCACATAACAAATTCATGCCAAAACGTTTTTTTTATCATCAAAATACACTCATAAGGAGTTTTTAATAAAAAAATATAGAATATCAGGAGGTTCTCTGTAATATTTTTTATTTTTTTGAAACTTTATTTTTGGCATTTTAACTTAACAGTTACAAACTGATTACCCAACAGCGGGCGTGTTAACTTGTGCCGTTAAGATCCCCCTGCTCCCAATCCCCCAAACCTCCTGTCATGCATCGTCATGCACTTCCGTTTTAAATTGTCTAATTCTGGGTACTGTTCATCAGGACTGAGTGGTCGCGGACATTCTCTCGGGGTTCTGGTCTTGTTGGGGTTGAAGAAGATGAATTGTCTGATTCGGAGATTAGATACATTATGCAGGGTCCCCAAATGTCTGGGGGGCGTGCATGCAGAGGCAACGTCTTAATGAACTCCTTTTCCACAGCTTGGCAGTAGAGCACGTCCTTAAGCCAATTTGCTTACGTTGGAGCTGGGCCCCGGCCTCATGACATGGCGACTCTCCTTTGTGCCAATATCAGTAGGATGCTGGCTAGTTTTCTAGTTGTGGGCGATAGCTGTTTCGTCATCCCGAGTACTGTAACAATGGGGATTGGTTGTAGTTCTTCCCTGATTATTGCTTCCGTTGTTTGGAGGACTTGGCAGTCCCAGGCTAAGTGGAGAATGACGGCTGATGGGGCCTTACATCTTCCACATGACGCTTCTATCTCTGGTCGTTGCGCCCGACTTTTGGTCGGAGTATAGTATGTTTGGTGGAGATAATTGAAATGGATTCGTTTGAAGCGTGAATTTAGTGCTACTTTCTGGGTTTGCCGCAGAATGTATGCCCACTCGTCATCCGGTATCAGGGTTCTTAGGGACTGCTCCCATCTCGTTTTCGTTCGTGCATTTGCAGTTACGGTATCAGTTATTAGGGATTTGTATATTAGCGAGACTAGTCTGGCCTCGCCATGTGCCTCGATCACATTATGCAGTAGCTGCCACGTTGGTGGTTGTTGTGGGAATGAAGGTAGGAATACTTCCAGCGTATAGCGAGTCCTAAAGTATGTGAATATGTCTAGAGCGGTGACGCTACCTCTCTCCTTGGCTAGCTGGGGAGTTAAAGGTTCCTTCCTCGATCAGGTCCCACAGTGTGCTTATGTGGAGTTTATCAGCTCATTGGACTGAAGTTAGGGGTATCCCTGGTATGAACTTCAAGGGTAGAAAAGGAGAGAATCTGGTCTGGATATTATATTTCTGGGCCAGTTTTTTCCAGACTGCATATGTGGCCAGAACTACGTTCAGTGTGGAGTGGGGCACTGGGAGCTCACTTATGATGACTGCTCGCTGTAGGTTAGGTGTTGATAGGGCTCGTTCTATTTGAACGAACAGTCTAATGAAGTGTGTGGAGTACCAGTAGCTAAGGAAATGTGTCTGCGCCGCCCAGTAGTATCGTTCTAGGTTGGGGAGTGCCAGGCCACCCCTGGATACTGGCAGAACAAGTGTCGAGTAGGCCACCCTTGCTGGTTTGCCGGCCCATAGTAATTCCAGAATTAGGCTTCTGACTTTCTTTTGGAAGGATTGTGGTACTAATAGTGGTATGTTAGCAAACAAGTAGAGGAACTTAGGGAGGATCACCATCTTGACTAGCAAAGCTCTCCCCCATAGAGTTAGTGGGAGTGTTTTCCATCTATTTACTTTCTCTTGAAGCGTTTTAAATACCGCTTCGTAGTTGTCACGGAATAGATCTTGGTAGTTTCGGGACATTAGGATCCCAAGATATCGTACGTGAGCACTCTCCCACTTGAATCCATAATCGTTCGAGTATGTACTAGTAGCTGGAGTTAGGGGAAATATGACCTATTTGGAGTGGTTAATATTTAGGCCAGAGACAGCGCCAAATTTGATGACTTCGCGCATGACAGGATTTAAAGTTTTCACTGGGGTCTTGGATGTATAGTACCACATCGTCAGCATAAGAGGGATATGATTAGCCTGCTGGGCCCTATGGAAAGACCTCTGTGAAGTTGGCGTGTACGTAGGCCTTAAGCTAGGGGTTCCATTATCAATGTGAATATTAGTGCCGACAGCCGGCAGCCCTGTCGGTTCCCGCAGTGTAGATTTATATGGGTGGATCTCGTTGTTCCTAGAATGATGTACGATTGGAGTTTGTTATATAGTAGGGAGACAAGTTGGACAAAGTAATTCCCCATGCTTAGTTGTTTAAATACGGAGAACAGGAAGGGCCATTCGACAGAGTGGAAGGCTTCTTCCGCATCGAGGAGGACTGCAATCGCCTGGTGGGTATGGTCGAGTGCCGCCATGGCGGCAAACCTTCTAATACCAAATGTTGTGTTGCGCCCTGGCACAAAGCCTGCCTGGTCCGCCAATACCAAACCTGGCATCAAGGGGAGTAGTCTCTTGGTAAGAATTTTTGCCAGGATCTTATTGTCCAGGTTAATTAACGAGATCGGTCTGCATGGCACACTCTTCGGGGGGTTTGTCTGTTTTGTGTAGGAGGATTACATTGGCTTCTCTGAGGGTTTGTGGGAGAATCCCGGACTTCAGCGCTTCCTCATACACCCCCAAGATGAGGGGGACCAGAATAGTTGTGTAAGATTTGTAAAATTCGCCATTTAGCCCATCGGGACCTGGGGCTTTGGTGTTGGACAGACTTCTTATGGCGTCCAAGATTTCCTTGGTTGTAATGGGTTCATTTAGGGGCTCTCGGAGTTGCCTCTCCACCCAATACAGTTCAGTATCATCTAGATAACTCCGGAGGGACTCGGTGTCTATATCGTGTTTAGAGCTGTATAGTTTTTGGTAGAAGCCTCGGAATTCCTCAACAAATTCTTTCTCTGTGTGTACAAGTGAGCCTTACGGTGTGCGCACTCTCTCAACCAGTGTCGGTTTCCTGTCTGGGGTGATCAGGCGGGCCAATAGGGCCCTGGGTTTTTGACCCTCTGCATATTGGCGGACCTGGTGTCCTCGCCCCAAGAACTTCAATTCCTGCTCCGCTATGGCTCTGAATTTCAGCAGTACTTCCTTAGGCTCTGCTTGGGTGCGGGGTTCGTTCGAGGTGGAGCATCAGTGTTCCAGAGTTTTCAGGCGTTCCTCACTAGCAGTCAATTCTCTTCTGATCAGTTTCAGCATTGTGTTCTCCTTTGCAATGCATACACCCCTAACGTAGCACTTCGGTGTTTCCCAGAGTGTGCCTGCTGAGGAGACTGTGCCTTGGTTGGTTTCCAGAAAGGATGAGATTTCCTCTGGTAGTTCAGTTGCAAAAACTTGATCTGACAGTGATCCGGGTTTGAATCGCCATTGGGGTGGGTTCCATTTGGCGTCCGGGGGGGTTGCATTCTAGTGTGACCATGACGTGGTCGGAGAAGGTTATAGGAAGGATTTGACATGTTCCCCATTGGAGTGAGCTTCGTGCAGAGACCAGGAGGTAGTCAATGCGTGAGCTTGTGTTGTGGACTGCTGAGTGGAAGGTGTAATCCCTTGCATCCCAGTTACCGTGTCTCCATATATCAACTAAGCCATAGGAACCACAGATTTCCTCAATCTGGAGGCTGGCTTTAGATGGTTGAGTAGTTGTGGCCCTCGACTTGTCTCTTTGTGAATGCAGCGGTGTGTTCAAATCGCCCCCCCATATTATGGTCGCTGTGCCTGCCTCTGCAAGATGTGAAAGCACCCAGTCAAAGATATTTGGTCCATCTATGTTGGGGGGGCATAGGAGTTTACAAAAATTATTTCTACGACTCCCCTCACCAGGAGCGCTCTACCCTCAGTGTCTTTTTCTGTTTATCTAACGGAAACAGGATTTTTTGGTTAATAAGGATAGCCACACCTCTGGCGTATGACGAATACGAGGAGAAATATATCGATGACAACCCCAGCTCCGGGCCCAGTGATGTTCAGTCTTGGGGAGGAGGTGCGTTTCTTGTATCATGGCTACATCCACTTTGTGTCGCTTGAGGAGTTGTAGGATCCTTCACGTTTTGGGTGGGTTATTGCGTCCTTGGATATTCCCTGTAGCTACCTTGAATTGTGAGTGTGGCAGTGCTGTTTAGGTTAAGTGTGCGTGGTTGTTGTCCTTGGAATCGGCTGGTGATGTGGAAAACACGGTAGAAGAGTGCCTGGTCTTTTTCCCATCACAGTGAAGAGGCCACGAAGACTCTGGGGATCATGGAGTGGTGAGGAGCGGGGATCGGTTGGCGCGTTCCAATAACTGTCCATATAAATGTTCCCATTATTCCCTCCCGGTCGGGCAACCCCTCAACTCGCCTGCTAGTATACCCTCCCCACCCTTTAGGCTAAAATAAAACAGTGCTGAGCGTGGGGCTCTTGTGCCCTCCAAGAGCAGTAACCCCCCGTACAGGATCTTACGTACTTGTGCTCACAGTGTTCAAATTGGTCTCCAGCTATGGGTTCATGGTGGATCTCTTCCTCGCCTGTCTCTTCTCTGTGGTCTCGGGTTGTCACGCGGGGGGCAGCAGCCAATGTTGTCTAAAAAGGAGTTGGCCTCCTCGGGTGAAGTGAAGAACTGAGTCTTCTCTGCATGCAGAATGCACAGCTTGGCCGGAAATACTGTTGAGTATTGAATTTGGTTGTCGCGCAGACGGCGTTTCACCCCGGTGAAGGCCCTCCATGATGCTTGTACCGCTGGTGAAAAGTCTTGAAAAATCTGCACTTTATCTCCGTTGTATTGCAGGTCGCCCTCGTCTCTGGCCAGTTTGAGGATGGTGTCACGGTCTCTGAAGTTAAGAGGCTTTGCTATTATGGGGCGAGGTCTTGCACCAGGGATCGGGCGGATTGATGGGACTCTGTGCGCGCACTCCACCACAAACAGTGGGGAGAATGCTGACTCCCCGTAGAGGTCCTTGCACAACTTCTCTACAAATTCTTCCATCTTCGGCGCGGCCAGCTGCTCCCTCAGGCCAACCAGTCTGATGTTATTTCGGCAGGCACGCCCCTCCATGTCCTCGTTCTTGTCAGCCACCATTTTCAGTTGTCATTCAAGCGTCGTAACTCTGGACAAAAGCGACGAGGTATTGTCGTCTAGGTCCGAAACTCTCTGCTCTACCATGTCAAGTCTCTCACTGTGTTTGTTCAGGCGGTGTTGGAGTAGGTCCACTTTGGATGACAGGGTATCCATTTTGGAATCTAGGTTGCCTATGCCCGCTTTGAGATGAAGGAGAATTTCTCGGATATTAAATATTGGGGACTGCGTTGCTTCGTCTTCCTGCTCCATGATCGGGGGATGAGTGGCCGTTTGACTTGGTTGTTTTGGGTTCTTTACTATGGCACCGGTTTCAAAGGACAGTCTCTGTTGCATTTTATCTGTTTTCCCCATTTTGGACTGGGCACTGGTTGAAAGTGGATAGGGAGCCAGCAGCGAGGATGGCGGTCTTCAGAGCCGTCAGGTGGTGACACTGTATGCCCACTTGTTAAGAGGCGACAGGGTGAGGTCCGCGACCGTGTGTAGGTCAGGCTCTTCGGGAGGGGGCGGCAATTCGGCTGGAGGGGTTTTGTGCGTTCCAGACTCTCAAGGTAATTGGATCAGTGAGGGCACAGGTTCACTGACTCTGCTGGTAGAGGTGGCGGATGGTACGTGCCAGTTTCGGGGAGGCAGTGCAGGCCTTGATGGGTTGCTTTGCTTAAGGGATCCGGCTGGCTGTGGGACCCCAAATGACCCTTGGTCGGCGCGGTGGGCTGCATTGCTGGGCTGTCCTGCGGTATACACGGGAGGGAACCGCGGTCCGGGACTGCAATAGGTAGGACTGGATGCGAGGTAGAGGCGCGCGCCTGTCAACGTTCCAGTGAGGGACCAAGTTGTGGCAGGGGTGCCCAGCCGCCAGGTCACAGCTATTGATTTACAGCCCCAATGGGCTGAGGGTCGGGTTCTGTTGCGCTCTTGGCCATGTGCCTTGTGTTGGGTCCCCCGGCTCCTGTTACCGGTGTTGATGTTAGAGACAGCTTTGGGGGGAGGAGGGATCCGTACTGTCCGTGCTCTGCTGATGCCGGGGTGCTCTCCCAGATCTGCCCAGCGGATACCAGCAGTCCACCAGAGTGTTTGGGGGTGGGGGGTGGGTACCTCTGTGTGTCCGGCGAGTTTGGGCTGCCCTCTGTTCCTACGTTGCCTGGAACCAGCAGAATGAGCCTTAGCTTTGAGGTTATGGGCCACCGGTGGGTGCTGCGGCTTTCAGTGACAATCAGATAGGGTGGCGATGAGTATCTGCGGGAGAGGAGGCCGTGGGGTCGGGAAGCTCCTGTCCTTGCGCTTTGGTCCCTAAATCGTTGCGGTGGGTCAGGTGGGGAAGGCTGGGAGCGCGGGTTGCGCTCCTACCTGGTGCTTGTGATTCTTCCGACAGCCCGGCCAGGGTAGAGTCTGGCCTCACCGTGTCCCCGCGGCGGGCAGGGCAGGCCCCGTGGAAGGGCGCAGTCACTCCAGGTGGGCCATCAGGGCGGGTGCGTGCAGCAGCCAGATCGCACGATGTTCAACTGCTCAGCCCGCTCGAGGTAAGTCTTGCAGGTACTCTAGTATGTCTGGGCAGGCTCCTGACTGCCTCTGCCTCACGCCCGCCAAAGGTCCCACCGGGTGTTACCCTCTGGCGGCCAGGTCCGCCGGCAGATGATCCGAGCCTTGTCTCTCACAGACCCTCCCAGGGCCCCTGCCACAATGCACCCCTGGCTCAGCACCGGCGGGCTGCGACGCACTCTCGGATCTGCACTAGCGGGGTGATGTTGCCACAGGGCGGGGCCTGGCAGCTGCGTGGCGGGCTTTTGGGCCGTGGGGGGGCCGTCGGGTCCTCTTTCAGCTCGAGCCGCATTCTCAGAGCTGTTGATGTGGTTGTCGAGGCCAGAGGGAGCCACTAGCATTCGCTGGGGTCACACCAGGATTCAGCTTCCAGGATCTGAGAGTCAGACGCGAGAAAAACCAACAGTGAGTGTTTATTTCCGGATCTTTTTGGGGGTTTCGCGCACAGCTCTTCTAGTAACCTGCCATCTTGGATGGCTCTCTAGCGCCCTCTTATCTGTAATATTTAAATCATATTACACAATACAAATAAGTCCATGTAATTCAACTTCCAAATAACTAAAACCATGTACTCTACACATTTCGGGATAAAGATCCCTTCTTCAGGAGCATAATTTCATATCCTTTTCATATTTCGTATTTCATTTTCAAAGTTTTAAACTCCAGGCTGTGCATAAAACCTGGGAGAAAGTGTATATTAGCTACTCTCAGTAAGAAGACAATGATCTATATGCAAGCGTTAATAGTATATTAGAACAGTACCTCTCATGTGAGCCACCTGGACACCCTCGATGTGGAGTAGAAAGTAGGTGGGGGGGGGGGTTGTCTGCCTCTTGTAATATCTTTTCCTAGGGTAAGAGGTAAATACTTACTTACTTTACTTTCTTACACGTAAAGAAATCTATATAGTAATGATACCTTAAGCTGATGCTAATGGTAGTCTAAAAGAGACATGCTCAATTCCTACCTGATTCTCTATTTGAAGATTCAATCAATAGTAGGTCTTGTGGGAGTCCTCATCTATTCCTCATCATATTCATGGTGGTGGATGATGCGACTATTCACACTTGCACCGGTAAACACGTTACCTGCATATGTTTAGATATTAATTAATAAGACTGTTCAAAAACATGGAACAAAAAATTATGATGGGTGGGTTTCCATTGCTTACCTAGTTGGGTTTAATCTCTCAAATCTGGGCATATGTGCAGTTTGTAGTGCGCTGCAATTACTGTAGCAGCATCAAGTTCCTACATTCAAGTTTCAATAGGTATAGGATCACGCAAGTGTCCCTCAAATGTTCAGCATTCCGTGTCGGGGGACAGAAATCTCAGCAATTCCCAGTATCATGGTCGAGTGAATCGTCCAGGGACACGTGTCCTGCGTATGGTGGGGAGTAATCAGTAAGGTGCTCGGAAAGCGTTCAAACAGACGGATACCCATAACGTACCTCGTAAGGTGGTAGTCTTGAGAATCTGGAAACACTGAACGGTTCTTGGCGGGCTGTGCTTCCTAAAGCAGCTTCAAGTCGAGGCTGCTTGAGAGTGTGGAAATCATGCATTTGCGTCCGCGTGGTGATGTCACATGTAAACAAATGACGTCACCGCGCGGCGCTGCAGGGCGATGCTATGGACGCTAGAAGTCCATTGAAAACAGTATGGTGCCCTCACTAGTAGTGGCAGTGGGCTAGTCATATATTAAGAGGTGTCTAGGGGGCACCCATGCTCACATTCTGTATAGTCATTAATTGCAAATATATTGCCTATAATAAAAACATATCGCATATGATAAAAAAAAAAATACACCTACATCCTATGATAAAAAAACAAAAAATGCATTTGAGGACAATTGTTGAATAGTTTATCTTCTATGAGCATGTTTAAAGTGAATAACAGTTCCTTGTAAAGCATATCATAGGTACTCGGGATTCTGAGATACAGGGGAAATTTCAATAGTTTAAGTGGTTACATGTAGGCAATAGAGAATCATCTATAACTATGAGATTAGGTATCAATTGATTAGATTTAACAGTGGGTCTTGCAAGAAAGCACCAAGATGAAAGTCTTTGTTCATCCTATGGGGGTTAAGACTGTCGAGCTTGTCAATCCAATATAGTTCTCTTTGATCTAATCTCTTGGAGTGATCACCTCCCCTTGGTGATTTGTAGACAATCTCAAGTACCATAAATCTGAGTTGTGCTACGGTGTGTCTTTTCTCTGAAAACCATCTGACCACAGGTGAGCAGTTATTGCTAGTCCTGATGTTACTTTTGTGTTCGTTACATTGTTCCTTTATTTTCCTCGCAGTCTGTCCCACGTAAAAAATACTGCAGGGACAGCTCAATCCATAGATCACTGACAGTGTTGCAAGTTGCAAAGTGTCTTAGCTTAATTTTGGAGCCTGTCCGGTGATGTCTAACATAACTCCCTTTCATTATATTATATTATTGCAATTACTGCAACGTAGACAGGCGAAGGTACTGTTTTTTTCATCTGTAGTGTGGTTTGCTTAGATTTGTTGGCTCGTTCTGGTTTTACCAACTCGTCCCTTAGGTTTTTGCCTCTCTTGTATTGAATTAGTGAGGGTTGTGGAAATAGTTTCTGTAGTTGGGGATCCAATTGGATGAGTATCCAATTTTTCTTGATCAGACAAGTGACCCGATGACTCTGGCTAGAGTATTTTAATGTGCAGAGAAAAGGAAGCCACAGGATATATTAGTGGCTCCCAGAGGAGAAAACTTTCTTTGCTAGGCCAGCCACATTCATGCCCTCCCTATCAGTAGGCAAACTGGATGTGGAAGAAGCCGTTGTGGTGCAGACTATGACCGCCTGAAAAACCAAACCCTCTGGTGTGGGGTGAGAGGAGAGAAAAAGAGGTTCTCCTTTTGCCAGCCTATACTTGCTCTTGAGGTTGGAATTAACTGGGGAATGGAGCAGGGCCGTGGCCATAAGGAGGTTGCTGGGTGGGCTATAGCCGGATTGAATGGCATATTTCTCACCATGGTGGGACCCTCATCAAGGATGTTCAGGAGTTCATAGCTCTGGACAGGTACAGCAGGGGTAGTCAGCCCCAAGGTGTCAACTATCCTGTCCACGAGGGCCCTAAACTTCACATGAGTATATGCATATATGGTTGGGCCTGCCGTAATTCAATATCTGGAGAAGTGTCCATCCCACTGGCATCATGCAGCCAATCTGCAAAGGCAATGAGGTCTGCCCGGCCAACCAAAAAATCTGTCCCGCCAGCCCCCAAATAAATGGGGTAGACATTGCCCTGCTCTCCGTCGTTGCCACCAAAAATGTGCGCCATCGACCTGAAGAAATCGGATTTCGAAAGGCTGATGGCGATGGTCGGCGTTAAGGGCTTGTTTGTCGATGTTGAAGGAATGACTTTCGGCACCACCAGTCTTCTGGGCGCTGGAAGCGCATCAAGAACGGTCGGGGTCTGAGGTACACAGCAAGGTCCCGGCGTCGGAAACTGTCCAGATTTGCTTGGTGCTGAGCCCAAAGGCTCCCCAGATGCTCATGGCATCTGAATCAGTGCTACCCCGGGGCCGGAATCACCGGGCGCCACTGGAGCTACCAAGGCCTGCTGTTTCAGGGGCTGTCCCACACCCAAAGTTGCCTTCTCAAACATGGCCAACATCTGGGATTAAAGTCCCTCCCATTCCTTACTGAATGCGGCCCCGCCGCCGACTTACTACATTCCGATGAGGACTCAGAGTTGCATCAGTGACGTCTTTTCTTCTTATGCTTATGCGAGGACAAAGACGACAAGTGGCTCATAGAGTGGCATCTGTTCTTCGCCTTGTGCTGGTGCCTACTTTCTTTCTCAGGTGTGGGGGCCTCTGTTTCGGCCTCCGAAAGACCAAACAGTCGACAGCGCCAGTGACTTGGACGGCGGTCGGCCCAAAACGTGCATTGGCTGACTGCTCCCGAAGGGACATTGGGTTAATTTTGCCACATGATGCGCACCCTTCGTGTTGTGACCCCGTGCCGAGGCACCACAAGCAGATGTTATGCGTGACGGTCACCAACATCTTAGAGCCACAATCTGAGCAGCGATTGAAGCCCGAAATCCAAGGCATGGGCATGGCAGTTCACAATGACAACATTTTAGTTAAAAACATTGAGTGAAATTTGAAGATCGCTAGCATTCCTCAAGAGCAGCGCACTGAGCGTGCAGAAAAAAGGAACTGAGGTATGGGGCAAAGTGATGCAGTTTAAATACACTGCCCAATGTCACATCCAGAGCTGACGATCGAGCAGAGTCAGCGCAGATCGACGGTCAAGTCAAGGTCCACTATGCCCCCTGTTGAAGTTTTTTCCAAGCAGTTGAAGCTGGAAGGGGATATTTAATGAAGAATCTGTGGGAGAAAAGCAATCCATTGAACACCTGGGTATGCACCCCTACCAGGTCTGTCCTACAGTTATTTCCAAGAAGGGGTATTTCTCTTCCATTCTGTTTTGCTTCAATTCTTTATCTTCCCTGTATACTCTCTTGCCAGGACTTTCAATTTTAATTTTATAGGTGCAAGTCTCAGACTCTGTTCGCTTTGTTTACTTCCCTGCCAGGACTTTCAACACAACAGTCAACAACTTTGGGACCAAGGGGGATATTTACCTTCCCCAAGTTCCCCTTTCAATTTGGGGTACTTGTAGTATTTTCCTTCTTCCCCAAGTTCTGGGACTATGAAGATTAGCCACTTAGCAAGGTGTAGGGATTTGCCTCCCACATGTGCTTAGGAGTGCCTTCTCCCACTACCACCCGGTGTCCCAGTCTTTTACTATGGGCTCACCAGTGCTTGAACTGCTTCCGGTGTATCGGCCCGGCTTCCTTTCCGGCACAATTATTCCTCTCTGCTCTTGTCCCTAGTTGGTGTCTCCAGTACTTATGGGAGTGCACCACCAGCACAGACGCCGACTTGCCTGGTCTCGGCTCTTCAGCTTTGCTCGCTTCCTCCTTTTCTTCCACAATTCTCTCTTACTTCCATGCTCGTATGTTCTCCTGACAGCTTGGTTTATCCAGCGTAGGCTAGCTGTTCGGATCTCACTGTGCTGCTCAGCTGTTCCATCTTCTCCCGCACTGAGAAAGGAAGATGCGCAAAGACAATCAGATTTCTCCAACTATTGGACTGCTCGTTTTGACTCAGTTGAGCAATCTTCATTCTGGTTGCCCTCTTCCTCATGTCAGTGTTTGTCAGTAGGATGGTTTCAGAATATGGAAATATATTGTCAAGTTGCTTTGAGGATTGCTGAGGGGTTTTACAATATGCCATCAAAGCATGTGGAATGGAGGAGATATCCCTTAAAGGGAAAGGAGGATACCAAGTCTCACCTGTTAATGCATCACTCACCCTCCACCCCCTTGAGGGTTGCCTTCCCCATGTGATCTTACCTGTCAGGATCAGGTAGCTGCCACCGTCCGCTGGTTATATGAAGAGAGGCCACTTCTGGGAAAGGAGTGATGACATCATCGGATTCATCACACGCCCTTCTCTTGGCCTTCTTCATAATATTTACAAACTTTAGTACAATGTTCCCAAGTACCAGGGGGTTGTTGCTCTTCCCCTGACCTTCCTCAGTTCAAAATGCCAGGGGGGTATGCTCCTTTTACCATGGTCTTTCTCTCAGGCCCACCTGGTCCACTTCCCTGCCAGGTACTGTGACTGTGAAGATGACTTGGGTTACTCTTCACAGAAGGGTCGGGGGTACCAGACCCATGTGATTTTCTCTTCTCTAAGTAGCAGACCTGGTTTACTATCCTGCCACGTAACGGAACTATGAAGATGGCTTTGGAGACAGTTATCTGTGGCAGGTCTCAGACCTGTTCCTTACGACCTCTCCGCCCCCCAGGGATCCCACCAACCGCCCCGGCTACCCGGACCTCTCCAGGCTTCGTACCGGCTACCTCCGGTTGTCTGTGGGCTTCTATTCCCCACTCTGGCTTCTCGCTGTCTGTCCACAAACCACAGTGTCCTTGCCGCATTCCTCTGCTCCTGGAGTGTGCTTCCATCTCTCTGGGCACCCCAGCTCTCCTGGTCGGCTGGTTGTCCTACCTTCTGCCTTCTCCTCTGCTCGGACAATGGTTGGAGTTGCTGGGGACGCCTCTGCTGGTGGCCAAGCGTCTCGACCTTTGCACTTCTGGCGTCTCCCTTGCTTCAGCTGCATTAGAAGTGCCCCGCTTCTCCAGGAAGGATCTGACAGGTCGTAAAGCCCTTCTTCCCTTTTTATCTTCGGCATGTTCTGGGTTTTTTCACATTGTCTGGACAGCTATTGTTGGTTCTGCCGGACACTCCGCACTGCTCTGCTTGTTTGTTTGTTTGTTTTTATTATTTATATTGCGCACCAGACCCAGGGGTATTCGGGCGCGAAGGCATAAAGAGGGTTGTTCAACTTAGGTTACAGTTTAAACATAGGGGTACAGCTTCGGTTACAATGTTGTAGATCTGTATTGTCAGGGAAGCACAAATGTATATACAGTAAGTTTACAGGAAAGCAGGTGTGACATATAAATAAGGCCGAGCAAATATACAAAATATACATGAGATCTCGGATGTCCGAAGGGTGAAGTTAAGCATCATGTTCTTTTAGCCATTGAATCAGATTGGATCTGAATTGCCGGTAGGGGAGATCTTCCCTCAGAGCAGGGGGAAGGGAGTTCCAATATTGTGCTGCTTTAACAGCGAAGCTGCTCCCACCCGATTTAGTTAGTTTGAATCTAGGTACTAACAAAAGTTTGGAATTAGCTTTTCTTAGGGGGCGAGAGGCTGTTTGTCTGGAGAATCTGTCTATAAGATATTGCAGGGCTGCGTGGTTAAGACATTTGTGTGTGAGGGATGCTGTTTTGAGGAGGATTTTGTCTTTTGTGGAGAGCCAGTTAGTGGATCTCCTGAGGTCTGATATATGGGCGTTTTTAGGGAAGTTTAGGGCGGCTCTCAGGGCATTATTTGAAGTGTCTGTATTTTGGCAGTGATGTATTTGTTACTGCCTATATAGAGGGTGTTGCAGTAATGATTAACTTGCAGGTGTAGGAGGTGGCTGAGGCCATGGCATTCATTTGTTTACCAAAGGTAAGCGTGGAGTCTAAGTAGAAGCCGAGGGTTTTAACTACTTTGGCCACAGTAATGATGTTATTGTCAATTCTGAAGGAGTCATAGTTAGGACTTAGTTTTTTTTTGTTGGAGGAGGTGCCTAGAATGAGGAGTTCAGTTTCGTCATCATTCAGGCATAGACCGTGGGAGGCCATCCATGCCCATCCATGCCTGGATGATGAGAGACTCTATTCACAAAGGCCAAATCCTTGTCATAATCTCCCGTCTACGGGATGAGGATCTGTGCATCATCTGCATAGTTAGTGTAGGTGATACCTAGACCGTCTAGATCATAGAAAAGGGTATTTGTGAAAATATTGTAAAGGATGGGAGATACATATGATCCTTGGGGTACGCCGCATGAAATAGGTGCTGGGTCTGCAGCTGCTAGAGGAGAGAAAACTCGCATTGTCCTGTTATCTAAGAAGGACTGGATCCATGTGACTGCTTCATGGGAGAAGCAGGCTGCCGTGACCAGATGATTGCATAGTATTGCATGGTCTACCAGATCGAATGCAGCAGAGAGGTCGAGGAGTAGTAGGAGTGAAGTCGTACCTTTATCTCTTAGTGTGTCTATTTGTGCCTTAAGGTCTAGGAGTGCAGTCTCAGTACCGTGCGGTGGTCTGAAGCCGGACTGTCAGACTCCTAGGAGATGGTTTAGTTCCAGGTGGTGCTGAATTTGTAGGTAAACTACTTTGTCGAGGATGTTCAGTAGGAATGGCACAGTGGTTATGGGGCGGTAATTGGTTGGGATGGCTGGGTCCAGGGTTTGCTTTTTGAGGAGGGGGAGCACCCAGGAGTGTTTCAGGTTGCTAGGTATGGTACCTGATGTGAAAGAGGCATTTATGAGTCTGCACCTCGTCTCGATTGATGTTCTTTCGCTCAATTGGGTTTCTAGCATTCTTCTTTGTCCCAGTTTCTGTAAGTGATTCACATAAGTGATCACTACTCTTCCTTGTCCCAGTACTTTCTTGAGAGGGCATGTCATCTACCCTACAAAGATATATGGAAGTGTGTGGAATTATGGTACTCTCTATAGGGTGGGAAGATGAGGGAGGTTGGGATATGTTTTGTTTGCACTGTATTCTTCCCATACAGTCATCTCTAGTCCCATATGATATATGATATGATATGGCATGTATAACGCGCCTATACACAAGTGTTTCACTCCCCACACAAGTGGCTCCCTCCCCCATGAGAACTACCCACAGAGTATCACCCCCAGGGGGACTATCGGGTAGTGGCCTCACCTCCCTACCCTTAGGGGAGAAGGAACGATATCCAAGGATTTGTTACACAAAGTAGATGCAAATGAAAAAAGATGCAGAAATACCTAGAATTAAAGAAGGTTATTCAAGTGGAAACAGTATAACTGGTAATCACTCGGCCCATGTTAAGGCTGAAATAAAAATACTGACCTTGACTGTTGAAGGGCTATATACACTCATCAAAAGAAAAGTTATTTTGAAATGTATCTGAAAAGGACGTGGGAATCGTCATTTTGCAGGAGATTAACCTCTGCATTCAAATGAGGTAAGATTGTGCCACAGAGAATTTCTATGTCAATTCTTCCGTTCTAGTGCGGGGGATAAACGGGCTACTGCCATTCTTATTGCATAGGGGATCCCATTTTAAAAACATAATATTCTGTGGGATTAGGAGGGGTGATTTTGGTTAGTGAGGTGCAGGTGATTTTGACACTCAGCCACTCCTATATGCATCTGGCCTTGATGAAAAGCAGATTACCTTCCTCCTTTGCTTCCTTCCAATTACAGCTGCCTTTAGAAATAAGTGAGGTAATAAATACGGGAAGGTTTCAATTTGGTCCCTGACCCCACACTACATAAATCTCTGCCTTATTCCTCTTCTGATTTCTGCAATGCCAGTGCCTGGGAAGAGGTCTGGGCTGTCGTAGGAGATTCTAGCTCTACATTCTAGTAAGGCATTTTATAGTATGGACACTTAAATACATTGGTTTGCCCAAGTCTTGTGCGTGCCAACGACCATAAACCACCTACAAAACTTCGGGTTAGCAGTTCCTTAACAGAGAAGATCGTTATTTCCGGGAGGACCATTCAAGGGTGTCCCTTATCTCACTTGCTATGTACTCTCTTATTGAGAGCTAGTTGCTCAGAGAAACAATGGAACAGGACATCTAGACGTGGTTAAGGGTGCAGGGATTGATCATGGAAATTAAATACTCTATGCAGACAATGTTTTGGTTTGCATGAAAAACTCTCTGAAATCAATGGCAATACAAAGGAGGAACTGAAAAAGTTGGAATTGGCATCTGTGTTTGTAATAAATGACTCAATTCCTATGGGTCTCAATGCCTAAGCGCCACCAAATACAATACCTACAATGAAGAAATGATTAGCGTTGATGAGACACCGGAAAGCCTTATAGTTAGGATTCCATTCTCTGTGAATTAGTTGCTTCAACAATCCCTTATTTAAGCAAATAACTTTGGATTTTGGGAGATGGAATAACAAGGACAGCTTACATGTTTCTTTGTTTTTTTAATTATTAATAGCGCGTGCCAGACCCGAAGGTATCCGCGCACGTGTGCAAGAATACTTATTTTTTTTAAAAAATATATTTTATTAGTTTCATTACAAACAATAACAAAGAGAAAAAACAGGCATCAATGGTGATGGTTGAGCATATCAGAAAAAATAAATCCCCAACTCTCCCCCTCCAAGACCACGGTAAATTCTAAGTTCGTCATGAGTCCATGCTCAGGCCTGGGTCACCTTCCCCAGCTATCTCACTCTCCTGTGATTCTGGTTAAGGCCACCCAGCAGTGTAGCTCTTCGCTGGAGTCAAGTCTCTGCACTTGGATCGCAGTCTCTCATGCCGCAGTTTCCGCTGCGATCCACTTTGTAAGGTCCCCCCACCATAGGGGCATAGGCGGGCCTTTGGGGCTCTTCCACCCCATGGCTATACGCCTCTTGGCAGTTCTGTAAATAAGGTCTCAGCCTGTTGAGGGGTTTGTTCTCCCTGCTGCGCCCATACCTGCCCAGGATGCATGCCGAGGGTTCGTCCACTTCGATGTCAATGTCTGCACCAGCCACTCTATTCCTCACTTGAGTCCAGAATTCTCTAATCACTGGGCATCCCCAGAACATATGGGTCATGCCAACCTTGGGCTCGCTGCATTTGGGGCATGATTGGGTTGTCGCCCCGGTAAATCTGGATATGGCTTCCGGGGTGAGATACGCTCTGTTCTTGACGTACAGTTTGATGAGCTGTAAGCGGGAGTTTCGGGAGACTTTTTTATGGTAGTGGGTTATATCACCCCAGGCTTTGTCTTTGAAAACCAAGTTCAGTTCGGTGTCCCATTTGTCCCGGCATTTGAGGTCTTCTTTGGTGGAGCCCCATAGTAGGGTCTCATAAATACGTGAGGTTTCGTGGCCCCCCTCGGCGGCATTAAGTATCGTTTCAATACATTCGTTTTCATCATTCAGGTCGCCAGCGACAGGCCACCTGCTAGTCAGGGCCTGTATGACCGCTCTGTGCAGTAGGAATTGCCCGGCCGGGAGGCCAGTGGCGTCGCAAAGGTCCGGGAAGGCTAAAACCGTCTGCTCCTGGATCAGGTCCCCAAGTGTGGCCACCCCGAGGGGCTCCCATTGTGTACGGGTCTCAAGTTGCCCCCAGGAATGGTTGGACATGAGTGCTGCAATGGGGATCTGTGGGGAGTACGGGTCTTCAGACCCGACCAGTTTGCAGGCCCTTTTCCAGAGTCGGAGTCCCAGCTTGACGAGGTAAGGGCAGTGTTCGAGAGCACTCCTCTTGGTCCACAGCAGATCCCTGAGTAATAGCTGGGGGAGGGCCGGTTGGAGGAGGCGGGTGTCCGTTGTGCTCTTGTCGGCCATCCACCGCACAATGTGTCTCAGCTGGCTGGCTAGAAAATAGATTTCAAAATTGGGGATCTTCAGCCCCCCCTCTCGTATGGTCTCTGGAGGGTCTCCAATGCCACCCTATGCCTGCCTCCCTGCCAAAGGAAGCCCCTACAGAGCTCGTTGAGGTCTTTAAAGAATGCCGGGGGGATGTAGAAGGGAATGTTAGTGAAGTAATGCAATAGGCGGGGCAGGGCGACCATCTTAAGGAGGCCCACCCTCCCGGCCACCGAGAGCGGGAGCCGCCCCCAAAATTCCATGGACTTCAAGAGAGAGTCTTTGGCCTTTACGGTGTTAAGTATATGTTCCGTGCTGGGGTTCGATGTATGGTTATCCCAAAATATTTAAACAATGTCGCCTGCCATTCGAGATCTAGGGGAGGGAGGGACCCATAATAATCACTGTGTAGTGCGGCTAGGGGGTAGAGGCAAGATTTATTTGCAAGATTTATTTTTGTTAATCTGGATCCCGGTATGCTTATGAAAGCTATCCAGGGTTTCGAGAATGTAGGGTAGGAGGTGTTCGGGGTCCTGCAAATATAAGAGGGTGTCGTCCGCGTACATAGAGACGAGATGAGTTGTCCGATCTATAGTGATGCCCCCATCTCCATATTCCTGTCTCAGGTAGGCTGCTACAGGCTCGGCGGCGATGATGTACAGCATGGGGGAGAGGGGGCAGCCCTGGCGGGTGCCTCTGTGTAGGGACCATTTCGCAGAAAAGGTTCTATTAGTTCGTACCCTTGCCGTGGGGTTGGCGTACACCAACTGGGTCCATTTCAGAAATACGGGACCTATTCCCATCTTTGCCATAGTAGCATATAGCCATTCCCACCTCACGGAATCAAAAGCTTTGGTGGCATCCAGTGACGCCACCGCGAGTTTCTGTGGTCTTCCCTCGATACTATAAATAACGTGATGTAGCCTACGCAGGTTCTCAGTAATTGATCGTCCGGGGACGTATCCAGTTTGGTCTTGATGGATCAACAGTGGGATCACTCTGCGTAGTCTGTTGGCGAGCAATGCGGTGAGGATCTTGCAGTCTACATTTAGCATGGAGAGGGGCCTGTATGAGGCGCAATCTGCCACGTCCTTCCCAGGTTTGAGTAAGGGTATTATCACGGCCTCGCTCAGGGAATCCGGGAGGGTGCCACGCTCGAAGGCCTCATTATAGACCTGGGCCAATATAGGGGTGAGTGTTTCCTCGTAGGTTTTATAGAACTCCCCTGGCAGGCCATCCAAGCCCGGGGTCTTCCCAGCTGGTAGCGTTCTGATCACCACCTTGACCTCATCGGGAGTGATGGGCTCATCGAGGGTGTCGGCCATATGCAAGTCTAGTTTTGGCAAATCGATGACGTCCTCGATCCCCGTGTCAGAGGGGGGGGTCTCAGAGTACAAATTATGGTAGTAGCTAGAGAAAACCGAGTTGATTTCCTGTTGGGTATGCACGGTAGTGCCATCTGGTGCGAGTATGTGGCATATGGGCGGCCTGGGGGTTTCCCTTTTGTAGAGCCAAGCTTAGAGTTTTCCCGGCTTGTCCCCCAGGGCATTGACTCTCTCCGTGTGTTTGGCGTAGCTTAGTTTACCTAGGGCTTCCCAGTGCTTTAGGCAGGTTTGTCTGAGTTCAGAAATTTTAAGTAAATGATCGGGAGATGAGTCAACCCTGCCCTCGAGGGCACGCAGGTCTCCCTCGGCTTGTTCCAACAGGGTTGTGATGGATCTCTGGGCACCCCCAACTGCTGCGATCATCTCACCCCGCATGACCACCTTATATGCCTCCCAGGCGGTGCTTATGTATGTAACACTATGTAGGTTGTTCTCCCAATATTCTTCGGTCTCGTCTCTAATGTGCTCTCTGAATGCTGTATCAAGTGGAGCTTCGGCTCTCAATCTCCACGTGGGTATGGGGGGTCTAGGCGGGAACACCTCCCGGTGACCAGCAGGGGAGAATGATCGGACAGCACCCTCGCCAAATAGTGCGCATCAACAAACACAGACTGCTGTGTCTGGCTGAGAAAGATATAATCTAACCTGGTATGCACGGCGTGTGGGGGGAGTAGAAGGAGTACTCGCGTTGCCCCAGGTGCTGTTCCCTCCAAATATCACTGAGTTGCAACTGGTGGACTAGTCTGGAAAGTATTTTGGCCGGAGGGGAGGGGCGGTCGTGTTTGTCATCGGATCTGTCCAGTAAAGGGTCAAGGGTGCAGTTATGATCTCCCCCCCATATCATAATTCTGTCCATATACGGGGTGAGCCATGTGTAGAGGGAGTGGAAGAAGGTAGTTGCGTCGTGGTTGGGTGCGTAAGTGCTGACAAGGCATAGCTCTTTACCTTCAATAGAACCACAAACCACAACCATTCTCCCCTCGTCGTCTGATTTAGTGCTGGTGAGGCTGAAGGGGACCGTGGGGGCAATCCAGATCAGGACCCCTCTGGCATAGGAGGAGTATGTGGAACCCACTAGGGTGCCGCGCCAAGTTTTGGCCAGGGCGTCTAGCTTTTTAGCAGACAGGTGAGTCTCTTGGAGCATGGCGATTCCGACCTTGCATCTCTTCAAGTAGGATTGGACGCGTCGTTGTTTGACAAAGCTGTTCAGGCCTCCAACGTTCCACGTAACAATCTTTACTGTGTTAGCCATAGGTGTAGTGTAGTCGGACGAGTGGGGCCAGCAGGACTCTGAGTCTTATTAATGCAGAAATGGATGACGAGTGCTTCCGTGGTCTTGGTAATTCCAGTTTGCAGTTCCCAACTGTAGTAATAACTCCCCATTTCCCACCCTCCCCCTTTAACTGTAAACAACCCAAACATAGAACTAGCCCAGCGAGGTTACCCTCGTTATGACAATCCCGTTTCCGCTCCGTAGGACCGTGCATAGGTCACCAGGTGCCCTACGGGTGGGTATGTACACCCAAAAAGGAAAGAAATTTCCAGGGGGAGGAGTGGACCTTCACTCGAGTGTCTCCATATCAGGATCCATTCAGCTGAGAAGGGGCTCATTTCACCCGCCGGTGGTGGGTGAAGGCTGCATGATTACTATCGAAATAACGGGAGAAATGTTATCTAGGTTTCCGCTTTCTTTCTTCGATATCAGGTATTTGCTGCCCATCCATCCAGTCTCTGGCCTGTGCCGGAGTGTCAAATAGGTGTGTCCTGTTGTTGTGTAGCACTTTGAGTCTTGAAGGGTACAGGAGCATGTAACGCAACCCAGCTGCCTTCAATCTGGCCTTTGTGTGGGTAAACTGGGCTCTGTTCATTTGGACCTGGAAGGTGTAGTCGGGGTAGATTGCAATTGTGGCAGAGTCTCGTTTGATTTGACCACCTGCTCGGGAAAAGGCTAGGATCACTTCTCGGTCTCTGTAATTAAGGACTTTTGCTATCACCGGCCTGGGTGGAGCGCCCGGCAGAGGTCTTTTAGCAAGGGATCTGTGGGCCCTTTCAATAGAGAAACCTTGGGAGAGTTTGCCAGCTCCCACCTCCTGCAGCAGGAGGTTCTCAATATAGTTAGTGGGGTCGGAGCCCTCGATACCCTCAGGTAGCCCAAGGAGACGAATATTGTTGCGACGGGCTCTCCCCTCCGCTTCCTCCGCCCTGTCTTCCAAGTTCTTGACTCTTTGTTGGAGCTCGTCTACGTCTCGGAGGAGCTGCGTTTTGGATTCAGTATTTTCTTTGACCTGTGTTTCGAGCGCCTCAGTCCTGCCGGCCAAAGAGCGGACATCTTGGCGCAGAAGGCCCAGGTCAATGGCAACGGCATCAATTTTGTGCTTCATCGTTGTTTGGAGAAGTCTGATGGCTTCGAGGAGCTGGGTGTTACTGGGTTCGGGTATCGTCGGTGCTGTATGGTCTGGTTGAAGATTTGTGGGCACACAATTCGTACTCTCAGGGTTTGGAGATTCACTGGCTGCGTATGTGTCCAAGGTGGTCTGCCGTTGCTTGGGCCCGCTATTTTTACCAGACATCTTGTGAGCACACAGTTCTCTCGCGCCGGGGGCGCAGGTGGTAGGCCGCTAGTCAGAGGCGCAGAGGGGTGCACCGCACTGTTTCTGCGGGGCCCGAGGCCAAAGTGGAGGGGGTGGAGAGGCGGCGAAATCTGGGTGCCGAGGTGGGGCTCCGCACATCCGAAGAGGCAGGCGTCAGGATTCGGTAGTGCCCGCACCCCGTCCTGTGGGTGAAGTCCGCGTGGGAGGAGGGTAAGCTATGGCCGCCTGGGGGTTCACCAGTTCTTGTGGATGTACAGCGCGTCGGGCCTGGGTCGCCCTCGGTGTCGGCTGAAGGGCGCAAGGTGGTGGGGTCAGCTTCGGCGACACTCCCAGGCACAGATACGCATTGTTGGCGGGGGGGGGACGAGGCCCCAGTAATATGCGATCGCAGGTCCTCTATCACTGGTTACCCCCCACCCCGCTCACCTTCGCGGCTCCGGACGGCCGCAGGTCTTGTCAGGGCTCCGCTGGGCTCCGCGGTCGCGGTCAGGACGCTGCTGGATGGAGGCTCAGGGGGCAGCTCGCTCTGTCTACGAGCACGGTTGCTCTCTCTCCCGACCCCGGTGCAGGCAGGCTGGTTGTTCCGGCTCCCCGGCAGGCCCCGATGGACGTCCTGCGCGGTGCAGGCGCGCTCCGGTCCCTCGGAACTCAGGATGCGGGAGCCGCCATTTTAGTTCTCGGCTCCGGCACTTCTCGCTCGAAGTATGTCGACGTTGGTTGTCTCCAACCGTCTGAAAGACGGATCAAACGACTGCTGATGAGATCCGGCAACGAATGGTGCAAGTTGCAGCTTTTAAAAGTTAGCAGAAATACATGAAAAACAGCTTATGATGGCACATCGGCGCAGAGCTCACAGGAGACACGTCCGCTCTACATGGCAGTTAGCCACGCCCCCCGTGTGCAAGAATACTTTAAGCTTATAAGTTACAGTTACACATTTCAAGTAGTTACAAGATACATTGCTGGTTACACTACAATTTGTGCACGGGATAATATACAGTTTGTGCTCATGGTAAAATACAGAGTTATATACACAGGTATTAGTACATGGAGATGTATACACAGTATACGTTAGGCAGGAAGCAAGGTGGAGTAGGCTCTGGTGGAGGGGCATGTAGGTATGCGTTCACCCCAGATTAACAGGTGGGTCAGGTGAGGGTAGTCCTG
Organism: Ambystoma mexicanum; assembly: GCF_040938575.1. Lineage (NCBI taxonomy): Eukaryota > Metazoa > Chordata > Amphibia > Caudata > Ambystomatidae > Ambystoma > Ambystoma mexicanum. The sequence goes on along the minus strand of NC_090933.1, from coordinate 1,131,416,063 downwards.
GTGTCGGTCAGTTACAGGTCATTTTCTTTGAACCATTTAATACAGTTGCGTCTAAAGTGTGAGTAGGATTGGTCAGACCTTAGCGAGGTGGGGAGGGAGTTCGACAGCTAGGCTGCTTTGACAGGGAAACTGTTACCTCTGGCAGTGCTCAGTTTGAAGGGGGGCAACTACTAGTTGGTTGGTGTATGCTGTTCTCATGGGTCTATTGGAGGTTCTTCTCTGGAACCTTTCTGTTAGGTATTTAGGGGCTAAGTCATTAATACTTTTGTATGTTAGTGAAACTGTTTTAAGTTTAATTTTGTCCACTGTGGAGAGCCAGTTGGATTGTCTTCTGACGTTTGAGATATGCTCTCTTTTTGGGATTCCTAAGGCGGCTCTAAGGGCATTATTCTGCAAGGTTTGTATTTTTTGCAAAGTATGTTTGTTAGATCCTATATATAGTGCGTTACAATAGTCCAGTTTGGATAATACCAAAGCTCTTGATAAGGTGAGGCAGTTGGTGGTGGACAGATATCTACATCCATACCAATAGCAGTTCTCCCATTTTGAACAGGCAAGAAAGGACTTTAGATGTAAACTTGCTACCCTGACTTTCTCCCCAGAATATGGGGAATGGAGTTTGGGTGGTCGGATCTCTCTGGCACAACTTTATTGGCAAATGTAGAATTGTGGAAACTCAGCACTTCCATTATGCTCAATTTAATCGTTCAATATCCAATCCTACTCTTTACATGACAGACTGCCATCAACATTTTTCTCAACTGGAAATTACCATCTCTGAAGGCATTCTTAAGGATCAAGTTTCCAAACTCTAAGTTACTCCATAGATCTGATGCGCCAAATGAGGTTACCTTTTATGTGTAAATGGGAAGAAGAGTTGTGTACAGAGATCAATGATCAAACATGGATTTGCATATGGGTTAGAACTGGGTGAGGACCCACGGTGTGAACTGTGGCCTACCGCCTCATCACTTGCAATCTTATAATGGAGTCACAGACACAAAGAAACATTTCAAGTGTTTTATTGATACAAATGCTGAACAAACCTAAAGAGTCAGGATGTTTGCTAAAAGAAATAATAGCAGTACAACGATGATTGGCCAAAAGTGCCAAGAAGGATAGCAGGGAGATGGGTATGATAAAATGTAAAGCATCTGTTTCTAATGTGAGAGTCAATGTCAACAGAATCTAACAAAGCCAAAGGGTATCCGAGGTAAAAGTGTTGAAGTACTAAAGTGCAATGCAAAACAAAAAGTCCAAAGTTCAACAGTGCTCCCAGTTTTAAAACAAAATTATACAAACAATGTCTTTTTTCCATAAGTAGGGCTACTTTCACCCGCCAAGCATCCCTGAAAGGTGCATAGTCTAATCTACCGGTTTTCTTGGTATCCTATGTCATGCATCAACGACTCCTGCTCAGAATAATGTTTTGAGGCTCTATGAGAGCTCGGTTTGCTAAGCCAGCTTCTGGAGGGTCTCCCGGGCATGGCAGGCTCAGGATTCCCCAGGTCAAAGGGTTAGCATCTATTCTGCCAGAGTGTGTGGCTGGCCCTGGTAGAGTTGGACTGGATGTGTGGGTTTATTCTCATTTGCACTCTTTTTCCGCTCTCGATAGTCTCCCTTGTTCAATTTTCCATTTGACATACTTCTATGCTCTCTCTAACTCCTATTCAAGGGGTAAACTGTCTTCTTAGTGTCATCGTTTCGGAGTAGCTCCTTTTCTCGGTCAGTTTCTTTCCTTCCTCCTTCTCCTGATGACATCTTTTGATCTCCAAGTGTTTACAATACCTTCCTCTCTCTTGGTGATCACCCTTTCTATATGTTTCTTCACTGGTCTCCCCCCTCCACAAGTCTCCATAATAATATCTCCCTCTCCTGTCACACAATACTTCCCCTCTCAATGACTGGTCTCTCCAATCTCTTCAGAGGTCTATCTCTCCTGTGTCTCTTCTTACCCCTCTATGTTTTTCTCACTACAAGTCTCTTCCGTGAACTTTCTATCCACGGCTTCATAATCCTTTCCCTCTTGATAGTCTCTCAAACTACAATTCTCCTCAATGATTTCTTTTTCCCCTGGATCCTTCTCCAGCTTCAGACTGTCTTCTTCTCTCACTTTACCACTATTTCCATCTAATATAGTCTTCATTGTCTATTCCAGTTTCCATTTTGTTTCCTCGATGATGCTCTTGCCCAACCCTCTTCCCAAACCAACACTCCCCCCCTGACTCACAGCCTCTTACTTTCCTGATGGAACTCCCTTAGGTGTAGTTTTAGGGGAATAGCTTACATCTGTATGAAGGGGTTGGTGCTGTTCCACGATTGAGCCATATGATCCTGGTCATTGGGTATCTCAGGGGGCTTGCCAAAAGCTATATTATGGCCAGCAGCCATTTTGGAAATAAAACTGGTCTGAATGTTGTGGTTGGTCTTATACTCCTCCCCTGAATCCGATAGTTTTACTATGTGTTCCTCTTTATGCCAAGAGTGCATTTTAAAACTACAAAAAGTTTAGGTAAAACTTGGCAAAGAAAAAATGCATTTACTCTGGGTGTCTGAAACATATGACTTAACTTCAAATCTCCTGCAATGCTTTCTGGAATGGTAGAACAATGCATGCTTTATTGTTGCAATGCAAAGGTGAAAACATATTTGTTTTTTCCCAGGAAACCAACAAAGAGAGATGTGTTTTATTTCTGTGAGTCACAGCCAGTTTTTTTTATTTGTTTTCTCCAACAGCATTACCGAAGGAAACAAAATGACAAACCAATTTTTCAGGTCATTACTGAGTGCTCTTTCAACCAGCACAAATGGTTTGCGGTTAAACATCAATTAATGAATCAGGCCATAAAATACCTTTTTGGCAGTAATTGCCTCCTGGCAGACTACATAAGATCTTTCATTCTGTACAAAGGGACCGAGGGGAAAAGTAGTCACAGGAACAAAGAAATCCCAAAAAGAAGCGTACAGCAAGCAAGAAGTAATGCACATGTTTTGGATACAAACAGCTGGGAAGCATGTACTGACAGCCCTGTGGAACTGAACTGAATGAAAGGAGCTGTCCATGCCACCCAGCAAGGATAAATATTTTATAACCAAATTACGAAATGATCATACAACATTTTAGTTACATTAATCTGATTGGTGGAGCTATGTCAGTCCCCTATATAATTATCTATGTTAAGTGACCCTGATTGGGTAGACAATTTCTTGGCAATAAATCACATGAACACCCCCTCATGACGTCACAAACCTTCCCACACTACCCCACACTTATTTGCCATTGGTTGGCAATGCCCAATATACAAAATGGCTTGAGATGGCAAGGGGTGAAGTGTTAAATGGAGTAGACGCATGGTGTTCCGTGGTGCCAGAAAACGTTTCAAAGCTTGGCTTGACTGGGAGATAGATGTCATTTGTGATTTACCCAGGAAAGGCAGGTTGAAAGCCATTGGCCAATGAGGACACTGTACAATGTTGCACGCTAGGGACACCGAAACCTCTCTCCACTGATTAACTCCCTCTCACGCGCCCCATAACCCCTACCCCAATGCTCTGTCCCCCCCCCCACAGCTCCCTTCTCACACCTTGCTGCCAAGTGTAGTTTGAAAAAGCTATACCACACCATGGCTGTAGTTTAATAAACTGTATTTAATTTCTATTTCTCTGTCAATTCTCCTTGTGCACCGAGGTCCCTAGCTCATTAGCCTCAAAAGTATCTCTTAGAGTGACTTTTGCTGGAGCTAAGCAACATTTTCACACACTGTTTATGCAGAAATTTCAAGAATTACATACGGCTTGTCACACAAAGTCCTGCAGCTTTTTATTATAAATTGTCGGCAAGAAATGCTTTCCTAAAAAGTCCCTACAAAAGTGGCTTATCTACTGTTCACATATTGCTTAAAAGATCCTTTGACCTCCGCCAGATGCTCTATACAACTACCCCTTAATGCACCCAAAGCACCCACCCTTCATTGTGTTCCACCGTGAAACATCTCGAGCTGCACCTACTTCTCAGTCCCCTTATAAAAGCAGCGCCGTGTTCAATGATGTCCCCAGCCTCGATGTCACCCACCACGGCATTTCCAGCTTGCCTGAGCCGGTGACTGAATGCAGCAGCAAACAGTATTTTGACCCTCCGTGGGCCCGTTTGTATATATTTTTCTTGATTTATCTTGATTGCCTGTGGTTACCTTGCTTCCCCTTGTGTGTGCTCCCCTGCCCCCCTCTCCCCCCTCTGTGGCCTGCCTCGTTGATCCCCTCCCTTCCTCCCATCTCCCTGATTGGCCGTTTTGCTTCCTTACTGTTAGGCGGCCCCGCAATCCACCGCGCTCGGCATTTCCAGCTTGCCCGAGCCGGTGACTGAAGGCAGCACCACACAGTATTTGGACCCTCTGTGGGCCTGTTTGCATATATTTTTCTTGATTTATCTTGATTGCCTGTGGTTACCGTGCTTCCCCTTGTGTGTGCTCCCCTGCCCCCTCTCCAGCTCCGGGGCATTCTTTGTTGACCCCTCCCTTCCTCCCGGATCCCAGCCCTCCCGCCACCCTGATTTGCACGCCCTCTTCCCCCCTCTTTACTGGCGTTACCAGGGCAGCCCCACGGCCAAGGGTCCCTAAGGGAAAGGGCGGCTCATACCGTTGCGGATCCTGTTGTGTCTGCAGGTGTCCGCAGGGGACGCCAGTTGCCAGTCAGTCTTCCAGGTTAGTCCCACGAGCTTCCCTGCCACCTTCAGACCCTTAATCTCAGTTGTGCTGTTTCCCCTTATTGTTATAATATGCACTGTATCAGTATTTAAAAATTGCACTGCGAAAACCCAGGCCTTTTCTCCCCTATTTAGGTTCTATAACTCAGGTTCGTCCTCCCACCGCTCTCAAACCGGCGCATTTTGAAAACTCTTATCCTGAGTGTTGTCGTCTGTCCTATTGCGATACTTGCTTGCCTCTCGCTGTCTTGTCTGCCTACTCTAGTGACCTTCACTAATGTCTTCCCCTCTCCCTTCCACCTCCCTCCTCTCCCACCTACTCTATGGTGCTCTCTGCCTCTCCTATCTTATCTAAGTGCTTCTCTATTGACTATTCTGCGCTCCTCACTAAATCTGGTAGTAAGAAGTTCAAAAAGGACATCCTGGTCTCCAACCCAGGCCTCCCTATTACCGACACCTACACCAGTGCCTCCTCCGAGGAAACTATCACTGACATCCTCTTTGTTGTGCCTTCGCCAGAACTATGGACCGTTCATATGGTCTCTGTGCTCTCCCCTTTCTCCTCTTCTCCCATTAATGGTGGCACCCGCTGGGACGCCCTCCTGGCATCCTTCCATTCCTCTAAGGTCATCATTAATGTTTACTGTAATGGGACCGTCCTGGTGCAAAGCCCTCAGGCCAACCTTCACCTATTTGATAGACGCTTCCCGCACCTCATCAACTTTCTTTCTTCTCCTGCTGTCCCCTCTCCGACTACCTCGCCTCCCCCTTCTGCGGCCTCCTTGGCTACCATGCCTTTCCCTTCCCTCTCTACTCCCTCTCGGGCTCCTTCTACACCTCCGCAGGGCGTACCTCTGATCTGTACCCCTCTCTGGAAGTCATTCAAGGATGGCAACCTTCTCCATATTGCCACCCTAAACTCTCGCTCTGCTGTCAAACACTCCTCTGATATCTGCCGCCTTCTGGAAGAACTTGACCTTGATGTCCTCGTTCTCACCGAGACATGGTTCACGGCCAGCTCTGTCACAAGCTTTGATACGCTCCTACCTGACGGCTACAAGATCCTCTCCACGCCCAGGGCCAACCGCTCTGGTGGGGATGTAGCCCTGGTCTTCCCCGAGTGCATTCCTGCCTCAGTCACTCTTACACAGGCCTATTCATCTTTTGAATGCCTCGTCTGCAGGCTCTCTCTCTCCCCCAGCCATTCCCTTACTGTGGCTACTATCTATCGGCCACCTGGTCAGACTTCATCCTTCCTCTGAGTGGGCTGACCTCTCCTCCTCAATATTGGCCTCAACTACTCAACTCCTCCTTCTTGGAGACTTCAACATCCACCTGGATGCCTCCTGTCCTGCCTCTGGAGTCTTTCGCGACCTCTGCGACTCTCTCTCACTCACTATTCTCCCCTCTGGCCCGACTCATTCTGCAGGGCACACTCTTGATGTTCTGATCCCCTCAGACCTTCCCCTCTCTGTCCCTCTCACCACACCTCTCTCCTGGAGTGATCACCTTCTCCTCTCCTCCCACCTCACCCTCCCTTCCCCTCAGGCCAAGCTACTTCCATCACTGCCACCCAACATCTCTGTCATCCGACCCATGAGGCGCATGTCAGCTGAGGCTTTCGCCACCACCTTCTCACCCTCCCTCCCCCTTTGGCTGACTTTCATCCTGACACAGCCCTCTCCACGCTCCACTCTGCTATATCTGATACTCTTGATATCCTTGCCCCTGTCATGGGAATCCGCTTGAAGCCCAAAGCCAAGTGCAACTCCTGGTACGACTCAGACCTCGTCACCCTAAAACGCAAGTGTAGGGTGGCTGAGAGGAAATAGCTGCCTGCTGCAAAGGCAATACCGGCTCTCTGTCCTAACTAAGAAGAGTGCTCATATCCAAGGCTGCGTCTCTATGGCATCTAACAGCTCGGCTGAACTCTTTAAAATCTGCAAGGAACTGGACAATCCTGCTGCCGTCTCTACCTCTCCTGTCCCCTCCCAAGCCCTCTGTACGGCACAGGCTTCTCACTCCATCTCTAAAACTCAGGACATCCTGTCGTCTCTCTCCTCCTATCCCCTCCCTCCCCCCACTCCCTGCTCTTCCTCTGGACTTTCTGCAGCCATCTCTCCTCCCTCCTCTGCCTTTCCCCTGTTCTCCACAGATGAGGTTTTTAGACAAGTCCGATCTATGAAAGCCTCCTCGAAACGGGTTCAACCCTATTCCTCCAAAACTATCAAGGATCACATCGAATCCTTGGCTCCTGCCCTGGCTGATTTCTGCAATCACTCCTTCGCCACTGGAGTCTTCCCATCCCCCCTGAAGCACTCCCTTGTGCACCCCCTTCTTAAGAAACCCTCTGACGACCCCTCCTGCCCGGCTAACTATCGCCCAATCTCCATCACTCCCTTCCTGGGCAAGCTCCTGGAGAAACCGCCATCTCCCAGCTTAATCTCCACACTAAATCTGTTGGTTGTCTTCATGACCATCAGTCTGGCTTCAGAGCTGCCAGAAGCACGGAAACTGCTCTCCTGAACATCCGTGAAGACCTGCTCTCCAACCTTGACTCCAACACCCCTTGCGTCCTCATCCTGCTTGATCTCTCTTCTGCCTTTGACACTGTTAACCATGCCATCCTTCTGAACCATCTCCATGATAACCTGGGTATCACTGGTCAGGCTCTGGCGTGGCTGATCTCTTTCCTCTCCGACCGACCCTATGAGGTCCAACTTGGGTCCTTCCTCTCCACTATCTTTTTCTCTACCTGTGGTGTCCCCCAGGGGTCTATACTCTCCCCCTGGCTTTTCAACCAATACCTGGCACTCCTTGCCCACCACCCCGCTGCTCTCTGCCCCAACTTTCAGTGCTATGCGGATGACACGCAGCTCATCTTCAGGCTACCCTCATACTCCGCCTCTATTTCCCTCATCTCCGACTGCCTGTCTGCTATCCAGAAGTGGTGTGCTGCCAATGACCTCTGCCTCAACGCCAGTAAGACTGAGATTCTCCTCACTGGCACACCTGCTCCCTCCTTTCCGGTAGCTCTCTGGCTGGCCTATCTTGGCCCTCTTCCTGCTCCCACCTAGAAGGCTAAAAACCTCAGGGTCATCTTTGCCTCCACACTCTCCTTCTCTCCTCAAGAAGTCACACTACCAGCTGTACCTCCTCAGAGGTATTCTACCTTTCCTCTCCTTCCCTCAGAAGCTCACTGTCTCCAGAGCTCTGGTTCTCTCTAGGCTGGACTAATGCAACAGCCTCTTTCTAAATCTGCCTGCTTCTACTCTCCGCCCTCTGCAACTTATCCAAAACAGGACTGCGAGACTGGTCCTTGGCCTCAAGCCCAGGGATCGTATCTCTCCAGGACTGAAATCTCTGCACTGGTTCCCAGTGGCTGCGAGGATTAAGTTCAAAACCGTCTGCATCGTCCACAAGGCCTTCTGGGGCCTGGGGCCTCAATACCTTCAACTCTCTCTTCCTAAATACCTTCCTTCTCTAGCTCTTCGCTCATCTGCCTCCAACTCCCTCAGGGTCAGTCGCTTCTCCAAGCAACGAGTTGATGGTAGATCTCTTTCTTCGGCAGGGGCCTCCCTCTAGAACAGCCTCCCTGCCTACCTGAAACTTGAGGAGAATCATCTCCGCTTCCGGAAGCACCTAAAAACCTTTCTCTTTGCTTCTGCTTTTTCTCCTCCTCTCCCTTGCCGACTTCCTGGCTGACACTGAAACTGCACTGGTTACCTGGCCACCCTCTGATCTCGGGCCCAGGTCGCCTCCCCCGCCAGTCGCACTCCTGTACTGCCTTCCTGGCAACCCCCGCACTTGGGGACTGTTTCTCTCCATCTCTACAGTCCCACTACCAGCACTTGACACCTGATGTCTGCACTTACCTTGCACTTGCCACCTGTTGGCCTTACTTATTGTTATTTATTTTCTCATCCCATGTACTGCACTGTCCTCTCCGCCTTCCACCCCGCACTTACCCTTCCCATGCACTTGCGCAATCTGATTGACACCTGGCCTAGTGTGATCGTTTTATGTTTTCCCTCTGTTCCCCCTCCCTTGCCTCGTCGCACCTTGAAACACTTGTGTATAGGCGCGTTATAAATGCTATATCATATCATGCTATTTGCTCAACTGGTACGTGGGCCCCCATTGGCAGCATTCATCCTGGACCTTAACATTTCCACAATGGGAGAAAGGAAATGGTGAAGAAAGAAGTAGAAACCTTTCTACAAAAGCTATGGTATATTGACTCTCGAAGACAGCAATTTCACTGATGCATCTCCTAGCAGGAATAGAGAAAGAGCTGTTAGGAGGCTTTGTGATGAAGATGGCTTTCTTTTGACTCTTATCACAGCTTTGTATTCAGGTGTCTGCTTAATCTCTATCGCTTATATGGACATTTTGCCTATTCAACCCAAGTTGAAGGACATGTAAGTTTTATAGTACCGCTGAAAACCAGGATTTAAAAAAGCAGTTAACAAAAACAAGTGCTACTAGCTGGGTGTCTACTGAGGTAATTGCCATTGGCTTTCAACCTGCCATTCCTGGGAAAATCACAAGTGATATCTATCTCCCAGTTCAGCCAAGCTTTGGAAACTTTCCTGGCACCACGGAACGCATTGATCTGTTTCGCTTCTGCGTCTACTCCATTTAACGCCTCTACATGCTGGATAGGACATCAGGGCCATTATATATTTAGGTGTGGTGCTCAAAAGACCTAATTCCACCGTTTTACCCTGGCACTCTGACACTTGGGGACCGTAGAACCAAAAGGTGTAATAGCTATGAGGAAAGTGGGGCTGGTTGGGAGGGCAATGATGAATCCGTGGGAGGAACAGCCATCAGAAAGAACATTACCAAGAGGTAAGGCATTTATTCTTCTAATGGATTTCTTCCTCTATTGGATTCTTCATCTAGAATACACTAGAAAGCAGTACATAGATCTGGGGAAGGGGGAAGAGCAAGGACACCAACAATATCACAAAGCTCTGTAGGACCGCTCTACCAGAAAGAGCATCCTGCCCAGATTGGGAATCCAAACAGTAATGGTTTAGAAAACGTGTGAAGGGAGACCAACTTAGCCCCCTAGTAAATGTCCAGAACAGGAACTTCTCTTGGTAGGGCAGAAGTGGCAGACATTCCTCTTGTCGAAATGAGCTATGAGACCTTCAGGCACATCCTTTCCAGCCAGATTGTAGCATTCTGAAAGGCAGAGGATGATCCACCTTGACAGGGTATGTTTTGTTACAGACCTGCGAGAATGACCCACAAAAAGCTTGTCATCTTGCTTGATACCCTCATCTAAGAGATGTAGTAACTGAAGGCAGGCACTGGATCCAGCTGATGGTATCGCTCTTCTGTCTTGGAAGAATGAGGTGAAGGAATAAAAGACAAGAATATGGATCTTTTGAGAGAAATGGGAATCCAAGACCACCTTTCACAGGGATGGATGGCCTAACCTTCAATTTCACTTTTTCTTTGGAAAATAATAGGGAGGTTAAACAGATAACTTTCGAAGCTCACTAACCCATCTAACGCAGGTAATGGCAACCAGGAAAATCACCTTAAGGGTGAGCAACCTTAAAGGAACAAGAACTTTTAAAAAAACAAAGTGAAGAGGTCCACTTGAGGAGCCCCCCCAGTGGGAGAAAATCTCCTGCAGAAATTCCGAAAACGAACACAGGGAAGAGGGCACCCATAAGAATTTTCAACTATACTGAAATCCCATGTCAAAATTGCCTAAATGTGAATGAGCACTGATCTGGAGCCTTTTTGAAAACCAAAATTGAGGCAAGGTACCCCTACACAGTACCAATGCCTAGGCCTATCCAGGCCAAGAAAAGCAGAACATCTGGAACAGAAGATGTGGGACAAGTAAAAGGACCCACATTCCTCTCCCAGCACCATGCCGAAATTTTATACTATCAGGATTTCCAGGAGTTCATACAACAAATCCCACTCCTTATGTAGCCACCTCTCAGCAGCCAGGCATGAAGATTCAGGCTGTTGAGGTTCAGATGGAGCAACCACCCTTCCAACTGGAAGAGCAAATCCAGTCGCTGCTGAAGGCACCAGGGAGGCCAGATGAACATGCCCAGCGTAGCATGACTCTGGCATTACCCGGCTGAATTAATATATAATATCTCCCTAGGCTATGGCAATTTGCAACTATAACATGACCAAAAAGACTACAAAGGTTTAAGCCACTCATATTTAAAATAACACTTAATTTTACAAAAGCAATTATGCATTAAAGTGGAGCAAAAATGCATCGTTTGACATTTTGTTTCTCAATATAAACCCGATAGGGCTTTAAAGAAACAACATCTAATTTTGTGTTCAGTGTAGATGTGTGGACACGGCACAGAGATTTCATCATCTGCGTTGCTGTTTTTAAATTGCATTCCCAGCAGTTTCCTTATCTTTCTCCGCCCAGATTTTACCCTGATCAATCTATATGGGTAGTTTAGGGTTGGGTTTTAAGTTCCTTTCAAGATCTAACTTTTGGTTTTGGAGAGTCAGCAGGGAACTTGGTCAGCCAGCAATCATTCTTTCAGCAAAACCTCCTTTGAGGTGGCTATTTGGAAATCAATCTCTTGTTTATAGACAGGTCATCCTCTCAATGGACTGGTCTCCAATTTTCCCTGGGTCAGCCCTTCAAGCTCGGTTCTCCCATCTCCAGATTTCCTTCCTAATATTCATCTCTCCATATTCAATAATTGACTCCTAACTCCTTCCTAATTAATCGTATGTGCTGGGCCCATGATATAAAACTTTATGACTCCACCTCTGCCTTGTGACAGAGGTGTGGCTTTCCAGTCACAAAGGTGGGAGGGAAACCACTTCTGTTGAGAAAAGCTAATTTCATTTTTGTACTGTATTATAAATATTCTAAATTAAAAAAAACAAATATTTTCAGATTCTGCAATTTGGTGCTCACAGTTTTTCGCTAATTCAAAACATGGCGTGCTATATATATTTACACAAATATTGCATCTATCTACAAATGTTTGTGTCATTCAAAACTTGCGTTGAATTTGATCTAACATTTTTCCCCATGTTAATATGAATTGGGTGAGTGTTCTAGTGTGAAGTTACTGCTGCTTTTCCACAGGTGTCAGTGCATCACATACATATTTCCCTTTATATGCTATTAATGTTTTCCAGGGCAGAATGTCTTTTGCCATGCACATAGAGTTCAGTAACCTTTCCCATACCCTGGATTAATGGAAATGTTGTATAGCTAGCCTGGACTTTAAGAAATGATGATAAGGTCTTTGAAGCCGAAACCCTTAGATCCATTAGTAATACCTGTGGTTTTGGATTTGTTTGTATGATCTTAGGAATAGGCCAAGGCCCTTTGTATGCAAACCTCTTGGTGTGCATTCCTGGATTGGAGCAGGCCTATAACGCGAATATGCGAAGTGTTTCAAACTCCACCTTTTAGGAGTTTCAAGACTACCCCCACCCCCTCAAACACCAGACTCGAGCAGGTCATTTTAAATCTCAAATGCAAGGTTTCTAAGCAAAAAATATATGTATGATAGAATGAATTGGAACTTTCATGTTAGTTCCTATATGACTCTTTTTATATTATTTTCGATAATGCAACATCTGCAACTACAGTCATTGAATGCAAATCACATTTCAATTACAAATATATTTTCTCTACACAGGAAATTTTAAATACAAATTGTTCTCAATTGTATGATTGGAATCCAGGAACATTGCACTTGTTACAATATGCTGGATGTTTATGTAATTGTGTAATGTTCTTCCACATACATTCTGAGCCTTCTAAATGTTTTTAGGAAACAGATGGGTTCAAAGGTTTTAGGCCTATCTTTTATATGGAACATAGCTTTCGCTTGGTTCTCAGCCTTGTCCTGTTGAATTGTCACACAGTGGCTGAAAGAAAATATGTAATCTAATCCATTGCCTTTACATGTGAAATCCGGCCTCGAAATGGATTGCAATCCAAACGTTACTTTCATCATATTTACAATGTTATTGTGGCACACAGAGTTTTTTGCACTTTACAATGGCATCTGTTGAGTATTTTTTATATTTGGATATTGGCTCATGCACATGCCAATCTAATGCTCCAATTTATACAATTCCACTCCACAATCCTGGGGAAGGAACAGGCAGTGAGATAGTAAAACAAAATAAAAAATAAAAATGTATTTAAAAGACAAAGACCGTTTCAACTAACTGTGTCTCCGTCATTACCCTGGAGACCACTAACATATTGTAAGTATTCAACATGAATACTTACACAGAATATTATTTGCCTATATGAATCTCACTATTATAAATTCACAAAAGGCATCCACTTTCAATCACTCTATATTCTGTATACTATTGCTTCTTCATCAGTCTATCTAAACGGACTACCTTTGGGTAGCATTTCACAAGATACAAAGGTATACATTTTTCTCTTGGCACTTGCTTTTCTACAGTATCAAGATAAGTATGGTACTGGGGAGGAGCTGCCTAACGCACATTTTTCAATCACCTCTCCTAATACTTCTTTTTCTACAGCATCAAGACAAGAATACTGTTGTAGATGGGGGGCCAACTCTAACCCTCATGCCTCCCACAGAAACCTCAGCATGAAGGCAGAGGAACAACAGATGTGCCTCACTTCTAGGCCCATCACCACAAACTTCAATGTATCGCAGGTGTGAGAAGCGTTATTCGCTCAGACAGCCGTTCAGACCATACCCAATTGATAACTTGGATGATATGGAAATGACATTGATAGAGCAAGTCGACTGACCGCAAAGCCAGAGATCAAGGGCATCATCACTGACATCACAACGTAGCCCCATTGTACATGAAATACATATTCGTTCATTCATGAAGCTACATGAACATGCACTAGTTTCTTGCATATAGGCACAAAGTACATGCTTATGACCCACGTAGGTAGAGGACGGACACATATACATATCTAGGCAAGTAGGGAGTGGGTTCTAGAAATTGAACGCTCCTGTGCTGAGCTCTTTGTAATTGTAGTTCTTTTTTCGGTGTTTCTTTGCAAGGTCACATGGAGGAAAGGGCAAACGCAATGCCCCTTTCGGAAATTTTGTACAAAGAGGTCCTGGTTACCTTGCAGTTAGATATGATATATTAGACCCTTGTAAATAACGAGGATCTCACGCAGGTTGCTGTGTCTTCATATGTGGTTTTAATTGTCCAAGATGTGGACATATAGTTAAAAAGAGGGTGGACAGCGGACACGTGTTTCAACCCTGAAGGGTCTTTATCAAGGCAAAAGTAGTATGTCTGGGGGATTTTATCCCATGTTGTTCGGGAGATCCTCGTTATTTACAAGGATCTATATCATATCTAACTACAAGGTAACCAGGACCTCTTTGTACGTATACATATCTCTTTTCATTAATTTCCTTCGCCAAAGCTGAAACCACAAGATGCAAAGAGTTCATATATTTTAGCTTGCACATGCTTGACTGCCATTAACATGGAGAAGCCATAGGGAATGATATAGAAGCTATAGGTCTCGAAATGGATGGCATAGGAGAGACAGGTTTCGAGTACGTGGAAAAGCTGACACTAGCCAGAGGCGAGAGGTAACAACGCATCCAGCCAAACACAAGTGGAGACGGAAAAGGTCCAGTTACCAAGACAACAAGCAACCTGAAGAATGGCAGGCCAAAATTCTTATAATTACAAGCAGGACGGCATAATTTTGTGGTCCCCACACACGTCAACGACAATGATGCCTATTCAGCCATGGTAGATGAAGGGGACTGTTCCCGTGGAACCAGAAGGGTAAATGCTACAAGTGTTACTTACGAGCCATTAACTGACTGCACTCTCCCAGACTTCGGTGATCAGACATTGCAACATTAGGGAACTCTTGGCACCTCCATGTTCATTCCCATTGCCTTGACAAGGTACACTCAGTCTGGTAACTGTCCAGGGTCCCGGGGATGGAAGGACACATTCTGACCAATCTAGATTCACCTTTCACGTGGGGATAATTTGTTGCAAGGACCAATGGTTTCTCTGCAACCCTGCAACATTGTAGATTGATACTAGTAGGGGTGGTCTTAGGAAAGGCTCCTAGACGTGGCAATCCAATTGTAGAACTAACCCATTAGTTCCCATATGTTTCCTACCCAAACTGACCGATGTGAATGTGTGATATGTTTCCAGGAGGGAACCTGGATTTGTGACGTCACATTGTGATAAAACCGGGCGAAATGCTTAGAAGACGAGAGATCCAGAGGATATTTGTTTTTCTGGTGTGATCCCTGTCATTTTGGGTTGCTAATAAAAGACAGTAGCGTTGCCCCATGGCTGAGTCTTCCGTTCTTGTGGTGGGGACTTTTTGGGCCAGAGTGTTCTCTGCTGATAATTAGGGTGACTGCTACAGGACCCCACCCACCTTTACAATGGCAGAGAAAAACTACTTAAATTCACAATTCTATCTTTTCACTAAACACTTCTGTACAAGTGTGACATTGTGAAGGTGAGGATGTGTTGGCCATGTTTATTAAACAAAGGCTTGCATAAGTAAGTTCTCTTCTTCTCCCTTCGCTCCACCCCTGGAGGACATCTTCATCTTTTGGCCAGTGCATGTGAACATGGCAATATGAGCAAAGAAGAGACATGAGGGGCAGGCAGGGTTGCATGTGAATCTATCAAAATACAATACAATGTTGGAGAACAGGAGTAACAGGCAAGTTACTTATTCCTTCTTCAGCATTGGATCTTTCATAGATTCACATGCTTTTTTTAATAGTGTACAAAGCAGTACACACAAAACCATAAGGGCAGAAGTAAAGCTCAGCTGAAGGAAACACCTCAGAAACACTCACCACACTGAAACAGGTTGAGTGGCACTGCCTGGGCAATCTTGGACTCTTCTGTAGAATCTCTGGCGACCTAGTAGAACCCTGTGAAGGTATGTACCAATCTCCATGTGGCAGCCCTGCAAATATGCAGCAGGTGAACACTGTAGAGGCATGTCGCTGTAGCAGCATCAGCCCTCGTAGAATGCACTCTGGACTTGCGAGGAAGAGGCCTGTCAGTCAGTATGAAATGCAGGAGTACAGCCACCATGCAACAGATGACTTTGTGACTTGTGGTCCTTCTGGCATGGACAACACTGTTTCAAACACCTGAGAAGACTTAAGCAAAGTCTTAGTGTGAGAGACGTAGAACTTTAGAGCATACACCACAATCAAGGAATGCAAGGAACATTCCGCAGGAGAGAAAGGAGAACCAAAGAAAAGAGGTAACACCACAGGTTCGTTAAGGTGGAAAGAAGATGGAACCGTGGGTATGAAAGTTGGGTTTGTGTGGAGGACCACTTTAGATTCATGAAAAACCAAGCAGGGAGGTTTACACGTGACAGCTTGCTTCTTCCACACATGCCTCACAGAGGATTGGTGCCAACAGGACAGTATTCCAGGACAAAAACGTTAGGGAGGACTTATGCATAGGCTCAGAAGGTGGTCCCGTGAGTTTGGAGAAGACCACAGTCAACTCCAAGGCTGGAGCAGGTGGTCGAATAGGAAGGAAGGAGCGGAAAAGTCCCTTGAGGTATTAATTAATGAGCATATACGACCATAGTGGCGGCGTCCCTGGGAAAAAGTACATTTGAAAATGGCAGTATATTGATGGAAGAATGCGCCAGACAGGCAGTGGCCGAAGTGCATGAAAAGAAGTAGTGGAATTATGTTCCCTGCTGGCCTACCCCATTCCCAACAAACCCAATCGCCAAACCCCCCACAATACAAACCCCCAAACAAATGCACCTGCTATTTAAGGGAACGCTCAGTGATGGGCACTGAAGTGCAAGTTTCATCTGCTTCCTACAGTGTATTTTTTTTTAAACCATTCCGTAACAGTTTAAAAAAAAAATAAAAGTATAGGAGCAGTAAAACTTAATTAAAAAAAAGTAGAGGAGGACCACTCCCAATCGCTCCTGCCCACTTCGTACACTGCAGAATGGCCAGTGCCAAAAACAAAAGGTAGGGTAAGATGTCCTGTACTTGCACACAGAAAGGGTTGAGATCCTAGTCAGCAAACAAAACGCAAAAACAATTCCACTTGCTCTTGTAGCAGGAAACCATGGAGGCAGCCTGGGCCTTAGTCAGTACCTCAGGACAGCCCAGAGGCAGAGGTAAACTACCAAGCTCTAGGGAAACAGGAGCCAGGCAGTCACATTGAGGGAGGCCAGGTTGTGCTCTATTGCCCATGCACAGAAAGTTGACGAGTGGAAGAAGCCTGATGGGAGGCGTTGATGAGAGTCTGAGTAGGTCCCAGAACCAGATTTGCTTCAGCCAAGCCAGGGACACCAAGATTAGTCTGCAACAATGTTGTCTGAAAACGATCACCCGAGGGATGAGATGGATCTAGAGTTCCCCGCTTGAAAGGGGGGAGGGATGTCCTGGGCCCATGTGGTGAGGACGTGAGCCTGCGGAGCTCCCGTCTAGATCCTTCATAGATCCTTCTGTTCATCAGTGTTACGGACTGGAGGACACACACGAATATCATAGAGGGGAAACCCTTGACCTGCAGAGTGCAACGTTTGCTGGAGTAATCAGAGTGCTGAGCCGGAGCAGTTTGCCACAACAAATCTGGCCCTGCTGTAGGTAAAATGGCGACCGCCACCGCAGCACTGAGAGGAGAAGTAGAGTGGGCTTGATTGAGCTGGAGGAAGCGTTGATGGAAGACAAGGCAGGCACTGAAACGAATGGGAGGACTGGTCCTGTGCGACTGTGGAACCCGGTGGCATTACTGCTGAAAAGCAGGCGTTACGTAACATTGGATGCGGGGAAGGCGAGAACTGCATGCGAGGTGACTGGCCATTGGCCCTGAAATGAACCTTGGCGCAGTAACGAGCGGTCGCTGGTGAGGGCCGGACCTTCATGTGAATGTGGCTGGGACCCATAGGAGACGGTGAACTTGTTTGTGCTGCAGCCCGCGACCTAGTGAAGACAGCAAGACCTGCTGCAGTGGACCGGTGAGACCTGCACAACACGTTGAAGTGCATTAGACGATCGGATGGCCGAAACAGGACACAGAAAGTCGTGGAGGCAGCCCTGGGCATCGGTGAGATAAGAGTGTGGTGCGAGCAGAGACGGTGTGGGGTGCATGGGCAGAACCGGCGAGCTGGAGGCGAAAGCGTTGGACGAGCAGTGAGTATCACTCGGAGGTGCCTGCACCCTAGGTGGCGAGCTGCTGGTCATTGCAGACTGATAAGAGACCAGGGCACGGGGTCAAGGGCCCAGCAGCCCAGCAGAGGGGGACTGCATAGCAATGGGACAGGAAAGGTGAAGATTGGGAGCAATTGCGGGGATGTACTATGAGTCAGCAGGGGGAGTGCACAACAACGGCAGAACAAACACAGAGCACCCAACAATTGCCTGAGGCAGGGGTCTCAAGACAAAAAGTTCAGCCGGATGGCAGACTGTGTGGCTCCAAAAATAGTAGAGTTCAAAACTACTGGAGAGGGGGGCTGAACATCTATAGCAAACAGCTCGGTGTCACTGTGGAGCACTGACACGGCATTGCACACTCTTCAATATCAGGCTGACACCGCCCTGGGACTCTTTGAAACCCGCCCCACCAACAGTGGCCATAATACAACACTTAAGTAGGGAGACGGAGCCTTGCAGCGTGACAAGGCACGCATGCAATAACAGCGCCTCAAGGTGCATCTATATTTGGCACTGGACCCGAAGTGGGCACAGGGTAGCCTATTGGTCAAGCAAAATAGGGCATCCCCGATGGCAGATAAGCATTGCTGACTGAGGTCCACAATGCAGGATTCGGAAGAGCATGTAAAATAGCTGTACAGGAGGTGGAGTCCACAGTGGAAGCCCACCTTCGCCCTGGTGACGACTTGGGCCCTTTATCGCGGAGTGAAGCTAGTTGGCCAGGACACCAAGACGACATTGGGTTGGGCCACTAAATTACCTAGAGCTTCCTGCTGAGAGCTTGAAACCTCGTTGGGATCAAGGTCACCAACCGCAGCAGCCTCATCTGGAAAATGTCCCCAACCAAGTGTAAGGGAAGAACCACAATGGTGAACTTGTTTGCCAGCAGCAGCAAATCCCGAGAAACAACACAGAGTGAGCCCACGGTGCAGAGAAGTGTGCATCGGGGGGGGGCGAGCTCTCAGGTTCTGCCTGCAATAGCTGCACTGGGGTCTTCGTTGGAGAAAAAAATTGAGAGGTCAAGGTCGATGTACAACTGCTGAGACAGGATGTCAAACAACTGGCGGAGAGAGTCGCAACAGCGGGGATGGAACTGCAGGAGACAAGGAACACCACAAGGGATCTGGAGACGCGGGTTTATGAGCTAGAGAGAAGGAACACAGTCTTGGAGTCGCGGGCTGAGGAAGCTGAGGGGAGGGCCCGCCGGAAAAAATGTAAGGCTGCTTGGGCTTCCAGACGGCCTAGAGGGCTCGGGCCCTACTCAATACGTGGAGACCTTACTGCTACAGGAGATAGGGGCAGGGAACCTGTCAAAGGGGTTTGCGGTTGAGCGCGGTCATCGCTCACTACAGAAACGGCCACCGCCGGGATGTCATCCCAGGCCTATCATTGCTAAGATTTTAAAATTCTGTAACAGGGAGGTGATTTTGAAATATTCAAGGGAAGGAGGGGAGATCCTGAGAGGCAATTCTAAAATTGCCATCTACCCGGACTACACGCCAGCGGTCCAAAGAGCCAGGAACTCCTTTGTGGCGGTCAAGTCGAGACTCAGGCACCTAAACATCAAATATATGCTAACATATCCCTCCAGGCTTAAAATCATCTACAAGGGCAAGATACAATTCCTCGAAACACCGGCAGCAGCCAACATGGCTAGCGGAGACGAATCGGAGGCCTGGGCACTGCACCTAACAACTATACGATGTATATCAATGCGAGGAACAAGGGGATGTTGTGTCCAAGGCTGTATCTGAATGGATGTCCACTAGAATGGTACCCCCACAATAGTTCGCCATGGGGCTCTTGTTATGCTGTATGCGTTTAAGAATTAATGGTTATCTGAACAAACACTCTTGCCTCAGACGGGGGCAACGTTCGATCACCCATCACTGGTCTGGTCCCCGTGCATAGGCTGGGGGCTGGGCCGTTGTGGGCTCCCATTACCCGAAACATGCTGGTCTGGATAGGCCTTACTGGGACAGGTATGTGCTGTCCACGCATTCTAATCAGTAAGCTACAAGTGAGATCACACGGGTTGGGTGGGGGCAGAGTGTTTCAGATGGTGGAAGTGGGACCTGGGAGCTGGCAGCGGAGGGGCGGGGGGGGGGGACTGTGCTGATCTTGAGCATGGGGAGGTTGGCAAACATAGGAACCATGACCCCAAGTAGGGTATTAACCTGGAATGTGAGGGTCCTGGGCACATATCTCCGTAGGAATAGAGTGAAATGTTTCCCAACAAGGAAGAAGATATCTATAGCTGTGCTGCAGGAGACGCACCTAACATTGGAGGAACTTGGAAAGGTTTACGAGCGCTGGGGGGGGGTGGGGTCGACGAAGAGGTATGGGGCAGCATACTCCAAATATGCTAGGGGTGTGTTCACTTGGATCAATGACAATTTGCCATTCCAGTTATTAGAGATAGAGGCAGACAAGGAGGGGAGGTATCTTATTCTGCAAGGCTTCAAAGACCATATTGAGGTGTGCATGGTCAACTCTTATTTCCCGAATCATAGTATACCTGCCCACGTCCACGCACTTTGTTCTCGAATTACGCATCAAAGGGGGTGCTTTTTCCTATGGGGTGGCGATTTTAATTGTACTAGGAACCCAATGTTCGATAGATTTCTTAACACTAAGGGATGTCCATCACCCGCGACTAAGACACTGAATAAGGTATTGGACAACTTAGATTTGGTGGATGTGTGGAGAGAACTGAATCCGGATGGCAGAGGGTACTCCTTTTACTCTGCACCGCAAGCCTTGCACATCAGGATTGACTACGTATTCGTTGGGAAAAGTCAGACGGTAGATATATGTGGGGCAGAATATCTGGGGCAGACGATCTCAGACCATTCCCCTCTGATGGTTGCCTGGAAAGTTGGGAGCCTGCAGCTTCCCATCCCGATGTGGTGTATGCCATCGGACGCACTGACAGACAGCTTTCAAAGACAAGCTACAGAAGACACTGGTGGAGTTCCAGGAGCATAATGTGGGCAGTGTAGAGGAATGGGGAACTGTGTGGGAGGCTTTGAAGATGGCGGTTGGGGAGGGAAGCCTTGAGGAGGAGATCCGAGATATAGAGGCCCAGGGGGTAGGTTCGAACTCAAGTGAGGAGAGGCTGGCCACAATCTGGTAACGATGTCTTGAGGCTTGGGAAAGGTTTCCCAAATTAGACTATGTTACGAGAACCACAAGGACGCATGCAGAGCCGGATAGGCCGGTGAGGCTACTATCGTAGCTATGCAAGCAGGAACATTCTAGGCATCTAACCACTACACTGGGTGCGGAGGACGGGAGTGAATGCAGGATGCAGGCTGGAATCAATTATACTTTTGCCAGGTTTTACTTCCAATTATATAGTCATAAAGAAAGGGTTCTTTCGGAAGACCTGGAGGAGGCTCTGGAGTTAATAGTACTCCCTAAGTTTGACAGTGGACAGCAGGTAGCACTAGACCAGCCCATCACGGTTGAAGAAGTGAGTGAAGCAATTATTTCTCTTGCGAAAAGTAAAACACCAGGAAGTAATCTCTCCTCTCTCCTCTCTTTCTATAATCCCTCCAGCTCCCTCCATTCAGCCGACCACTTCCTTCTCACCATCCCCCCTTCCCCATGTGCCTCCTCCCGTTTCTACTCCTTTCAGCTCCTAGCCCCCCTGCACTGGAACTCCCTACCTCTCTCAATCCGCTCTATATCTACCTTTTCCTCCTTCCGCACTTCCCTGAAATCTCTCCTTCTCCATTCCCCGCCTTGAAACCTTCCCCACCTCTCATACTCTCTCCTTCCCTTGAATCTTCCCTATGATCTTCTCTTCCCTCCCCCTTATCCTCCCTCACTTTCACCCTTGTACCCCTTCTGTTGTTTCCTTCCTCTTCCCTCACAGATTAACTGCTCTACTTACTGTTTTTAATTGGTTTGATTCATGATTGTAAATTGCTTCTACTGTTATAATGTTCTATGTATTCTGTTATGATGTAAGCGCTTTAGATGAAAGTACTATATAAACACAATAAATACAAATATAAGTGATGGACTCCCTCCCGAATTTTACAAAACGTACAATTCAACACTGGCCCCTGCATTGCTTCAAGTCTTTCAGGAAGCTTATACTAAAGGTGTACTTCCGGCAAGTATGCGCGACACCCTGTTTATCCCAATACCCCAGCCAGGGAAGTCCGCATATAGATGCGAATCATATAGGCCCCTTGCAAAGCTCAACTATGATTTGAAAATACTGACAACGATACTGGCGGCATGGCTCCATAGAGTGGTTGCGGGTCTGATTCACAGTGATCAGAAAGGTTTCATACCTGGCCGAAGCACTGCCTTGAACATGTGCCGCTTGCAACATATAATAGCACAGACCAATGGCAATCCGGACGAGTGCGTAGTGGTGTCATTAGACGCAATTAAAGCTTTTGATTCCCTATATTGAGAATGGCTGTTTACGGCACTGCAGGGGTTTGGGTTTGTAGAACGGTTTATAGGATGGGTGAGGGTACTATATACATTACCGACAGCTAGAGTCAAATCCGGGAGACAGGTATCAGAGAAGTGGGATATACAGAGGGGAACGTGCCAAGGATGCCCGCTGTCGCCTATGTTGTACGTGCTGGCGTTAGAGCTACTGGTGGTATACTTGTGCCAAGAATTCTTGGAAGTGGGCATTGAGGTTGGCAGAACCAAGCACTTAATATCACTGTATGCTGATGATGTCTTGTTGTAAATCAAAGATCCACAACACAACTTGCCAATAATCATGGAAGTACTGGAAAACTTTGCCAAACTGTCTGGGATATCCTTTAACAGGGAGAAGTCTTGCGTATTCCCGTTGGCGGGACTGCAAGGAATTGGGATGGAAGATCTACCGAGACTGGAGCTCCCATGCGAAACAGGTACCTTTAAATACCTGGGTGTACACATTATGCACACGCCAGAGGACATGCACACACGCAACACAGATGGAGTGCTGCTGGGGATAAGAGATCGATGTCCTTTTGGTCCAGGCTCCCACTATCACTGATGGGCAGGATTGCAAATCTAAAAATGATAGTTTTACCCAGATTTTTATATTTCTTTACTGACATCCATCATTCTATCAAGGTCTCATTTTTCCGTCTCTTGAACTCACTACTTAGAGGATTTCTTTGGGGTTCGGCTCGACACAGGATTGCCCTTGCAACGCTGTGTCTGCCTTTTAAGGAAGGTGGTGTGCAGCTGCCAACTTGGAGTGCTACTATCTGGCGGCGCAGCTCAGTTTTATAGTAAAATGGCTATCAGATGAGGTCACATCTGAAACGAGACTATTACGACAGCCGGTAGCCCCTGCCCACCTTAACGAAGTGCTATGGTTACCACTGAACTGCCTGGGCACAGCACCCTTATTAGTTGACCTGGGAAGGAAGGTATGGCACAGAATGCAGCGATTATTGCAGATAGACAGCCCCTACTTCCGTGATGTGCCCATAGCGGCAGACATGTGCAGAAACAGGAATGATGTTGCAGTGGCACAAAACTGGGAGGGGCTGGGGGGTCTCCACTTGGGGCGACATGTTTGAAAATTGCAGTTTCAGAGAGTTGGGCACATCAGTTGAGCAAACAGGGCTGCCTCGTGGGCAGTTCCTACAGTACATAAAAATGGCAAAGGTGGCTGAAAGGAGATGGTCGGGGTGGCCGGTGGAACCAGAGGCCACAGCGCTGCTGGTCTTAATGTATGCTCTGGAAGATGGCTAGCGGCCGGTGTGCATGATATATGCTGACCTAGTGGATAAACCCAACCCTCGGGGCCCAGATCTGAAAGCACAATCGGAAAACGGATCTTGGAGTGGCGATATAGGAGAAGGAATGGGAACGTATCCTCAAGTTCCCCAGGGAGGTGTCCAGGAATGCATGCTGAAAACTGGTTCAGATAAACATGCTCTTTCGTACTTATGACCCCCAGCAGAGTAGCTAAATTTAATAAGGGCAAACACGCGGTGTGTCCTTGGTGTCAGGGGCGGACCTGACACACATGTTCTGGAGCTGCGTAAAGACGAAGAGCCTCTGAGACATGGTTGAGCAGGCACGTAGGAGAGCTGGGGATGCAAGGTGCTCCTGAAGCCCAATGGAGTGCCTACTAGGGGCATACCTGAGAAATGGTAAACACATGCATATCACTAAGTTTATGGATTTTAAGTGCATCCTTGTTAAACGCTCCATCGCCATGTCTTGGGAATCCAGAGGAAGTCAGCAGTATCAGCGCTGGTACAGGGATTTTGAGATCTGAACAGAGGCGGAAACCAGAGTGTGGGCTGGGTCGGCGCAGTGCCTAGATGAGGCCACGAGCGGGGTATACGAGTCATGGAAGCTACTGGTGTGGGACATGTTTCACCCTTCGGATGACAAGCTACTGTGAACACCTTGCTGTAGATTTTGCGGTGGCATGAATGGTACTAGGCGCAATCCTCCTCACCCCCCTTCCAAGATTTCCAGTACACAGTCTGTGAGGGTCCTGACCGCTGACTCCTTACTGAATAAGAAGAGGATAATGCAGGCCTGCACCCGGGACTCGACCCTTCAAGTAACGCTCGACTTGTTAACATGTGTGGAATATAGTTGTTAAACAGTTTTATTTGTTTGTTAATGGTTGGCAGATCACATTAGTCGGTATATTGTATGCATGTTACTAAAGCACTAGATGTATGGTATATATATTCATTTGCAAATGCCAATAAACAAATGTAAAAATAAATAGAGTTCCCTGCTTGAAGAAAATGCAGCGAACTTGACCTTGAAGAAGTTCCCACTCGTGGCAGGGGAGTCCGCTACTGTGGTGTTTATCCCTGGCAGGTAGAATGGAATGGGAAACATATGATGGGCCGGAGCCCAAGTCCGTAGGGCCTGAGCTTCTGTTGACAGAACAGAGTTCCAGGTGCCACCTTGTTTGGGATGCAAAACATTGTGGTCGTGTTGTCGGTAAACACCCAAACCACTCGGCCTTGGATTTGTAATAGAAAGGATTTGAGTGCCCAAAACACAGCATGCAGTTCCAGAACATTGATGTGAAACTAATTTTCTTCCTGAGACTAGAGGCTACTGGCATGGTGAGAACCTGTGTGGGCACCCAAGCCCTTCAGAGACGCATCCGTTGTGACCATGACCTGATGGTCCGGCAGACGAAAAGAAGCACACTGGTTGAGATTGGACCAGAGCAGCCACCAGCAAAGAGCTTTGTAGAAGGTTAAGTGTGAGAAGGAACTTGTCTTCCCAAGAGCTGGAGATCTGCTTCCAACCTGCGTCAAGCAACGTGGAGGGTTTTCATTCGAAGCCTGTAGTGCTGGACCAGGAGAATCCAGAATGACATTCCCAGCAGGAACATCAGGTTGTGGATTTATGCAGTTGACTTCTGTGAAAGGAGGAAGTACTACTGTCACGTGACGTCCTGGCAACACCATATAGTTGCTTTCATCTCTTGACCCCACATTCATTTTCCGAACTCAGTGCCATGCTTGTAGGTTAACCAGAATATGGGCAATGTGGCTAGACCTAGTAACACTATGGTATGATAGGTTGAATTTGAGGGAATATCATCTTGAATTCTGCCATTGCAGGCCCAGACACCTAGTTTATAAAACAAATGTGCAGTTTGAGGTGAATACTTGTAACTGTGTTTGCACATTTGTGTGGATAAAGGGACATCCCAAATGCAGTCCTCCTCACCCAGGAGGCCCATTGATTCCTCAATAGGTTCAAATTGTAGATTTAGATGACCCAATATAAGAATAATGCATAATTCTCTGAGACAAAATCACCTCAAATGGGAGAGAAACTGGGTTTAGAAGTTACTCCAATCAGACTGCCCTTCGTTAATACGCCCAATGACCACAGAGGGATGGATTCATTGTGATGTCACTTTTGAAACACTGTCCAATCACATACATTGACCAATTAGATTAGAGAAATAATATATACCTTTAAGGGGAGTGGTTTCTGACCTATACAAGTTCAAACCCACAGATTCTGAGGACACTCTTGCTAACTCACTGACTGATGGAGAGGAAGGAGAGACAAGAGAATTGTTAACAATACAGAGAATGGAATAGATTGCCTTCCTTTTTTGACCCATTGTTATGGATTGCTAACAGAGCACTGTAAGAGAGGCCAAACAGGAGTTAAAGATACAGGACTTCTTCGGTGGAAGAGACAGCAGACGAATCACAATACAGAAGGAGGGAGACCAGGCTGTGGATGGAAACTGCCCATATCTTCCTCACTGATGGCCAGCTTTTCCAAAAGGGGAAGCACTGAACCGCCTGTCTGTGAGACAGTAAAAATAAACTCTTATGTAAGTATAATAAAAAGGGAAAATATCATTCTGAGGAGAGAAATATATAATTACTGAGGGGTGGGGGTGTATAAATTGACCGTGCATCCTGGGAAATAAATTAATATTTCAAAAGGGTAGGCGCATCTGGAAATACTGATTTGATTAAATAGATCCTGTGGTGTGTTAACTGGGAGATCTCTGGACTCCTTTTCTGTGCAATGTACAAGCCCAGAAAAACAAAGTACACCTCACTGTGTGCATACCTAAACAAGAACAAATCACTTCCTCCTGGTAATGTTCTTTCTACTGGATGCATCTCCCACGAACTCTGCATCTTAGATGCTCCAGACCCACTACTACTACAAAAGATTGCCTCTCTTTTGGAAAAGCAATAGAGTTGTTTCCTATTCGGGAAAGGAACAGAGGGTTGTTCTATAATTTTTTGGTCCCAAAGACAGAGGTCTGTAACCCATCTTGGACCTGAGGCGTGTGAACAAGTTACTCGGGAAAGACACATTCCAGATGGTAACACTCTTGCAGATCTTCCAGGCCCTAGAAATTCAGGATTGGTTTGTGTCACTTGACGTACAGGATGCTTACTTCCATATGCCGCTCCATCAAAAGCACAGGAAGTACCTGAGGTGCGTCATAGGCAACACTCACTACCAGTTTTGAGTTCTGTCCTTCGAGCTTACCACCAACCCAGAGCTTACCTCTGCCCTGTTTACCTCCTCACCAAGCTGTTGATGGTAGTGGCAGACAGCCTCATGAAGGGAGGGATTCACATGTTTCCCTATCTGGACAATTGGTTAATTGGGGTGTGGTCTCTGGATCAAGCCCTAGATCATCTCAACCACTCCTGCCATCAACTCCACAAACTGAGCTTCTCCCTCAATTCAAAAAAAGTCTCAGCTGATACCTTCTGAAATGCTCCAGTTCATCAGAGCGGTCCTGGATTCTCCCTCGGGCAAGGCTTTTCCTCCCGAGGAGAGAGCTCTACACATCCTGCAGATGGTCGTCCCATTTAAGAACTCACAATACGTGCCAGCCCTAGTCTTGCTACAGTTGCTCGACCTCATGGCATCCTGCATTGTCCTGGTACCAGAAGCTTGCCTCGCTTGGCCTTGTCTGCAATTCACCTTGCCGGGAAGAAGAATACGACGGTGGACACCCTGAGCAGGTAAGGATGGCCTGCCACAAGTGGAAGCTGTGCCAGGAAGTTCTTCTACAGATCTTAACCCTCTGGGTAGTCCCTCAAGTGGATCTGCTAGCTTCAAGTGTGAACAGGAAGTGCCAACCTTTCTGCTAGAGGAAATCTCCTCTGAGAGGAGCACGGGGTGGGGCCACATTGGTGGTGGACTGGAACTTCCAGCTCCTGTATATTTTTCCGCTGATTCTCATCATTCCTCAAGTAATCCGGAGGTTGAAGAGGTACGGTCAACCATGATCCTGATTGCCCCAGACTGGGACAGGAGAACGTGGTACCTGCACCTTCTAGACATGGCCATCTCTCCTCCACATCATCTTCCCCTGAGGCAAGACCTTTTCGCTCAGGAGAGGGGGCTGGTTCTTCACCCGAGCGTACGCATGCTCAACCTGCATGCCTGGCCTCAGAAAGGCTAAGGTACAGGGGCTGGGATATTCCAGAAGACATATTGGAGGTGTTGCTTTCTACCAGAAAGCCGGCAACAAAAGCTCTATACCGTTGGAAGATGTTTTGCAGCTGGTGCCACCATCAAGGACTATTTAGCGGTGCTATCCATCTTCTCCCCTTGAGCCTTTACATTTATGTACTCGGATGCCTTTTTGGTAGCTATTTCCTTAGCCCGTTGAGTAAGCGAATTGCAGGCCCTGTCCTGTAAACTACCTTTTACAGTCATTTCTAATGACAAGTTGACCCTTAGAGTCCCTTAGAGTGTGTCCTTCATTTGTTCCTAAAGGTAGTTTCAGAGTTTCACCTATCACAGACAATTTATTTGCCAGCCTGTTCTCCACCTCCTCACGTATGCAAGGAGGACGAAAGGCTGCATAGGCTCAATCCCAAGAGGGCTCAGAGTTTCTATATTACCACAATATGACAATTCAGGCTAGAAGACCAGCTCTTCATTGGATACACAGGTCCGAAAATGGGCAAGGGTATAATGAAGCAAACATCTCTAGATGGATTTTGCATGCGTATGGAAGTGCTGCACCAGAGCAGGTAAGGAAATTCCTGAAGGCTTCAGGGCACATTCCACTAAAGGTGTGGCAGCTACCTCTGCTCTCCAAAGAGGGGTACCTGTTAAGGATATCTGTCAGGCTGCAATGTGCTCCTCCATTCACGCATTTGCAAAACACTATTGCCTGGACACACTGTCCACAAATGAGTCACGTTTTGGCAGGGCTGTCCTTCAGCAAATGGTGACATAATTGCTATGGAGTTCGCTACTTCCATCCTCCATATCTGTTATTACTTCTACTGGTGTCCATCTAAGATGAGAAATCTGTGAGAGAACACAATCCATAAGAAAAACTAATAACTTACCCCAGTAACGTTCCTTCTACTCTATGTTCCTCCCACTGATTCCTCACAGCCTCCCAACCTACCACGCAGTCACAGAGCTCTTTAACGCAATTATATGATGACTCTCCTTTAACATTAACCTTTTTGTCACGTATCCCTAATGCGGCTGTGCAAGGGGAAAAACTAAAACGGAGGCCACGGGCGCCAAGTGTGCTATTTGCACCTGCATCAACGTGACGTCCAGTCAGGGAGATAACTTGACAGCCATCAATGCTGGCGCACACGCAAATGGTTTCAGAGAGCTCAAAAGCAGGAGAATAAATATCTAAGATGAGGAATCTGCGTGAGGACACAATCCATTAGAAACAAACTAAATGAAATCATTTACAGGTTACATCACTAAGCATAGTTATGTTGCTGGTCCATTCAAGAAAAGGGGAAAATGGTTATTAACTGCCACCTATTTTCCCGCCTTTAAGATGCCCAATGAAAATGAGTAATGTACACCCTTACACATTAATGCAATAGGAACACCCCTGAAGGGAATGTAGTAAAAATATATGTTAAGCATACACTTTAATTTTTACAAGTAATTTACATTGTGGAGTGTTAAGTAGCTTGTTCAATTGAGTTCCCCAGAACTCTGTTTTAAAATTCTGACATGTGCATTGTTTGGCGAATGAGGCTGTTGGAAACTGATACTATTAAATTGGGGGTTCGAGGTTCATAAAAATACCTTTATTAAAAAGGAAATATTGTGCATGGAACGCTCTGCCAAATTTGATGTCACCCGTTTAAAACATCCTACACAATGCATTGAAAGACAAGGGAATGCAGAGGAATCGCACTTTTCACAGTTATTAATTAATAGAATTAATTCTGTCGGCATGCATTTCATTGCGCAAACATCCAGTCGATAACTATGGTCTACACTGGCGGCATTAACGGCACAATATCTTTTAGGCAATAGTGGGTCATGATTCCACTATGATCCAAACGACTCAAAACTGGCTTCAACCGCTAACTGGATTTGCAAGTACTGCTCAACTTTACAAAGGCAATCCCACGTGGCAGCCAAAATGCTTTTAGATTTGGATTTTGTTTTTCACTGCAAAGTGGACTGGGCCATAAAAAATGTTTTAAAAAATCACTTTATTTTCATTGTAACTAGAGGACCACAAGACCTAGGGCCTCATTATAAGTTTGCCGGTCTTGAAACAAGGGTGCCGGTAAGCTAACCAGCACCCTTGTTTCCAGACCGGCAAACTACGAGTCTGCCTGCCATGGCAGCTGCACAGCAGGAAGACTCTTCACAGGAGCACCAGAATTGTTTCTAATGGTGCCGGTGCTCCAGTGTCTCCACTCCCATATGTGGATGGGGTCTAACAAATAAACCGTCACCTGACTTCCCAGCCGCCAGAGTCATAATGAGCCAGTGGCATCGGGAGGTCAGGCACTGGTAAATCATTATGGGTCTGGCGGCAACCCGGCGGTAGCACCGGCATGGTTACCGCTGGACCCGTAATGATGCCCCCAGAAATCTTAACACTTGTGATCCTGTTTTCAAATTGTATTTCCACACAATTTTAATTTGGACAATTTAAGGTTAGTTGGGGTTGATTTACCTTTTCAGATGTAACTTCTAATTTGGGAGAACCATTGGAGATCCCATCATTCCTACAGCAAACCCTCCGTTTAGGTGGCTTATTAGGAAATCAATCCCAAAGCGCACCCTGGCCTTCCTCCTATGGGCAGTTCTGGCCTTCTTTTCTCAATTGACATGTGTGCCTTCTGGACAGAGTTAGTCCTTCTGCTCCCCCATCTCCAGTTCGTTCCCCTTCTGAACCTTCCTCACCGAATATTCTAGAATTCTCCCTCTGTCCTATGTGTATGCCATTATATCTCCCTCTAACCCAGTGTTCTTCTAACTGTCGGACTGCCCCCCCTTGGGGGTGTTGTAGGATGTCCAGGGGGAGTGAGGCAGCAGGCTCTTTTAAAACGGGATTAGGATGACTGTTTTTCATATAAAACACAAGCATATTTTCTTCTGCTTATATTTTCCATTAAAAGTACAGCAGACGCATTAATCCTTTCTTAAAGAGTCTGCTGCACCCCCCTCACCCTCCCGCTCCCAGGACATTCTTTGGGCAACCCAGATGTGGGGGGCCCAGTAACAATATCTTTATTCTTGGAGGAGGGGGGGGGGCTTGGTATGAAAATGTTTGAATACCACTGCTCAAACCAGACCCCTGACTTGTCACAGGGGTGTGGTTTTTCAGCCATATGATGAGCAAAGGTGTGAGAGAATCTGCTTTTTCATAAAAGCATTGCAATTTCGTTTTTAAAATCTATTTTTTAACCCACATATGCTCCATTGATAAAAATGTATACTTTCAGATTCAGCAGGTCGGGCCAAAATGTGGAGATGGTAATGATTATTAAGCAATGCAATTTGACCATTTTACCAATTTTTACCATTTCCCGACAATTCAAATGATGGTGACAACCAATTTACGTTACATAATCTGATAGGTACTACCTCTAGCTACAACATATCAAAATTCCAAGTCAACTCGAGATTGCATGGCAATGGGAGGGTAGCTCTTGGAAGCAAGACACGGAGCAAAACAAGTTCGATCCCCGGGTCCGCGCTTAGAAACCTCTGAGTATTAAGCACGTTATAAATAACCTATCATAGCATATCATATCATGCACCAATTTATTTCGTGATTAGACATTTTGATGTTGGGTTTTCTCATGTACATGTATTACATTTTCTATTGTGCAATTGCAGCTGTTGTCCACGTCTACATATTCCTTCCTCATGTTATCCAGAATTCTCCTGGTGTACATAATTTCCATAACCTTTCACCTTAACAATTGAAAGCAGATGTTTCCTGCAAGACATTTATGAGTTCAGTCACCTCCTCGCTTGGCCTCCTGAGTTAATGCATTTTTTAGGAGATTATGTGAAGAGAAGCATGTGACAGATTTATTACGAAGCCGAAGCTTTGTGTCCATTAATGAATGCCTGAAGTACATTTATAGGGCTTATCTCTTTTAAAAACTTGCTCTGGATACAATGGAGGCACCCTTTGGGGTGACCTAAAGCCGTTGGGCCTGACCACATACTTGCCAACCCTACCGATTTAGGCAGTAAAGTACCGCTTTTTAAGCAGTCCTACCGCCTACCGATTTATTGGCAACAAATACTGATTTTTAGAAAAACAAATAAAAAAAATGTTTTCAAGGGATCCCCGAGCTAGCGTGGTGGAAGGCGTGGCAGGCGCCTCATTGTCATTGAATGCACCCGCGGTGGCGGGCTAATTCAATGACAATGAGCTGCTGACGTGCCCTATTTCTATCATTACCTCCTCGCCTGACTATTTTTGAAACTTTAAGATTCCTACAGATTTTCGGTCACAGAATGTTGGCATGTATGTGACTATTACATGTAATAATCTTCGAAGCTACAACCAAACTGGAGATCTTTGCACTCTTCAGCATGACTTGCAAATGAGAACGAAAACTTAAATACTATTTGAATTCTGTTCTTTCATTTCAGCTCCTCCGGCTTAAAATGAAATCTAAACCTTGTAGGGTGGAATTACACAACAATTGGACGTACATATTTTATAAACCTGTATTTTACACGAAATAAAAGACAGTCACTTTAACTATTGCAGTTTTCTATATCACACCATTGTCTTTGAGATTCCCTATGCTTCATATCTTGTGCTCAGGAATCACAAACGGCTGAAAGAAAATATGTAATAGCATTCTTAGTTGTACATGATAATGTGCAAAATGCGCAGTCTGACAGGTGTACTTTTAATCGTGACAGCAAGCAAGAGGCAGACATCTCCATTGAATGGCAGAATCTATACATATCAGTTTAGTTACTCTGCCAGGAAGGCCTGACACATTTAATTTTAGGCCTCATGTTTATTGTAAAACTCCTGACACACCCCATTTGACCATGGGAGTAAGCAAAGTGTGCAATTTAACAGGCCTCCGTTTAATCAGAACAGCAAGCAAGAAGCAGAAATCCTCAGCAAATGACAATCTTTAACTGGTGCCCTTTGAGGGGTTTGAGCCCTGTTGGGATGCATGTCCAGCTCCCAAGTCCTCCCAAACGATTTAGGTTGAGGAAAATATATCAGTGCATGAGGAAATGAACGTGCGTGTCTGGAGGAGGATGAAACGTGCAAAATAGGGGTAACACGTGTAGTGTTTTGTAGTAGTTGTGGAACCATAGGTAGGCCAAGGTATAGGGAGTGTGTGATATTAGAGTACAATAGTTGAAATATAATAAAGAATAATGTACATGTCAGCCCTGGTCCCTGCTGCGAGAAATACTGAAGCACTGCCATATTTAGAGTGAGCCTAGTCTGCCACAAGGCTGAAAGCAGCAGAAAAGCATGGCAATGAGTTCAGAGTCACCTTCCCATCCCAAGCCCCAGCAGCGAAACCGAACATGGAGGCCTTCAAGGCCTGATAGATAAAATACAATTGTATTGTGTTGCAGGCTTGCAAAACCAGAAAGAATGTGAATGTCCAAGCACGGGCAGCGCTGCGCCCGTCCCAAAGGACAAACTCCTGGTCTAAATTTAGGGCACTAGCGCTCCCTCCATAATGATGGCCATCCCATTTGAACTGCCAGATGCCCACAAACAGAATGCCTAAATCCTTCAGAATGTGGCTGATTAGTGTGGAGGAGCTCTAGGGAGGGGCAGCTGACAAGGGGGAAGGAAGGAGTGAAACATTCCGTGATTTGTACTAAGAGGATCAAGAGGTGATGCCAACAAATTTAGTCCTGCGATGGGGGTGGGGGGCACGGTGGGGGTGCCTGTAGGATTCTGAAAAGGCCAATTTCACCTTGAAAGTATCGGCTGATCTCATGTTAACCACCAGATGCACATCTTGTGGCTAGTGCCATCTGGAGGGTAAGAGATCAAGCCACATGCCAATCAGGTAGCGGGGAACCAAGGTGATGGGATAGAGGACCACATCTTAGAGGGTAGGGATAGATTAGATTGTGGTCAATCAGCCAAGGGACTATAGGGGACTGGTAGTATGTATATAGGTGGTAGCCATTGAGGGTGGGGGATGACTACTGTATATTGTGTGCGTCTCAAGTGATGGTGATCTGCCTTATAATAACTTGCATCCTTTCAACTAACCCAGTGAGCTCCATGGCAGGTGGGTTCTACGGCATCCTTTGCCACCTTTTTTCTTTTTGTATACAAAATACATTAGCTTTCCTTGCAAAGAAGTTCACAAGCCTTTTTTCCACAGAGGATTGTTTTTCCTGTGTCTGGTTGTCTGGAGGTCAGCCCTACATTCCAATAGGGATGGGATCGCCCTCCTCATCAAAAAATGTCCCCATCTGTGACATGAATTCTTCCGTAGGAAACACTGTGTACTCACTAGGAGCCCAGCCGTCTGCGCTGGTTGTCGCTAATGGCGCCATGGAAGATGAAGCAGATGCCGGAGGACCGAAGTCAGCAGAGTCTTCGCTCATAGGAGCCATTGCCGAGCCAAAAGGTGTATTGCCATGATTCTTAGAAGGGTGTCTGCTGGTTCGTCCTAAACGGTTGACCTTGATGGAATTGTCAGCACTCGGGCCTTTGCAAAGATGTTATGTTATCAGTATTTCTAACGCGCACAGTCGCCCAAGGGCATCATGGTGCGAGGATAGCACAGGGTCGGACTAATGAGTAGCAGCAGTCTAAAAGAGATACGTATTCAGAAGATGACGAAATTGAAGGTGATTCTCCATGCGTCTAAGGGCGACAGGCAATTCATTCCATAGTTAAACCGCTGCGACAGAAGAAGCCCGGCCACCTATCCTAGAAAAGTGGAACTTTGAAACCATCACCAGAAGATCATTACTGGAGCAAAGAATACAGGACATAGAGGAAGAATTTTTCACAGAGGCAGTCAGTTCCCTGCCCATAGACTGCTCTGTGTACCAGATAGAGGGCTTTAAAATCAATCCTCTTAATCACAGGGAGCCAATGAAGAGCGCGGAGTATTGGAGTAATATGGGCACGGTAGGGAGTAGATGTAGCCACCCTAGCCGCAAGATTCTGAAGGAGCTGCAACCTACAAACCAGCCCCATAGGTTGAGCCAGAAACAAGGCATTGCAGTAGTCAATACAACTAAGTACAGCAGAAGCTACCACCAGCGGATGCAGGTGGACAGGGAGAAAAGGTAAGATCCCTTGAAGTACCCATAGAAGAGAATGGCCAGTTTTGCAAACAGCGCTAACTTGAGCCGACATGGACACTTGAGCAGACAGATATACTCCAAAATTTTTTACCCAGGAAACAGGGGTAGGTACAACACCCAAAGCAGTGAGTCATAGAGGGGCAGACCAGAGAGCAGTGTCAGTCGAAGACCCCACCACCCGGACCTCAGTCTTGTGCCCGTTGAGCTTCAGGCATTTTCTGCCCATACACTCCCCCACGGCTGCCAGGCATTCACACAGCCATCCCGACACCTCAGAATGGTCCAGATCTGAACGGACTAAAATCTGGGTGTCGTCTGCATCTGAATAGCACCAGAGACCATAGGAGTGGATGAGGCCCATCAGTGGCTGGACATAGATGTTAAACAACATCGGGGACAAGGGGGAGTCTTGAACACCAGAGAAAAGTGCACGAGAAGATTGAAACCTATCAGTAAGAAAGGAGGAGCACCAGGCCAAGACAGGGCCAGAGAGGCTGGCAGACTCCATGCGGGACAACAGGGTGGCGTGGTATACAGTATCAAAAGCTGCAGAAAGTTATATCGGGGCTCCCACTCCACCCTGGTCAACCAACATGGTAAGGTTGTCAACTACAGACACCAGAACACACTCAGTCCCCCGACCTGGCTAAAAACCGGACTGAAAAGGATTAAAAAATTTAGAAGACTCAAGAAACAAAGATAGAAGTTGAGGAACAAGTGATTCAAATACTTTCATTAGAAACGGAAGAAGTGAAATAGGACGATAGTTATTCAAGGTGGCAGTATCAAGTGAGGGCTTTTTCAAAAGCGGGATAACAGTAGCCTGTTTAAGTGCTTTAGGGATAAAGCCCTGCTGGCAGATGTGATTAACTGCTGTCGTAAGCCAAGGAAGGATATCAGGTAAAATATCCTTAACAGTGAGGGCGATAGGATCAGAGGGTGAAGCCGATTTCAGTCTATCAACTGCTCCAGAGACATCTTCAGAGGAAAAAACAAGGAAGTGTGACCATATCTGAGAGCTAGCTAATGGTCCCATATTGGAGGTGGTTGTTGTAATAAGACTGCAGATGTCCACAATCTTAGTCTCAAAGATCTCAGAGAGTCAAAGAGGCCTTGAGTAGATTAGACACCAGGCAAAAAGCAGCTAGCCGAAGAGAAGGATTTAACGACTGAGAATAGATCTTTGGACTGATTAAGTGAAGATTCAACAATATGGGTAAAAAAAAGCTAGTTTTGCAGTCCGAATTGCTGCATGATATTGTCGAGTGAAGTGTTAAAACACCACCCTCTCCCCGGGGGTATAAGACATACACCATTTATGCTCAGCCTGTCTGACCTTGAAACAGTCAAGTTTCAGTTCCTCGGAAAAACCAATGAGCAGACGGACGTTTCCTCATCTGGCTATTCTTTAAAGGGGTTACTCTATCAGTGGCCTCATGCAAGATCTTATAACGTGCACCTAGGTCTAAAATAGGTGTATTATGACAGGCAGCATTAATGTATGAAACCAAAGTTGGCATTCCGCCAGTTATAACAATAGATGGGCTAACTTTAGGGGTTGGGCCAGGATAAATAATCTGAAAAGTAACGAGATAGTGATCAGACCATAGGACAGCCATGATAGGCGACACCATAATGGAGGCCTCTGTTGCAAAAATAAGACCAAGTCTATGGGTGACTTCCAGCACAGTTTGTTGGAGACAGAGATCATTAAAAGACTCAAAGAAATGTACCTGCAAGGCCCCCCCTGTTCTTCCAGCATGGAGGACTGGTTTGGGAAAGGTACTTGTGGTGCCGTTTCTTCAGAAGAGTCCATGGAGTGGCTGGAGGAAACACCGGGGGAATTGGATGTCTAGCAATGTTTCTTCTTCTTATCATTGCGGGTTGCGGAACGTTCTTGTGTACGACACTCCAAGCCTGGGAACCAACAAAAGATCTGCCTAATGCCCTTTCCTTGTGGAAAAGTTGAAGCGCCTTAGAGTGCATCGGCTGACATGACCCACAAGCCTGCGTGTCGTGTCCATCACCCATACATTGTAAACAAATTCTGTCGGGGTCAGAAATGGACCTTGGCATCTGCAGTCAATGCAAAGTTCGAACCGGTAGGCCATTGTGGGATTTGCCATGACGTGAAACCGACAAAACGTCTAACCAAGCAGTAGTCCTAAAGCGAACAGAGTGCATGGAAAAAATGAACTTAGGTCATCGGGTGCATCGCCTCAATATATACTGGCCCCATTATTTTCGGTGTTTGTTGCATAGAGGCGTCAAGCAAAGCAGCTGATGGTGGAAAGGTTTACAAACAATAGCTGCGCTGCAGATACATTATCCTAGGTGTAGAATTCCCCCACTAAGCGTACCCATCCTTTTTGCTTTATTTTACAAATTCATTTCAATATACGCATATGATTTTTTCAAATAATCTTTGGCCTTTTCACTTTTTTACCTCTTCTGATAAATCATTTTAAATTTTGCAATTTCTTCTCCACCTCACACTTTTGTCTAACTCACGTTCACACTCGTTGCCTTCTTCTTTCTTAATGTGCTTTTGGATCTGTTTTAGTCTTACCAAATAAGCCATTCCATCGTGATAACTAATTGTGACACCATAAACAACAACACATTGTATATTTATATCACATACAGTCATCTGCATTGCCGCTAAGCACTCAAACAAGCTAGAGTTAATAACACCCAGCTAAATAGTCCTTATTTTGACAACTTTGGAAGGGTGTGTATGGGAGGACTGGTCCAGGAGACCCCCCCTCCCATGCCTCTTCTCCCCCGATGAGGTCCATGGCTCACCGGGTGTCCTTCCTGCCACCAGGGCCCAGGTGGTGGGTGGGGCACTGGCTGAAGACATTGACCAAACCTGTTCAATTTAGCTAGGCCGTGGAAACCATTGTGTAAAATAAAAATGGCTTGAGCCCTGCGCACCGCCGCACGGCCCCCACCCTCGGAGAGTATCACTCATCCCTGTGGCCACAGCTCCCTGGCAGATCCGCTAAGAGCCCGTTCCCACGAACAGACGGACATGAGCTAGTGTTAGATACCAACACTAACATTTCACCTTCCGCAGTGTATCGCTGTTTCCAGCATGACCCGGCCAGCAGGGCCTGGGTGGAAAAGAACTGTACAATGGTCCCCTGACAAAAGCAAAGTCCCCAAATACTAATGAGCAAACCACTTGTGATGAAAGCGTTCTCTCCACAACCTCTCTGACTAAAAAACCTGTAAAATATACGAAAATGGCAGGATGTGTGCTCATATGACATTAGGGATGAAGCACCCACATCCCTGTAGCTATGCGCAAATGGTAAAAGCGCCCCCGTGGGTTTTCATGTTATGTGTGTTATCGAGAAGACTGCAACCCACGGTCCCGCGCCAAAACTGAACTAATGCTGCTAGAGTTCAAAGAAAGACAAATGCAACCATACTGAGGGATCATGTAAGGGGTGCACGAAAATGCACCATATGTGTGTCCGAGCCCACTATGTGCCACTGCCGGCAGTCTTAGTGGCGGGTTGTTCCTGCGTGCTCCACCAACCTTACTACTACCTCACTTACTGTGTATGTATAAACATATAACAAAATGTTGTAGTTGTTAAAAACGTAGTGTACAAGTAATGTGTTCAAATTGGCCATATGGATGGCACTAGCAATGTCAAAAACGAGAGCTTTGGAAAGACTTAATGAGTACTGTATATTATATGAATGTTTATGTCTCTTCCACCTAAAGTCTGCAACACACGAGGAAAATACCTTTGTGAGCACATGCAAGGCCATTCCCCCTTCCTCCCAGTGAAGCGCGCCAGACGAAAAAGCAGAGGCCTGTGCCGCGCTGCGCCACCTCCCCCAATTCGGCTGGAGCCGCTTCAAGCATTCGCATTCCCCCGCAGCACCCAAGGCCACGACCTGCCACCTGACTTATTTACAACCCACCATAGGGTAATGGCCCCTGTAAAATTAGGACACCCAATATTATGGCAACATTACAAGAACACATCCATAATGACTTCTAACAAGACATGATGACACAGACTGCGTGTCCCATGCCCCGAGACCAAACCCCACGACCTCTGATACCCGGTCAATAGGATGGCGGTTACCATGTATTGACGAATCGCCAACAGACCCCACTCCTGGTGCATTCCTCCTGTGTTGCATTAACCTGTAGAATAACCTATTGGAAGATTTACCAGCGAAGATAATATTGCAATGTTGAATGACTGCGGTGTGCGTGGCCCTAGGGCAGGAAGTCAGGAAAGACATTCATCTCTGACACTGATCACGGTTGGCACAACACCGTCCGGATGAGCCCAGCTGACCTGCC
The DNA here is from genome assembly GCF_040938575.1 of Ambystoma mexicanum. Classification (NCBI taxonomy): domain Eukaryota; kingdom Metazoa; phylum Chordata; class Amphibia; order Caudata; family Ambystomatidae; genus Ambystoma; species Ambystoma mexicanum. The sequence continues at coordinate 1,131,376,798 of NC_090933.1, read as the reverse complement.
AGGCCCAGCCCAACCCACGAGGGTAACCAGTGACGTCCTCCAGCCGCGGCAAACCACATCGCAGCAGAACCTATAGCTAGTCGTCGCCACCCAATCCCCACGAACTTGTGCCCCCTATAGCATGTAGGTTCTTATGACGTTTTTTGTAAATATATACGCCTGTCTTTGCTATTGTCTGACAGAGCGCTCTCGGAGTTTGCAGAGTTCTTTGCATGCCCTATTTTGATTGATAAACTCCCATTTAAGCTCACCCGCACTTTGTCCTGCCCTTATTCCCATCCAAGGGAGAGTCCATTATTGTCTCTCATTGCGGGGAGGATCGTGCTATCTGGGGACGCTTGCCTTCAGTGGTGACCCCGAAAGCGTGATTTTAACTTCTCTCCCAATATATATATATATATCCCTACTGTCCCCTTTGGCACGAAAATCTCCGGTCGAAAAGGGATACGCACAGTGCGCCGGCTCCGGGAGGCTGCCTGCCAACGGCGACCGGTACGCTCAGAAGTGCGCAGTCACCAGAGAGGGTACGGGATCCCGGCTGAAAAATCCCCTTTGAGTACCGCTCGCCGGAGCCGGGGCTGACCGTTGAGCAAACGGCAACACTGCCTGGACGTACCCAGTTTCAGAGACTCTCGGTTCAAGATGGGCACGTGAGTATTGAGTGCGAGAGACCTTAAAGGGAGCAGGGGAGGAAATATAGGACGGGGAACGAGGCTAGTTGAAAGGTGGTCACTTGGGGTCTACTAAGGACCATCCTAAACTTTCTTTGCTTTTTCTTTGCACATGGCCATTAGGATTAAGAGGTGAACAGAGATAAAGAGACGGGAACCTAGCTCCGCAAGGGGGTGGAAGGCGGCGCCGCATAGTGCTATCTTGACTAGTACTGGGAATATATGAAGAAGTGGAATATGAGATAAAGGTGTCTAGTAAAGGAAGACACGGAAAACACATTAGTGACTGCTACTATTTCTATTTTTCTCTCTGGGTTTACGGGTAAATCAAAGCGGGTTAGTACAAAGATATAATGTGAGTAGAAAAATAATTTTACATCCAAATTAGGAGACGAATATATATATCAGATTAAGGCGGACAGGGACAGTTGGCAGGGGAGGAAAGGGAGGACAAACTGGGCTGTGAATAGAGTGCTGCTTATGAGTGTGTATCCATCGTATATGTCAGAACATATTTGATATAATAAGTATGTAAGAGTGGTCAGAAATACGTAATTGTGGTACGGTTACGGTAAGTGTGACCAGGAGAAATATCAGAAAGAAGAGTGTAATGTGGTAAAGTGAGTGTTCATTTCTTTGATCTGCTGGGTTCAATTGTCACAGTTCTTGATGGTTTGCTCTTGTACGTGCCTCCTAAAGAGTATAGAATAGAGGCTGTGTGCAGCCATTCTCATACTGTACAGGTGGCGGGAAAACACGCCCATGCGCAATAAGACATAAGTACGAGAGTTCATATGGTGACACGTCCATAGTAAGAGACAGACATACATAGAGAGGTACACTAGCATCCAGCAAGTACGAAGTATGGGGGCAGAAACACCCTTATCACATATTTGTAACAGCCTACCTGGGTACGCAGAACGGATTAAGAAATATCATGACCAGTGGATCACAGAGTTGAAGGGAGAAGGGTTACCTCAGATATGGCCAGAAGGGGGGTCATTTGACAAAAGCGTCTTAGATATTGTAGCCACATGCATTTGTTTGAAATATAAGGGGAAGCAACTACACAATAGGAGGGAAATATTAGACCTATGGAGACTGTTTGAAGAAATACCCCCTCCTAAGAAAAGGGAATCAGATACTGACCTACCATCTACTACTGACAACCCATTGCTGATACCAAAAGATGACAAGGTACTTTCAGAAGAGAAGCCCCCGATTGAGGTAACCAGGTTGTACCCAATGCTAAATAAGCCAGTGCCCGCAGAAGGATATAGCGACCCAACTTATGTACCCCCAACGACAACCACTACCACTCAAGGGCCAACTGCACCACCACCATATGAGAGTCATAGAGAACGAGAGCAGGTAAGTACACCAGGGGTGGATATAGAGAAATTGACAGGGGATCTAGAATCCAGACTCTCTATAGCCAAAGATGAGCTCTCGAGAATTAAAAGTAAATGTGAGCGGACTGCAATCAGCACCGCTAGATCAGAGCCTGCATCAGGAGCACAGAGTGAGAATAGGACATTTGGAGAAGGATGGAAAAAAGGAGAGATACTGTTTAGGATAGAAGAAGAACCAACACGGATAATTGAACTAGAGGGAAGAGAGGGGTGTACTGGTGATGAGGTAAGGACCGCAGGAGGCAGAGAGGAGCTATTGTGTGATATAGGGGATGACTTAGAAGAAGGTGAAAGGCTAAGTGTGGCAATGGGAGGGGGAAGCGAGGAGTTGGATGGCGCATGCTCAATGAGAACGATGGACGAGGAGTGGACAGGGCGACTAAGGAACAGATTGGGAAAAATGGCGCCATTAGGGAAATCAGGAGTAAAGATGAGTGCAGATACAACGACAAAGGGGAAGCTACAACTCCCATTGATACATAGAGGAGGTGGGAGGCCGAATTACATACCCTGGGCTCAGATGGATAAGGCCAATTTGTTAAAATTATTGCCCCCGCTATCAGGAGGTGCAAGCAAGTGGATATATGCCTTTGAGAAACACACAGCCGGGGTACCTCTAGCAATAGGCGACGTGAAGAGTTTGCTAGTATCAGCGGTTGGGGATCAAGCTGACAGAGTATGGGTAAAAGCTGGCTTCCCGGGAGTGACGTTAGACTGCGATCGTCATGATGGCGCCTCTTTCAATACAGTACGTGCCAGGGTATGGGATGCCTTGCAGGAAACGTTCCCAGATACCCCAGATTTACAGTCGGTAATGCAATGTACAATGAATGAAGGGGAAGATGCTATGGATTACATTTTTTGAGTCCAAGAGATGTGGAGAACCGAAACGAGCACGCCCTGGTATCAGTCAACATCATTATTCTATTTTATAATAAAGAGTGGGCTCCCAAAAGAGGTGCAAAAAGCACTTGACAAAATAGCAGGTATTGAAGCAAAAGGTTGGCCCGAAATTCAGAGCATAATAGTTCACCACTGCAAACGAATCAAGGAAAGGGAAAATGAGGTGGCACAGAGAAGATTGGCAGACGAAGCGAAACTAGTACAAACAAAGCTGGTGAAGTTCGCCGCAGCAGTAGCCGCGCTCCCACACAGTAGGGAGGGAGATGAGGAGGAGGGGCTGGTAGCAATACAGGGGAGGATGGCAACGAATTGGGCAGGAGTAGGATCACGGCATTGGAACGAGCAGGAACAGAGCGGAGGTCCGCAGTGGCAAGAGTGGGCCCCTCGAGGGGGACGAGGTGGGTACAGGGGTCGAAGAGGGGGTGGACAAGGGTATGGGGGAATGGGAGGAAACGGATGGCAGGGTCCCAGGGGTGCACAAGGGAGTTGTTGGAACTGGGGGAGGTGGGGGCACTTTTCAAGAGAGTGCAGGAGTAGACCAAACAACGGGTTCCCGGAGGGAGAACACTATGGCCATCCTCATCCGGGAGCCCATATGGTCTTCCAATGGGACAACAACAAAGGGATCTGGGGCAGGGGTACCCTGAGCAACGGCAGGGACACCAATACAGAATACAGAATCACCCACAGAACAATGACACTATGCAGTACACTCCAGGCAACCCTTTCGCGACAACAGCAAATGGAGCCCCAGCACCAGCCCCCTATGGTGGGGTATCAGTAGTTTCAGGGAGCGTGTTCAACCAGGGGGGGGGGGAATGAGACACCCCGCATAGGACAGCCCACAGAGAAAACTTGCGTGTCCTGTCTTATCTACCACCTACGATGAAGCAGAGGAACCATTGGTAGGGGCGCAGATAGGAGACAAGCAGTTCATATTCATGTTGGATTCGGGAGCAGAGAAATCATGTATTAGGGAGGGCCGGTTTCCGTTATCTAACCGGAAGTTAGAGACGCAGGGGTTCTCTGGGGCTGTAATTGAAGTTCCTTATACAGAAGCTTTGGATGTGACAGTGGGGGGTAAAACTGTAAAAACACCCTTACTGTATTACGAACAATCGCCAATAAACCTGTTAGGGAGGGACCTTCTTAGCAAGCTTAACATGACAATATCATTCACAGAAAGAGGAATAGTGTGTTCAACACCAGGAATCTGCCCATTACGTGTAATGCTGGTAGTACAGGCACAAACAACTGCTCCGGAAATACGTGGCCTGCCAGTGAATGAAAGAATGTTTATTGAAGGTTTGAAAACACTGGCCCAAGTAGTTCCTGAGCTAAAAAAGCTGGATTGGAGAATACCCGCGGAATTCATCTTCCGCCCAATAGTGCGCCCAGACATAACACCAGGGTCAGTGGTATCATTAGACTTGCATGCTGTACAGGTGTCAGCGAAAAGGATTGCAGTAATTGGGATGGACATAGATGGATGTGAATGGCGCACTGTACTGTGCGTCAACGCCAATATTGCCCTACGAGACGTATCTGATGAGGATCTTTTCTCTGATTCAGACAATGATGGCGAAATAATAATGGAAATAGCAATGCCCTGTGACATTTTGATTGAAGCTAGGCAAATTCCCGTTCAGTTGATGGCAGTAGTAGGAACACCACCGTCATTTTTTGATGATGACATGCGACTGGTGCCAATAAATTTGTGGACCACGGGCCCCCATGATGTGGGATTGTTGCACAGAGTGACGCCAGTGGTCATAAAACTCAAACAGGGAGCCATTCTGCCCCGAGTAAAGCAATATCCATTGTCCCGTTAGGCGGAGGAAGGAATAAAAGAGACAATAAATGCATTATTAGCTCAGGGAATAATAGTGCCCTCAAACTCACCATGCAACACTTGCATCTACCCGATTAAAAAAGCAAAAGGGAGGGGCTTGGAGGATGATCCAGGATTTACGCCCCTTAAATGACGTCATACAGAAAGAGTTCCCCTTGGTCCCAAACCCTGCTTCAATATTATGCAGTATCCCAAAAACGGCATCACATTTCACAGTGGTCGATTTGAAAAACGCGTTCTTTTCCATCCCCTTGGCAGAAGAAAGCAGATACCTGACAGCATTCACGTTTGGGGGAAAGAGATACGAACATTGCAGACTACCACAGGGGTACTGTGAGAGCCCAAGCATCTTCAACCGCATTCTACACGAAGACCTCAGTAATTTATCGGTTGAAAGCACCATCATTCAGTATGTAGACGATCTGCTCGTCTGCGCACAGAATGCAGAAACATGCAGGGAAGACTCAGTGACACTCCTGTCACTGCTGGCAAACAAGGGATACAAAGTGGACAAGGAAAAGCTGCAATACTGTCAGGAAGAGGTCTTATACTTAGGGCAGCTGATATCGAAAGACGGAAAGAGAATAATCCCTGACAGGGTAGAAGCAATAAGATCAGTAAGAGAACCCACAACAGTGAAGGAGATGCAGACATTCTTGGGAATGTGCAATTATTGCAGAGCATGGATACTAGATTATGCAGCCTACAGGAGACCATTACTGCAAGCACTCAAGGAGGCACAACATGAGAACAGGAAAATAGAATGGTCAGAAGAGATGAGTGACTCATTCAAGTCACTAAAAGAATTGATTTCGAGTGCTCCGGTACTCGCCAACCCTGATTATGAACGCGAGTTTTTCCTATTTTCACATTGTAACGGAACACTCATGACGGCTGTACTGACACAAAAGACTTCTCTATGACACAAACCGTTGGCTTACTATAGTGGCACCTTGGATGCGATGATGCAAGGACACTTCGCGTGCGAGCAATCTCTCGCCGCCGCCGCGTTCGCCATTGAAAGAAGTGCCACAATAGTAATGGGATGCCCTGTCACATTGTTTGTGGAACAATCATTATTTGCAATACTTGAGAGGTCAAAAAGTACACTGACCAGACAGCGAGCAACTTCCTATGAGATAATATTGTCGAGCGCCAATATCAATGTGGTACGATGCAGAACAGTGAATCCGGCAACATTCAATGCAGAAGCATGCACACTGGAGGACATGCAGGAACACAATTGTGCAACTTACACAGGGGAAACAAGGGAGGACACGGTGGTGAGCGAGAATGCCCTGAGCGAGGGGGAGGTGTACTTTGTGGATGGGTCAGCATCAATTGACATGGACACGGGAGAGAAACATGTGGGGATGGCGGTGGTGAGATTAGAAGATGGTGAGTGTAGTGCAGTATCGCATCCCATTTCTCAGCACAGGCAGCGGAACTCACTGCACTACATGCAGCTAATTGGTGTGCAGTAACAATATACAGATTCAGCTTACATGACGACAACAGTACATGGGGGTCTGGCAAGATGGGGGCAGAGGGGGTTTCGAAGAGCAGACGGGACTCCAGTGCAGCATGCAGAATTGCTGAAGGAATTAATTGAGGCCCTAAAAGACCCAACAGTGGTAGCAATAGTGAAGTGCCAAGCACACACGTCCAACACAGACGTTGTGTCTCTGGGGAACGCGGCAGCGGACGCTGCTGCCAAGGAAGCTTCATATTTTGAAAAACATGAAACAGGTGAGTACATGCTGCAGCACAAGACAAACGAAGAGCTCCCAGAAGGATACAATGCGATGCCCATATCACAAATACTAGAGTTACAGGAAGGAGCAAGTGGCGATGAAAAGATGATGTGGGTAAAACGAGGGTGCAGCCAATCAGCAACAGACTTACTCTGGCGACAAAATAACTCGGGAAAAGTGGTAATGCAAGTAAAGCTACTAGAAATAGCGTTTCAACAATTACACTTCCCAGCACATAACACGAAACAACACATTGGAGCAGAGATACAAGAGGAGTGGTTCGTGCCCTGTCTTCAGGAGCACATATCTAGATTGACAATGGAGTGCACAACATGCCAGATTTAGAACTCTGGAATGACATTACGTACACTCAGGGGAACAATTCCAAAACTAATTGGGCCATTCAGAGAGCTACACATTGACTACGCAGACATGGGAGAAAGGTGTAATGGGGCACGCTACATGATTGTGGTTGTGAAGTGGGAGAATGGAAAACCAGACTCCCGTCCTTCACCTCTCGCGCTTGGCCTAGAGGGTCGCGGCCCAGACACCCGCCACGAGAAGAGTTTGCCCATTTACCAGATGACCAAATACCCTGGTACAGAAACATACGGATGTGTCCATCTGCCTGCCCAACAGCCCGCACTGGCCATGCCGACACCTGCGGCACGGACCAACTAGACTGAAATCTACACATCGTTAGAGATGCCATGACGACCTAGATAACGGGAAGCACCGCTGAACTATTATACACGCTGAACATTTCCACACCAATCTACACGAAGAACATACTCAGTGCTCTGACGTAGGCGACAGGCTTATTCACGGACGTGCATCTTTATTATTTTTACATAGGCTTTCAGAATGCAGAAACGCAAGACGCACCATGAGCTCATTTATAACGCTTGCTCACGCTTCTCTTGAAACCCGTTACCATCATGAGAGATATAATGGAAACACGATACTGGCCATGAAACTGTATGCCACTATAACCTAAAGCATCCATGCACTAAATGGATTACTCGTGCACCAGGCCCAAGTAGGCCTCAAGCAAGAGTTCCCGTGGACATTAACAAAGCAAAAGTCAGGTTGCTGAGCCTGCAGAAAGAACCCAGTGGAGCAACTAGCCAAGGTCGTACTGTTGCAAACCCACAGTCAAGAAACAAATCTTCAAAGGCACGATGTTGCAACCTCGCACTCCACGTACCAATGTTAAAATCATATCTGCAAATTAAACCAGACATACAGTGGAAAAACAATATTAATTGTGCAGAATTATGCCTCAAACACGGTCCCTCCCCACGTGACCAAGCCGAACCTGACGAGATGCCAAAACCCAGGAGAGAAAAGGCGTCTGGGTACCTCGCTACGAGACGCAGGCCGACACACTTGAAAGGCTCAATGGACACCTGCTACAGTGGGAACGGTCAGTCTCCCACCTATGAATAAATCCTCACATTGCCTGCACGTACCCATATTGAAACACTGTTGCAACCACAGGTGCACCGTGTGCTGGGAACAACGGTGGTCCCAGGCTGGGGAGCTCACGGATGCACCAATCAGAACATGAGGTTCTTATCTCAGACGTCAGTAACGTTAGCCAATCCTCAGGGGTCTTCATGTAACAATTCTTATGTATCTAATTGTAGGGACAACCCAGATATACCACCTGACTACACCTTAACCACTAATATCATTCTCTATAGGCGTACTATACTAACCCCACCACTCGAGCAACCAATCAAGAGTGGCGATAGGTTCTTTTGGTAACTTTTTGGAATGACGCAAGTAGCGCGTCATAATGTAGTAAAAAGGGCCTGCGAGCCCCACTATTGTGTGTGTGTCAGGACGAACGCGTACGCTCCTTGACCCATCCCTGCCGTTTGCATAATAAACGACAGAAGTTGCCTTGCTCCTTGTGTGTGCCTCATACTCTGTCTCGATCCGAGATATACACGGGAGGAGTTGGGGCCTCCCTGCCCGGAGGTCTGCGGACGGCCCGGCCGACCCCGGCAGAATCCCCCCCGACAAGTTGGAGGCACTGCTGAGATCTGTTTAAGATCGACTTTTATTTTTTATTTTTCCAGGCACTCCCGTTGCGGGGAGGCCCGGCGGCGCGGCCCCCTCTGCCGTTGCCCCCTTCTGAGGACTACAGGACCATCGCGGAGCTGCGAGAGGACCGGACAGCGCAATCCGGATATTGGCCCTCGGGAGCCGGTTGAGAAGTATCCCGCCCGCGGTCGGCGAGTGTCCAGACGTGGTCCAGACGAGGGGAGGTGGCGAGCCGCTTGGAGGGGTGCACGCAGTCGAGCGGCCCTGCATCGAGGGAACTTGGTGAGCATGACACGCACAACAAGCAATGCGAAATTGTGAGGGAGGGGGCGGAAGTAAATAAGGGAGGAGGGAGGTATTGTAAAAAGGTGGGGTGAAGGTTTAATTGAGTGATGATAATGGAATGAATGGTAGTGAATTGAGTGCGAGAGAAGGCGGCTAACGTTACGCGAAAGAGGGGGGCAGGGCACGAGAACAACACGTGCAGACGCTCGCAACAAAAAGCTAACGTTACGCGAAAGAGGGGGGCGGGGCACGAAAACATCACGTGCAGCCGCTCGAAAGACACTGATTGGCCTAAATCGCGACTACGTGTGAGGGTGGGTGTGTGTGGTTTCCTACGATTTGACATTTATCATTCAATGAGTAGATGAGGTTCCCTATTGTTCGAGCAAGAAACTCGATAGGTAGATGAGGTTCCCTATTGTTCGAGCAAGAAACTCGATAGGTAGATGACGTTTCCCTGTGGGCGGTGGCTAGTTACGTAGTTGCCCAAAACGGAAGATAATTGGCTGGTTAAGCCCTCCTGTTGAGGGGCGTATCACACGCGAGGCGACGCAGCGTGCGCAGTCCGGTTATAGTATTGATGAGATTACCTTGTTCCAGGAGAGACAGGAAGACAGCTGTAGGGTTAGCGGGGTAGATTGCAAGTGTATTTTGAATTTAAAGAACATAACACGAATATACCAGTAGTTCGAAGAAATAGGTGACGTCACCAGTAGGGATTTAGTAAGATATCGTGAACACAAGAAGCTTTGGGTTTGACATTGGTGGGGAAGAGAAACATGATAAAGGAGCGGACACGGAGATAAACGATAAACGAGTGGATCAAAGAGGAGAAGGGGAAGGGGGCGTGGCTGCGCACGGAGAACGCCGGCCACGGCAAGTGTAAAGGTGGGAGGAGAACGGGGAAAAAGGACGACTGTGTAAGATCGTCGTAAGGGGTACGCAGCTGCAGGGGGCTGCGTGCGCTTCGGCCGCAGGGGGCCGTAGGGGAAGGAATATAATATAACATCATAAATATATTTGTTTTATAATTTTTTTTTTTTTTTTTTTGTGATTATTATCATTGCATAATTTGTCAAAGGATTGTCGTAAGTCCCCACACTTGCGGGGCAAGGTAAGCAATAAAAGGTTGTATGTTGCAAACTGGTAGCAAGGGGAAGGGTAAGAAAGGGTGCGCTAGTATGTCAGACGGGAGAGGGTTGGGAGGGTGGGGGAATACCCTCACTACCCCACTACAACATATATGCACCACACTGCCACCACATAGGGAGAAGTTAATTAAGTACAGCATAGAGTGGACCCAGGGGACGGACAACAAAATGTTGACACCATGGCCGCCTAATGGTAGCTTTGACCCATATGCCCAACATTCACTATTAAACCATCTGCACAATACATACAAGGGGAAGAAGTTGGCAAACCATGTGGAGGTGTTTAACTTATGGAGGATGTTCCAGGGGTCTAGACCAGGACCAAATGGAATGTTCACTATGGGGGAAACACCGGAAGAAAAGGAGATTAAGAAAGAAGGAACGGATGGGGAAAAGGAGAGTGAAGGAACAAAGAATATGGGGAATGAAAAACTGGGTGGAGGAAAGGTTGATAAATTAGCTGACATAAAACAGGAACCGAGCAATGAGATACCCTTAACACCGGGAGTGAAAACAGAGGGGGGAGGGTTGTACCCTTTAAGAGAATTAGGAGAAATAAAAGGACAGTTAAGGGCGGCTGAAGGATACTCAAACCCGGCATACAGCCCTCCACCATATGTGGCTCATGGAAAGATACCAATGGGGGACGGGAGGAGAGAAGAGCAGACTGTAGAGATAGGAAACGATGAGTGGGTAGCTGCACAGATATTGTTGAAATTACGAGGATCACTAACTGGAGAGGAAAGGGAGGCGGTAAAGAGAACAAACGAGGATAGTGAAAGAGAGAGTGAAATGAGGGGAGAGGAGCTGCTACGGCAGAAGGAAGAGATTTTGGAGGAAAGATTAGCTAAACTAAGGGATGAGCAGAATGAACTGATAAAACAACTTGAGGGGGAGGAAAGAGAGAGAGTGAGGAAAAGGAAAGAAGATAAGGACGAATTGGAAAAATTAAGGGAGCAAAGTGAGGAGAGAAAGAGGGAAGCTGTAAGGGTAAAAGCAGCAGCAGAAAGGGTATCAAGAGTAGTGATGAGGGAGAAGAAGAAGGAAGAAGAAGAAAATGAAAAGGAAATGGAAATATGGAGGAGGAGGATAATATCAGAGACAGCTAAAAAATATGAAGAGGGGAAGGTAATAGAGAGTATAGTAGAAAGAGAAAGGGTGAAATGGGAAAGGAGGAGAGAGGATGAAAGGATATTGGAAGAGATGAGCAACGAAGTAATGGAGGAATTAAAAAGGAAAAGAGAGGAAAATAGTAGGGAGATGGAGGAGAGGAGTGAAGGGGAGAGAGAAGAGAGTAAGAGGGAGAGTGAAAGATGGGGAGAAGTATATAAAAATAGAGAGGTAGCAACAACGTCAGCACTAAGGGGAACAGGTGGTAACTACGGAAAGGAAGAAGGAGACCTAATAGACTTAAAAACTGTAACAATAAAAGGAAAAAAGGCAGAGTGGGGGGCGCAATTTATGAATGATTTTTGTAGTGAGGATGGAAGGAAGAGTGAAAGGGAAAGCTTAGATAAGCTATACCTCACTAGAACAAACATAGATTCGCCATGGGTGAGTAGAAGATGGGAGGAGCTGGAGAGAAGTAAGGAGGAAGTGAAAAGAATGGGAGAAACACAAACTAACGAACACACGCCACCGACGCTCACCAACCAACACACGCCACCCACATCACCATCACGCTCTCTAACGCCACACCCCACATGTTCAACAACTGCACGCTCTCTGCACAGAATAAAGCTCGCACCCTTCATGGACGAAGTTACACCTTATGCATGTCAGCTTAGGGACCTCCCTAGTCGCAGGCAAGACAGGAAAACAGACGTGCCAATATTGAACACAGGAAAGGATGAAAAAAGGGGAAAGGAAGAAGAGGGAGGTAGGAGAAGAGGTAGTAAGGAAGGATTTGAAGTAGTAAAAGGAATGGGGGAAGAGGAGGGGTGTGAAGAGTTAACATCATGGAGCATAAAGGATGACACAAGACAGAATGTAATGCCACTGCTGGAGAGAGGAGGGGTTAGACCACAATATGTACCTTGGAAACATACGGATAAGGAAAACATAAAATGTAGGCTCCCATCATTAAGTGGAGGTGCGGGTAAATGGATATATGAAATGGAAAAACACACCGCAGGACAGAAACTAGCAGTGGGAGATGTTAAGGGCCTGTTAATATCAATATTAGGGGATAGAGCGGATGACATTTGGAAAAGAGCGGGATTCCATGGGGTAACAATAACAAACACATCGCATGATGGGGCACCATTTGCAAACTGCAGACATGCGCTATGGCAGGCACTAAGAGTGCAGTACCCAGACACATCAGACATAGGAGCCATTACTTCCCGTAAGATGGGTGAGAACGAGGATCCTGTTGATTATATCCAGGATATTCAAGAGAAGTGGCGCATGGAAACTAGAGAACAATGGGACAAAACACCAGCCATATTTTATCATATACTAGTACAAGGGCTCCCAGAAGGAGTTCAGAGACAATTAAAGAAAGTAGTGGGGATGGAAGCAAAACCATGGCCGGAAATACAACTGACTATAGTACATCACTGTAGAACATGGCAAGGAAAAATGAAACAAAAGGAAGAGGACAGGAAAACAGAAGAGGCCAAATTAGTACAGAAAAAACTTACTAAATATACCATGGAAGGGGCACTAATAACTGCGCCAACACCAATGGCCCAAAGCCCAACGCAAGTAGTGGCTGCACAAAATCCAGCTCAAATAGCGCCTCCACAAGAGGTAATAGAGCAAGTGCTGCCTCTGCAATCACACGCACAGAACATGGGAGGAGGGTACCCAATGCAAGGAGCTGGGTATTATAATTATAATAGAGGGAGAGGAGGGTTTATGAGGGGAAGAGGATACGGATATAATACCCAACAACAGGCTGGGGGACTCAGAAATAATTACCAGACAGGGCAACCAGTATACCAGGACAACACAGGGAACTTCCCATGGCAAAACAGGGAACCACCCGTGTGTTGGAGCTGCGGACTATTAGGACACATGTCACGTACATGCAGGGTCAGGCCAGGAACACCAGCATGGAACGAACAAGCACAACATAGGACATCACAAGAACAGCAGGGCATACAACCACAGCAGATGTCACCACAAGGGAGTGACCAACACTATTCCCTACCACAACAACAAATAAAACAATACCTGCCACAAGTAACTGGTGCAGCGTTAATACAACCACCACCACAACCTGAACGAACGCAATTGGGTGGGGTGACGGTGTTGGGGCACAACCCTTACACAGGGAATGGCCAGTCATTGTACCCCCAATAGGACAGCCCACAGACGGCCTTGGTGTGTCCCATCCTGTCAGTAACACCTAATAGTGCGGAGGAGCCACGCATAGAGGTAACGATAGGTGACAAAAAATTATCATTCCTTGTTGACACCGGGGCGACCCGGTCTTGCATAAGGGAAGGTAAGTTTAAGATGTCAGGCGAAGCCATGAACACACAAGGGTTTTCTGGGGCTAAAGGGTTGGTTCCATTTACTGATAACGTTCCGCTATCTATTGGAGATTACGATCTGTCAGTACCACTTTTGTATTATAGTGCCTCACCAGTAAACATACTGGGGAGGGACATAATGAACAGATTAAATATGACGATCTCCTTTACAGAGGATGGCATAATTTGCTCTACTCCAGGGATTAACATGCTTGCAGCACGACAGATTTTGCAAGCATACTGTGGACAGATAGCGATCAGGGCGAAGCCGGTAGACGGCGAGCTATTCCAGTACGGAACAGACATGGCATTTGCATGGATGCCAGGGATAGGAGGGAAAATATGGAGGAGACCAGCAGCCTATCTATTCCGACCAGAAACACCAGCTAATGAACTGGAAGGGAAGGTCATTGCAGTGGACATTGAGAGCATTATTGCAACAGCTGATTATGTTGCTGTGCACGCCCAAGATAAAGAAGGGAGAGCATGGAGGGCGGTGATAGCACTAGCAGAAGGATGTAGGCTGACCCAGGTGTCAGATGAAGAGTTGTTTTCAGAAGAAAAGGAGGAAAATGAAATGGTGTTCATGATGAGTGTAGAAATGTGGCTAACAGTGGCTCACAAACAAGTGGCACAGAAAATTGCAATGGCACTTGAGGCACCCGCTGGCACACCAGTCCCATTTTTTAAAGAAGATATGTCAAAGGTGCCAAAATCATTATGGACTATTAGCCCTTATGATGTAGGATGCATTAAAAGCATAGGGGGTGTAAAGATAAAATTAAAAAAGGGTGCCATACTACCAAGAGTGAAACAATACCCATTGTCAAGAGAGGCAGATGAGGGCATATACGAAACCATAACAGCCCTTATAAACAATGGCATATTGGTCCCCTCAGAATCCCCATGCAACACAGCTGTGTACCCGGTGCGCAAGGCTAAAGGAGGGTCTTGGCGGTTCATACAGGACCTCAGACCGTTGAACAACATAGTAGAAGCAGAGTATCCAGTAACAGCAAACCCGGCCACAATTTTGTGTGGCATTCCAGCAGAAGCATCACGGTTTACAGTGATTGACCTTAAAAATGCTTTTTTCTCAATACCATTACACCCAGACTCACAAGACTTGACAAGCTTCACTTACCGAAATAGGAAGTGGAAACATACCAGATTACCACAGGGATATTGTGAATCACCTTCAATTTTCAATAGGGTAATACAGATGGATTTGGGTAACGTTGAGTTGGAAAGCACAGTGTTACAGTATGTGGATGACATAATAATTTGCAGTACAAATGAAGATAAATGTAGAGAGGACTCATTAAAAATGTTGACGATATTGGCTGAAAAGGGGTACAAGGTAGACATGGAAAAGATACAATACTGTCAGGAACAGGTACTTTACATTGGCCAACTAATTTCACAATATGGAAGAAGGATTGCACCACAAAGAGCACAGGCAATATCAGGCACTCCCGTGCCACAGACTGTAAGAGAACTGCAGCAATTTCTGGGACTGTGCAACTACTGTAGAGCATGGGTATTTGATTACAGCTCTTACATAGGACCCCTGCTTGAGGGTTTGAAGGAAGCAAATAAAGGGGAGAAAAAGTTGGGATGGACTATGGAAATGAAGGAGGCATTTGATGAATTAAAAGAAGCAATATCAACTGCTCCAGTACTAGCATCCCCAGACTATGAGCGACGATTTTTTATATTTTCACATTGCGACTCAGCAGTAATGAAAGCAGTATTGGCCCAAAAGACTAGCATGGGCTATAAACCAGTAGCATTTTACAGCGGTCACTTAGATCCAATAATGTTAGGACAATTCTCTTGCGAACAAGGTCTTGCTGCAGCTGCATTTGCAGTAGAAAAAGCATCATCAATAACTATGGGGTGTCCAACTACACTATTTGTAGAACATGCACTATTTGCGATATTGAATAAACCTAAGTCCACACTGACGACACAGAGGGCAACAGGTTATGAGATTATTTTGTCCAAAGCTGAACTGGCAATTGTTAGATGTAGCACGGTTAACCCTGCAAGGTTCCTAGCAGAAGTAATTGAAGAGGGAGATTACGCCCACGACTGCACCCAAGTAACTGAGATGTACTCATGTACTAGGAAAGTTGAAGAAAACGCACTAGAGGGAGGTGAGCTTTTGTTTATTGATGGGTCATCAACTATTGATCAAGGAGACGGGATAAGGAGGACTGGGGCAGCAGTAGTACAAATGATGGAAGCGCCAGTGTGTGTGGCTATTAAGTGTGTACAATTACCACAGCATTACTCTGCTCAAGCGGCGGAACTGGTTGCACTCATATTGGCACTAAAGGAAAGTTTTGATAAAAAAGTTACTATATATTCCGACAGTGCATATGTTACATCCACTGTCCACTCAGGGCTATCAAAGTGGAGAAGAAGAGGGTTTAGGAGAGCTGACGGCACTCCAGTACAACATGCCCTCTTGTTGGCTGAACTAATTGAAGTAATAAACGATCCCCAAGAACTAGCCCTAGTAAAATGCACAGCACACACCAATGGAGAAGACTATATATCAAAAGGAAATGCAGCAGCAGACGCACATGCAAAATATGCTGCATATTTTGGTGAGATATGGAACCCCACAGACTCACAGAGAGGGAGAGGGAGGGGAATAGCGAGGGAGATGTTAATAAAAGAAGGGTACACCCATCTCCCAGCCACCCAGATTATGGAGTTACAAGCGGCTGCACCAATGGCCGAAAAAGAAGTATGGGTGAAAAGAGGATGCACAATGTCACCAACCGACGCACTATGGCGCCAGGGTGGCACTGGGAAAGTTGTAATACCATTGGCATTGTTAAATACCGCCTTGAACCAATTACATCACCCTGCCCATACAGGCAAAGAAATAATAGCAGCACGAATTAGAGAAGATTGGTTCTGTCCCGAGTTAACATCCCATGTGTCAAATTTTATCAGCAATTGCCTTACATGTCAACAGTTCACGGCCGGTCATACTTTAAAGGTGATAAGAGGTACCATACCCCGACCAGAAGGACCTTTTCGGCACCTCCACATTGACTATGTTGATATGATCAACATTTGTCAAGGCAATAGATACATGATAGTAGTAGTATGCCCATTTTCTAGGTGGATCGAAGCAGGGCCCTGTTCACACCCTGATGCGTTTAGAGCAGCCAAATTTATAGTAAGGGAGGTATTCCCCAGGTGGGGAGTGTGCGAGGTGTTAAGATCAGACAACGGACCCCATTTCGCAAATGAAATGTTCCAGCATATCACATCCCTACTGAACATTAAACACAAATTTGCATGTGCGTACCACCCACAGGCCAATGGTGTATGTGAACGCCTGAATGGCCTATTGAAGGAGGCAATTGCTAAAATACAGCAAACAACAAAGAAAAGTTGGTTGTATTGCCTTCCGTTAGCACTGTTCGAACTTAGAAACAGGCCAGGGTCCGACCACCACCTCACCCCACACGAGGTGGTTACTGGACGCCAAATGCGCCTTCCCCTAACACCAACGTCAAGGGCATTCACCGACCAAGAAAGTTCTGCGAATGTGTTAGGTGATGAAATGTATCAATATGTGTCTTCTTTGATTACTAGCGTTGTGTTTGTGTCTCAACAGCTCGAGCGCACACGGGGCGGGTCCACCAGCAACCAAGAAATAGACGAAAATACAGAATTGGGAAAGGAGAACTTGTGCCAACTTGCCAAAGGTGACCACGTACTACTTCGAAATTTTAATAGAAGGTGGAACCAGCAGAGGTTCACTGGCCCCCATTTAGTAGAGGACGTATCAACAAGAGCAGTAAAACTAAAGGATAAGCGTGCGTGGAACCACCTGCATGATGTAAAAATCTACAAACTGCAGACCCGCCCCAGCGCCAACGACAGGTCCATTGGAAAAACGCCAACAACATCCCCGGCAGCGGAAGAAAACACAACCACAGACAACGACCCAATTGTTCCCTCGGAGAGAATAACGGACGAAGAAGGGGGCGATCCCCACACTGCCCACCCCATGGTCACACGTTCAAAGAGTAAAACTGCTCCCGCCATCTGAGCAAACCCCCCCCCCATTGACTACTAAATACAATTGTAATAAAAACTAAGGACTTCGCTTGCACCAATACACATGTAAACACGTGAATGTTCTCTTTTTCTCTCGCACATACAGGAGCTGCGTAATATTGTATTGTTAAGAAAAGTTATCTAACAAATTCAGTGTGCAGGCGTAGATGGTGCTGCCAGACGATAGTTACCCAGAAGAATTGTCACACCAATTTGTATACGAAATAAAAAGGCCAACATACTTAAAAAAGAAAAGGGTACGTGTATACTACACGGCCTTCCTCCTGGCCATAGAAAATTACATGCCCCACCTCCGCCCATACTTGCCGGTCTTGAGAGACCGATCACTTAGAGTAGCGTGGGAGCAACTCTTCACCTGGGCACTGAATGACTATTTGATAGGGAGAGCTTAATGAAACAAAACTAACATTTAATAACAAGCACTTTTTGAGAATTTTTAGGCGGGCAACTTTAACGTCGCAAGAATACGCTGCCAGGACTGCAGCAAGGTAAGAGCAAAAATGTCGGTGAGGTTAGCATATGTAATAAAAATAATAGGGATTTTTATGATCACCGGAGTTTTGGCTGCCTCTGTATGGCAGTACAGCTATGCTATGAGTTTTTTTGCTGCACCCAAACCTAATGTACCCCACCTCCCTGCTGCAACAGGTGTTACGTCAGGTGGTAACAGTAACAATGAACAAAAGCGAAATAAAGTTAAACGCAGCACATACTCAGACAATAAAGGTATTGATAATTATGTACAAGATTCAGCACACGTCACAAACAACATATGGTACCAGCACATGACCCGCATTGGTAAGCAGACAACTGAGGATAGCTGTTACGTTTGCTCATTAATACCATACGCCATGAGCGCTTCACGAACATTTGTTGCCACAGAAATAGATGAAAAAACAGCACAGTGCATAATATATTTGGCCCTGTTCCAAACGAAAGGAAGATTCCAAGGAACAGTAGTGCACATGACATGGAAAACACGAGACTCATACCCATATGAAAACAACTTCCTCAAGACCTATCTGAGTTATCACAAGACCAGTTTACATGCTGAAGCATTCAGATACATAACAAGTGGCCCTGAAAAAGGAGAAACAAAGAAGGTAACACTGCAGTATCTACCATGTGATTGGTACGCCACGGAAGTTCCGGGTAAACAAGGATGCTGGGAGAGGCCATTACTGACGATAACAGGAAAGGTGTTCCTGGGTACCAGCTGGGAGATAGGAGTGGTTGGCAGCAACATGGTAACAAAAGAAACTATCTCAACCATCGAGACACACAATCATCGATGTTGGACGACATGGATCAAGTATGTACCAATGCTCACGTGGGTAGAAGAAGATGAAGACCCGATAACTATATTACCATTGACTGCGCCCAAAGTATGTTACCAGCATAAAGGAGAGGTGGACGTGGGATATAACACCAATTGTGCAAGTGTGATGGAGTTACCTGAGGGGGGAGCGGGAACAGCAGTAATAATGGACCATTATTGGGCCTGCGGAGAAAAGGCATATCATACACTGCCTCCCCTGTGGAGTGGTGTGTGCACAATGGTACACGTCAATGTACCATCACTAGTGGTACCTAAGAAGCATGTCGATGTGGCGAAATTTCCGAAAATGGATGAAGGAGACAGGAGAAGAAAGAGATCTGCACCACTCCAGAAGGAGCAAGAAAACAGGACAAACAGCAATGATACTGTCCTAAACAGGAGAAAAAGACAAGGAGAGCCATTAACAGGAAATTATCTGTGGGGAAGGTCGGAAACGGAACTAACATCAATACCGCCAGAACACAGACTATTCAGCAGAGCAGCAATGTTCTTCTCCTCAATAATACATCCGGGACTGCAGGCATACGCAAACGCAAAATGGCTGCAAATAACCAGATGGGAACTAATGATGACCATAAATTCGACAGTAAATGGGTTTAACGCAATTAAAGAGGAGCTGCGAGCTGTAAGGATGGTAGCACTACAGAACAGATATGTATTGGACCTTCTCACAGCAATGGAAGGAGGAGTTTGTGCAAAGATAGGACAATCATGCTGCACGTTCATACCTGCCAACGATGCCGACAATGGTACACTAACAGAAGCAGTTTCACAATTGGCCCAGATGCACTCCAAAATGATGGACGAAAGTAACGGCGTAAACAAGGATAAAAGCTGGTTTTCACTATTATGGTCATGGATGCCATCTTGGCTGTCAGATGGACTGAAAATAATAGTGGGATGTGCTATTTTGGCTGGAGCTGCACTGATAATAATTAGATTTTGGAAAGCCCGGAAGGCGCGCTCAACTGATGAGTTGCTGGAAATGGTGGGAATGCACCCCTTGATGCCAGCGGATGACGGCCAGCACACAGGTGTGATAATACACGAAAGGGAGAAGTTGCGCACCCAAATCATCGCCAATCATCTAGACCCACCATCAGTGAAGATCGAGAACCCAAGGAACCCTAGGAGCTACATAGGAAGATGGGTGTACTGTACTCCTGGAGGAACATGCGAATACATGTATTGGTCATTTGAAGATCACGTAAACCATTATGGACATCTCGGAGGGATAACCAAGATATGGAGAGTAAGAGGAGATAACGAGAAGGATATGTTTGTGGTCGACAAGTCGACCAGAGGGGGGACTGAAGTGGGAGAATGGAAAACCAGACTCCCGTCCTTCACCTCTCGCGCTTGGCCTAGAGGGTCGCGGCCCAGACACCCGCCACGAGAAGAGTTTGCCCATTTACCAGATGACCAAATACCCTGGTACAGAAACATACGGATGTGTCCATCTGCCTGCCCAACAGCCCGCACTGGCCATGCCGACACCTGCGGCACGGACCAACTAGACTGAAATCTACACATCGTTAGAGATGCCATGACGACCTAGATAACGGGAAGCACCGCTGAACTATTATACACGCTGAACATTTCCACACCAATCTACACGAAGAACATACTCAGTGCTCTGACGTAGGCGACAGGCTTATTCACGGACGTGCATCTTTATTATTTTTACATAGGCTTTCAGAATGCAGAAACGCAAGACGCACCATGAGCTCATTTATAACGCTTGCTCACGCTTCTCTTGAAACCCGTTACCATCATGAGAGATATAATGGAAACACGATACTGGCCATGAAACTGTATGCCACTATAACCTAAAGCATCCATGCACTAAATGGATTACTCGTGCACCAGGCCCAAGTAGGCCTCAAGCAAGAGTTCCCGTGGACATTAACAAAGCAAAAGTCAGGTTGCTGAGCCTGCAGAAAGAACCCAGTGGAGCAACTAGCCAAGGTCGTACTGTTGCAAACCCACAGTCAAGAAACAAATCTTCAAAGGCACGATGTTGCAACCTCGCACTCCACGTACCAATGTTAAAATCATATCTGCAAATTAAACCAGACATACAGTGGAAAAACAATATTAATTGTGCAGAATTATGCCTCAAACACGGTCCCTCCCCACGTGACCAAGCCGAACCTGACGAGATGCCAAAACCCAGGAGAGAAAAGGCGTCTGGGTACCTCGCTACGAGACGCAGGCCGACACACTTGAAAGGCTCAATGGACACCTGCTACAGTGGGAACGGTCAGTCTCCCACCTATGAATAAATCCTCACATTGCCTGCACGTACCCATATTGAAACACTGTTGCAACCACAGGTGCACCGTGTGCTGGGAACAACGGTGGTCCCAGGCTGGGGAGCTCACGGATGCACCAATCAGAACATGAGGTTCTTATCTCAGACGTCAGTAACGTTAGCCAATCCTCAGGGGTCTTCATGTAACAATTCTTATGTATCTAATTGTAGGGACAACCCAGATATACCACCTGACTACACCTTAACCACTAATATCATTCTCTATAGGCGTACTATACTAACCCCACCACTCGAGCAACCAATCAAGAGTGGCGATAGGTTCTTTTGGTAACTTTTTGGAATGACGCAAGTAGCGCGTCATAATGTAGTAAAAAGGGCCTGCGAGCCCCACTATTGTGTGTGTGTCAGGACGAACGCGTACGCTCCTTGACCCATCCCTGCCGTTTGCATAATAAACGACAGAAGTTGCCTTGCTCCTTGTGTGTGCCTCATACTCTGTCTCGATCCGAGATATACACGGGAGGAGTTGGGGCCTCCCTGCCCGGAGGTCTGCGGACGGCCCGGCCGACCCCGGCAGAATCCCCCCCGACAGTTGTATGCCCATTTTCAAGGTGGGTGGAAGCAGGCCCATGTGCATGACCTGATGCTAAAAGCGCAGCAAAGTTCCTAGTAAGGGAAGTATTCCCACGCTGGGGAATTTGTGACGTAGTTCGCTCAGACAACGGCACTCACTTTGTGAACGAGCTCTTCAAAGAAGTAACAACACTATTGGGAATAAAACATAAATTGTGCTCGATTTATCATCCTCAAAGTAATGGCGTGGTAGAAAAGATGAACGGCCTGTTAAAAGGAAGATTATCAAAATTATGCTTCTCATTAAAGAAGAACTGGATTTACTGTTTGCCCCTTGCGCTGTTTGAGCTGAGAAATCAGCCAAGCAAGGACCACCATTTGTCCCCGCACGAAATAGTGAACGGGAGACGAATGCACACAGCACACTCCCCACTGCCCCAACACTCAGAAGCGCTGCGATATTGGGAGATGAGTTCACAGACTACCTGAAAAAGCTAACTAGGGCAGCGCGCGCAATATCAAAGCAGCTCTCCCCACCATTCACAAGGGAAGAAGGGAACACAACGGAGTCCCTTACGGAACCTGAAATACCGGTACAACTGATGCCGGGAGAGTTCATTTATGTCCGGAGCTTTGTGCGCCGGTGGAATGCACCACGGTTCCACGGACCATACGAAGTGGTATTCTGTACTCCTACGGCTGTAAAAGTGAAGGGCCTTAAGTACTGGATACATTTGACAGATGTACGAAGGGCATATAATAGTGCGCGGGAGGAGGTGGATGAGGGGGCACAGACAACAGCAAACAATACAAATGAAAATAATGAGAGGATGTGAACATGTGTGTGACGGAAATGCACCTGATTAAGAAAGTTGATGACGAGAACAAGTACATTTAAGGGTATCTATAAAGATGAAAAGATTGAAGAAAAAAAACAAATGTGGACTTATGTGTAAATAATAATGTGATAAAAATGTGTAGTGTCTGCTCCCTTGTCTGTACATCCCCAACCCCACTCCCCTACCTACTTCCATTCCCCTTCCATGATATCTTGGCACTGGTAGTGCCAACAAAATGTTTACATGCATGCACTTAATGCACTTTTATATCTCAAACAGGAAATACCATGGCAACTAATGGGTGGCCTGCAACGGATAGATTTATTAGATATAGAGAATTATTAGCTGAAAGATGTAGATATTCGTATGAGTGTGCATTGTCGATATGCATTACATTATTTTTTACAATAATGTTTGGCCTGGTTACGTATTGGTTCATAGCGTTCATCTCTATCGAAATGAACGAGGGGGGGAGGGATTAACGGGACTAATATGACAAATGAAACAGCAATGACAAATGAAACAGCAATTGTAAATACTAAAGAAGGTTATTTTTTGGTATGGGATGGAACTAAACTGGTATGGGGATATTACACGACACCATCCAATGTTGCTATCTCGCATAAAGAAGGTCTGCAGGGAAAAATGCAAAACAGCACAATTTCTCCGGCAAAGGTATCTAATTACAATGCCCGCAGTCTAAATGATCGTAACCCCTCTGTTATATCCTGGTTATATAACACCCCCACCAGCAGGCCCACTCCCGTAACAAAAAACACTCTGCCAGATAGCATAAAGAAGGAGAATGAAGAAATGACAGCGAGATATGAAATACTGTATGATAATTGGGCAAAGGGGGGGAGAGGGAGAAAGGGGGGCCCGCACTGTCCATCGCCCATGAGGCCGGGAGATACCTTAGAAAAAGGAATAACAGACGGAGAAGGGAGGCGGGGAGGAGGCAATATGATGAATATTATGGGTTAGGATTAGACAAAATGGAAGACCCACGACACCCCCACCAGACAAATAAATGGTATGCGGACATGAGTGCAACGGCTAAGCAAACAACAAATGAGAGCTGTTATGTCTGCTCCCTCATTCCCCATGCTTCAGGTACACCCAAAGTATTGTTACCGAAAGAGTTGTCTATTGTTGATGCCCAGTGTCTCCTTCATCTCACGTTGTGCAGAATTAAGAACACCTTCCAGGCACATGAGGTAACTTTCAGGATGCTGCAGAACGAAAAGACCTGTTACCCAAAGGCAGTAGGAGTGGTCTGTTTGGAGGAGCCATTTTTTATAATACAAGGGACACTTTTTTCGGACAACAAATGGAAGGACGAAGAAATACTGTGCAAGGCTGAAGCACTGCGGGGTGTGGCACCAGGAAAACTGCAATGGATAGAAGAGACATGCACACCCATATGGAAGGAGCACATCTCAAAATTGACTTTGGTAACGGCCATCGAGAAACCCTTTAAGCTGCAGAAAGAAATAAACTATGAACTGTGTTTCAAGGGGGATGGGAGAACCACCATGGGGGCAAACAAGAACTGTAACAAGACCCTCACCATCCCAGACATGAGAAAGGGGACAGCGGCCCTGATGGATACCTATTGGGTATGTGGCAGCCAAGCAATCCTGGGGAGGCAGCTGTTCATTGGCCACCCTGCACTCCGCGCTAATGGTGATACCGGAAAGCCACATTGATGGGGGCAAGGAGATGCGAGGAAAATCTCAACAGAGTGGGGCCCCACCAACTGCAGAATCACAAGTATATGTCCTGTCCTCCGGAAACAAGGAACGGGCGCTATCCCGAAACAGACGGTCATCGAACTACATATCAAAAGCATCATCAGAACTGCTGGCACAGATCCCGGATAGATATCGATTATTCAGCTCTGCAGAAACGTTCTTCGCCTCACTCATCCCAAGCATCCAGGCGCGAGCAAACGCAAAGTGGCTCCAAATCACACGTTGGGAACTGATCCAATTGGCAAATGATACTGAAGAAGGGTTTAACGTAATAAAAGTAGAACTACGAGCACTGCGGCTAATGACCATGCAGAACAGGTATGTCTTGGACCTGTTGACAACAATGGACGGAGGTGTTTGCCGAAAAATTGGAAGTGCCTGCTGCACTTTCGTACCTTCTGAAGACGCAGATAACGGCTCCCTGTCCCATGTGATCGAAGCAGTACATAGCCTAGGAGAAAGAATGAGAATGGAAGGAGGAGCAGAAGAAAGTACATGGTTCGACAATATCTTCTCCTGGGTCCCATCATGGCTGGGAATGACTGTCAAGTTTTTGATGCCAGCTGTAGTGTTCCTCCTTTTCATTTTCTGCCTATGCCAGGTGGGTCTTCGATGTTGTGCCAACGAAGTACCGAATGGTGCAATGATGATGGTGACAATGGGCAACGCCCACGGTACAATAGAGACTATGCAGGAAGCACAGGTACAAACGGGTACAGATTACACGTCAAGATTCCAGATGGTGCCCATGTACAACGACAAGGTCATAGTAGATAAGCTATGGCACACTACAATTAAAGAGCCCCGGGTATTCGAATGGTATGAGGAAGTGTGGGTGGACCTAGAAGGGGATAGCGGTTGTATACACCTGACTTGTACCCCAGATGAATATGCTAGGAGAGGTGAAAGCCTGTGAGGGGTGTGCAGGGCATGGATGCCCATAAAAGGCACCCCTGCATGGGATGACGCTATAGCTGACGAGGAAGAGTGCAGGAGGTTGGAGGATTTAAAGTATTCGTTACCTAAGTAACGAAAGGGGGGAAATGTATGGGAGGATTGGTCCAGGAGACCCTCCTCCCATGCCTCTTCTCCCCCGGTGAGGTCGATGGCTCACCGGGTGTCCTTCCTGCCACCAGGGCCCAGGTGGTGGGTGGGGCACTGGCTGAAGACATTGACCAAACCTGTTCAATTTAACTAGGCCCTGGAAACCATTTTGTATAATAAAAATGGCTTGAGCCCTGCGCACCGCTGCACAGCCCCCACCCTCGGAGAGTATCACTCATCCCTGTGGCCACAGCTCCCTAACAGATCCGCTAAGAGCCCATTCCCACGAACAGACAGACATGAGCTAGTGTTAGATACCAACACTAACATTTCACCTTCCGCAGTGTATCGCTGTTTCCAGCATGACCCGGCCAGCAGGGCCTGGGTGGAAAAGAACTGTACAATGGTCCCCTGACAAAAGCAAAGTCCCCAAATACTAATGAGCAAACCACCTGTGATGAAAGCGTCCTCTCCACAACCTCTGACAAAAAAACCTGTAAAATATACGAAAATGGCAGGATGGGTGCTCATATGACATTAGGGATGAAGCACCCACATCCCTGTAGCTATGCGCAAATGGTAAAAGCGTCCCGGTGGGTTTTCATGTTATGTGTGTTATCGAGAAGACTGCACCCCACGGTCCCGCGCCAAAACTGAACTAATGCTGCTAGAGTGCAAAGGAAGACAAATGCAACCATACTGAGGGCTCATGTAAGGGGTGCACGAAAATGCACCATATGTGTGTCCGAGCCCACTATGTGCCACTGCCGCCAGTCTTAGTGGCGGGTTGTTCCTGCGTGCTCCACCAACCTTACTACTACCTCACTTACCGTGTATGTATAAACATATAACAAAATGTTGTAGTTGTTAAAAACGTAGTGTACAAGTAATGTGTTCAAATTGGCTATATGGATGGCACTAGCAATGTCAAAAACGAGAGCTTTGGAAAGACTTAATGAGTACTGTATATTATATGAATGTTTATGTCTCTTCCACCTAAAGTCTGCAACACACAAGGAAAATACTTTTGTGAGCACATGCAAGGCCATTCCCCCTTCCTCCCAGTGAAGCCTGCCAGACGAAAAAGCAGAGGCCTGTGCCACGCTGCGCCACCTCCCCCAATTCAGCTGGAGCCGCTTCAAGCATTCTCATTCCCCCGCAGCACCCAAGGCCACGGCCTGCCACCTGACTTATTTACAACCCAGCAGTAAACCCCGGCCTTAAAACACAGATCCAAAGGCGCCCTTTCTTAGACTCCACGACCCGCCGGCTCACCTTAGGGTAATGGCCCCTGTAAAATTAGGACACCCAATATTATGGCAACATTACAAGAACACATCCATAATGACTTCTAACAAGACATGATGACACAGACCGCCTGTCCCATGCCCCGAGACCTAACCCCACGACCTCTGATACCCGGTCAATAGGATGGCGGTAACCATGTATTGACGAATCGCCAACAGACCCCACTCCTGGTGCATTCCTCCTGTGTTGCATTAACCTGTAGAATAACCTATTGGAAGATTTACCAGGGAATATAATATTGCAATGTTGAATGACTGCGGTGTGCGTGGCCCTAGGGCAGGAAGTCAGGAAAGACATTCATCTCTGACACTGATCACGGTTGGCACAACACCACCGTCCGGATGAGCCCAGCTGACCTGCCAGGCCCAGCCCACGAGGGTAACCAGTGACGTCCTCCAGCCGCGGCAAACCACATCGCAGCAGAACCTATAGCTAGTCGTCGCCACCCAATCCCCACAAACTTGTGCCCCCTATAGCATGTAGGTTCTTATGACGTTTTTTGTAAATATATACGCCTGTCTTTGCTATTGTCAGACAGAGCGCTCTCGGAGTTTGCAGAGTTCTTTGCATGCCCTATTTTGATTGATAAACTCTCATTTAAGCTCACCCGCACTTTGTCCTGGCCTTATTCCCATCCAAGGGAGAGTCCATTATTGTCTCTCATTGCGGAGAGGATCGTGCTATCTGGGGACGCTTGCCTTCAGGTGGCAGCCTGTGTCGACCATAACAGTATTCAAACCTGTAACCTACCAGCATAGCATTTCCATCTTTAAGTATGACATAACTTTCTGTTTTTATAAAATTAGCCATGCTAGCTCCATAACCTTTTTAAAGTAATCGCAATTTTGAACACATACTGTGGTGCATTTTGGTTGTTCTCTGGCTGCTTGTTTTCAGACAGTGGTTGGCCTGAAGATGTGGTTTTTAACTCAAATTTGTAAAATAAGACTCTATAATTGCTCACTGACTAATTCAATAAAACTGCACGAAATGCGAGAAAACAAATAGATAAACATTTTTATTTTGCTTTGTGTTTACCAAAAATTGTGTATGTGCTATTGATCCAGTTTGAGTACTGTGACGTACAGTATAACAGTTGTGGTGCACAGTGAATGTGCTACAGGGCACATAGGGTGTTGTGTGGTGCAGTGAAAGTGCTGAGTGGTGGACAGGGAGAGCTGCGTGGCAAAGGAATCTATGTGATCACTGCGCCGCCACGTAACTGTGCTGACAAAAATATTGATGCCAAATACGGTGCTGCGCAGTGATCAAATAGATCACTTTACCCACGTCCCCCAGCACGTATTCCCTTACCCGAACCCCCACCCTACTTCCCTTCACAGCGGCACACTTGTGTGGGCCGTTGACTCCAGGCTATCCCTGCAGCGTCAGTTCCTCTCACTTACGTGGGTCGGAGCTGACACCACAGGGTGCTTTTTTAATTTTACTTTCTTGTCCCCTGCTTACCACAATGGTAAAACAGGGACACCCCCGCAACCCCTGACTCCCATTACTGTGCCCAAGGAGGGCAGGGGGGACCTGCGCACTCTCCGCTCTGCATGGATAAATTAAAGGGAGTCTGTATTTTGTGTGCCCCCAAAGTTAGAGTATCTGCGGCGGCGCACTACTGAGGGCGACATTTTGGTATATTTCCTGGAAAAGTGTGGTGGATTTCTACTAGAAGAAATAGCGTTTCAAAATATTTTGCTGAAAAAAGTTGAATACAAGTTTCTTAACTAGAACAGGGGATCTCTGTTTTAGGCTTGTTAAACACAAACTAAGGCGATTGCTGGGATTCAGAGCTGTGTCAGTGCGCCAATTACAGATTTGATGCAAAAAAGGATCCACTCGTGCCTGTGTGCAATTAGACTATTGTAGATGTTTACCTTATAGTTAATTCCAGTATCTGTGCCAGCTTGTCATGAAGCATGTTTGCCTGTGAGAAAAAGTAACTGCCATTAATTCATTAATTAACACATCTTAATATTTATCATATAGTATCATGCATCACAGTTTAAGACATATTTTTGGTCTGAACTAGAGTTTGCCCGTTGTACAATAATATCAAAAGGTATACAGGGTTTCAAATTGAGCAGAGCTGGGAGCTATTACCTTCTGCTTGTGGCCTACAAGAGAGTGGGTAGCTTGACACCAACAGCTAACAGAGGCTAATTTTAGCTCCACAGGCCAACTGACGCAGAATACACACACTTATGTTGATTTAATTCTGTGCATTTAGGACAATCTGTAAATAAACAAGTAGAACACATATATGACATTTAAAGCATAAGGAGTAATAAATAATGGACAAGGTGTATGTTTGCATCTCTTGTGGAAGTTAGATTTGCGGAATACTATGTACTAGCTCCTGGTTCCACAGTGATGGCTCTTGGACCCTGGATAACGATAGATACCCAGGAGCTGAGTTTAGCTGTTGCTTTTCAAATCTTAATTTCGATTCCAGGTATAGCATGCAACAACATAGCCACATGTTTCCAGATATAACACATTTTGCCACCTTGATTTCTATTAATGTTCGACTTTCATTGCACTCAGAATATTTAGCTCGACACTATAGCAGTTGGATGAGACTACAAACACTGCTTCACTAAAGGTACATTTTTCACACATCGAAACGCTTTTTCCACCGCTCAGCACTACCAGTCCCTTCGAGAAACATACAGCAGGGTAGGTGCAATGGCATATGACCTACAGCAGACACAGAACAAACCAACCAAAGGCTAACCAGCAAAAGCACAACGCTGCATGAACAGTGCTGAACTCGCAGATCTAGAGCAGCAGCACTCGTTTTCAATAGCATAATTGTTATAGATAATTAAGGAACAGAGTTCAGTTTTTCTTCTAGTCCATTCTACCGACAGCCTCCAATTGAAATGGAGAGGACAGATTCTCTCTAGCACTTTCTTTCAGTCGTTTTTATTAGACCGCAGTAAGAAAGCACCAGAAGCAGCAATACGTTAACACCATCCATCACTGGATTCACAGTCGTATAACCAATATTACACCAATATCTGATATGAAAAAGAACCATATATGATGGGTTAGTATTAAACAGCCTTGCCATAGAGCATATCCCAAATATAAAACAGGAGGAAAACTGTAACTTCTCTTCCCTATCAACCAAAAGAATGATTTGAAATTAATATGTACACCTTTGCTGAAACTAGCACAATCTTAGGCCAGTATTCTAGGAGACTCCTGGTTATTTTTGTTTATGCCATGTACACCTACATTTGAATGCCTGCGGCGATGGAATGTCCATGAATTAACCGAACCAGAAATGTTTGAGGGAGAAAAAAAATTGAGTCATTTGAACGAAAATCGTTTTTCAATGCCCCAAACATTTCTGGTAACCCGTGCCCCCCCCAACCCTTTACTTACCTTTTGGTGGGACACTTCGCTGTGTGCCACCGACTCTATATCCCTCTGCGACGCCGGTTACCTTCACTTACGTGCATGGGAACTGGCGCCAATGGGTCCTTTTTCTTTGGTAACTTTCTTTTACTTAACGGGGGACACCCCTGCAACCCCTGAATCCATTGTAACTAACAAGGGTGCGAGGGACACCCCAGCTCCGCTTGTCCGCTACAATGGTACCGAGTGGTAGATGTGTTTGAAATTTTCGGCTGTATGTTATTTTCGTACAGCCGAAATTCAAACAAATCTACCATTCTTTTTTTTTTCCCAGTCAATTATACAGATTACGAGGCGATCCACTGATTCTACTATTTCCACATTTCGGCCAGGCACCTAATCCTGGCCCCAAGATTAAATTGCAGATGATGGAACACTGAAAGCTTCCTCCAACCATAAGGCTTTCTCCAGTGATCTAGTATATACCAGGTGAATAGCTCAGGTTAACGGGATGGATCCTCCAGCCTCTGTCTAGGAGACGGTAGAACCTTAATATTTTGGACAAATCATCTGCCTTGTTCGCCTAACGTGCTGTTCCAAGAAAGTGAATGAATAGCACTGTGCAAATCCCTAATACACTCCTATGCTACCATGTCAAGTAGATTAACATGATAAAAACTCACACCTTCTCTGATGGATAGAGCTACTCCTTTCAAACATGTCCCATCATGCAGCTCAGATTCTAGCAGTGGCACTACTATCAACAAACACTGCGGTGTGAACCCATGTTATTTGGCTAGAGAGGTTAGCACTATCTCCTCATTATCAATTTTACGTTGGCTTCCAATGGCCAAGAAGATACAATAGCAGGCATTGTGCTTGATGTACAAACCAATAGAATGGTAAGGACCACTAAATTTGACCATACTCTTACTACGTCCCGTCCCCTTTCCTCCATACTGCATGGGCGTTCCTCGCTAGGGATAGATCCGTTTTTTTTTTTTTAGAAAAGTCACATTTCCTTTTAAATTTCAGACTCAATGTAGGTGTGGCTGCAGGTGCATGAGCGCTCCGCAGACCCTGGACTCCTTTCTGGGGAATCCACCGAATGGGAGGAATTGCATAGAGCCACAGGCCCACAGGCCCTACCGGTTCCACAAATGA
The DNA here is from genome assembly GCF_040938575.1 of Ambystoma mexicanum. Taxonomy (NCBI): domain Eukaryota; kingdom Metazoa; phylum Chordata; class Amphibia; order Caudata; family Ambystomatidae; genus Ambystoma; species Ambystoma mexicanum. Next base: position 1,131,345,455 of record NC_090933.1, on the reverse strand, counting down.
GGGGATGCAAGGCACTGGTACTGGGGTCACCGCAAGGGGCTTCATAGCTCTGGAACCAGATCCAGGCCCCAGGGGGCGCTTATACATACCAGCACTACCGAGGGCAATAAGCATATGGGGCCCTGACCTGAAGTGCGTATAAGCGCCAAGCAGTCATTTGAGGGAAGCAAGGAGCCGATAACGATGGGCGCTGCGCCGGACAGGAGTTTCCTGCACATTCGTGCTAATATGTCAGGGGACAAAATGGCAGCATCATGGGTAGGCCGGACATAGAGGCACATGCTTCATCTTCCATGTTGGGAAGGGCACACACAGCCTCCAGAGAGGTTTATGGGTCTTATGAAGTATGATATGATATGGCATTTATAACGCGTCTATACACAAGTGATTCAAGGCGTGACAAGGGAAGGGAGTGAGAACGGAGGGAAGACGGACAACAATCTCACTAGGCCAGGTGTCATTCAGATCCCAGCAAATGGCAGGGATATGAAAAAACCTGATTAGAGAGGTGATGCCACAGGTGCTGACCCACCCTCCAACACAAGCAAGATCCATTGCAACGGACCCATTCCTGTGCAGCCCGCGTGGCCTCCTCAGCCACCTGCAGCACCCCCAGCTCCTACAGTGGCACAAGGGCCTCCTCCACCAATTACAACCCTGGCACAGCCCGTGCCTGAAACCGTTACGGAAGGGGTGCAGCTGGTCATAGGGTGCCATTCCAGGACGCCACATTCTCTACATCGGAGGACTAGAGGTTCATGGACAAGCAGGATATATGATATGATAATTTGAAATTTATAACACGCCTGTACACAAGTGTTTCTGGACAAGAAAGTAGAAGGAGAATCCAGAGGCTTCAGCATCCCCCAAAGCCTTACTGATCGATTGGAGGGACTGGCAGAATTTCTCTGGTTTCCTCTGCCACAACAGGAGCAACCAGATTTAGGGGTGTTGGCAGAATTACTGACCCTAAGGGCAGCAAACAATTCAAGATTCCTCTACAGAAGGACATGGTAGCTCTGGTAAGTAAGGGCTGGGCTAAGTCTCACACACTAAGCACCCGTTTGACAAGAGGCTGTATGCCAAGAATAGGCAAGCAGAGGGGGCGCGGGCATTTTGCCATCATCACACCCTCAGCCGCATTCGTCGGTTATAGCAGTGGCCTCAATGTATGGTAAGCCAAAGTTGGCTACTAGATCGGGCGCCTCAGTGGTATCGCTCCTCTCCAGAGAGGACAAAGTCCTTGAAGCTTTCGGGAAAACTGTATCTCAACGCTAGCCTACACTTAAGGCAGGCCAATGCAGATGCTATTCTAGTGGCAGCCAAACATAAACTTTGGCGGGAGACTGCAGATTTCCTGCCGGACCAGCTGGTGCATAGGAAGGCGGCCTTTAAGCCTGGCCTGGCAGAGGCAAAGATTGTAGAGCAAGACCTGATGGAGTCATCAGTGCCCCACATTGATATGGCAGGGCAGGGGGTATGCGTTGCAACCGACATGCGGTGCACCTCGTAGATGCACACAATGAGGTTTAACTCAGATGTGCAAGATGGTATTTTGGACCGGTCGTTCGAAGGTGTGGAATCGTTTCACTCGTCCGCTGACGAGGAGCTTACTAAAAAGGCGGTGAGCTGGCAGATGGCCAAGCCTCTGTCCATTCTAGCTAAACCTGTAGCCAAGAGCTTTGTCCCGTCTCCCTCCCCAGACCCAGCCTCAGAAAATAAAAAATAATGAGAAAGTTCTCCAGTGTGCAGACTACCCCTCCACAGTCTGCACTGGCGTCATCTTTTCTCAGACCCCTGGTTCCAGTTACTTCCACAGGTTTTCAGTTCCCAATTCCTACCCATCTGCCGTCCCCCCCCCCGCCCTCCTTCACATAGAGTCTCCAACACTACTGGGAGATCGCTGGCTGATCCCTCTCACGGAGGCGCTCGGGCTTCTACTGGAGGACCTTTGCCATTCAGAAAAAGAACCAGGCTGGCCTGCCGGTGGTACTGGGCCTATCTTTCCTCAAATTTTCCCTACCCATCCAGAAATGCAAGATGGTGACACCAGCGTATACTGCAGAGGCACTGAGTGAGGGAGATTGGTGGTGCTCCCTGGACATAAGGAATGCGTACTTCCATGTCCCGATCTGGTAACCTCACAGGCACTTCATCAGAGTCACAGTGATGGGAATGCACTTCCAGTGCAGGGTGCTGCCATTCGAGCTAAACTCTGCTCCACAAGTCTTTACGAGATTGATGAATGCAGTGGCAGTTGTGCTCAGGGCCAAGGGCCACCATGTCTACCCGTAACTTGACGACTGGCTCGTCAGGGTCAGGTAGCCAGGCTCAGCGTGGCAGACAATGCAATGTCTCATGGATATGCTGTTTGATTTGGGTATCTCTGTCAACCTCAGCAAGTCAGAGCTTACATCATTCCAGTTGTTGATTTTCCTGGGGATCAGATGGGACACAGAAGCAGAAGATATTCCCTACTCATGAGATAGTCAGATCTATATGTTAGCAGCAGGAAGGAGACATCAGCCTGGTGGAGCCAGCACAAATGCATCTAGCAGAAGCCTGGAATCAGGATAACAGGTTCCCAGTCAGATAGAGTGTCCATACCCAGGGAACTGACTGCAGATCTGCAGTGGTGGAGGGAGGAGGACAAACTCATTTGGGGGGAGGGCCCCTTTCTTCAACTGGAAGCTTCAGTGGTTATCATGACAGACTCGTCCAAGAGGGGCTGGGGAGCCACCCTGGACAGCTTCACGGTACACAGGATTATGGACTTCCCAATACAGAGAGAAGCACATAAACCTTCTAGAGCTCAGCACTATTCAGCTGGCTCTCAGCGTCTTTTTCTTCCACTCATCAGGAGTAAGGTGGTCTTCATCAGGACAGACAGCACCACCTCCATGTTTTACCTGAATAAGATCCCCCCTCCCCCTGTGCAGGATGACCATACACATTTGGTACTGGGCCACCTCTCACACTATCTACCTGGCTGCCATACACCTTCTAGGTGACAGTAATGTGGAAGCGGATAGAAGAACCAGGCTGGGAGTGGAGAACTACAGGCTATTCAAGGATTGGGGGCATCCAAGCGTAGACCTCTTTTCCACAGAGGGCAACAAGAAATTCGAGCAGTTTGCATCATGGCTGGGCAAGGGACGGAATTCTAGAGGGGACGGATTCCTCATAACTTGTAACAACCTCCGGTGTTATGTGTTTCCACCAACACTGCTCATTCAGAGGGTGCTGCGAAAGATTAGGGAATCGGTGGGGCTTCACATGTTCCTAGTGGTTCCCCAGTGGCCCTCCAGGATATAGTATTCCGACCTGGTAATCATGCCCAGTTAGGGTCTGATTCCAATACCCGCGACAGACCATGAACTCCTCACTCTACTGGGGGGAGGTGAGGTTAGAGGCCTGGTTCCTGAGAAATTGATGCTTGGGCATCTCGGGCTGTCGGAGGAGAACCTGGAAATCATCCTGAGGGCTAGGAAGAGTTCCACCAGGAACCAACACATAAGTAAATAACACGTTTTTGTTTCTGGGCAAAAGACAACAAATGGGTCTGATTGCATGGTCCTTGGATAAGGTACTGTCATTCACAAGTCACCTGGCACAAACAGGAGTACAAGTGGACAAATGCTGTACATATCTGGCAGCCATAGGGACCTACAGGGACTCAGATTCTGTCATTTTCGACAACTAACTCAGTGGTGAAAAGACATTTACAAGGATTAGATAGATTGTACCCTTCCAGAAAGAGACCACATCCTGTATGGGATCTGAACGTGGTGCTTACGCCTCTGGCACATAAGCCATTTGGGGCCATGGTGTCTACAGATATGAGGTGAGTCACAATGAAGACAGCATTGCTGGTGGGGGCTTACCTCCACGTGCAATGCTAGTGAGATTCAGGCCCTCCCTGGTGGCTTCAGAGCCTTACACAGTGTTTCACTGGGACACAGTTGTGTTACGGACCCATCATAGATTCTTGCCAAAGATTGCATCAGCGCTTCATCTAAACGAGGAAACTGTACTAGCTACGTTCTTTCCAAGTCCTCAATCAGAAGCAGAGAATACGCTGCACTATCTGGATGGAAGAAGAACACTTAAGTTCTACCTGAGCAGGACCAAGGACATCCGCAAGACGGATGCACTATTTTTGACTTTGGGGGCTCTGCTCCCAGCACTCACGTCTCTAAGGCTTCAGTTGCTAGATGGATGGTGGCAGTGATCACATAAGTTTATAAGCAAGGCGACGGCCGTAACCTTCCAGAGGCACATACTCTGGCAGGTAATCAGCAAGGCAGCCACCTGGGTGTCTCCATCTGCCTTATGCAAGCATTACTGTTTGGACAGTAGTGTCAGATCAGACGCAGCGTTTGCCCAGGCAGTGTTGAGGAACTGGTTTGCTTAATAAGGCAGAGCGGAATCATCTCCAGAATGGAAGAAATCGGTTGTAATCGCCCATGCAGTATGGAGGAAAGGGGACGGGATGTAGGAGTAATTACAAGTTACCCACTCTAGTGACTAACGTACTCCTAGTTCATAGTCCCCTTTCCTCCATGGAACCCACCTTCCATCCCTATAAAAGTAACTAGTCAGTATCGATTAAGCTGGCAGATATGAAAAAGGGAGACCGACGTGAGGCGTCGGAGGGTGGGGTCTATGGAGCGTACATGCACCTGTAGCCGCACCCGCACACGTCTGAAATTTAAAGGGAAAATGTACGTTTTGTGAGGAAAAAAAGGTTCCGTTCCCGTCCCTTGTCAGGGACGCCCATGCAGTATGGAGGAAAGGGGAGTATGGACTAGGTGTACGTTAGTCATTACAGTGAGTAACTTTTAATATCTCACACAAAGGAACCTACCATCTCAGAATTTGCCAACAACATTGTCAATGCATTCTGTAATCAGATCTGGTGGAAAATAATTCTGGGGCAATCAGAGTTAGACAGTGAAGCTGGCTTTCCTGCTCATTACAACAAAGCTCTGTAAATATTTTTGATTTTATTTCTACATACGTATTGCGCACATGACGGAATGGACAGTATAGCGGCGTAGTTGGAACGCACATTGATGTAAAACATAGTCCAGCCCAAAAAGCGAAGCAAACCAGAACAAGAAAATGGACAGAGGAGGCCTATCTAAACAAAAAAGTATTCAGGGCCTTTACGAAACTGATATAATGATTCAAAGGTACTTATTTCTAAAGGAAGCACATTCCATAGTTTTGGACCAAAGACAACAAATCTTCTATCTCCCCTTGATGTATACAGTGAATAAGGGATAGACAGAAGATGACAATCACTAGATTGCAGATGTCTTGTGGGCTGGTATGGTTGAATCAGTTCCCTTAGATATACTGGGACAAGGCAGTTGACGCACTTAAAAATAAGTCAGGGTACCTTAAATCTAATGCGGTCTTCTACTGCCAGCCAGTGTAGAGCGCAACGAGATGGTGAGACATGTGAAGTTCTACCTAGCCTAAAGATCTTACTGCTGCATTTTGTGCTTTTTGGAGTCTTTGAATTTGTTTAAGCAGAATACTGAGCTACTGGCTGTTGCAGTAATCTAGGTGAATTGACAAGGGGGGTCCTGGGAGTCCCTCTGCCAGACATTAGTTCTGGTTACAAGGGAACTTACCCAGAGTCTTTAGCTCACTATCTTTCACAGAGAAGAAATATCCCAAACATATCAGTCTTTGTCCTGCCCTGGGGCAGTCCAGCACCGAAATGCTAGGCAATTCTCCTCTGAACAAGAGTACCAACAGCATCCCCAGACACGTGTTTCGGTCTGGTTGGACCTCATCAGTAGGGAGGAGCTGTGCCTCTCTAAGAATAGTGAGCAAGGGGTCCACGTCTGGATTCCCCTAGTAACTTAGGGTGAGACTCAAAGTTACTTAATTATGCAAATTGACAAGGGGGGTCCTGGGAGTCCCTCTGCCAGACATTAGTTCTGGTTACAAGGGAACTTACCCAGAGTCTTTAGCTCACTATCTTTCACAGAGAAGAAGTCTCTCGTAACCAGGACTAACGTCTGGCAGAGGGACTCCCAGGACCCCCCTTGTTAATTTGCATATTTAAGTAACTTTGGGTTTTCCTAAGTTACTAGGGGAATCCAGACGTGGACCCCTTGCTCACTATTCTTAGAGAGGCACAGATCCACCCTACTGATGAGGTCCAACCAGACCGAAACATGTGTCTGGGGTTTCTGTTGGTACTCTTGTTCAGAGGAGAATTGCTTAGCATTTCGGTGCTGGACTGCCCCAGGGCAGGACAAAGACTGATATGTTTGGGATATTTCTTCTCTGTGAAAGATAGTGAGCTAAAGACTCTGGGTAAGTCTCTCGTAACCAGGACTAACGTCTGGCAGAGGGACTCCCAGGACCCCCCTTGTTAATTTGCATATTTAAGTAACTTTGGGTTTTCCTAAGTTACTAGGGGAATCCAGACGTGGACCCCTTGCTCACTATTCTTAGAGAGGCACAGATCCACCCTACTGATGAGGTCCAACCAGACCAAAACATGTGTCTGGGGTTTCTGTTGGTACTCTTGTTCAGAGGAGAATTGCTTAGCATTTCGGTGCTGGACTGCCCCAGGGCAGGACAAAGACTGATATGTTTGGGATATTTCTTCTCTGTGAAAGATAGTGAGCTAAAGACTCTGGGTAAGTCTCTCGTAACCAGGACTAACGTCTGGCAGAGGGACTCCCAGGACCCCCCTTGTTAATTTGCATATTTAAGTAACTTTGGGTTTTCCTAAGTTACTAGGGGAATCCAGACGTGGACCCCTTGCTCACTATTCTTAGAGAGGCACAGATCCACCCTACTGATGAGGTCCAACCAGACCGAAACATGTGTCTGGGATTTCTGTTGGTACTCTTGTTCAGAGGAGAATTGCTTAGCATTTCGGTGCTGGACTGCCCCAGGGCAGGACAAAGACTGATATGTTTGGGATATTTCTTCTCTGTGAAAGATAGTGAGCTAAAGACTCTGGGTAAGTCTCTCGTAACCAGGACTAACGTCTGGCAGAGGGACTCCCAGGACCCCCCTTGTTAATTTGCATATTTAAGTAACTTTGGGTTTTCCTAAGTTACTAGGGGAATCCAGACGTGGACCCCTTGCTCACTATTCTTAGAGAGGCACAGATCCACCCTACTGATGAGGTCCAACCAGACCGAAACATGTGTCTGGGGTTTCTGTTGGTACTCTTGTTCAGAGGAGAATTGCTTAGCATTTCGGTGCTGGACTGCCCCAGGGCAGGACAAAGACTGATATGTTTGGGATATTTCTTCTCTGTGAAAGATAGTGAGCTAAAGACTCTGGGTAAGTCTCTCGTAACCAGGACTAACGTCTGGCAGAGGGACTCCCAGGACCCCCCTTGTTATTTGCAGTAATCTAGGTGTGCATTAGTTAGAGCACCCACCACTGAGGTATGATCCTCCTTAGGGATATACCACCTGAACCTTTGCTCCATCCTGGCCCTCACTGTCCAGATTATCCTGCCAAATGCAGCCCAAATGCTTCTTGGCAGCTGATAAGAGGTCTAGGTCCAAACAAAACAAGGTCTGTTTTGGCTGCGTTTAGTTGAAATTGATTGTTGGACATCCAAAAACTCACTTCATCCAAACACTGCCCCAATCTACTGAATGCTTCATTAAAGGTGACAATCTAGATGAAGATCTGAGTGTCATATGCGCAGTAATGAAAATTCATGCCATTCCGTCTCAAGACCTCCAACAGGGGGCGAATATACAGATTAAACAGTAATGGTGAGAGGGATGATCCTTGGGGGACTCCACTGTTCAGTGTATTGGCATCCGACAGGAAACCATCCAATCTCACCTGCTGATAACGATCTGTCAAAAAGGATCTGAACCAATCTATGGCATGCTCAGACACCCTTCCTCCTTCCTGCAATTGATCTAGGAGAATATGGTGATTATGCGTATCAAGGGCCGCGGACAGGTCCAGCATCACCAAGAGGGAGAGCTCACCTCGGTCTTCAGTAGGTCATCTTGTAATATAGGTCTAAAACCCGATTGGAACTTATCCATTAGCATTTTGATGGACTTAAAAGCACCGCTCTTTAACCTTTCAGCACTCTTGTACAAAGTATGTTTTTCAACAACACTCTCTGACATAAGCTAACAACTCTAAATGGAGAACACTGGCTGGTGAGGCAGTGGCAAGAATTGTATGCGTTAAAATAGCTCAGCGGGGGTTTCAGCGCTTACTCTGCAATCTGTGTGTGATCTGCAGGTCGCAGGGTCGAATCCCAGCAAGATCAACTCAGCCTTTTATCCTTCCAAGGTCGTAAATGAGTACCAACTCCGGTTGGGTGAAATTGTATGTAAATATTTTGTACATAAAGCGCTTTGTTGAAAGCGCTACATAAAATAATACTTCATTATCATTTTATGACCAGAGTACTGGTCCTGCACTTGGGAAATGATGAATTGTTGATTATTTTGGGTGACTGTGTGCCTAATCAAGATGGGGATAATGTTGTCTTCTTCTAGAACAAATAGTGATACAATTTTGATCAAATGGTGGCACCAATGCCAGCAGAGAACAAAATGCTATTAATCAGCGATAGTAAACAAAAATCGCTGTTTTATTTTTAATGGAATTATGCAAGATACATCCTATATACTAATATATTCAAAGGTTAATTCTATTTGGCTATTGGAAGGGTATACAGTGATTTAAACTAATCCAAAACAACAAAAAAGAACACATTTTTTGGTAAAAATATATATGGGTTGGGGGATAAGGAGTTCAAATGGGTGGGGAGGGGATTTGGGTGGGCTTTCAAACATAGGAAAACGGGGGAGTCGGTGGGGTACCCCTCCAAAATTAAGAAATAAATGATCGATAGTTATTGTTGTTATAGGTTAGTTATTCATTCATTCTCTGTTATTTGATTGGTTTAAATCCCATGGAATCATTGGAAGCTGGTTGGATGACACATTTATGTAAATGTAGCTGGGTTTTGAAATCTCCAGAAAGCCTAAATACCAAGAGAAAAACACTGTTTTCACCCTACAACCGACAAACCTAGCACTGTATAGTGGTGGCTTTTATCTCAATGGGAGGCCCTTGATCTGAACATGCAAATGTATAGGAAATAGTATTAAGCATAACTGTGGCTAGTACAATTAACACAAGAAATGATAATGCAAGTGTTAGGCGTGCAAAGACTAACAGAAATTCTAGTTACCCTCCCACTTGGGTGAAGCCCAACACCATGCATTGCAATGTTTTTAGGTCAATAAGCGCAGCATGTTTTGTTGTTGAAAATTCTCTATCCTCACTAGTAAACCTTTGAATACATTACATTAGTATTTGTACACAAGTTGGCCAACATACACAATCATACTAATAGTAAGGCAGTCCTGGGAGCAATAAAGAGAGATCATATGGATGTGGCAGATAGTGAGACTTAAAATAATCCCAATGTGACTGATCTTTGTCTCCAGTGGAAACAGCGTTCCTAATACTCTGCTTCCCTACCCTCACTTCCTCTCTGTATCCAGCTGAACCATGCAGAGCTTGGATACTGCTTCAAGATTTATTATTTTAAGCCTGTATATTAATTCCGCTCCTGTTTGTTTTTTGCAGCACTAGTTCAGGCGTTGTGAGAGGCGAGCGCTGGACTTCACAGTTTACCGACTAAGGCTACATCAGTAAATGTGCTTTACAAAAATATATAGAAATCTGAGCCAACAGTACACGCCAGCAGAGGGGTTGTTAACTAAGTGGTCTGAGGTCCTTGGCTCTGATATGACTGTGGAGAGGTGGGGGTTTCTTTGTAAAAACGTAACTCTTACATCCATTAATCTTGGAGAACAATGCCGCCAAATCAAAATTCTTAATAGAGTGTTTTGGACTCCCCAGAGACTTTATGCGAGAGGGATGATTGACTCAGAGTCCTGTTAGAGGTGTAAGCATGATGTCGGCTCCTTTGAACACTTGATCTGGGACTGTTATGAACTGAGGACATTTTGGAGGAGTGTCACTGAAAAGATTAATGAGGTTCTATTACTGCAAGAGGATTTGGATTATAACACTATCATCTTGGGTGAGGATGATAAAGTGGAAGATCTCACTTATCCACAGAAATGCTGTTTTAGGGCTACAAATTCTGCGAAAAAAATTGTTTTGAGAAAATGGAAATGTGATGAGAGACCGACCTGTTCAGAATGGGTGGAGGACTTAAGGCAAGTGGCCAGAATTGAGAAGGTTATCCTTCGCAGGAACAAAAAGTTGAAATTGTTTGATGATATGTGGGGTGGGTTTTTGGATGACATGTGATATAATAAGTTGGCCTGTTTTGCTTTTTAGATTCTGTGAATGTTGGGGATGGATATGGGGTGTGGATTCTATGCAATGAGTTCTACGATTACAATGCTGATAAGTTTGTTGCTTATATGTTTTCTATAAAATTCAATAAACTTAATAATAAAAAAATAAAAAAAAATAAAAAAAAAATCTATTTTGAAAGTATTCAATCTCCACGAAAGGCTTTTCACTCAGCATAGCCTTTTTTATGTACTTGTCCAAAGGCAACTTACTTTTTCTACCCAACTACCATTGCCCTTACAATCATCCCCAACTGTTTCAGTGCCACATATCAGTATTCCATATATTCTCAAAACCACCTTGATTGTAAAATACCTTTGACTATATTGCTTGTTTGTTTATTATTTATAAAGCGCATCATGCCCGGGGGTAACAGGGCGCAACAATTACAAGTATATGCGAAGCTTGGTTACAGAGATATATACAGGAAACATGGATACATACAATCAAATATATACAGCGAATGGGGGGCGTGGCTACATGGCCGCGAGGTAGGACGCGCATTTGTATGCTCCTGTGGATCCGACATTGATCCGGGCAAAATAAGCACTTCGAGGTGAAAGCGTGATGTGTCTCTGAAGCAGTAGCTGTATGAAGCACAGGGGCATGCTCCAATGCCAACCGCGGAGGGAACTAACAGCACAAAGCAGAGTTTAAGGCTGTAGAGGTCTGAGGGTGACTGAGGGGAACGAAAAAAGAGGGCGTACTCCGGCACTCGAACAAAGGCTCAGCATGAGCAATGCTTGCAGTGAGAGTCTGAGCTCCGCTTTCCACTGCGAAACGGAACGGAGGCGATACCGGTGCTGATACATTATAACTGAGATCTGTGTAGAAGTAAAGCAAGAATTGACACTCCGGCTCTAGGAATACACTGTCGCACCCAAATGAAGGGGGTTGAGCTAATGGCCACAGTGAAGCGTCTCCAGCAGTGAACTGAGCTGCAGACGAAAGAGAGACAGCTGAGCCCACAACACCGAGACGCGGATAAGGGAAGAACCCCAACGTGGCTGACTAAACCATAATATTATACGGATCGGACGGGACGCCGTGATCGAATAAGTGGAATGCCTAGCCTGAGGTTTTCGAGGCGCTGTCCGGACATGGTGATTGATGCTATGATTGTAGTATAACTAAGGAGGCACTGGTGAAGCCACCCGTCACAGACCCACGAACTGCAGATCCCTAGGCAGAAACAGCCTCGGAAAGGAGGCACTGGCACAGCATCCCAGAGAGGCCCTGCCGCAGTGGGCATTGGCGAATACGTTGCAGCTGATGACATGCTGCAGTCAAAGAAGAGACAGAACCACAGGTGGAACTGTCACCAGAAACTGCTTTGTGGCGACGCACAACCAACAACTACGGGGAAGACAGTAACAGAGCTGGAGGCCACGGTAAGGAGCTGTGAGGAGAGGTGGCCCTAAACACGACTGAGGCCCATTGATCAAAGCAGGTGGCCCCCCCTCCAATGTTCCTGTAAGAAGACCGCGGCCTGTCACCGACTGGACCTCAGAGTGTGATTGCTCCGGACCGTCTGCTTGGCGCCTGAAGTGGCCCCCCTCAACAACATCGCAATTGCCCGAGCCCAACGAGTGGACGTGCTGCGTCTCTTGCAGCAGTGATCATTTGGGATGTAAGACTGAAACAGCAGCTGACAGGATTAGATGGGCATCGAACGAATACATACATTGAAGCCCGGTGCGCGATGCACAAAGAAGATGGCTCCCGGACTAAAATAGGAGAAAAAAGATCAGTAGGCAGACTGGAAAGGCACTGAATACCCCAACATGGATCTTCTGGGATAAACGGCCTGCGGAGGCACCCTGTAACAATAGAACAGTTAAGCTCGGCCAAGTGATGTATGCGTAACACGTTATGTGAGGTGTGGCAAACTGCAGGGGTTGGAGTAACCCTAGGGCCCCGAGCGCTTGGGGCACTGCGTTAGTGCATGATGGAACATGCCAAAGGGGATGAGCCCCAGTGGATCAGCAGCTGAGAACAGTGGAATCGAGCACCTAGCAACAACGGCTACTGGAGGACACATTAACATACCACTGGGCTGGCACTGACGGAGGTGATCTTGCACTCCTAGTGACAAAAGGGTGCACAACACTGGGAGCTGGGGGCACTCTGGGGGGCTGAAGACCAGCAGATGACCCCGGAGGAGTCAAAGAGCCAAAAAGTAGACGCCACCATAGAGAGGCACGGCATATGGGGTGGATTCAAGCTGATAGTGATGTAAGAAAGACTGCTGAGGATACAGGCAGCAGTGTGCAGTGTGCAAAGAGCCCAAAAGCCAGCGGATCAAGGCAAAGGGAAAGAGTGATCTCTACGACGCAATAAGATAAGCTGGAACGTGGGAGACCACAACCCACTCCAGGAAATAGCCCAGCAAACACAAACCTGTACAGAGGTTCCTCTGGATAATGCCCCAGACCTGAAGTGATACACTGGTGCTGCATCAAAACAGAGGAGCAGGATCGATGCACCTGAGACCAACAAACCTCAGACACATAACTGAGGCCGCAAGATGACAGGGCGAGGGGCCATGAACAAGAACAAACAATCCACAATGGAAGCATTCGCCAAGACGCAACTATCTCCTGCGACCACAGCGCCTAAAGACGCAACAGCACCGGTGGAGAGCACCGTAGCGACAGAAAATCACCAGATATTAGCGGCTATCACGGAGCTGAGAGACTCATGGGGGACAGCGATGGCAGACTTGCGCTCTTCCCTGGAGGCCAAGATAGACGCAGTAGGCATAGAAGTCACCCTGCTGAGACAAGATGTTATGGCGTTGGCAGAGAGAACAAGCAGCCTGGAGTTAGCGGTAAAAACCAACACGGACACTAGCGCCAACAATGCAAAGGAGGTTCACGTAATGAAGCAGCAGGTAGCTAACCTGGAGAATCGTGCGGAGGAAGCGGAAGGGAGAGCAATGAGGAACATCCGTGTGGTCGGCCTGCCGGAGGGGGAGGAAGGCCAAGACCCTACAGACTACGTTGAGAATCTACTCTTACAAGAAATAGGGGCCGAAAAACTCTCAAAAGGATTTGCAGTGGAGCATGCACACAGAGCCCTTATGAGGAAGTCGAAGCCTGGGGGCCCCCTTGGCGATAATCGCAAAAATACTGAACTATAAAGATCGCAAGAAGATATTGGAGTACTTTCGTAAAGGAGGAATGATTGAAAGGGCTTCATGTACCATCAAAGCCTATCCTGACTATACAATGTTGGTCCAGAGGCAACAGTACAGTTATGTGGCAATCATAAGGAGGGTACGCATGGCGCGAATAAAATACATGCTTCTGTACCCCGCAAAATTGAAAGTGTTGCACAAAAGCAAGATGTACTTTTTTGACACCCCGGAAGAAGCAACGACATGGCTGGACCTTCAAGGTTTTCCGGAACAAGATACGGAGCATGCTGAAGAAGAACACAATAAGTGATTGGGATATTGCATGTATATTGATATGACGCAGAGCGGGCACCCCAGCAGTGACAATGATGGAGATTAAGATTAAGGGGTGCGACTGAGCAAATTTGATATTTAGCTGGGATACCTTTGACTGTGTTGAATTTAAGAGACTGGAATATAGCAGCGCGTACACATGCGCAGATTGAATAGCAATGTGTGGTTGGACTGAAGCAAACAGGAGCGGCGAGACGTAAGCACCCTACCCCCGGAATAACAGTAGTAATTGTAGCAGGTCAGCCACTAGGGCGACCTCACCCTGCGGAGCTTCGAGTACAGGCAAGAGCCAGAAAGAGCTAGATGTGGGGGTGCCTGAGATCCAGGGATGGAGCTGGGCAACAGTTGGGGGGGGGGGGTGATGTTGGGGATGGGATGGGATGGGAGGTGGGGACGGGGAGTTTGGCGTGTTTTTGGTTAAGGGGAGTTTAAACCGGGGAACAAGCCTATACAGAATAGAATGGAACTTAGAGTTAGACTGCACCTGGGGGAGGGTGAATGGAACTCAAATAAGCCATGGGGGACCTTAAAACAGTTACGTGGAATGTAAGGGGGCTCAATAGTTATCTAAAGAGAAATAAAGTCATGTTGTATCTGCTTAGGCAGAAAATAGACATTGCACTGCTGCAGGAGACCCACCTGACACGTGAAAGAATGGATATGATTGCTGGGAAGTGGAAGGGGGTGATGGTGGGCTCAGCATATTCTGCTTAACCCAGGGGTGTGGTAATTTGGGTGGCGCCACATGTCCCATTTCAGCGGTTGCAAGAGGTAGCTGAGACAGATGGAAGGATGGTTATATTGAGGGAACTGGTGGAAAATAGGGAGATGAGCATATTAAATACGTACGCCCCGAACCAGAACACAGCGGCGTACATTAGAACATTGTGCACTAATCTGAGCATGTGTGTGGGGAGCGCGGTGGTCTGCGGAGGGCACTTCAACTGCGTACTGAACCCAAGGGTGGATAGATCGGATGGGAAGTTGGATAGATCTGCCCCTGCCGCCAAAGCGCTACAGACATTGCTGAGTGACTATGGTCTAGAAGATGTATGGAGAGTGAAACACCCCCAGGAGAGGCAATATTCACACTATTCTGCCCCGCAGCAGTTACACACGAGGTTGGACTATGTCTTTACTACACCTGAAGTGATAACAGAGATTACACAAATAGAATATAAAGCAAGGGTCCTTTCGGACCACTCGCCCCTGATCCTTGGATGGCAATACTGCTCCCCGAGAGCGAGGATTCCGAATTGGCGCCTTCGAGCAGAGGCACTGAGAGATCCCTTCTTTGGGGAGGACATGAGGGAGGAGATTATAAACTCTAGCCGATCTACGAGAGACGGAGGAGAAACTAGAAGAGGCCTTAAGGGGCGTGGATGGCACGGATGAGAAATCAGAATTGATACTCATGCTACAGCAAAAGTGCGCAGAGTACTGGGATAGATTGTGTAACCTCAATTATAAAAAATATGTAGAGAGAACATGCGGGAGGTGACAAACCGGGGAGACTTTTGGCATGGCTATATAAGAGCGAGACCCCCAGAGTCACAATCAGGACCATAATGAGGGACGATGGCAGCGTAGCAGACACCCAAGAGGGAGTTAACCAAGAGTTCGCAGACTACTATAAGCTATTATATGGAGACGATGGTAAGAGCAGTCGCGCTACGATAATAGAAACACTGGAGGACATAGGATTGCCAAAGATAAGTGTGGAGGAGAAAGAGGAACTAGATGCACCAATTACCCTAGAAGAATTGGGGGAGGTGGTGAGGCAGCTGCCTACTAGCAAGACCCTGGGGGCGGATGGACTCCCAAGTGAGTTTTATAAAGTATACATGGAAGAGGTCCTTCCTCCACTGTTAGAAATGCTAAATGAAGCGTTTAAGACGGGAAGCTTGCCAGAGTCACTGAGAGAAGCGATCATAATTCCGCTTCCCAAACCCAATAAGCCTGGGTACAGCTGCAGCTCGTATCGACCCTTATCGATGCTAAATCAAGACAGCAAGATATTGATGGCTGTCTTGGCAAATAGATTAAAGAGTGTTATTGGTAGACTAATACACCCTGATCAGACGGGTTATGTCCCAAACAGGAACATCTCTCATAACCATAGACGGCTCCAGCAAATTACTGAGAGTGGTAGCGGAAACACAGGTGAAATGGCAATTGTGTCCTTGGACACAATAAAGGCCTTTGATTCGGTCAAGTGGCCATGGCTGTTGACAGCCCTCGGAGTGCTATGGGTTGGGGCCTGGATATGTACAATGGGCAAAAATATTGTATAGCGAACCACGGGCTAGAGTCAAGACAGGATCAGTGATATAGGAAAGATGGCAGCTTCGCAGGGGCACCAGGCAGGGATGTCCGTGGTCTCCGATGCTCTATATATTGGCCCAGGAACCTCTAGCACTATATCTGAGACAACAATATGATACCATAGGCATTGAGGCGAAAGGGGAACGACATCTGATCTCCCTATATGCAGATGATATGCTGCTGTACTTGCAGCACCCGGTAGAAAATCTCCAATACATTCTAGAAGTAATGGAGAGATATGCGGGGTTGTCTGGTATAGCGGTGAACCCTCAAAAGTCTAGCATGTTCCCACTAGGGATTCCAATGGAGCAGTTACCCGTATTGCAGGTAACATGGGCGGTCAGTACATTTCGGTACTTAGGGATAGACATATACCACACAGTGGAAGAGGAGCATAGGTGCAACACGGAGGTGGCCATTAAAAAAATTGAAAATTGCAAGCGATTCTGGGGGAAGTTGCCCTTGGCAATGATGGGGCGTGGAGCAATGCTCAAGATGGTGGTCCTGCCTAGGCTCCTGCACTACTTTGGGAACATACCATACCTGATACCTAAACAGTTTTTCACCAAACTGAATAGTATGTGCAGGGATTTCCTGTGGCATGGCACGCGAAACAGAGTGGCGTTATGGAAGCTACAGAATTTCTATGAAAAAGGAGGGATAAAATTGCAAAACTATGAGATTTATTATGTCGCAAGACAGTTGCAATATATCGCCAAATGGCTCTCTGAGGAAGAGACCTCTGAATCCAGGCTGTTTGGTGTTAGGGAGAATTCTCTCTTTAGGCTGAGTTTCCTAACCTAGTGAGTCCCCCAGCAGCTTTGCTGGATTTCTGGAGTTTGTTTTTTCCTCCTGCCAAGAGTGAGACTCTTTCTCCCACTCTTGGACATGATTTATGGTGTTCCCTTGAATGTAAATGTGTTTTATGGGCTATGGGGTCCTTTACTCCATAGGGTCTCATGTGTTTTTACTATGTGTGTTACACAGCACCCTCTGTGCAGTAACACAGGGGTGTCATAGTGACACCCCACCATAGACTCCATACCCTGGGACTGACTACTGTCTCCCAGGGCATGTAAAGTCACCATTGGCTTTACTAGTCCCAAATTATTAACAGAAACCAGTACAAACCATCATATTGTGGACGTACTGGTCGAGGCAATTCAATTGTCCCGGGGTCTGTTAGTCGAGGGGGCACCTCTCCGTCCCCCCTGATCGAGTTTTGGCTGGTGGCAGTGGAAACTACTTTTTATATTCGACCGCAAATATTTTCCTATGGGATGTTCCCATTGTTCGAGGCTACCAACTTTAATTATTTAATTCTCATAGCCTCGAACATACCGCCGGTTTATTTATTTAATATTAATTCACCGGTTGGTATTTTTTGCCAGGACTCGATTCTAAAATGGCGTTTGTGTTCTCTTCTGTGACTCCAACCCAAGTCGAGCCCTTTGTTCCACTTTTTGGCGGGCTTCTCCACAGAAGCCTCCAAAAGTGGTGCCACTCTGTCTGGGTACCACAGGGGGTTTGGGGGGGGGGTTTGGCACCCTGGACTGAGTTACCTTGGTAAATCCCGTTGCACTCTTGTGTGATTGGCCCAAGTGGTGAGCCAGCCGGCTCACCACTTAGCATGTTTGATTGACAGCTAAGCTGAGTGAATGGGGGTGTGAGCCGATATACTCGGGGTGGTAAATAATTACACTGAGGCTGTAAGTGTGTTATTTTGATTCTGTAATATCTTTTTATTAACTATAACTTTCTCTGTAGGTAAAAGGATACGTCGTTAACTCTCCTGACGATCTTGTCTTGAGCATTAACTAACTTCATGCAGAACAGCGGATTGTTTCAGGTAAGTCTCATAAAATTCTCAAAGTCTTTCTATGAGTCTCTGTTATCACAACTCTCCTTATTTTATTTCAACTTCTCTTGTCCTTTCCTCTCATGATGTCTTCTCTTTATTTTATATGTTTTCCATCTCCGCTTATAGGCAGTACTGGTTCTTTGTTTATAAATCAAATAAGTCTCTTTTGATAATAATAATAAATAAGCTTCTTTCCTCAATCTATGTATTATACTCTCTCTCTTCTAGACTTGTCAAGGTGTCTACATTGTTCTTTAGTTAAAGTTCTTCCTTGTCTAATGCTCTTATTTTTTTAGCAAAAGACCTTTCCTTGTTTTCACTGTCCACTTGCACTTCCTTTCTCTCTCTCTCTTTCTGTCTCTGTCTCGACTCCCTCCTGAACTTTCAGTTACATTTCTTTCAGCCCTCTTGTACACGATCGACTTCTGTGTCAGTTTATAGTTACTCTTCTTACCTCGACGTCTGTGAGGAATCTTCTCCTACCCGTTCAGCTGTCTAGTGCGATCTCTCGTCACCATACGAACTCCGTTCCTCACCGCTGCTGTAGGATTTGTTTCCTCTCACTCGACGGCTGCGAGGAGATACTGCCTCGATGCCCAGCTGTGTAGTGGGACTCGTTGCCGCACAGCCTCCGCCTTCTCAACTGCCATACGATCTTCGGATCGCTTACCAGTGCGGTTTCTTCCCCGATCTCCTATTCAGCTGAAGGGATCTGTTTTCCGTCTCAACGGACATGCAGGCTTCTCCCTTCTCCGCTTTGTCCCCCCCCCTGCGACTCGGGCTTCGTCAGCGATTCTGCTCGACAGCTCTCTTCCAGCGTTGCAGTCGGTCGCCTTAAACTTTAATAACTCAACGTGATAACAGCGCAAACTTTTCCTTCGTTTTCTATATATAAAACTATATAATTTCTCTCAGGTTCTGCTTCATCTGTAGCACTCAATACACCCATCCATAACTGTCATTTTCGGACTCCAGCCCCTCCGTTTCCTAACAACGACAGGAACAACAAAGAAAAATGTCAACACTGGCCTCTCTGTTAATGATTGGTTACTTAACCTGTCAATTATTCCCTGCAGCATAGTTAACCCTTGGTTGCCCTGCTTGACCTGGTATTGACAGAGCCAGAGCCTGATTGCTTATCCGCTGTGTTTTCTCCATCAGATTTGTCACAGGACTGAAACTTCAGATGTCGCCACAGGACCTGAGAATCCGACGAGGGAGAAGCTGAGCCGACCTACCACGACGACACCACCAGTGGAGCCCTGCGGAACCGACTCGCCACTTCCCGACGACAGAGAAGATCTCCCGGCTGGAGAGGCTTCTTCCCCTGACTGGTGGGCACAACCAGTTTTTACCTTCCTTCTTCGCACCTCATACCGGTTTGTGGTCGAACTGCACATGCCAAGCACCCCGGCGGCCGGATAGCCACTCACCACTGAATCGTGAATCAATGGACCGCTCCTTGTACCCGAGAAACTCCGCGGCTGGTTTCTTCCCTGGCAGTGCAACAGACTCCCGTCTTCCTCCACGACGAGAATCTCTCTTCCCCCGGACGAAGCACTGACTTGCATCCGCTGCCAGGAACAACTGCCCCCGCTGTAGTCTTCTCACCACTTTAAGGTACCGTGTCCGCCAGGCCCCCTTTCTAAAGATTGCTACAAGGTAATAATAACCCCTTAACCTTCTGGACTGGGCTGGCCACCTTGACCCTCTGACTGGTCCCTTTCTTTGGTCCAACTCCTTTTTGAACCTTTACAAGACTTTTGTGCACTGCAACCATGTGACCTTGGACACATTTCGTTTTGATCCTCTGAAAGTGGATCCGGCCTATTGAACTCTAACTTCACGGTTTTACTTTGTCTTCCTCTCTTGTTATGTTCTTGTAAAAGTGTTGGGATCTGTTTCAACTTGTTCTCTGCTTTTCTCTCCCTTTTTAAAACGAACTATTAGAGTGCCATCTACGTTAAGCGCTCACCGCTGTCTGAAAATAAGTGGGGCTTTACTTAAGACTTGTCTAATATTCTTTTAAGGGAGTGTATATCTTTTAGTGACCGTGTTTTTGAATTGCTTACTATTAGTGCCTGTGTGTTTTTCTAGATGTGGTTTTTAAATAAATAATGATATCTCTTTTACACCAAGCCCTGGTCAGAGTTTACTTGTTCCACTGTGTGCTCTTGACCTATTGTGAATACTCTGTATACTGCCCAACTCTTCTTGAGGGAAGTCTGACTGCTCAGCCACAGCTACCAAGTGAATCTGTGTGGTACAGACTGCTACCAAGTGGGTTTACTGCCAAACACCTGTAGTCCTAAATCTTTTGCAGTGGTCCCAGAGGGAACTGCACAGGTTTCTGCCCAACATTTGGACAAGATTGTGCACCATTTTATTTGAAAGAGATGATGTGGGTGCCCAAGGTAGAAATGAAAGGGCGCCCTAAAATGATGTTACTAGGGTGGAAGAAGTGGCGTAGGGAATGCCAGATGATGGAGAACCCGTCCCCATGCTCTACGCAGGTACCACTGGTTGCATTAACAGGGGCAGATGAACAGCTAAGAATGATAATCAGGAGCCATTGGGAGCCGGTTGGGTTAGCAACAATAGGTGATATTTGGCGGGAGGGTTCTATCATTACTTTCGAGGGGCTGCGAGAAGAAACTGGGCTGCACTCGGGCAAGTATATTACGTATCATAGAATGGTATATAGCATCAAGGGAATATGGCCCGAAATGGTGCTGGTGGAAGACCCGGACGCCACCATAGGTATGGTGTACGACATAGCGGAAGGGGGCCATGAGATATCTAGAATATATGAGATGTTGATGTCCAAAGTGGGGAAGGTCGTCACACAGTTGAGACTAGATTGGGAAGCTGAAGTAGGAGCCCCGATGGAGGACGGGATGTGGAAACGGGCCCAAGGGTATCACAAGAAGGTATCTAGAAATGCGAGATTGAAACAGATACAACTGTATATTATGCACAGGGCATATATGACACACCCCAGAGGATATCAAGGTTTGAGAATGCAGGACGGCAAGCATGTCCCAAGTGTGATGAAGAGAATGCAGTTATGGTGCATATGTTCTGGTCATGCCCGATCATTGAACGATTCTGGAGCGATGTAGTGTGGAAACTAAAAGAGAAGGGGGTCAAGCTTGTAGTGGACACAGTGTGGGCCTGTTTGTTGGGGGGGGTTCCCAAGATCTCAGAAGCTCAAGCATGTGGGTAAACTGAAAGATCTGGCATATGTGCTTGCAAAGAGGAGAATCGCCATGGGGTGCAAGACATAGCACAGACCGAAAGTGGAGGTGTGGTGGAAAGATTTGCAGAAATGGGCGGAGGAGGAAACCATGGTATGACAGGAAACGAGTAATGCGGGGGGAGGAGGAGACAGAGTCCCTAATGTCCTGGAAATCATTGATAGCAGAGCTGTTTGGGTCAATGCGAGAACTGGCAGGACCCATGGAAAGGAAAACCCTACCACAGGAAGCAGAAAGAGAATGTGTAAAGTATTAGGCTCGTAATGGGGGGTGGGATAAGGGAAGCAATGGCTAGAAGTAAGCAATGCACAATGGAACTGTTGATATATGCACTGCCTGTTTGGTTTGTATTGTTTGGTTGAATTAAAAAAAATATATATATACAGCGAATGCATATTTACAACATGTACAGTAGGGGATTATATATACAAGGTGGAGTCTGGAAGTGGATAGTTGTAAACTGTAGTCATAGCAGTGAACATGAGGTTAGGACTACTGCTTGTTGGATTTTGACCATATAATAGTATTGGCTCCAAACTTGTGGTAGGTTTGGTCTGTTCTTAAGCTGGGAGGCAAAGTATTCCATAATTTGGGTGCTTTCACCGGGAAGCTGTTGCCTCCAATTGTGGATCGTTTGAAGCTAGGTATGGCGAGACTATCTTTATTCACAAGTCTTACTGGTCTAGTGGAGATCTGCTTGTGGAATCTCTCGGCCAGGTAGATGGGCGCGGCATTGTTAAGAGATTTGTATGTCAGCGATAGAGTTTTTAGGAGGACTTTGTCGTGGGTTGGGAGCCAGTTATTCTGTCGGCTAGTCTCTGAAATATGGTCTCTTCTGGATATGCCTTGGGCCGCTCCAAGAGCATTATTTTGTAAGATTTGGATTCTTTTCATGGTGGTTTTGGGCAATCCTAAATAGAGGGCATTACAGTAGTCCAGGAGTGAGAGGATGAGGGCTCTAGCTAGGGTAATGCAACTACTTTCAGAGAGGAACGGCTTACCAGTGCGTATCAATTTACACGTGCAAGCTGTGAAGGATGCTAGTGAATTGACCTGTTTAGTGAATGGCAGGTTAGAGTCAAGGTAGAAGCCAAGTGCTTCGACTTCTTGCTCACTTTTTATAAGGTTGCCATCAATAGAAAATGATGCATACTTGGGACCTAGTTTTTTTAGGTTAGACGGGGTGCCCAGGATAATGAGTTCAGTTTATCATCATTCAGGCATAGACCGTGTGTGACCATCCATGCCTGGATGATAATATACACTGTTCACCAAGGCCAAATCCTCTTCATAATCCCCTGAAAGCAGGAGGAGGATCTGGGTATCATCTGCATAGTTAGTGTAGGTGATACCGAGATGATCCAGATCATCGAAGAGGGGCTTAGTGAAAATGTAATAGAGTGTAGGCGAGACACATGAACCCTGGGGCACACCGCAAGTGATGGGTATGGGGTCTGCAGCGGCTAGTGGCGAGAAGAACCTCATAGGTCTGCCATTTAAGAAGGATCTAATCCAGGTGACAGCTTCATCAGAGAAGTGTGCTGTTGTATTTAGATGGTTACAGAGGATGGTGTGGTCGACTAGATCGAAGGCAGCTGAAAGATCTAGGAGGAGGAGTAGTAGTGCTGATTTCCGCCTGTCTTTCAGCTCGTCAATTTGGGTCTTCAAATCGATGAGGGCAGTTTCTGTACCACGCTGGGGACGTAAGCCTGATTGTCTGGCTCCTAACAATTGTTGTTGTTCCAGGTGTTTTTGAATTTGAGTGAATGCTACCTTATCCAGGATTTTTAGAAGGAAGGGCACAGTGGTAATGGGCCTATAATTGGTAGGTGTAGATGGGTCAAGGGTAGGTTTTTTAAAGAGAGGGAGTACCCATGATTGTTTAAGGTTAGTAGGTATAGTGCCCATGGTGAAGGATGCATTAATGAGTTTGGTAATTTATGGAGATAGGTCACAGGCAGCATCCTTGATAAGCTGCACAGGGCATAAGTCACCCTGACAGTTTGGTGCTTTTAGGGACAGAATGATTCTTTCCACTTCCAGGATGGATACCTTGGTGAAGTTGAATCGCGTAATTTCATCTCTGCTAGCCTTACCAATTGTATTGGAAGCAGGGGGATCATTTAAGCCAGTTCTTTTGCATGAAATTTTGTTTTGTAGAGTGGCTATTTTATTGGAAAGGGCGTGTTGGATATCCTCACACCATTTTTTATCTTTCGTACATGTGTCAGTTGGTGCTATTGGAGTCTCTATTTATACTGGTTGTATATGTTGCACTATTGGTTGTATTTGTTTACTGCATACAGTGCCAACCAAGCCTGTGCGAGCATTCTATAAAAAATAATAAAAACCACAAACATTCAACTAATTTCAACCTTCTCGTCTGACTTGGTCTCCTAATCAATGAGAGGGATCACAATGAAAAAGATATAATATCACAGAGCATTAACACTACCACACTATTTGGCGTAGAGGTTTACCCCAAAAGTTAACCCTCGATGGCAGATGTACAACTCACCTTGGATTCACATTGTGCAGCAATTTCTTCAAAAGGTGCTTTTTGGAACTTTTCAATGACAAGACGACGCTTTTCTTTCTCCTGTTCTTCTAAGCCAGTGTTATCTGAAATAAGGGTGTGTTTTAAATGTAATATAAAAACAAAGTGTTCATCAATACACATGTATATTTAATATAGAACATGCCAGTTCTTCATAAGCAGCATATATTGCCAGTCCTCTCAACGTTTTGCCAAAGTACCTAAACCATGTGGTGCATAGAGCACTCCTATCAAGTGAGACTGTATTTACCCATGCTCCCTCTTCCTTCCCCTCACTCTGGCCTTCCTCCTTGGGCTCTCCCCCTGCTCCTTCAACTGAAGCCAGAAGGTCATCTTCGACTCCTCTCTCTCCTTCCTCCCTTACATTCAGGACACTGCCTAGAAGTCCAACTTTCAGCACTTCCTTCTCCAAGGAATTCTACCTTTTCTCACTTTCCCTCAGAGGCTCAATGTGACTCAATACCTAGTTCTCTCTTGACTAGACTTCTGTAATATCCTCCTCCCGAATCTTTCTTCATCTACTCTGCGACCCCTTCAGCTTGTCTAGAATAGAGCAGCGAGACGTATTCATGGCCTTAAGCCCAGGAACCGCATCTCTCCTGCACTAACAAATTTTCACTGGTTCCCGTTTGCTGCACGGATTCGATTCAAATCCCTCTGCATCATCCACAAGGCTGTCTGGGCCCGGGGACCTCACTATCTTCAACTCCATCCTACTAAATACTCTCCAACTAGACCACTCTGTTCCTCTGGCAGCAACTCTGTGTGCAAAGCGTTTTGGTAAAAAGGGGGCAGGTGGTCACTCACTTTCCTCTGTGGGCTCCCTCCTTTGGAATAGCCTCCCCCGTCCCTTGAGCAGGATCTTCTCAAATTTCAGAAGCTCCTTAAGACTTTCCTCTTCTCCTCCCCCTTCCCTACTTCTCTCCTCTGGGAATCCCTCAGTTGCTGAATTGGTGTCATAGGCTCATATGCATCTTCGGGGCCTTAATCTCCCACACCAATCTTCCCAGCTCCTGTCTTCCATAGCACTTTGCATCTGCCCTGGAGACTCGCACTTACACCACCCGCGGCGCATGCCGTGTAGCACTCAACATTCCTAGCATATCGTCCATGGCTTAACCACGAGCTCGGACACCCGTGGCACTTAACCCCTCTTCCCTCTCCTTTCTGCACTTGCACGTTCTGAATACTCACAAGGCATAGTAGGTTTGCCCTTTTTTATCTTCCCCCTCTGCTTTCAATAATGTTTTAAATGCATCTTCCACCCTCCCTGCCCTGTGAGCACTTTGAAACAGTATATTCCCAT
This sequence comes from Ambystoma mexicanum, assembly GCF_040938575.1. Lineage (NCBI taxonomy): Eukaryota > Metazoa > Chordata > Amphibia > Caudata > Ambystomatidae > Ambystoma > Ambystoma mexicanum. The sequence continues at coordinate 1,131,320,315 of NC_090933.1, read as the reverse complement.
TGTATAAACGCCTAACAAGCAAACAATAAATACATAAATAAAATAGAGACATTCCATTCTGGCATTGTTCCCCTTATTAACAAGGCTATCAAATAATGATTTTGGTCTAATCCATATGCTGTTGCAGAAGTGATTACAACCATAAACGTAATGGTCAGGCAAACTAAATAAATCATTAATAAAAACACAAAGCAATCAGAAATAAATCATTTAAATGCAAGATAATGCATTTAAAACTCCTGAAATGGGAACAATTACAAATTCTGGTCAGAATTCTGTAACACACTGTTGTAACCTCAAGAGTCCCTGCAGATATTATTAGTGTAATTACTCAATCTAGCATGGCAGACCAATTTATGACTGCTTATATGTCTGACTGATTCGTACAATACATTATTAAAAATATATTGGGTGGTACATGCTAGAATATTGCACTTAAGGTGCACAGGCAATCAGCATTGTTCTTACAGCCTGCAATTCGGTGTTGGAAGGGTTCAATGGGAAGAGTTTGGATTTGAGAACGCACATAGGAGTTTGGGTGTGCTGATAAACATTAGGGTCTTACCAATAGTTTTATTATTTTGTTTTCAAATTTGGATGCGTGAAAGGAAGTAGCACTATTACATTGTATGGATGTTATGTTATGCTGATCTATACCGTGCACCGTTACCACCCAGGGGCAGTCTCTAGGTGCTGATAAACTAGAGCATTCATCAATATCTGCCTGACATTGTTGGTGGTTCTGAGGTGAAAGAGGAGGAGACCATCTATCACTGTGCACAGAATTGAAAAAACCATTAACATTTAAGAATTAAGGCATGCTATGCAGTGGTGCCAAAGCTTTTTTATATATAAAAGATGCAAAACTGTGATGGCCATTTCACAAGCTTACAAATCTTCCAAAGAAAATTGACGTCATGGAAAAATGTGAAGGGAACTACTTATAGTCCCTATTCTGTTTCCATAACTTAATATGGCACTTAATAGCCTTTGCCTCAACAATGAGAAAACTGAGATTTTCATCGTGGGCTCCCAATTCAAAATCAACACCCTCCATTCGGACATCCATCAACATCGATAGTACTCTTATTCCAACCTCAAAACAAGTAAAAACCCTAGGAGTCTACCTAGACGCTAATCTAACTATGAAGAAACATGTGAATGCTCCATCTTCATCCACTTCCTATACATCTAAGCTAATTGCCCTAATTCGCCAGTTCCTCTTACCTACAAACTGCATTACCCTAGCCAAGGCTTTGATATTATCCAAGTTGGACTACTGCAATGTACTCCTACTAGGGACATCAAATACCAACCTAGGCATATTACAACTCAAGCAAAACAAAGCGTTACGAGCAGCTCTAGGGCTAACAAAATCTGACCACATCTCGAATATCAGGAGAGAGAACCACTGGCTACCCATTAAGGCCAGAATTATCTTTAAATATCTGTGAGTTACCCATAAATGTCTCGCTAAGAAAGCACCCATTTACATTAACTCAATAATTAAAAAAGAATCCAACAGAAAGCTTCGATCGAACAAAAATTCGCTCCTAGCAGTCCCTCGCTACAAAAGCTCCAGAGCCGACGGAAGTAGTTTCACAGTCATGGCCCCTTAATATTGAAATGCACTACCTGTAAGCATTAAACATGAAGAATCTTTCCAAAGCTTCAACAAACTACTAAAAACCTGGTTGTTAAATCAATTTTAGATGAACAATGATCTAGACAAAACACTTTCTAAACAATGAGTCCACCACAAGATGTAAAAGGTAATATGACTATGCAACACCAACCAACTTACACGCCAACCAATGTATGTATAACTATGTAACTCTTTTGTAACTGTTGGATTATGTATGTACCTTCAACACTGTAACTGCTGTGATATGTATGCACCCTGAATTCTGTCTAAATCATAATTAAGATGCATGTAACTACACTGTGATACTTTCGGGTCTGGGCATACAACAAATGCAAAAAATAAATAAATAGCAGCCACTGGAACAGAGGATGGGAGGTGGCAGCATGAGGCTCAGGTAAATGGGGATGGGATTGCTGTGAAGGCAGCATATGGTGGAGGGTGAAGGTAAGGGGTTAGGCTGGCAAGTGTGTTTAGATAACATAGGTGTAAGGAGTGTGAAAGAATGGGAAATTCCTTTGTGGTAAGTTACGATATTCTTTAATGTCCATGGTCTGCCACGCTTAAGGGATCAGTAAGACAGTATGGATTGTAGGAAACTAAAACGACATGTACACGAGTAAGGACACTGGACTTCCCTACACCCATCAACCAGCCACACACTATCCCAATTCCAAACCATCCCTCACAGAACTCTGATGCCACCAAGTTCCACAAGGAAGCTCTGACATTATAACCACTCGAACACACAGGACACATTACTACACTTCTCCCTCCCTTGAAAATTGCACAACGCTAGAAAAGCAATGAGAATGGTGACCAGCACGGTTAACATTCCTTCACATACAGCGACACGCAACAGACCTTTCCTACAAAACGGCTGACAATGTAAGAGAAAGCCAGGTGATGGAAGAACAAACGGCAAGAACATTCTACCAGACCAACCGGACCAACGAGATGCAAGGACCCATTAGGACATACAAAATGCGTGTCACAATACACTCACTCCCTCCTTGAACAACACCAAACAGAAGCAATGGCCAGCGATGTGGAGAAAGGACAAATAAGCTTCTCACAAACTCAACCATCCGACAGGAATACCACCAAGGTCCAAAAAGAAAATAAATTGCACAACCGTCTGTCCCGAGCTGCCCCTCAGGATACCAGGCCTGCCACACCCATGCATACCATGCTCAAAAAGAACAACCACAAACTAACCAGCCAAACCAAAAATGCACAACACCTTCTACCCCAGGCTGCCTCCCAGAGCCTCAGGCCTGCCACGCCTGAGCACAAACCCCTCAACTGCGAGCAAACTACACTGCACCAACCACAACCCATCAAAGGACAAATAAAATCACCTGCACCCTGACACCTCAACAGCATAAACTGACAAAAACCACCTTTAGTGGAATTCACTGACATCTTGCACCCTTAGATCAAAAACAACAGTTCCCAAATGCACTGAAACATACGTTTGACAGAATCAAACAAACTCTTTGATGGAACACATCACCAACCTTACATTTCCTTAAAGGAAGTTAACCGGGGTCAAAACTGAAATAACTAGGCCAAACTGTTAGGGGGAATTCTCTGTTAAGGCTAATTTCTCAAACCTAGTGATTCCCCCAGCACCTTTGCTGGATTTATGGGGTTTATTTTTTTCTCCTGCCAAGAGTGAGACTCTTTTTCTCCCACTCTTAGACATGATTTGAGATATTCTTTGACTTTTGTAATGTGTTTTATGGGTTATGGGGTCTTTTACTCCATAGGGTTTCATGTATTTTTGGTAAGTGTGTTACACAGCACCCTCAGTGCAGTAACACAGGGGTGTCATAGTGACCCCCAAACATAGACTCCATACCCTGGGACTGACTACTGTCTCCCAGGGCATGTAAAGTCACCATTGACTTTACTAGTCTTAAATTGTGAACAGAACCAGTACAAACCATCATATTGTGGAAGTATTGGTAGGGGCAATTAGATTGCCCCTGGGTCTGTTTTTCGAGGGGGCACTGTGCAGACCCCGCTCGTCGAGTTTCTGGCTGGTGGCAGTGGTTACCACGCGAAATATTCCCCCGGAATATTTCCTATGGGATTTTCCCATTCATTTTAAACGCACCACTTTTTTGGTGCAATGTTAAAGATACCGCTGGGTTATTTATTTAATATTTATTCCCCGGTTGTTTTTTTTTGCCAGGACTCGGCTTTAAAATGGCGTTTGTGTTCGCCTCTGTAACTCCAACCCAAGTCGAGCCCTTTGTTCCACTTTTTGGCGGGCTTCTCCACAGAAGCCTCCAAAAGTGGTGCCACTCTGTCTGGGTCTACAGGATGTGTGTGAGGGGGGTGTAGGCACCCTGGACTGAGTTGCCTCGGCAACTCAAGTCGCACTCTTGTGTGATTGGCCAGCATGTTTGAGTGACAGCTAGGACTGATGAATGGGGGTTTTCTGCATAAAAGCAGGGCTTTGGGGACTGGAACTTCAGAAGTCGCCACAGGACCAAAGAATCCGAAGAGGGAGAAGCTGAGCCGACCTGCAACGACGACACCACCGGTGGAGCCCTGCTGAACCGTCTCACCACTTCCCAACGACAGAGAAGATCTTCATCCCGGAGAGTCTTCTTCCTCTGAACTGGTGGGCATAACCAGTTCGCCCCCTTTTTCGTCTTTCTGGATCGTCTCGTGGTCGAATCACCAGTGCCAAGCACCACGGCGGCCGGATAGCCACGTTTCACCACTACTGCGAATAAAAGGGTAGTACCTTTTAACCAGGAAACTCAGCGGCTGGTTTCTTCCCTGGCAGGGCAACGACCTCCAGCTTTCCTCCACGTCAAGACCTTCTCTTCCCCTGGACGAAGCACCGACTTGCACCCGCTGCCAGGAATAACTGCCCCCGCTGGAGCTTTCTCATCATTTCAGGTACTGAGTCCCGCCTGGTCTCCCTTGCAACAGACTGTTCAAGGTGTCCCGTAAATCCTTCTATCCTGGGGTGACTTGGGACCTGCTAACTAACTTTTTCTGAACTGATCCAACCCTTTTTGAACTATCTGCAACGACTCTTAAAAGTACTATTCAACTGTGTGATCTTGGACACATTCCGCCTTGCTCTCTCCAAGAGTGGGCCTGGCCTATGACTTTCTTACTCCTCAGTAGACTCTGCCTTTTCTGACTTGCTCTGGTTCTCTTAAAGTGTTGGTATTGTGTATTTTCCTAATTCTGCCTTTTTCCCTCCCTTTTTAATTAACTTATTGGAGTGCCATCTTAGGTTAAGCGCTCACCTCTGTCTGAAAATAAGTGGTGTTTTAACTAAGACTTGTTCGATAAGTAATCAGGGATGTATATATATTAATAGTGACTGTGTTTGAACCTGCTTGCCATATTAGTGTTAGTGTATTTTACAAAGTGTGTTTTTAAATAAATAATTATATACTTTTATACCCAAGCTTTGGTCCGTGTTTGCTTGTGCTACTGTACTTTTGTACCTATCTTGTATACTCTATATACTGTCTAACTCTTCTTGAGAGAAGTCTGGTTGCTCAGCCACAGCTACCAGGTAAATCTGGGTGGTACAGACTGCTACTAATTGGGTTTACTGCCAACACCTGTAGTCTTAAGCCTTTTGCAGTGGTCCCTAAGGGAACTGCACAGGTTTCTGCCTAACACAAACGACCAAAACACCCTGACAACCAGTTAGAATACTTCATCATAGAACACGACGAACTCAGGCACCTAAACCCAAAAATCTTCATTCCTCAAATCAGACACCCACTCCAAATGGAAAAACCATGTAATACATACATACATACATCATATAAACCTCATAATGCACCCTATACGCACATAACAGCTTCAACGCTGAAATACAATTCCCCCACTTCATTCCACGGCGTGTAAATAATACAATGCACCCAAATCTCATAACACCTAAATGCATGCAACTCCTTCAACATGCTCCACGGTGTGCACAAATGGATGCATCCAGAATAAAAATGTCTTCTGCACGTCACAGCACATAACACACATATCATGTGCGGACCATACAATATCGGCATCAAACTGAATGAAAATATGCAGTCACCCACATCAAAAGCACTCGCTTTTCAGAAGAAGTTAGGTACTTATATATGTGAACATACAGCCAATAAAACATTTGTCACTAATGGAACATTTGTATCCTTTTTACCAAAACCATCCACCCCATGAATGATGAATGCACACGGAGGATACTTTACCAAACCATCCACCCTCATGTCCATGAATGGATGCACTAGGCAGGAAATAATGTCCTGCACCTACCCACATTTCCAAAAATAACCAACACCCACTTGTATCCTGGCTCCGCGGCTCTGCACGCGGGGAGACAGGATGATGTAATGCATGGCCGCGTGGCCGGTGTGTCGGAGCTCCGGCAGGAGTGAAAAACGCACGGCACACAGGTTGCTGGTCTGCCCGGAACTGCCTTCCCGTGCTCGGGAGCGGGGCTTTTATTAACGCGCCATGCGTCACCGTGTAGCGGGACGCAGGGCGGATGTAACATTCCTCCTTTATTTCAAATGAGGTTAACATCAAACAACAACATGTCGTGAGCTATGATTCAAACAATTTAAACTACTAGACATCCAGGGATCCTCCTTAATTACAGTCTACAGGAGGCTGGCTACCACACATAGTCTTTGAGCCTGGCGGGCGGTCTAGTGGCAGTTCTTAAGCTATATCGCCCGCCTCTGGGGCTGATCCCCACTGTCTCACTGGGTGTCTCATCTTCCATGTCTGGCTCACCCAAGTCCAGCTCGCTCCACTGCTCCCACGTCCTGTTTCCCACTTCTCTTTCGTCCTGGAGGTGCGCAGGTTCTCCTTCGTTCGACTGGACTTCATCTTCTTGGTGGCCTTTGCCATCAGTCCACAGGTTGCGTGGCACCGCCTTGAACCATGACGCATTTCGTGTCACCTGTCAGCGTCCTCTCGTTACTGTCACCATGGTCCCTCGTTTCCCACTGACGGTCCATGGGAGCTCTTCATATCTGGTGTCCAGTTTTTACCTTGTCGGGTTTCGCAGCATGACCACCTGGTCGCCCACCTGGTGGTCGGACGGCCTCGACCTTCTCTTGGCACTCATGTGTGCGTTGGCACTCGTTCTCCTTCTCTCAGTGCGCTCATTGTCGATTTCGTCCGGGGTCCTGCTGGGTTGATGTGGGATCGAGGACTTTATTACGGTGCCATACATGAGGTCGGCTGGCGGGACACCCGTCGTGCTGTGAGGGGTGACCCGGTAGTTCCGCAGAAACCGGTACAGGTCAATTTTCCACGGGCTGGCATTTGCCTTTGACACTCTCAGCACTTTGTTAAGGGTCCTCATGAACCGTTCCACATCGCCGTTCGCCTGGGGCCATCTCGGCATGATGTGATGGTACTTAATGTTTAGTTCGTGCAGGTACTGTTTGAATTCTTCCCTTTGAAAAGGGGGACCATTGTCGCTCTTGAAGGTGGTGGGTAGACCATGTGTTGCGAACATATTCTCCATGGCAGGGATAACCCCCGCCGCTTCTGTGGATTCCACTATCTCGACCTCGGGGTATCGGGAGTGATCGTCCATGGCCACTAAAAGGTAGAGGCCTTCTTGTAGCGTGCAGAAGTCGATGCTGATGGCATCCCACCGGCCACTACCACGTTCCGCTGACTGAATGGGTTCTGGCTCTGGCAGAGCTCCGGTTATCTGGCAGGGTAGGCAGGTGTTTATCAGTCTTTCGACTTTCTCGTCGATCTGTGGGAACCACACCCGGTGCCCGATTCGAGCTTTGGTCCGAGCCATCCCTTGGTGTCCTTCGTGGGCCAATGCCACTATTCTGTCCTGGATGCTCGGTGGGATGACAATGCGATTACCCCTTAGTAGCAGGCCACGCTCTGTGATCGACCGGTCTTGTCTTATGGTGAATATCCCCGAGAGAAACACCTTCGCTTCCACTGTCCTGTTGTGGGTGTTGTTCATGAAGGACTTCCAGTCGGCTGAGATGATGGCGTCCTTCACCAGGTTGCAACAGGGGTCCTTGTGGGTCTCTGACTCAATGTCCTCGATGCTGATGGCCTTTGGCCTCATGGCCCGCACTACCTGGCATATGTACTCCTCGGTCTCTTCGGCTACTTGAACTTCTTGTGGGGTTGCCGCTCAAGGGTGCATTGAGAGGAAGTCCGCCGGGTTTCCACTTCCCGGGTGGTAGGCCAGTTCAAAACTGTACTGCTGGAGGTGCAGCAGCCATTTGGTTATCCTTGCCGGCGGGTGTGAAGACGTGCCCATGAAGATGGGTAATAGAGGTTTGTGATCGGTGGCTGCCGTGAATCTCTGTCCATAGAGGTATAGGTGAAAATGATGACACTCCCATAGCACGGCAATGGCCTTCTCAATGTGGGTGTATCGTTGTTCTGTCATTGTGAGAGCTCTTGATGCATATGCAATGGGCCTCTTCTCCCCTTCTTTGGTGACCTGCATGAGGATGGCCCCTAGACCGACGGGGCTCGCATCCATGAATAACTCCGTCGGGAGCTCGGTGTTGTAGTACGCCATCTTTGTGTCCACAGACAGGGACTCCTTAATGTTTTCGAACGCCTCCCGACACTCTTACCCCCATTCCCATTTGGTGTTTAGTTTGATCAGCTCGCGTAGGGGTTCCGAGAGAGTGGCCAGATTGCGGATGAACCTCCCACAGTATGTAGCCATGCCCAGGAAGCTGCGTACTTCAGTAGCTGTCATTGGCGGGCTTGCGGCTTGAATGTCGGCAACCTTCTGGGGGTCAGGGGAAATGCCCATGCTGCTGAATTTGTAACCAAAGAACGTGATTTCCGACTTGAAAAATTTGCATTTCTCTTTGTGTATTGTTAATCCAGCATCTTCTAGCCTGCCCAATAGCATTTTGAGCCTCTTAAGATGTTCTACCCGGTCATGAGCGTTGGTCAGGATATCGTCGCTCACATTGAGGACACCCGGTATGTCTCGGATGACCTCACGAATTGTCTGTTGGAAAACTTCGGCCGCCGATGATATCCTGAAATTCAGGCGCTTGTATCTCCATAGCCCCAGGTGTGTTGAGAAGGTCGTTATGTAGCGAGAGTCTCTGGGAAGCTTTAGCTAGTGGTATCCTGCTTTCAGATCAACCTTGGAGAACACTCGCGACCCGGTGAGGTCGGCCACGATTACGTCGAGCGTGGGTGTGATGTGTCTCTCCCGCTTGATAGACGCATGTCTATGCAAATCCGGACTTTGCCGGGCCGTTTGGGCTTTCTTGTTACTACCATCGGAGAGACTCATGGTGTAGGCCCAGTCACTCCCTCTATTGTTCCGGCTTCTTCTAACGCTTTGGGTTCTTTTTCTAGTTGCTCTTGCATGTGGAACGGTGTGGTGTCCTCCTGTGTCTCACTGCCTTCGGCTGTACCGATTCATCTCTGGGAGCCTGATTGTCTTTCCTTTCAAACACCCTATCCCCTTTTGTTGGTTGGGGTAGTGTTCCAAAATCTTCTCGACTTCTTGCACTTCATCCACTTGACAGACGAACTTGACCACCCCCAGATCTTCAGCCGCGTCCCCACTTAGAAGGCATTCGATCCCCGCCTTCACGACATAGATTTTTGACAGTAGTCTGTTTTCACCGTGGCCGAGGGTGGTGCGGAATCTGTCGATGACCGGTAAGGGCTTCCTGCTGCCGTACGCAAACAGCAGTGTGTCTGTGTCCTTCAGATCTGGTTGCGGTTGCAACGTCTGGAACGTGCTTGTGGGCATGACGTTTACGGAGGCTCCCGTGTCGATGGTCATCCATACTTGCTGATTTTGAAGGGTGACCAGGCATTTGCGCCTCCAGAGACTCTTTCTCTGTGTTGCCTGCCCTTGCTCCAACGCCGACACTAGGTAGACCTTCCTCCCTTTTTTCCATTTTTCCTTTCCGGATTCATGTGGTGTCTCTGTGACATCATCTCCTTCTTCCTCGGTCGATGATTTAGCGGTTTTGACTCGCCTTGCGTTGGCCTGCTTCTTCTTGGTTCCGCTCTTTTCTTTAGGGTTTTGCGGAGGCTGTACCGGCGTGCCCCCTGATCGGCATACTTTTGCATAGTGGTCCTTTCTACCACATGCCCCGCATGTTGTTCCTTGCGCGGGGCAGTTTCGCCGTCCATGTCGCGGTCCACCACACCATCCACACTCCGTGGGACCCGGGACACGTGGCTGCCACCTGTTTTGTGCGTAGCTGCCACCTGCCTCGTCAATTGTCTATTGGTGATATGGGACACCATGGCTGTCGTGAGGGCGGGCTGTAGTTTTTGTAGCGTTGCCCCCATGTTGGCAGCCCTGGTGTGTGCCAGTTCTCTTTGTCGACCAAGTTCTAGGATTCGTGTTAGGGAGATGCCTTTCTCACTGAGTACCATCCGTCTCAGTTTCTCCGACTGGATGTCGTTGATGAGTTGCCTCCGGATTTCTTTTTCGACATTCGTGAATTCACACAATATTGCTAACTTCCTGAGCCGTGTGTGGTAGGCGTCCAAAGTTTCTTCTTCTGCCTGAATAGTGGTGCAGAATATGAAGGTTTCATAGTCCGGGTTTAGTTGTGGGAGGAAGTGCGCCGTCAGGGCATCTTTTGCTTGTTGGTAGATCTCCTGGCCATCATCAATGGTTAGCGAGTTAAATATGCGTAGTACCTCGTCCCCCACGTTTAACAGCAGGTGCGACCTCATTTTCCTGGCAGTGGTTATGTCCTTGCAGTCCATCGCCATTTCGAATTTCTGGATCCATAGCTGCCATCTGGGGCCAACTGATGACGGGTCTGTAAATGGATCAAAAGGCTGGATCATTACCGAGGAGTTCCCCTGCGGACGAGCCTGTGGTGATGACATCGATAGATTTGCCGCCAGTCTTGAGGGCGTGCCGGGTCTAGGGGTGGATGTGCCGGTTGCCATTGCTGGGGTTCACTTGCCTCACCTTGGTGCTGGTCCCTAGGCGATCCCTTTTATTTTTCCAGATGGGCAGTAGTGTCAAAATCAAGCATTTACCACGTGCAGCCGTGCTGATTTCGTGGATGTGGATCAGCAGTGGGCCTCCACCGATGTTTCTTGGCGCCTCTGACTCATGGGAGGCAGAGAGAGTTGTGGCGCTTCCACGTGTTGGTGGTAAGCCCTTTTGGTCATGGGTCCAGGTTGATGCTTGCTGAGGATTTGTTTTTTCTCTATTATTGTTTATATTGTTATTTTTTTTTTTGTGGGTGGGGGGGTTTATTGTGTGCCCCCCCCCCACCGAGTGTCCAAAAATTTGTTTATATGGCCGTGGGCCATCAACAGCATGTCGAGCGCGTGTGCTTCGTTCATTTCTCCTCGTCGCCATTGTTGTATCCTGGCTCCGCGGCTAAGCGCGGGGAGACAGGATGATGTAATGCAGGGCCGCGCGGCCCGTGTGTCGCAGCTCCGGCAGGAGCGAAAGACACGCACAGCACACAGGTTGCTGGTCTGCCCGGAACTGCCTTCCCGTGCTCGGGGGCGGGGCTTTTATTAACGCGCCCTGCGTCACCGCGTAACGGGACGCAGGGCGGATGTAACAATGTCCAAGAATGGAAGCACCCGAAAATATTTTTTTTTCCAATAACCTCCTATACTTATAAAAACGATAATATGACAATTCTTATGATTATTGGAACACTCCCCTGAAGGTACACAAACATCGATATTAAATACACCCAGGGAATCCTAAGATTGGAAGAAGGCCACAACACAAACACATCAACAAGAAACGAACAAAGGCCTTAAAGACAACACACCTCTACAACCCGTGGAAAAACAACCCTTTACAACGTGGGCCACAACACAGACACAACAACATTATTATTATTACAGGCCCGGACACACCTACTGCTAACACTGAAGCTAACCAGGGTCTAGTTCTGCTGGATCCCGGAAACACCCCAAACCAGGATCCAGGAGTCCAAAAACACTCAAATTGTCATGAGCCTTCAGGAGTTGTCCCTTGCTCGCTGGGCACACCACGCTACTCCCCTGGCTTGATGTCCACCTTCTCAGGCTTTCCGGATGTTCATTTGTCCCTTCTCTAGTGCTGCAAACCCCTTCATCCTCAATACTGCACTGTTCAAAATAAGTACTTAAACGATACGCACATCTGACACATCTTGTACTCTTCTTTAAAGGCGTCACCTCCAGGATGCTGTGTGCCTGACAAGATTTGCAGGCGCACCAACGTCCATCCACGTGACTTGACGGAAAAAATCTACGCTCCTATGACATCACCATTGGTCCAAAATACACTGAGTTGGAAGGTTGTACTTGCTTTGATGCTGGGGAATAATCTGGCAGCTCTCTGGCAACAGTTACCTCTGCACGGTGCGCCTCCCACTCCCTTATCGCACTCTCTTGGGCTGCCCAGGATGGTGCGGAAGACATGGACAGCAATTAGCACACCCCACCCCATGCTGGAAAGACACACCATCAAACAGGAATGAGGATAAGGCCTCTCTCTCTGACACCAAATCCGGACTGCTTGCCAACTGCACGGACATGGATGAGTTTGTCTGGCACACTCGCAAACTGCTCTCGCACCCCTCTGCAGGAGGAACTCGTCCACATGGTGGCGCTGGCTTAAACACTTTCTGGGTACGTCGCCAGAACTCCTCGCACTCCATTAGCCTGACTCGGCAATCTCGGCTGGCCGCACTGCACCCTTCTGCCATCTGGGTGTGGGGAAGACTGACGGGGGCACTGCCCTCAATCTGCTGCACCCGTCTCAGAAGCGCTGGCATAGGAATCCTCTACTACCATCGCATTCTCAGCACCAGTGAAAGAAAGTGAACTTTCTCCTGTGGTAAGATACGATATTCTTTATTGTCCATGTTCTACCACGCTTACAGGGTCAGTAAGACAGTAGTGATGGTAGAAAACACAGACGTTTACATGTGTAAAGACACTGGACTTCCCCCATACCCATCAATCAGCCACTCTCACTCCAAGTGCCAACCATCACTCACAGAACCCCGATGTCACCACCTTCTACAAGGAAGCTCTGACATCATAACCACTCAAACACACAGGGGACATTACTACAGAGTGACAGTGAATGTAACTGAGAGGAGGATGATTGAGTAGCAGGTGGATGGAGAGAGAGTTGTACTGTGGAGGAGGGAGGAGGGTGTTGTAGGGTAGAGGAGGGAATTATAGAGGGGAGGAAGGAGTTATGGTGTGGAGGGAGGAGTTTCAGGTTGAAGGACAGGGTTGTAGTGTGATGGGAATAGTGCATTCAAATATTCTTCTTATACCATTTTCATCAATAATCTCATGTTTATCAAATGCAGGCTGGCATGCTTGTCTGAATGCCCCAAGGTCCCAAGCTGCTTGCTTTGGGTGGGCTCGACAGTCACTTCCAGCATCTCCGACTCTGACCGTGCCTTTGTGGAACAGCTGCTTTGTTTGCTTTCCACCCCAGAGTCAGCATAGGTCTCGCCAGCATTCCGTACAGCTCTGCGGTCACACGCTGGCTTCCTCCCTCGGTCTGGACAGACGAACGCTGCTTCCACCAGCAGCCTGACATCCAGGAGCTTCTGCACAACTCCTTGTGTCTCCACGGCTTTTCCTGCTCATCTGCAGTGTCCCTCATTTTGGCCTGGTAATCTTTTCTGTATGCCTCGCATTTGCGACCATCCGCCTGGATTGCATCGTCCTCTCCTGCACTGCTCGACCCTTGAGTGTGGACACCATCTTTAAATGTCCAGTGCAATGTAGGTTTTGAAAAACTAGCCTGTGCGTTGTACTTTGGGTAATTGGGTAATTGTAACTTTGCACAAACTCGCTCATCCTCCTCCTCGTCGTCTCAGTAGTGATTATGGGAGTTGGAGTCGATAAATGTCATTGGGCTTCTACTTCTCAAATGGTTTCTCTCAGGATATTTACAATAAAGGCATATTTGAAACAGAAGGTGGTATGTGTGAGTTATGGGTGTTTTGGTCAAAGGTGGAGGCCTGACTAGAATAACAATAGGCCATTAAGAACTCAGGTATCAAAGGGTCTTCCTCATGAGAAAGGTGTCTTCCTCATGAGAAAGGTGGTGGGGGAGGATACCACGTCTTGACCAATGGAACCAAAACCTCTCCCCAGTAGTTGCCTCCTCCCATGCAATCCCCCCCTCATAAAACCACCCACAGGGTCAGGATCAGGTAGCGGCTGCCATCCGCTAGCCACATGGGAGGAGGTTACCGCCGGGGAATCAGTCATGACTCCACTGGATTCATCACAACAATCAAAGGAAGTCCCAGAGGGAGTCTGTTGGAAAAGGCATACTGCCTTTAGGCCCTCAAAACCGGTACAATTTAGAGATCTTAGACAGTAGGTGGTAAACATTCAGTATCTAGTGACCTGGGGTCATGGACACCTAGTTAGGGAGGAGGTGCTAATTTCAATTTTTCTTATTTTTTTTATTTTGTCATGGTTATTATCTAACCTTTAACAAAAGAATGATTTCATAATCATTAAGTTTTTTTCCCGAAAAAACATTACAAGAGTTTAAGAGATAAAACATTAAAACAATGAATGCTATTTAAATGAGAATGCACAAAAAAGACATTTTTACTTATTACAGTTGGTATCCTAGATCTCTAAGTTAACATTTCATTACAGGGGTTAAGAATTGCACTAAAAAGTTAATCAACCACCATTGTTTATTCCAATTTTAGCGCTCTTAAGTAGCCACTGACCACTAAAACCAAAGAGGTTGTGCGACCTGCCAAGCAATAATGCCAGCAGGTCTCGGGGGAGTCGAAGGCAGCAATGTTGCAAATCTTGCGAAGTACACTTCATGTTTGCCCGTAAGTGCAGGGCAGATAGTTAGTGAATGTTCTAGTGTCTCTACCAGGAGTGGGGTGTTACAAAACGACATGCAATAGTTGGTGTGAGTGCCAAGTTATAGAGGGTCTGTATCTCCCTAGTTGGAATGAGGTTCCATCCCAGGCTTTGGGATGTGGATAAACGGCCAAATAAGGCGCAATTATGCTGGCAGCTTTGAAATCAAATCTCAGATGGGATAAAGAGTCAAAAAAACGTGGAACTGTCTCTGAGACTTGGAGTCATTCTTGTGCCATCTGTCGCAGAAAGTTAGAAGCATGTTCAAATACCATGTTGGAAAATTAAACTGATGTGGGGGGAAACTGGTTAGATATTCCCCACAAAAACTGCTAAACAGTGGCCATAGCGAAGAACAAACCCTGCTAGCGGGTCCCCCCAAAGACCAAAATAGCAGCCAAGTACCCCTTAACAGTGCCATTTTGAAGCCCTTGCAGGTCCAAAAAAGCAGGAACGCCCAGGGCTTTATCAGGTAGGTCATACTCCTTTCTGCAGCCAAGCATGAAGATTCAGGCTGCTGAGATTCTGGTGCAGGCCCTGGGCCCAGAATGGGAGAACCGGTCACTCTCGCAGGAAGGTGCTGAGGGGGGCAGATGGACCCATCAAGAAGGGACCAGGCAATCAGGATCATGGAGGTCCTCAACTTCTGCAGTCTCCCAAGAGCCAGAGGGATGTTGGGAATTGGAGGGCATGCAAAGAGGAGTTGAGTTCCACTCAACAATCAATGTGTCCCCTAGAGCTCCTCGTCAAGGAAATCCTTAGCCTAGAGCTGCACCATTTGCACTTCATGTTCACACTAGAAGTTAGGCGAAGATCCTGTCTAGAACTTCCTGGCCGATTTCCCTCTCACGGGATGATGACCTCTGCCTGGTCAAGGCATCTGCAACCCATGTTCTCCATTACTGCAAAATGGGCAGTAGAGCCCAGACACAAAACCGCATAACTTCCCTGCACAGAGGTAGTGACCAGACAGCACCCCTCTGGTTGAGGCAGTGCATGGCCACCATGTTGTCCATCAAAATCAGAACACACGTGCCCCAGACTAAGAGAAGGAAAGTCACTAGCTGGATTATGCGTAGTTGCAGCAGGTTGATTTATTCCCAAGCCTCTGATGCTGACCAGAGGAGGCTGACCAGAGGAGGCTCACCATCAGATCCACTAGGTGGGCACCCAAACTACAAAGAGATGCATCTGTCACAATCATCAGTTGGTTCCAGTGTTGCCACAGCAGCTCCTCCTTCAGTAAGTTGTTCTGCAGGTGCAACCACTGCACTCACTCCTTGACATTGGTGCATAATCCAATGAAAGGCTCATGCCAAGGGCTTGATGTCTGAAGACAGAGCTGAGAGGTGTGGGAGTGGTGCAGTCTCCAGAAGAGTGGCTTGAACTGAGCGAGCAAGCATGCAGTTGTGTGCTGAGGATGTACCTGTGCTGGTTTCAACAAGCGCTGTGTGACCTGGCTCCGTCATCACTGTTCCCGGGGCATTGGCAAAGATGTCAAGCATCCAGAATCTGAATTCACCCCTCTGTCTTGGCAAGGAAAGGTAGTGGTACCTGAGCAGGTGATTACTCCTTTGAGCTCTCATCAGTATCTCTGGGGAGAGAAAGTGACTTCTTTGGTTACTCATGGGGGAAGAAGAAGAGCAATATCTGGAGCCATTGGGCGAGTGGGCTCTTTTCCTGTCCTTCTTCCCTCTCTTGTCCTTCTTAGTCAGATGGGCCTCCTCCTCTTAAACATCAATAAGGCATCAGGCACTCTTCAACAAAGGATCCGACGGCAGCAACTTTGACAGCGTCCGTTTCGCATCTATATGAAGGCAAATAAAGGTTATGGCGGCACGTGCCCAGAGGGGCTCTGAGAGTACATGGACTGGCACAATCCGCAATCCTCTGTGTTGTGACCCTCCCCAAATCAACAGACATGTCATGTGGGGATTGAGCATCAACATTTGTCTATGGGAGTACAAGGAGGGCTTGAAGCCTGCTGCCTTTAGGATATTAGGCATAATGCAGTAATTTTAGCCTAAGCTAAGCTAGTGGTATTCCAAGGAACATACAGAGTGTGTGGAAATAAGGAAAAGAGATCATGGGGTGCAGATGGCTCCATATATACTGGCCCCAATGTCACATTCAGCATAGGGTGCACAATGGAGCTGCACCCCATGGCAGCTGCAAACAATTTCCGAAGGCACCTGGAGCTGGAGAAGATATAGATATTAGAAGAGTGATCTGCAAGAGGAAGGAATATATTATAAAGCGAATTTGGTTAACATAGGAACTGGAAGGCAGATTTCCCTCATACTCTGATTATCAGTGAGATTGGTTCCTTCCACCAGTGTACAGCAACATTAACCATCTAAAACAGGCAAATATTCACAACAAAATAAGAAACAATGCTCCCAATAAAAAAGAAAACAATGGGCCCAAGGAACCTGCGATCTGCTTGTGCACCCACAGCTCCATGGATGCAGTATGTTCAGATCAGCAACACCAGAATAGCAATGCCAAAGGATGGAGAGCAAATATTATTACTCCCTAACCAGAAGAATAACTAGAACCTAAAAATGCATCTTTTCATTTTTATGATTTACTATGTGCAAAGTAGCATGGCTTACACAAAGATCTGCCGGGATTTGCATATATTTTTCTCGCCCACTAAATAGCCCAATTGGTATGAGAAATTACATTTTTCCACCCTTAAAAATACTTTTACTCTGAACTTCAATAAATAGGGAGTAAAACACTCCCATTCAAAATATCTGGCACAATGGAGGACATGGCTTTCCAGCCGGAGCACTGTATCAATTAACTCATTCCTGTTTGATGAACAATGCAGGACTTTCAGAAGATCAGAAAACCCCAAGAATGTGGAAGCGAGATCAAAAAATGAAAAACAGACAGACATAAAAATAAAAAGAAGTCAACACATCTTAAAAGTGCCTTAAAGGAATTACTTACTTCTAGGCAACCTTGTGTATTTTACCCACACAAGCGTTCTAGTGGCGCTTTTGGAATGAGTGAGAGCTTTATATTCGTATCTACTTTCAAAGAAACAAGCTGGGGGGCCTCCCTCTTGAACAGCCTCCCTGCCACAAAACTTGAGGAGAACCATCTCCGGTTCCAGAAGCACCTCAAGACCTTCCTCTTTTCTTCTGCCTTCGCTCCCCCTCTGCCCTGCTGATCTGTTCTCTCTTGGCACCGTGCACCTGGCCACCCTCTGTCCTCCGGGACCAGGTACCTGCTCACCCTGCCACTCTCCCGCACTGCCTCTGGGACACCCCTTGCACTGGGGTCTGTATCTGTACCCATACATCCCCCCTTTTTCTGCCTGCATTTATCAGACCTACCCTGTCTGCTGCCTTAAACCTAGCACTTGCAGATTGCTGGCTGCCCTACCGCTGTTTGTTGCCTTTATTATTTATTTATTGCTATTTATCTGTTTCGCACTTTCCACTTCTCCCCACTTCCATGTACCTTTCCCCTCCCCCTCTCTCATGCACTTGCGCGTTCTCAATGTCACTGGGCCTAGTAAGATCGCTGTTTTGTTCTCCCCTGTTCCCCCCTCCCTTGCCTTGTCACGCTCTGAAACACTTGTGTACGAGCGCAATAGAAATAAAATATTAATATCAATACTTTAAAAACATAAAAATCATATAACAAGGGATTGAAATGTTCTCACCGATTGCTTTCTTCAATGCTTCAAATGTGATTTCTTCAGCACTGTTGACCTAAATGAAAAAAAGCAATGAGTCATAACAGACAATGAACACTAGGGCAGTGGATGAAATGTTGAGGTTGACAACTTTGCAGGAAAATTATAATATTAAGCAGTTAAAACTAAACTATAGCCAGCTCACACTGGTTGTCTGTTGCATACGCTATCAACCATCATGGAACACTGCAATATAAAAAAAAACATAGCAACTTGAGTAGTGGACAGTATCTAGGTTTAACTCTAAAAATCGTAATGCAAATGTAATAATCAGGAAGAAAAACACAAATGAAAAACCTGCCATGACTAAAATTCAAGAAAATGTACAATTGGGAATGGAACAGAGCATAAGCAAAATGTTAAATATAAATTGGTTGTTTATAATGTGCTACAGGCCTGACTCCAGCCTCTATGTGCAGGGCAGAGTATCAAACCTGTGCTGCGCAGCACTGTCCTGTTTCAAAGACAAGTCTGTTGCCCCCGAGTCCTGGTACAAAAAGGTTGGAATTCACAAGAATTAAAGCACTTTCATAAAAACGTTTCGTAAGTATCTGTCCTATCAAAGCACAGTAATGCTGTACAGCAGGCCCTCGCAGAGAGAAAACACATTGGTCCTCGTGTGAGAAGAGCAAAAAAAGCCTGTTCCCAAAATAATGTAATATTTTATAAACGTTCAACATGCTCATGCAAGTCCATTCATTATTTTAAGTCAGCAAGCATTTATACTGTACCAAGTAACCACCGTAGAAGTCGCGAAGTACCTAGGCCTGTCCAAAGATTGGCATATTGTGCCCACCCCATCCCTGCCAAGGTTATCTAGATCTTAGTTTACAAAAGAAAAATTAAATGGGTTAAAGTTGGTGAAAGAGAATAGATGCAACACACAAAAAGGTGACAGAGTGCTGCAGCAAGGGACGGAGGGTTGAAGAATATTTTGTGACAGAACGGGTACAGGTTGGTATTGTTAGATGCACCAGAGATGATCAGTATTGCAGAAGAACACATTACTTTCCTTCTATGTAATCTTCTTTCTGATGGATGTTCCTCTATTTCCAGAGCAACTAGGAGCACACCTATAGTTTTTTGATAATTAGTTTAATTTTTAAGACAAGTCGTGGGGTGCAAGGGAGATAAACCAGCCCTGACACTAGGTGGTATCAACAATGAAAAACAGCAGATGTCCATGCTCATGTGGAACCCTCCTGTCCCTCGAACACCCAATGTATGTTGAAAAAAACAACCAATAACTTTTAGCTTTTATCTAAAAAAAGATTCCGACTCCAATAGGTTTTCTAAAAAAACTAATTTGCTCTGTTTATATACCAAATATTCATGTGTAAATATTATTTCATAACACATATGTACAGTTAGATGCATCATTCCAAGCAAAACAAACTCAAGTGATAAATGTGTCTGTAAATCCTAGGAAATATTGTTAATAGTCCTAAACAATTCTACTCATTGTCAGATTCATATTAACTGTAGATTCCCAATCTTCTTGTACTCCTGCTCTTTCGGGAATACTATCCATTCCCCAGGAGCTGCTAAATCACTGTGATTATAATATTCTTTCACTTCTAGAATTAATCAAATATAACCATATTTTAGTGTCCATTGTACTGAAAAATTATTAACAACAATTCTGTCTGTCATATATATTCTTTAAAAATCAATAATCACCTAGATGAAGCTATGCAGATGAGTGTTGTTTCAATATGCATATTTTTTCTAGTGATCAATTTTTCTAAGGTCAATCCGTAACCGCCTCAAGATAGGGGTATATGCGTGATTATTTAAAAAGCATAGGCTATACCGTGCCTACGAAGAGAATCTGCATGCTAGTAAAATTAGCACTGGGCTAGATCGACTTCAATCAAATTTTGAATGTACCTGTCAATAATGACCCAAAGGGGATTGTATTGTTTGTAGAACGCACTTGGCTCATTCTATTGTCAGTGGGATTGCCACTCAAACACCATAGATAAATATCCAGATTGCAGGAAAGAACTTAAAGGAACCTTTAGCCACAGGGACCCTACCAGGTCCAGTAGTGAGTCCAGAGTTTGTCCCTCTTGAGATGAGACTCGAGTTAGAATTTAAAAAGGCTCCAAGCACAAACTGAAAGTAAACATCAAGAACTTAAACTAAGGGAAATGGAATTAAAACATGCTCTTGAAATGAAGAAATTGTCTCTTGAGAATGGTTCTCTCCCAGAGTCTTCTAGGTCTTCCAGTCCTAAGAGGCCTTGCATGGCCGAGGATGCAGTATGTACGAGGTTAAGCTGGCTATTTTGGATTGGTTTGCTGCTTTTGAGTATAACTATGGGATGCAGGAAATTACAGGGAATCAGCTGTAACATAAAAGCTAAGAACCCTCGTTGGGTCTAACCTATGGAACCGCTCCTTCTCCTTGGCAGGTCGGTAGCCTGGGACAGATGGAACTCTGAAACAACCTTGGTTAAAAATACTGGTTGTACTTTAAGAGACACTTTCTCCCTGAAAGAAAGATTTGTTGGGTTACACGACAGGGCCTGCAGTTTGCGAAACCGTCTGGCTGACATAATGGCCACCAAAAAAAGCAGTCTTCTGAATAAGAAAGCGAATGGGGCAAGAATGCAAAGGCTCAAAAGGAGCCGCCATGAGGAAAGCGAGAACTAAGTTAAGGTTCCAATCTGGGACAACAAAAGGAAAGGGCAGAAACTTGTTCACAAGGCCCTTCAGGAATTGGGCAATTACCGGGATCGTAAAGAAAGACCCTTGATCCATATACCTTTTGAAAACAGACAAAGTCACCAGGTATCCTTTAACTGTAGTAACCTGAAGGCCTGATGAGGCCAGTGACAGAAGGAACTACATCACCGCAGTGGAGGGGCGAAGAGATAGGAATAATCTCATGTTCCCTGCACCACGCTTCATCTTCGCCACCTGCACACATACAGCGATCTTGTTGATGGTCTGCGTGCAGCCAGCAGCACCTCAAGTACCTGATTTGAGCGGTCCCAGTCATATCTCATCCTCTCAAAAGCCATGCATATAGATTGAGGGACTATGGGTTGGGGTGTAGTACACAACCTTCCGACTGAGATAGGAGATCAGCTGTTGAGGCCACTGGAGAGGTTGGCAGATGGCCAAGTCCAGGAGGTCCCGGTAAAATGCTCTCCTCGCCCAGTACTGGGCATTGAAGATCAGGGTCGCTTGAAGCCTCCCCAACCTCCTGAGAACCCACGGAATGACGGGAATTGGAGGGAAGGCATAGAGGAGATTGAAGCGCCTTTCCATTAGGAAAGCATCCCCCAGAGAATCTCTCACCGGGAATTCCCTCAAGCAAAACTGTTTGCACTTCCTGTTGGGCGCCGTGGCACACTTCCCACTTGCGTTAGATCGTTCTATGCCTGCTCAAAGTGTCCACTAATCCATTCTCTGTACCTGCCAAATGTACTGCTGAGATCAAGATCTGATTCTCTAAAATCCAGAACCACAGATGGATTTCCTCTCTGCAAAGGGGAAGGGAGTGCACACCTCCCTGCTTGTTCAGGTAGTGCATGGCTACTGTATTGTCATGATCAGGACGTGTTTCCCCTTGAGAGGGGGTGCAAAAGCTTTCAGGACCAACCTGATCGCTCGCAGCTCCAGCCTATTGATGTGCCACTGGGTTTCAATTGCCACTCACCTGAAAATCCTCAAAATGAGTCCACCAACCTTTCAGAGACGCATCAATGACCATCCTAACCTGGGGCCACGACGGCCAGAAAGGCTCCCCCACCATCATGTTCTCGCTGATGACCCACCAAGAGATATTCGGCCACCGACTTGGACACCCTCAGAATGTGCTTTAAGGTGCTTAAGTACTGGCACCTTTGACACCGTAGTAGCGACTGTAGCGACCGCAATTCACAGTCTGGCCTCTGGAACTGGTAAAATGCAGGAGACCATGAGGCCTAAGAGGCGGAGGAAGGGAACCACTGGCAAGGTGGTGTGGGTCTTGAACAGTTGAACCATCTGTCTGAAACTGGCTACTCCCTCCTCGGGAGGGAAAGCATCCCCTTCCCGAGCGACCAGGACTGCTCCGATAAACTGGAGCCTATACATTGGTGTCGTGTGGGACTTCAATAAGTTTAGGGAGAAGCGCGACCTGTGGAGAAGGGAGTAAGTGTCCTGGAGATGGGACGAAACCTGCTCCGTCGACTTCCTTCAGATCAACCAATCATCCAGGTATGGGAACATATGGACACTGGATCTCCTGAGATGGACCACGACTACCACCATTATTTTGGTGAAAACCCTTGGAGCGGAGATAAACCCAAAGGTGAGCACCTTGAACTGGTAGTGCTTGCCCCCTATGAGGAATCTCAGGAATCTCCTGTGCTTTAGGTGTATTGGCACGTGGAAATATGCGTCCTGGAGATCGAACAACATCAGCCAATTCTGAAGTCTGAAAGCAGGGAAAATGTCTCTCAACGTCACCAACTTGAACTTGTCTTTTCTCAGGAACTTGTTCAAGGCCCTGAGTTCCAAGATGGGACAAAGTCCTCGTCCCTTTCTTGGGTAGTAGGAAATACCAGCCTGATCCTCTATGCTGAGGAAGTACCTTTTCCACGGGCATCCGTCAAAAGCAGGGCTTGCAGTTCTTCTTGGAGCTCCTGTTACGGTTGAAAGAGGGGGTGGTGTGTCCTGAACCCTCTTTAGGAAAGGCAGACAGTAACCCCATTGGACGAGCTGAAGGGCCCAGGCATCTAAGTTCATCAGCGGCCATTGGGGCTAGTGCTCGCCTATCCATCCTCCAACCAGGGAAACATGGGGTTAGAACACAAAGTGTCTTTGAGGGCAGAACCATCCCAGCCATCCTATCCATAGGGAGTATAGAGGTAGATGTTGCTGGCCTAGTGTTAACAGTAGCCACCTGTACCACCAATCCCTCAGGCGTTGAAAAGTAGAGTGGTAAACTGGATCTCCCCTTGCCGGCTTATTTTTTTTTGTGAATTCACATTTCACTGGGGGAGTGGTGCATGGACACTGCATAAGGTAAAGATGGGGTTGGCGATAGCTACCTTGAAGGGCATGGCCGTCTACTTCCTCCGGAATGTCTGAGATCGTAACCTGACAAAGGTTTGGCTGGGTCACTCCAACCTAGGTTTATCCACCACCCTGTCCATTGTCGCACTGTATTTTGCATTAGAAAGCCTATACAGATGAGCCTGCTGCGTCTACAAATCAGGGAAGGTGTCCAGGCCACTGGCATCATGGATGCCCTCAGCCAAGACGACTAAGTCTGCCTGTTCAGTGAAAACATCTCTGCCTCCAAAGCCTGCATAAGCAGGGTTGAGGCCCAACAACATCTGGCCGTCAGTGTCACTGAAGATTGTCGGAAAACATGGTGCTCGACTGTGAGACGAACGAACGGTCGGATATCGGCACTGATACAGACGGTCCTGTGATTACCGGCACCTTAAGAGGCTTTGATGCAGGAGGCACACTGGCAACAATCAGCGCTGAGTCTGAGTGATTCGTCGACCACAAGGTGGCCTGCTTGGGGGCAGGGTTACCGGGCACCACTGGAGCCACCGGAACCTGCTTTGAGGTGTCACCCGTACCCGCAGTCGCTTTCTGAAACATGTTGAGCATTTTAAGGAACTCATGGTGGCAACAGTAAAGACAGACACAAGTGATCACAGTTCAATGGTGTTTATCAAACTGTATAACTAGGTTGAGAAAATTCCTAATCTAAAGCTAAATCTAAGATGGGAGCAAGCTTCAAACAATAATAAGGCAGTCCGAGTGGTGTCTTGCCAAAATAAAAGGTCTATACTAAAAGAAAATATAGCCAATCCTCATGCTACATACAAAAACAAGTGTGGGATAATGCTCTTAAGAAAGAAGGAAGTGTTCACAAATAATAAGTCAGGATGCGGTAGTCTGGGTCTCCCTTCCCGGCGTTTTCAGCACGGGACAAAGTAGGATTTGGGAGCACAGCACACGCTCGAGCTTTCCCAGCACAAGCCAATAGTTCCGCTCTCAGCAATCGGGGCCTTCAGTGGTTAAGTCTCTTTTCTATATAAAGTCTCTTTCCTCCGAGGACATGATGGGTTTTAAAATAATAAACAAAGTGTTCCATTTTGCATGTACATTGGGTGATACCTTTTCACCACTGGGTCTCCCTCTTCCGGGTTCAGACCCCTTTCAAATATTAGCCTCCCTTCGTCGGGTTCACTATGGCTTTCAATACAATGTCTTCTGTATCTTTCACAAATCTCGATGTGTTTTTAAACTGTATCAGGACTTTAGAGTTCGCCCCCTGTTTATTGGCATCCCTCCTTCAGGTTCACTCTTGCCAACTCGGTCAATTAGTACTCGTGATGCAGGATTTGGTTCTCTAAGTTTCCCAAACATCTGTCGGTCAAAACTTCCGACTGTACAGAGGATTTTACTGTATCCCTGTATGACCACTTTGACCTACTTTGCACCTTTCCCAAGGCCCTCTGGTAATGGTAGTTTCAACAATTGGGTTATCGGCAAGAGTTTCATGAGTGAGCAGCCACGTGGTGCCGGACCCCTCTGTTGCTGATTTTCCCCCTTCTAGTATCAACAGTTGTTTGTATGCTTTCACAATTCAATTAGCGGTTTGCACAGTTTGGTTTCTTAACAGCTTTTCCCTCGACTCACCGGCTGGGATGAACCGCTTGGCTTTTCGTCTCTCTGGAGTCATGGTTGGTACCACAGAGACAAGGGTCTCTCCCCGGCTTGGTTATCAGCGCAGGACAGATCGGTGTACTGTTGACATCTGCTGCAACACATGCTGGTTTTTGTTTGCGGTCTCACGTTTCCTTCTGCTGTGGTTTCAAAGATCTTGGTCAGAAAGGGCAAGGTAGCTTCTCCCCTTGTCGCCCTCTCGGTTTGCGCCATCTTTCTCCTCCTCCTGAAGTGATGTGCTGAGTTATATCTCTAGACGTGCAGTCTGCCTTGCTCGTCTTGTGCTCCACCTTTTATCCCTGTGGCGAAGGGAAAGGGCAGTCAGGTGTGTATGGTTTTAGTCAATTGCCTGACGTTGACCCTTGTGTTGGGACATATTAGGTAAATGACTTGGGTGGTGGTCTGTCATCCTTCATTATATGCAAAAGTGTTTGCATCGGAAAAGGGGAGGGGGCAGAGTGTTTGAATATCCTATGTGATAGGTTTGGGAAAAGGTATCATAAAAAGGGGGGATACCGTGTTTTACCAGTCGGTGTCCCACTTCCACTCCCGAGGACCCCCCCATCCAGGTGATCCTCCCTCACTGGTCCACCCCCAGAAACTGGATCCAATAGCGATGGGTGTTTCCTGGCCACCTGGATGACAGACCCCCCAGGGACCAGTCAGGGAGACCCCTTCAGATTTCTCACAGCATCTGCTCTTTGAAAAACCTCCCACTTGGCCCTGGAAGTAGGCCCCGCCGCCGACTAACTGGGTTTGTCCGACGAATCGGATCCGTGTCCGAGTCGATGACGCTGTTTCTTTTTATGGGTGGCGGAGGATGAGTGTCTCCGAGAGAGTTATCTCTTCTTTGAATTTTTTCAATCTCTATCCTCCCTTTCAGGTGAAGGCCCTCAGTATTGGGATCCGATGACCAGATGGTCGAGCGGGTCAGAGGTTTAGATGGGGCCGGCCTCTCCTGTAGTGATTTCAGGTTCATTTTCATACAAGAACCACAGTCTTCAGTGACGTGACCGACACCCAGGCACCACATGCAGGCTCCGTTTAGGTCAGTGATGGACATGTTGGAACTGCAGTCCCTGCAGCACTTGAAACCTGAAACTTTGGGAATGGACATCGTGTCAAAATCGTGTCAAACTAAAGACAGAAATAAGCTGGTTGAAAATTCTCGTGAGAGAGTTGTTCCGTGAGGAGCGTGCAGAAGAAAGGAACGGAAGTATGGGGCGTAATGACACATTATATGTACGATTACCGACGTCGGGTCCAGAGTCGACGACTGCCGCATCGAATCAAGAGGGATCGACGGCTGAGTCAAGGTCAACTATGACCAGCGTCAAAAAGTTTTCCGAGCAGCTGACACTAAAAGGGATATCTATCTAATGAGGAATCCACAAGAGAAAAGCAATCCATTGAAAGAACATTACAGAGAGGTAAGTAATTTGTTCTTCTAATGGACTCCTTCCTCCCACAGATTCCTCATCTATAATAGAGTCACAAAGCAGTACAGCAACCTGGAGGAGAGTGGGTAGCAAGGATACCACCTAAACCAGAAAACTCTGCCAAAACGAACATCCCGATAAAACATAGAATCCAAGCAGTAATGTTTAGAAAATGTGTGCAAAGAAGCCCACTTACAGCTTGGCAAATATCCAGGACAGGCACTCCGCACTGCGGAGCTGAGGTGATGGCCAACCCTCTGGTGGAGTGAGCCCTAATACCCTTGGGGACAACTTTGCCGGTCAGAACGTAGCATTCTGAGGTACAGAGAATGATCCATCAAGACAGGATCTGTTTGGGAACAGCCCTGCCAGCTCGACCATCCACGTAACTAACGGAAAGTTATTCATCAGTCCTGTTCTCCCTTGTCCGAGAGACACAGAATTTGAGAGCCCACACTGGATCCAGCGAATGGAAAGGCTCTTCTGCCTTGGAAGGATGAGGCAGAGGAAAGATGACGAGTAAAAGGATCTTTTGAGAGAAATCAACATCAGAGACCACCTTCAGAAGGAAAGAGGATTAACAGACAGAGTCTGGGGCTGACTCACCCGTCTAGTTGAAGTGATCACAACAAGGAAAGTCCCTTAAGGGTGAGCAGTCTAATAGAACAAGAATGAAATGGCTCAAACGGGCACCCATTAAAAAGGTCAACACTCAATTTAAAGGTCAACACTCAATTTAAATCCCACGCAGGAACAACAAACTGGTGTGAGTGAAACAAATTGGAACGACCCATCAGGAATTGAATGACTGGGGGGATCATAAAAAAAGGAGCCCTTTTCCGGGGTCCTCTTAAAGACTGAAATAGCTAGAAGATGTCCCTTCACTGTACCAATCTGTAGGCCGATTCAGGCCAAAAGGCAGAAGAAACTCCAAGAGAGAGGAAATGGAGCAAGTAAAAGGGCCCAGAAACCCCTCCTGGCACAACGCGGAAAACATCTGCCACATGTGAAGCATACAAGGATTTGGTAGCAGGTATTCTAGCAGATAGGAGCATGTCTAGAACTTCCTCCGACAAATCCCACTCCCTATACCTTAGCCTTACAGCAGCAAGCATGAAGGATCAGGCTGCGCACCGGCCTCCTCTCCCCTATGAGTGGGAGAGGAGGTTGTTTGTCTGCAGAAGACGCCAAGGAGGGCAAATGACCCTGTGCAGCCACTCCGGGTATCCTGTTCACCGGGCCCAGTGCAAAGAGAACAAGATCAACATGGACCCGAACAGATGAAGTCTCCTGAGAACCAGCGGAATGTCAGTGATCAGCAAGAACATATAGAGGAGGTCAAAGTCCCATTCAAACCTCAAGGCATCCCCCGGAGCTCCCAGACAAGGACATTCCCTCGAGCAGAACCACCTGGACTTCCACTTTACACTAGAAGCGGAGAGGTCCACATGGGGAGCGCTCCAGAGGGAGAATCTGTTCCAGAACTTCCTGGCAGAGCTCCCACTTGAGGGAGGCTGATAACTGTGTCTGCTCAGTGCAAGCTGTGGAATAGGCTACACATCTGGTACAGGTGTGCTGACACTAGAACTGTTGAGCGGGCTCGGATGAGCCAGTCATCCAGAAAAGGAAAGACAGGAATGGCTTCCCCCCCTGAACTGGAAATGATTGCTCCCCACTTTGACTCTCAGGTACTTCCTGTGTTTCTTGTGGATAGACACATGCAAGTAGGCCTCCTAGAGATCCAGGGAGAGTAGCCAGTTGTTCACATGTAGTGTCTGGAGGATCAGGGCCACAGTGACCATCTTGAACTTGTCCTTGTGCAAGTAAAAGTTGAGAAGCCGCAGATCCAGTATGGGCCTCAGAGCGCTGTCCTCCATCGGCACCAGAAAGTATGATTTCTATTCTCTAAGCAACTTCAACTGACTGTGGGTGCTCCCAATGACAAACCTCAGAAATGTCCTGGCCTTCGATGAATCGGCTCAAGGAAGTAGGCATCGTAGTGCTCGAAAAACACCAGCCATTCCTGGCTCTGAGGAGCCTGGAGAATCTCTCAGCGTTACCATCCTGAACTTGTCCTTCCTCAGGACTTGTTGCCTAAATTCCAGGAGGGGGGCAGATGCATCCCTGATTTCTTGGGTACCTAGAAATTTTGGGACCACCACCCGTCCCAATTTCTTAAAATTGGACCTCCTCCGCAGCTCCCTTTGCCAATAGAGTTGCCAATTCCTTCCTGATCTCCAGCTACAAACAAGGTAGTGTTGGTGGACTATTCGGAAGCTTGCAGCATGTCGCATTATGCTCACCAGCGTAAACATCTTCTTCACAAGGCCGTTCGTTACCTTCGCCTCCCCATCCAGTGGTAGAGTCAACGGTTTCAGATTTACCAAAGCGATTTGAACTAGTAGCCCTTCCGTAACTGGATGATTAGCGTGAAACACCTGGTCTCCACATGCCAGCTAATACTTCCTTGTCAGCTCTTTATAGCCTGCCGGAGTCCAACAAGATAGTTGCCATAGTGCCCAGTGGGTTGGCAATCACCACAATTAATGTCTCTGAATACAGACCCTCATCCAAAACACCTATCAAATCACACTGGATCAAAAATCTCAGGTCTACTACCATCTCAACCCTCTGAAATTGTGCACTGGGATATGTATATGGCGCTGCCGGTTACATTTCGATGTTAGGGGACGAATCCAGGCTGTTTGCATCATGGAGTCATGAACCTAACTTAATGAGCATGCAAATAAATCTGGCAGGGGGTTATGGCCTGACGCAGAGTCAAACTTGACACGTTGACAGCTACCGTCGCCTATGCCAACTTCAAGCTCGAGGACATGTGGCCCATCTTCTTTGCCTTTTTACTGGCTCCTTCGAGCACAGTAGATGGCAACAATGCTGACAACATCAAGGCTGAAGCCATTCCCAGCGTGGCCTTCACGGACAGGTCTAGCATTTGTTTTTGTTTTTTTAAATCCTCCCATTCCTCCCTGTATACCCTTTTGCAAAGAGAACACTTACCCCATCCCTCGATCTAAGCAATGCTTTCTTCTTTTCTATGCTTTTCTTCTTATGGGAATAGGAAGAAGAGGAGTGATGGTACTCATTACACGAATGAGACAGTTTCTTGCATTTTGTACGATGTTTGTCCACCCTCTGATCCTTCCCTTTTGTCGGCTTGCAAAGACTTGGCAATTGAGGGGGCAGGCAAATTCAAAGGGAACGACCCAGAACCAACTCAGCTGCTTGTCATGTTATGGTCTGTTACCTAGAACTAGAAGCAATTATTGTGCGATCTTTCATGGACATCTTGGAGCTGCAGCCTCGGCAGTGCTTGAAACGTAAAAGCTTTGGGCCCGGAAAAGTGGCGCTGAAAGAATTTCTTCAAAGACCTGAGAAAACATTGTGCCGAGCGATCGGCAAAAAGGATTGGACATGAAGAAGGTGTAGTGGATAATATATTTATAAGTATCGACATCATGTCAGGAGTAGAGGAGCAGAGGGGTTGAGGAAGGTGTTCATCGAGCCGTACTATGCTGCCTTTGGAGATTTTCTAAGAATACTTGGCAATCAAGGATATATATCCAGATGAGGAATATGCGGAAGGATGTAATCAATTGAAGTGATGAGAAAAAGAAGAAGCTCAAGAAAGAGGGAAGAAGAGAAGGTGGTGGCAAAGATTTAAGGTCCTTGAGGGAAAACTATGTTGGAGGAGCAGCAAAATCCAGGGAAGGTCAAGAAGAGCGTTAAGCTAGAAAACCATAGAATCCAATATATTCTTTAGAGGCTGTTCATGTTCAGACAATGCGAGGCACCAGGGGAGGAGGAGATAAGGACCACTGAGACATCAATCTTGTGTGATTTTACACAAGGACAAGGGAAAAGTGCATGCATGTTATCCCAGGAGCACGTGACTGAATACTTGCTTTTCGTGAGTGCAGAATGTATAGGAAAAGTGGAAGGGCTGAGAACATTTTTATCTTTGCTTTGAGTCTTTGGCTCGAAGTCTTGATTATCTCCAAACAAGCCTCTGGGATTTTTCCTGTAATGATTGTGTCCGCTACGTTGTTTTAAAATCTGCTGCTGCTGTCGCTGTCTTGCCATTTCAGGAAGCACGGATAAGCGCAGCAGTTGTGCAGCAGTTTGGGAGTTATTTACAGACAGGGTAATTTACCAGAACAATGAACTGCAGGAAGCTGTTTGATCAAATAGGTTGCTCATTACTTGCAACCGAACAAACAGGTGTGGACTGAGTAAACTTGGAACCTGTGGTGTCAACGTTGTCTCTAACATGTTCTACGTTGTTTGTTTATAACAGAGGGTTCAGGTAACCGCTGGTTTGGTGTCTTGACTAAGTGCTTCTGCAGCGGTGCAATGAATACACTGAGAAGTCTTTCAAAGCCATCTGACATGCCCATTTTGGACCAAGTGTTGGATTTGGCACGTGAACTCTCCCTTCCAGTGTCGGGGTTGTGTTTGAAATTCTCGTAAATAAAACCTCAGAAAAAAAAGATAAAGAGAGGAATAGTCAGAGACCCGTGGGATCCACAGGACTAAGGACTAAGGACCAAATGTTTTGAGTAGTTTCGGATGCAGAAATATAAAAAATAGCTGTCTCTTTTGATCATGTGGACACTGTTGATTCGGAGTACTGTTCAAAAACTCACCCTATTTTTTCTGATGATTTGAGTGAGGACAGTGACACTGCTTTAAATTATGTCTCATCAACATTTGCATCATTATATGAAGATATTAAGTCAGAGGTGAAGTCATATTCAATCTAAGTTGAATAATGCTGCAAGGCAAGAAGAGATGAAGGCTTATTTTAAATCAACCTATGGGGAAGTTGGATCTAACTCAAGCTATTGATCTACTACAGAATGCTGCAGATTCGAGTCAGCCAAGGCAGCCTGGTCAAAGGCAGCCCCTGCAACTTGTCAAGCAAGGCAGGGAGGTTCATCTTCTACGCCTCTGCAGATAGGTGAAATTCCGGTGATCATACTACCTAATCTGCCTCCTTTTTTCCTATTAATAGACACGTAGCAGTGTCTAAGCCCGCAGGGAAAAAGGCATTGTAGAAGAGAAGAACATGTTACTTACCCCTGGTAACGTTCTTTCGACTGGATGTTCCTCCCACGTATTCCTCACATGTGTTATATACGATATACAGCTTCAGCTGCTTCGGAAAGGTTTTTTCGGCAGAGAGCCCTGTGAGTCGATGGCGTCGACCAGATGTCTCTCGAGGGCCTCGAAGATGATGTCATTGAAGGAATATACAGCACCCGCAGCACCCATTTGCTTTGTTTTTTCTGACGTTCGACAGTAGAAAAACCCGGATAACCACGGGAAGGACCATACTCAGCCTTGAAGGAGCGAAAGCTTTAATAGCCTGGGAAATTCTACTGTGGGGTAGGTTGGGAGGGCGATGAGGAATATGTGGGAGGAACATCCAGTTGAAAGAACATTACAAGGGATAAGTAACTTGTTCTTCGAATGGATTGTGTCCTCCCACGTATTCCTCATATTTCATAGACTCCCAAAGCAGTATTAGATTTAGTGGAGGGAGTAGAATTTCATTTTCTTAAAAGGTTTACATGAACCAAATGCAGGACTGCTTTTCCAAAGCTCCTTACTGACCGAGGGAAGACTCAAGGCAGTAATGTTTTGTGAACGTGTGAATTGTAGACCATGTTCTTGCCTCACAGATACTTTTTATTGGTATACCCCTTTGCAGGTCTGTATAGGTAGCCATAGCCCTGATGGAATGGGCTCTTAACCCTTCACGAGGATCCTTGCCTGCCAGTCTAACATTCCGAAATAGCCAGAATAATCCAGCTGGATAAGGTCCGTTTCATAACAGCCTGACCCAGTTTGTGGCCTGTACAGCCAACGAAAAGCTGATCATCAATGCAAAGTTTTGACAGCCTAGATATATAAAAGCTCACGTCTCTGCAAGGGCCCAACCTGTGTAAACTCTCCTCCCCCTTGCCAACTGGAGGTGGGGGATAGAAAGAAGGTAAAACAATGTACTGCCTACGTGAACATCAAAACTTATTAAATGAAGATTTAACCCTAAGAACAACCCTATCCTTATGGAAGATAGTAAAGGGTGGCTTGGACGAAAGTACCTGCAACTCACTCACTCTACAGGCTGAAGTTAGAGATACCAAGACAATGGTTTTAAACGGTAACAACCTTAAAGGACATGAGTATAAAGGTTCAAAAGGTGCACACATAAGACATTTTAATACCAGATGAAGGTCACAAGTCGGAACCTGCAAAGGAGATGGGGGCGGGGGGACACATTGGTGAGCCCCTTTAAAAATTGTCTCACCAGTGGAATTTTGAAATATGAGCATTCCTCTGACGAGCGCTTAAAGATGGACAGCACCGTCAAATAGCCTTTAATAGTACCCATCTGGAGCCCCAGATTGGCAAAGGATAAAACACCCAGTGTTTTGCACAGAAAAGGGTCTACATTCTTGTCTTTGCACCAGCTGCAGAATTTGTTCCAACAGCAATGGTACAAAGACTTTGTTGCTGGCTTTCTGGTCAAAAGCAAAATAACCAGTACGTCATCTGCGAGGTCCCAATCCTTGTACCTCAGCCTCTCAGAAACCATGCGTGAAGGCTCAGTGTCTTGATCTCTGGATGGAGAACTCGACCCACCTCTCACGAGAGAAGGTCCTCTCTTTGTGGAAGACGTATTGGTGGGCAGATGGACATGTCCAGAAGGTCCGGGTGTCACGTCCTCCTGGCCCAATCCGGGGCAATTAAGATCATGTGTTTCCTGAACTTTCTCAACCTCCTGATCACGTGAGGAATGACAGGGACTTTAAAACTCCCAGTTCACTACAAACCCATCTCCTAGAGCTCCTCTTAAGGTTAAATTCCATGGAGCAGTAACCGTTCGCACTTGCGGTCGTCTCTGGTCGCAAACAGACCACTTGAGGGGTTCCCCAAAGGACTTCCTGAGCTAGATCCCATGCGTGGGAGACTGCTCTGCCTGCTCAGAGCGTCCGCCGCTGTGTTTTCCTCCCCGGGTAGGTGAACTCTCGATAGGGAGATTCCTTCCTGAATTGCCCAGTAACGGAGCAGCATTGCCTCTTTGCACAGTTGTAGTGACCCTACACCTATTTTGTTGAGGTAGTACATGGCCACTGTGATGTCCGTCATTATTAGCACATTGTTCCCCCTCACAGAGGGCAGGAAGGCCTGCAGCACTAGTCTGATTGCCCTCAGCTCCAAAAGACTGAGATGTAGTTTGATGGAGACCAACGACCGTCAGATTATTGGTGTGGGCTCCCTACCCTGTGAGTGAGGTGCCCGTTACTACAGTTACCTCCGGCCATAGTTGCCAAAAAGGTTCTCCCCTCAGAATGTTGTCCTCGCAGGCCCACCACAGGGGATCCTGTGTGGCTCTGCTCGGAACCTGAAGTAGGTCCGACATCTTCCCAAGAACTGGGACCATTGACTTCTGAGAGCCCATTGAAGGGATCTCATTCTCAGGTGGGCCTCTGGCACCAGAAAAATGCAGGATGCCATGAGGCCGAGCAGCCTCAAAAAATCGAAGGCCGGGAGACGCTGGGCGCTTTAAAACTTGGAGACCATCTGTAGAATGTCTTGCGCCCTCACGTTGGGTGGCAAGCTCATTCCCAAGGATGTATCCGGTACAGCTCCGATAAACTGGATCTTTTGAGAAGGCGTGATATGGGACTTCTTGTAATTGAGGGAGAAGGCCAGTCTGTGAAGAGAGTGGCAGGTGACGTTGAGATGATCCCGGATTTGTTCGGGAGAACCCACCTTGATCAGCCAATCGTCCACGTAGGGGTAGACGTGAATCCCCCCCCTCTCCTCTTGCTGCCACTACCGCCATCAGTTTGGTGAAAACCCTTAGCGTGGGTGTTAGCCAGAATGGCAGAACTCGAAATTGATAATGAAAACCGCCGACTGAGATATTATCTGTGCTTGAGAAGGACTGGCATATGAAAATAAGCATCCTGAAGGTCCAATGACACCATCCAATCTTGGAGTTGGAGGATCTGAAGGATCTGAGAAAGAGTGATCATCTTGAACTTGTCCTTATTGAGGAACTTGTTCAAGTATCTGAAGTCCAAGATGGGTCTCAATCCTCCCTCCTTTTTGGGTATTGGGAAATAAGTGGAATAGCATACCTTGCTCCTCTCTGCTACTGGCACTGGCTCTATAGCGCCTTTCTCTAGCAGGGTTAACATTTCCTGCACAAGGAGCGGATCTGGAATCCTCAAAGAGTGGCTACCCGGTGGATTGCTCAGAAGTCTCAGTTTGAAAGGAAGGCAGTACCCATGGGCTATTATCTCCAATGCCCAAGCATCCTAAGTAATGTCTAGCTATTGTTCCAGATGCCGAAATAGTCTGCCCCCCACTGGTGAGTTGTGACTCAAGACCTCAGAGAGGTTTTGAGGCGGCTGATGCAGTGGCAGATGGTAAAGCTGCCCTTGTTTGAGCTGGCTTCGCACCCCTCCCTCGTCCACCACGAGGGAACTTTCTTTGGCCCCTCTGACCAGCCATTCCTCTCGCTCTTCCATCTGAGGAGTAGTAGGGAAAAGATCTGCCCCTACAAGGTTGTCCACTGGGGCGAAAATGATGAGGCTGCCTAATAGCAGCACCTTTAGATTTGGCTGCCGCCTTTGAGGTCTGCCACTTCTCAAGGCTCTTGTCAGCCTTTTTGCCAAAGAAGTGAGACCCATCAAATGGCATGTTGAGAAGTTGGAATGCACATCCGCTGCAAAACCCGACTTCTTCAACCACGCAAATCTGCGTATAATAGTGCTAGTAGACATGGCTCTGCTGATGCTGTCAGCAGAATCCAGACCTGACTGAAGAGACACACATGGCATCTTTGCGGTCTATTATTATGGCTAAGAACCCGTCTCGTTCATCCCCCTCAGGAATGTGCTCTGCCGCCATGGAAATGCAATCCCATAGAGTGAATGTAAATTTTGCAAGGGGAAATGTGGAGTTGGCTGATTTAAGCACAATACTCCCTGCAGAAAATACCTTCCTTGCCCATCCATCTACTCTTTTGTCATCCCTATCTGGAGGGATGGTAGGGTAAGCTGCTTGTTTAGACATTGCAGTATCTGCCTGTAACACCAGACTCTCTAGAGTGGGGTATTTAGACAGGTAGTCGGGGTCACTACTGGAAGGGCGGTACTTCTTGGTCACATTTTTATTGACGGCCAGATTGGTTTTGGGCATCTCCCAATTCGCTGCCACCCTTTTTTGTAGAGCAATTTAAATGTTAATGTAGGATCTGACTGAGGACTCTTATCCAGGATGTCAGTAAGATCATCCTGTTCAAATGGTAACAGAGGCCTACTCCACCCCATTTATTCCCCTTCCTTGGACATGAGCTGTCTATATATAATGCATCAGCATGCTCCCCAGCCTCTGGACTTCCAAACTCTAGCTCTGGAGAGGTGTTCACCTCATTGGCTGTCTGCAGATTGTCAAATAGGTCTTTCAACCTTGATTCCTCAGAGATAAAACTCTCTGGGACATTTGGCGTACCAAACTGGAGGCCAAATGGTGCATCGTTGTCTGAGGGTTTATATTGTGGTAAGGGACTTATAGTCCTTCCTTGGCAAAGGCACATAAGTCTTTTCTGGCATCAACGGTTTAATGAATTCGACACTGGAGGAGTCATCGAAACCTTTTTCAATGGCGCCATAGGTTTTGATGGGGCACTCAACATCAATGTCAATGGCGCAGCTGGCGTTAATGCTTTCGGCGTTGAAGGTGACATCAATGGTTTGGCTGGCGTCGAAGGCGCAGCCAGCGTCTAAGGTGTTGGAGTCGATTACCTGTAAGAAGATTCAATTCAACACTACAGCTAAGTCAATGCCTAGTCTGGGATACTGAATGGAAACCCTTATTGATATATCTTTATGTCCAG
The DNA here is from genome assembly GCF_040938575.1 of Ambystoma mexicanum. NCBI lineage: Eukaryota > Metazoa > Chordata > Amphibia > Caudata > Ambystomatidae > Ambystoma > Ambystoma mexicanum. Next base: position 1,131,284,032 of record NC_090933.1, on the reverse strand, counting down.
TTCATGAGTTCTGGATGACTACCCCTACATAACACCCCTCTCTTAGAATCCCCCTGACCCCACTGAGCCAAGAAGTAGTTCTGTTTTGCAAGTTTAAAAGGTTTATTTGAGAATTTAAACAATATGACAATGCATTACTTACCGTAAAAGCATTTCTGATGGTTGTATCTGCTTAGATTCACATGCTGTGCATAGGTCCGACATCCAGTGGTCACTGCGGAGTATTGCATTTTGTTTTTCGTAGTCGAAAAGGGACGTCGACAAGGCGTGTCCGAAATACTATCCCTTTAGTGACATGCGTTGTACCCACAATCCCTCACGCGTCGAGGTCCCTCTGTTTGTATTTTTCTGCCCTGAGGGAGCCTTCTAGACGTGAGTGAGTACAGAAAAGAGATATAAAAGGAAGTCTATGTTCCTTCCATCCGAGCGGGGAGGAAGGGTGGGCGCATGTGAATCTAAGCAGATACAACCATCAGATAGAACTAATCAGTTCTTCGTCTCGGTGGCAGCAGGAAGAGAAGGGGATGCAGTTTCAACGTCCACTATTTCTAGATGGATTGTTCAATGCATCACTCTCTGCTATACTCTTGCTAAGAGAGAACTGCCCTTTTACGGTAAGTAATGCATTGTCTTCTGATGTTTGTTAATCTGCTTAGAATCACATGCTGTGCATAGACTAGCGAGCAGTACCCGGAGTTGGCGGTGGGTTATGAGAAGGAACAGTAGAGAAAAGATGTCTTAATACTGCCTGTCCCACCTGGGAGTCAGATCTCGAGTGTGCATCTAGACAGTAGTGTTTTGTAAAGGTGTGCACAGAACTCCAGGTAGCCGCTTTGCAGATGGACTCAAAGGGAACATTTGCAATGAATGCTATGGACGCCCCCGTGCCTCGAGTAGTGTGTGCTCTTGGCTTAAAGGGCAGTTCTCTCTTAGCAAGAGTATAGCAGAGAGTGATGCATTGAACAATCCATCTAGAAATAGTGGACTTTGAAACTGCATCCCCTTCTCTTCCTGCTGCCACCGAGACGAAGAACTGATTAGTCTTCCTCAGTGGTCTGGTTCTTTCCATGTAGAACATGACCGCTCTGCGCACATCTAGTGTGTGCAGAGTTTTTTCTCCCAAGTTGGAAGGATTTTGAAAGAACGTTGGCAGTTCTATAGACTGGTTTACGTGGAATTTCGAGATGAATTTCGGAGCAAACCTTGGGTGCGTGCGTAGAACCACCTTATCTCTGTGAACTGTAACGAAGGGTTCTAGAACAGAAAGAGCCTGTAGTTCACTTACTCTCCTGATGGAGGTGATAGCTATTAGAAAAGCAGTCTTAAGAGTGAGGTGTTTAAGAGATGCTTTGTGCATGGGTTCGAATGGTGAGCCCATGAGTCTGGTAAGTACCACGTTAAGGTCCCATCCGGGAGTTGGGTCAGCTATCGGGGGGGTGTATTCCCTTTACTCCCTCCATGAAGGCCTTTATAACAGGGATCTTCCACCACAACACTTTGAGTTGGGAAGTGGTGTATGCAGAAAGTGCCGCTAGGTGGACTTTAATGGAATTGAACACTAGACCTGAATCCAATAAGTGGGTCAGGTATAGAACAATATGTGTGGGAGAGCAGTCAATCGGGTTGATGCTTTTTCCTCTGCACCAGATGACAAATCTCTTCCACTTGCTAGAATAGCAGTGGCGAGTGTTAGGTTTTCTGGCTTGCCTGAGGATGTCCATGCATCTCTGCGGGAGCTGTAGATGTCCGAATTCTATGATCTCAGGAGCCAAGCTGCTAAGTTCATGTTCTGGGGGCATGGATGCAGAGTCCTGCCCTTGTCTTGTGACAGCATGTTGTAAGGGCAGGGGAGTTTCACTGGGGGAGATACAGACCTCTCCATCAAGTGAGCGAACCATGGCTGTCGGGCCCGTATTGGGGCCACCAGTATCATGGTCACTTGTTCCTGGTGCATCTTGTGCACCACCTTGTTGAGAAGGGGAGTCGGGGGGAAAAGCGTAAACAAATTTCCCTGACCATTGCATCGAGAGACCATTCCCCTTGGATTGGTTCTGGGGGTACCTGGAGGCGTAACTTTGGCATTGTGAGTTCTCCAGGGTTGCGAACAGGTCTATTTCTGGGAATCCCCATTGTGTGAAGACGTCGAAGACGATGTCTTCGTGCAGTCGCCATTCATACTCTTCGGGCAGGGGGAAATCTCTGCTGAGTTTGTCTGCCAGCAGATTGAGTTCCCCTGGTACATGTTGTGACAGTAGGAACATGTTTTGTTTGAGAGCCCACTTCCATATATTTTGGGCCAGTTTGGACAGTCCTGGAGAGTGGGTGCCTCCCTGCTTGTTGATGTAGTACATGGCTGTGGTGCTGTCTGTAAGGACCAACACAGTCTTGCCTTGTAGGTGTTCCTGGAAGGCTTTTAGCGCCTTGAACACAGCTAGTAGCTCCAGTAGATTTATGTGTTTGGATGCTACGTTCGGAGTCCACACTCCGTGAGCAGTCTGATGGGATAGGTGAGCCCCCCATCCTGTGAGGGATGCGTCTGTGGTTAGAGTGGCTTCCGCCGCGGGTGTGGCAAAGGGTTTCCCTCTTTCCAGGTTTTCCTTTGTCCACCACCGTAGCGAGAGAACCAAGGCCTGCGAGACCACCACTAGATCGACCCATAGTCCGCTGGCCTGACACCACTGGCTGTTGAGCCACTCTTGCATAGGGCGCATGCGCAGGCGCGCGTGAGGTACCAAATAAATACACGACGCCATCATGCCTAGCAAGCGCATTGCTTTGCGTACCATCACCTCTCGACCGGTCACATATTGAGGGATCTGAAACGGCATGTTTTGGACCCTCTCGTTGGAGGGGAAGACAAGGCCGTCCTTTGTTTGAATTAGAGCCCCTAGGAATTGTTTGATTTGGCTGGGGTCTAGGCTGGACTTCTTTTCGTTGATGGAGAAGCCCAACTGGAACAAAAGGTCTACAGTCTTTTGGGTATTGGAGAAGCATGTTTCGTAAGAATCCCCTGTTATGAGCCAGTCGTCGAGGTAAGGGTAAACTGGGATGGACAACCTGCGCAGGTGGGCCGCTGCCAGTACCTTCGTGAATACCCTTGGTGCCGATGCTATGCCGAAGGGTAGCACTCTGAACTGGTAGTGTTTGCCCTCTATCATGAACCTGAGGTATCTTCTGTGCGCTGGCAACATTAAAATATGAAAGTATGCATCTTTCATGTCCAATGTTGTCATGTAATCTCCCTGTGATAGCAGTGGGATCACTTCCTGTAAGGTCACCATACGAAACTTCTGGGGTTTGATAAACTTGTTCGCTGGGCGCAGATCTAATACAGGGCGCATGGTTAGATCCTTTTTGGGTACAAGGAAGTACACTGAATAAATACCTTCTGTTACCTGAGATAGAGGCACGACCTCTATGGCTCCTTTTTCCAGCAGTTGTTGTACTTCTTGGAGAAGGATGGCAAGGTGTTCCGGTGTCATGTGTCGTCCCCTCGGGGGTCTGTATGTTGGGGAACCGTTGAATTCGATGCAGTATCCGTGGGCTACGGTGGAAAGTACCCAGCGGTCTGACGTTATTCCCTCCCATGCTGGAAGAAAGGATGTTATCCGGCCCCCGACCGGTGTTGCATGGGAGGGGACGCGAATCTTCGCGTCACTTGGTGTTATTGGGGGCTTGGGAGCCTCTGGGGGTGGACCCCCGACCTCTCCCTTTGCCACGGCGCTGGCCTCTTTGGCTGTACTGCCCACTATTGGTCTGATAATTGGTGGCAGGGTAGTGTTGCTGCTGATTCTGCTGTTGGCGTTGGCCACGAAAAAAGCGTTTGTTGCCATAGCGCGTCTGGTAGTGGGCTTAGAGATCTGGTCAAGAGTTTTGATAGTATCGAACTCTTTTTTAGCCATCTCCAGAGCCTCATCCACCACTTTCCCAAAGAGGTTTGAGTCTTCAACAGGTTTATTTATTAAAGACGCCTGTGTCTCCGGTTTGAACCCTGAGTTGCGCAGCCATACATGGCGTTTTAGGAGTATTCCCTGAACCAGGGAACGTCCCGCTGTCTCTGCAGCATCCAGAGAGTTCTTTACAATACTCTGGTTGACCTGGGTTCCTTCGCCAATAGTTGATAGCAGGCGTGTACGTAGAAGTTCCGGCGCTTCTTCGGCGTCTTTGCGCAGTTTGGCCCACTGCGCGTCTGCGTAGCTAGCTAGCAAAGAATTGTTGTTCGCAATTCTTGCCGAAAAGGCAGCCGAGGATGTGACTCTCTTTGCAAGGGATATTAACCTCTTGCCCTCCTTGTCAGGTGGTGCCTCGCTGGTGGACAGCGGCACCCCTGCCCTCTTCCTTGTATTAGTTACTACAAGGGAATCCGGAATGGAATGTCCCCTGATGTACACCGGGTCTGAGGGTGAAGGAGTGAAAAGTTTTTCAATTCTTGGATTAACTTCTCTGATTAGTGCGGGTGTGGATAGCGAAGGGATGATTCTTCTCTTCACTGAAGCGAGGAGGGGAATGGTCTGGCTGACCGGGGGTTTCTCCTTAATTACTCTTTCCACAAAGTCTATTTCAGGAGAGATCTCCCCAGTGTCCAGTTCGAAATGTGCTGCTGCTCTGCGCAACAGGGCATTGAATGTGGGCTGATCGTCAATGGGAGACGTGTTTCTAACAGGTGAATTGTCAGGAGGATTAAGGTTCAGGACATCAGTGTCTGAATATACTGATGGGGATTGCCAGGGATGAGAAGGTCCTTCTTCTGGATTTTCTCCGAAGCCTTCTCCTACCATGTCTGGGCTGTCTTCCAGACCTTCCTCCTGGTTCTGTCCCTCTTCATCGTCCACAAATTCATCCTCCTCCTCCAAGTATTGTTCCTCACCAGTGAGGTCATACACATTATGGAAATCTGAGGCTGTGTCCTGCTGGGGATTGAATAGTCTCGGGAATTTGGCCCTGGGGTCCTCCTGAGGCCCTTCTCTTGTTCTCTTGGGAGTAGGAGGGTTCTGGGTCTTCATAAACCTCTCCATTCTCTCCATGCAGAGATGGAGCCTTTCCATGGTTTCATGGGGTACCCCTGAGTGGTCTAGCGGGGGAAAATTAGTGTCATCTAGCTGAAAACGGCTCGACCTCTCCCATAACGTCGAGGAAAGTGTCCCGTCGCCTTCCGAAAAGCCTTCCGGTGTGCTGGGGGTCCCCCCGACTGAAGGGGGTAGTCCCTGTCTTTCTTCGGGCTTTTTCGGCGTGTCTTTCGACCTTTGCGTAGCGCTCGACGTGTCTTTCGGTGTACGCTTCTGGGCGTCGGCTACAACGATCCTCGCCAAGCTCTCTGCGACTCGTTTGTCAGCTTTGGGCTGTGGTTTCGACGTTACGGGTGTCGATCGTTCTACGGCGGCGTGCGCTCTCTGCTGGTGCGCTCCGGCCGATGGTTTGGGGGCGGCGCCCTTATTTGCCGAAAGCACAGTCGCTGGTCACGGTTGCGAGAGGGGCTTCGAACCTGAACGGTCCGAGGAGGCCGCCGGTGGAACCTGCGTCTCCTTGGGCGCTGATGCTTTCTTCGTCTTCGACGAAGAAGAGCCATGGGTTGTGTGCTTATGTGTGGCATCGTGTGCGTCAGTGTCGGCGGGGTGTTCATCCCCATAAACAGGGCGTGAGCCGAGCCCGCCGAGGACAGACGACGAAGAGCGCGAGCGCTCTTGAGAGGGGTCTACGACTTCCGTAGCGGAGGTCGTGTTATCACGTCACTGTCGGTGGTAGCAGCGGCGGGTGAAGAATCGGCCTTCGACATAGCGTAGGCCGCCCACCTCTTGACCCTACGGTCTTTTAGAGTCTTTGGCTTAAGAAGCCGACAAGCCGTGCAACCCTCCTCTTTGTGATCGAGGGGCAAGCAGCGGTTACACCGTGAATGCTTGTCCTTCCAAGTAAACTTGCCCTTGCAAAGCGGGCAAAACCTAAAGGGTGTCCTCTCCATAGCCGAGGCAATAAATCGTGATAACGACCCCAAGGGAAAGGAAGGGGAAAAGGAAAGGCATTCTCAGAAAAGAACCAGAGATGTCCCACGACCCCACTCTCCCTACTGTATTTGGCCTGCGAGGCCAGGCCACGTGTTCGGCAAAGCCGAAGGATCTCCTCCGCTCGTCCCCTCCGTCAAAGAACTTGCACGGCGGAGACAGCTTCACAACTGCGTCGAGGGAGGGATCGATGTGTTATATATTAAGTAGGAAAACGACCAAATGTCGAGGAGAAGAAATCTGCAATGTCTCTCGAGGAGCTCCGCGTAAAGGCGACCAGTAGCTGGGCGGAAAAAAACAATCTGAGGGACCTCGACGCGTGAGGGATTGTGGGTACAACGCACGTCACTATAGGGATAGTATTTCAGACACGCCTTGTCGACGTCCCTTTTCGACTACGAAAAACAAAATGCAATACTCCGCAGTGACCACTGAATGTCGGACCTATGCACAGCATGTGATTCTAAGCAGATTAACAAACATCAGAAATATATATATCACACTTTATAATAAATTAATATCTGATAGTACACTTAGACATATGATGTTGATCAACAATGGGTAATCTGGCACTAGCACACTTCTTTACAATCAATGAGGAGTTAGCATAGGATGGATAAAGTAGCAAAACTACTTTTATGATTTCAAGGGAAAAGCAATGAGGAATAAAATGCAGTACAGAAATACTTGATATGATTTTAGCAAAAGATAAAATAATCACTTTTTCTCTGGCAATTCAACCCCCTCCCCTATGCAATGTAAGAAATGGAAGGAGATGGAAGTAACACACACAGTTCTTAGGAATGCAATCAAATATAATTCAGTTCACCCCAGCAAGCTTAGAGAAAACCAGTATGAATTTTAAAACACAGGCCCAAAATGCTTTTTAAATGTGATGGCAATGGATGAAAAATATGCTGAAAATGCTTTTAATTCCCTTTAAGAGGTTCAGGGGGAGTGGTAGCTACTTCGGAAAAGTGCAGGCTCACTTTAGCAATGATTCAGGGATGGTTCTTAAGATGCAAACAAATTTTAGCAGTTCAGGCAAAAGCAGCTATCTTTTTACAAGTAAAGAAATCGGGCCAAATCGCGGCAAAATTCGCGAGTGCGTGAATCGTGATTGCGGAAAAAGTATAAGGAGTAGGAAGTCGGTTCTAGTCTAGTTAGATTCTAAGCTTTCAGAGGAAAGTTCAACCAAGTTCGTAGCCCAAACGGTTCCAGAGATACAGACGATTAAATAAAGGTAGTTTTTCGGATTTTAAGTAAACTCAAAATAACAGGTGACAGCTTTGCAGCTGCAGAATTGACAAATGACAGTGGTGCAGCTTTACAAAATGACAAGTGACAACTTCTAGGAGGCAGTTCTACTTAGTTTAAATATATTGAATTATATTACTTTAAACTAAGAGATTTGGTTTTTGCCCAGTCCTAGCTGTACTCACAATATATTTGGAAGGACTGGGTCTCGTCACAGATCTGATCAATCAGGCTAGTGGCACTTCACAGCAATCTGGTCTCTGGGTCTGCGGTTGTGCACGGTCTGGTCTGTTCTGGTCTGGCACTGGTCTGGTCTGTCTGGATACAGCGGTCTCTGCACGGCTCCTGGATCTCTGCACTGGTCCTGGCAAAAGTTCTTGGCAAGGGATTCAAGCAGCTCACCCGGCTGTGAGTAGCTTGCAGTGATTTGAGGCCTGCTGCAGAGAACTCAGCTTGTGGTTTTAGGCCTCTGATTTAGGTTCTAAAGTATAAGTTCTAGGTTCTGGAATATGTAGCTGGAGTCAGTCTGGAACTGGTATCTTCTGGATGTTGTGTGGTCCGGCAAAGCTTCCCGCAAGAAAATGGAAAATGAAGTCCTCTGTAGATTTCAGTGGTCCCTTTTTATGTGGTTTGAAAGTGGGTGGAGAGGCTAGCTTTCTAGGCCCAACCCCTTCAGAGTTCTGATAGGTTGGAGAATTCTTTGCGTTCTCACTGGAGAGCAGGATTGTGTGTCAGAATGATGTCATTTAATGGCTTGCAGAAAGGACACTCCCCTGTCAAATTACACACAAATCTATATTTGACCTAAAGACATATTTCATAGATACACAGTGGTTTGAAATTACATGCACCCATCACGTATCACATGAGGTATACTCTGTTCAAACTCCGATGTTTCTAAGAGCTTGCATCCAGAAATGGCAATATTTTGCGCTTTTTAGTGGGTTATGCAACATTGGTTTTTCATTAAAATTGATACACATATACACCCTCCTACTACACATATCTCAGTAACTTTCCATTTGTCTCTAGCTTAAACACAATGTCTACAATATCAATAAATGGTGGGGTTTTGCCCCAGAACATCACACAAATTGGAGTTTGGGCTTGAATTGTAGGCAAAGTTTCCATTTTAAGGTTCCCCACATTTCACATTTCTGTCATCCGGTTACCAAGAGTTATCAGTGTTTCTGTAAAATATATATTTTGCTTTCAATTCAGTTCTCAGAGTGTTGGAGTCCGCCTCCAAGACTTGGGTGGGTCAGTGATCACATGTGTCTTCTGCTGGGAGCTCTTTGTGTACAGTCAACAGTCAACATCAGCATATTCTATTGAAGTGCAAGAGCCTATTGTGTGGTCTCCAGGAGGCTGCCAGCCAGTCTGCCTTCTATCAATTAAGAGGTCATGTGAGATTCTAACTCCTGGTGTGAATCTCTGGAGGTGAGAGGTTTCCCAGCCGTTTGGCCTGTTAATCAAATCAGATTGTCTTCTGGGAACAGCATGTGGTTAAGATTTTAATTAACTCCCAGCCTTTGATGTAAAGGCCTCTCCTGCAACTCCTGACATGCAGTTTCCCTGTCAGAGTTTAGACCGCTAGCGCCGCCTTGAGGTATTTATCGGTACTGCGTCCATTTTTTGGATCAGTCTTGAATGAATGCATTCCAAACAAGAGATTTTACATGGAAGTATATTATCCAGGTTCAGCACTTGGCACTGGTGTGGTTCTGCAGTAAAATAATGTTGTGCCCGTTGAAGGAATGAATTCCAAATAGTTGTGGGTTGCTTTTGGCAATCAGCATTGCCCCTTCCCAATGGTTTCAGGCTACTGTGTGGGTAGCCCAATGGTGGTTTTAGGCAGTGCCCTCCTGTGCTCACAACATAGGCAAAAATGGGTGGCAGCCTATTCTTCATGCATTTCCCTGTGCATTTTCTGGGAAGTTCTGGCCATCATGATGTTTTCCATGCCAGTACTGCACAGTTTTCCTATTCTGGCGTACATGTGGGCTTTTTGGCCATCTTGGATTTTCTAAGCCCACAGCACCAAATGTTGCAGCATGATAGCTCAAACGTGGGTCAGGACACCCAACAGACCTCAACCTCGACTTTTGCTTATGCTTTCGGTTCGATGGATCCTTCGATGACACGTCATTGGATTGAGGCCTCAAAGGCTCCCGATGAGGATCAGGCCATCGTCCCAGGCTCGAGGGCGCATGGGATTTAGGTCAAACCCTTTCTTACCTGGCATCTTTGGAAGGCGCGGTAGGAGCATGGCTTGGGGGTTTTTGTTCTGCTTTTCAAATATGTTTAGCATCTCTGCTCTAAAAGCCTCCCATTCGGCCGTAGTGCAGTTCTTTGTGGGACAAGATACCCTCTATGGGGAAGTGTCTGACAATGAAGTCGAAGAAGGCGACCTATGGTGCATCTTCTCATCGTCGTCAAAGAAGTCCAAGGAGTGGTGGGAGCCACTCCTCGATCTCAACCTCTTAACTTCCTTCCTCCGAGAAGAGTCGCCTCTCAAATCGTCAGTCAAAGGATTTTGGGCAGGGTAGATGATTTGGGGTTTCGACCTAACGCCAATTTCCCCTTTTGCTTCTTCAAGGCCTTTCCTGTCATTGACTGGCACTTGAAGCAGTCCGGGGTCACATGCTCCACCCCGAGACACAATAAACATATACGGTGTGGGTTGGTCAATGACATTTTCGAAAAACAATCTCAACTCTTCTTGGACCTTGGCTTTGGGGTAGTCGTGTCGATGAAGAAGACATACTCGTATGAAGTAACAAAGCGTGCCATATTTCATGAAGCGATAGTATTCGCGAAAAAACAGAATTGAAGCCAACGGGCGCTGCGCGTGCTATGTATGCCTTTAATGACATCATCCTCGAGACGGAGGCCCTCGAGGGACATTGGGTCGAAGCCATCGATGCACAGCGCCCCCTGCCGAAATGTTTTTTTTTCCAACCAGCTGAAGTTGGATATTGTATATCTAAGATGATGAATACGTGGGAGGACACACTCCATTTCGAAACAAAGCTACAAGTGAAGTTGGATTAATGACAAAGACTAAAAACGCAAAGGCTAAAAATGACAAAACACCTCCTTAAGGAAGTTTCTTTGTAATTTAACTATTCAAGAGTCTCTGTTTAGAAAACAAATGTCAGTAAAAACTGTGGCAATAGTCGTGCTGACAAAAGCCTTTTGCCATTAAAATCCTCCTCAGATGAAGAATCAGCCGTAGACTGTGGTCAGCCTGTCCACTCAGAGTGAATAAGGCCTCTAGTGGAATAAACCTGGGGCCTTTTCTGCCTGGTAAATGCCATAATCAATTTAATCCGAGTCATCTGGTTCTGGTCACGAGTAAAGGACCAGGTGGATGTTCAATAGTGGTGCAAACGGAGGAAGTTACCCCCTTTGCTCTCTTTTGGGTTGTGAAATTAGGGCCATCTCTTTCTGGTGGTTCTTACAATCAATGTAAGCAAAGTGGTATAGGTCTGGTTAAGAGAAAAGGTCTAGGTAGTTGCCCAATAGCAGTACAGACTGATGTGGCTACTCTCCCTGTTCCCTATATTGTGCTATGCCGGGGCTGCCTGAAACAAGCAGTCTTTGTGCAGACGCTGTAGATGGTTGTTCCGAGCAGCAACCATCTAGATCTTATGTCGCAAGTGTCAAATCTGGCAAAGAAAGGAATGCTATTCCTTGTTTTTGCGATTATTGTAATTCAGTTAAGCACATCACGGAAGGGAAAATAGCCATATATTGTGTGAAGGAGGAAAATCTCATAAAGGGGAGGCAGATTAGTGGCCCTCTCTCTAGGCCTGTTAAGCCACCTTCCATTGAAAATTCCGGGGTATTACACAATCATTGGTTAAATCTGGTACCCAATATTTGGATATCAAAACATTGGAATGTCGCAAAGGTGTGCTGGCGGTAGATGTCAAACTAGCCACCGAGGCCTGTATTAGAAAGATGTTGCTTACTAATATGGATTGGCATGAGGGTGCTGGCACTGAATGGAGAGTCATACTGAGATGCGATTAATATTAATAGCAGGAGATTTGAATTCCACTTGCCCTCAGGCTGATGTTCATTCAAATAAATTTGGTTTTTACAAAAATGGTTGTCTTGGTCGTCTTGATTTGTGGCTGTGGGGCTCTAAATGTTGAACAGCACAATTGAAGGGATATTGTGAGTCGACCAACATGGAAGAGAGGAGCCAGTGCCTCAGTGCTTGACTATATCTTTGTTGACCCCATGCTTATTAATATGTGTGAGTACTTTGGAATTCTTTTCAGGATTCGCACAGCAGGAGTAAATGGAAAACATCTACCAGAGAGAAATCTGGAAAACCTAATCACACTTTTAACCCAATCGTTGCCAGTGAGAAAATAATGATGAGGGCTGATATTAGAGAAACACGTAAGAATTATTCGGAAGGCCCAGAAATCATGCAGTAAAACAAAAAGCTCAGATCGCGATTCAATAACTGGAGTAAGCGACAGCGGGCATGATTGTTTCAAAGAGATGCCAAATTAATGTAAAATAAGGATATTGGTCATGTTTAGTCTTTGATTAACTCCTTGGGTACGGGCTATGGTTAAAAGCAGATAAATGCAGTTTCAGAGAAGGACTGGGTTTGCCATTTTAAGTAATTATATTCTGTAGGGGATAAGTCGCAACCACCAATTATTCACCCACGGGCTCTGAAGATTGTAAGTATGAAGATAAGATCAAAATATTGTACATTCTGTATTATACCCCTCTTAAAGTACTATGCAGGGAAAATGATTACAAAGTATGAACTCTCCAGTCATCAATCACACTAAGACAAGGGTGCTTCATAATGGTAAATTGTACAAGCAATTCTACTTATATGTGGAAAATGAGGGAGGAAAAGCTAGAGGCGATTGACTATAGGATATATTTTGGGTTTCTGCTTATTACGTTTCTGAACAAAAAATGTATAAAGGAATATCGTATTTGTAAAATAAAAGCTCTGGTTATACAGATGTCGAAGATAAGATCAAAATATTGTCCATTCTGTATTGTACCCCTCTTAAAGTACTATGCAGGGAAAATGATTACAAAGATGACCTATGCCATTGAAGGTTTACAAACTTGGGTATTGGAATATATTGATCAACTTGAGGGATCTCTTTGGCGGAAAGCAATGCGTGTCCCAAATGAAGTTCCCAGAACTGCAATTAGGAATGAGTTGGGGTTCAACTTAGTGGGGGTATGCGTTAGATGGAAAGATCTCCAGCTTTACTACAAGCTTGTATAACCTATGGAGAATACCCTATTTGAGGATCTTGGAGTGGTGATGCAGTTAGGTACCAATTATTTTGATGGAACCAGTTTGAAAATGTTGTCCTATTCAGACATTCAATTGTACGTTTTGTTGCAGGATCCAGATAACGTGAAAAAGCCTTTGTATTTGAAGGATTGGTGCCAAACTGTAGATGATTTTCATAGCTTCAAGTTTTTAGGTCATCTTATGCATGAGTATAAAAAACAGAGAATTAGCTTTACACTTACGGTGGAGTCCAAGTAGCAATGTAACCTTTGGAGTTTTTACGATTCAGGTGAAATCTGTATTTGACCAAGGAGGTTTGAATTCAACAAAAGATGATCCAACCTGAACAGAGACATTGCAGTTTTTGTAAAGATCCGTCCTCAGATGAAACCCTGAAGCACCTGGTAATTTGATGCCCTGAGGTACATGATATATGCACAACGCACTTTATAAAGGTTTGGAGTACGCTTTCTATTATCAGAGAGCTGAAAATATTTGGTAATATTGCCTCACTGGTGGATCCACTTCTGTGGTCTTAGCAGTAACCAGGTTCCTCAAAGGTATAAACTTATGAGCAAGTACATTTTTCTGTGATGATCGCAAGCATCTACATGGAATTGAGTGCAACCTCCTTTTAAAATGACAATTCTTCCTTTGAGGCAATATTTTTTTTCTCTCTTTAAATCACTTTCTGTCAAATGTCAAGAGTTTTAAACTTGCTTGTGTAAGCCATTGTATCTTACATCAAATCGTAATTATTACATTTCTGTATTTATTACTTCCTTTACTTATGTTTCTTTGGTATTGTTAAGGTTAAACATGTTTTTAACCAATAAAAAGCAACAATAAATGTCAAGTAATTCAGGAATTGAGAAACCCAGTACCATGTGCCGCTGTGGGAGTTTCATCCATCCCTCCCTAGTGTTCTAGTCTACATAAGCAGCATGCTCAATAATATCAGCAGGAGGTGATACTTCAAGCTTGTTAACACTACCATTAATCGCATCAACCAGAGGCTGTGTGGTAAACTCGCATAGTACAAGTGCGATTGTTGTTTTATCACATCATTCCCAAAAAGGACTCTCAGATACCAATTTAAGATTTCAAGATCTTTTATTAATCTCTCATGGACAATACTAAAGTAGAATGCGTTGGGATAAAGATAAAACTCAAATAAAATGTCAGGATGGTTGTGTATTTCAGTGTCCAGTGTCACATTAATAGGGCAAGGATAAGATGTGAAAGGAAGAGACAAGTTTCATAAAAACAAAGTCTTAACCTCTTACTCGATAGTGGTCCACCAAAGCAATAATCAGTGTCATCCAGTTAAGCAAACAGGTGGTCTTAAAGTAGCCAAACCAGCCCCCAACTCATCACAAAGATCCCTGAATTCTTACATGTATGTTATGGCCAACAAAATAGTAAACTGCATGAATGCAGCCGAGGCAGCCTCTAGAGAGGTTGTTCCTCGGATAGAGGGATCGGGTGTTGAGTGTGTGGGGGCAGTAGACAAAGGTTATGGCCCTCCGTTGGCTGGGGGTGTTGAACTCGGGGTTAATACTGGAGTGGGGATTGCCCAGGTGCTGCTGCCACCCCAGCATCCCAGGGAGGGGGCGCCCGGGACAATCGCTTCAGCCCACAAGGTCAGGGAGGCTGCGCTATTGGATAGCTCTACAGCCAGTGAGGGGGACAAAGAATGGCTGGAGGCTTTACTGGATGAAAAATTGAGACCCCTTCAGTTGTTGTTCAACTGCCTGAAAGGGCTAAAAGAGGGGGTTCTAAACACCTTGGCAATTATGGATGACTCAATCAGGGCAGTCTCCCTTAAACTGTGTGACTTGGTCAGCATTGTTGAGGAAAGGGGAGCAGTTGACAGGCATTGTTAGTGCCCCTCAATTGTATCCCCAACTGGTGGCGATTCCTCTAGTGACAAGGCCTCTGATATACAAGACAGACAAGCTAACGTTGTTGTTTCAGTGGAACAGGAGGTGGTCCCAGTAGAACTAAAGGGGGCGAGTGGGTCTGGAAGGGACACGTTGACAAGTAACCAGATAGAAAGTATATCTGCACAGGGGCTTGAGAGTGGACAGGGGAATGCTAGAACTCTGAATTTACCACCGGAAGCGGTCCCCTTTGTGGGGATCATTACCGGATCCTGGGCTCCCCACGGGGAGTTTTGAATCAACACTTTCCCTGATCAATAAGGCATCCCACTGGATAAACTCGAACGTGATGGGGCCTAAGATAGACCCCAAAATTATCCGTATGGCAAGGCGAGTGGGTTGGGTGGGGAATAGGTCTAAGCACATGAATGGGGATTGTGTGGTGGTAACCTTTTCTGACTCACAGATAACGGACTAACTTTTGAACACCAATTTAGCCCAGGGCCTTAAGCCCAATGGTAATAAATTGATAAGTAAACTTTTACCCCTGGACTATTTTTATGTCCACAGTGTGGGGCAGGTGGCGCGGAACCAGTCAACAGGACGGATAGGGTTCATGTAGAGAGGAATATTGCCCTAGGTCGGCCGGGTTTAATCAATTTACCGTTGGCCGGCTGGAGTACCATCCCAATGAACAACAGACATCATAATGCCAAGGAGAGGAACGATTTGGCCCCCCTGCCACTAGACAATCCTTATGAGATCCTAACGTCCTGTGAGGATGTAGATTGAAAAGAGGTTGTGGTAGAGGACAGTGCAGCCTTGCAATCGCCATCTGTACCCAGAGGAGGCTCCATAAGTAAGAGCCCAGAGTTCCGTCTGCTCTCGTGGAACATTGCGGGGTCAATTAGGAAGATGAACCTGGGGCCAGTAACAGAGCTTTTGCAATCAAACGCAGTGGTCCTACTACAAGAAACCTGGGCCTTAGAACTCCCACACCTTGATGGTTTCATTTCTTTTGGCATCCCGGCGAAGAAAAATCTGAGAGGCAGACATTATGGTGGTTTGTGCATTCTGATTAAGGCTTCCATCGAGTGTAGGTTTGAGGTGATTCTGACAGGGCTGGACTTTGTGCAGGTGGTGTTGTTATCAGCTGAAAAGGGGGTTGAAGTATGTATCATCAACTTTTATAATAGCCCCCATATTTCTGATCTTGATAGATTAACCAAGGTTAAGAGGTTCATAGAGGACCTACTGCACAAGGGCAGGAATAAAACCATCTCCTATGTTTGGGGGGGGGATTTTAACCTCAAAATGGGTGGAGGGCAGTCAGGGATATTTTGGACCCTCGGGAGGACATGGTGGAGAATATCCCGCCTAGGTGTATGAGGGATGAGAGAACCTGCCAAAAAGGCCTACAGTTTAGCCTACGGTTGTTGGAATGGGGCTTTTGCATAGTCAATGGTCGCTTAGCACCAGATATTCCAGGCAAGGTGACCTTCAATAATCATCAAGGCAGTTCTACAATAGACTATTTCTGTATCTCGGTGAACCTATGGGAACATACTGTAAGTTTCGAGGTGATGGTAGATCTTAATAGTGACCATTATCCCATCTGTTTGTCATTTAAGGGCTTGTTGGGGGAAGGGGTTTCAAAGGATATAGCTCCTAGCCCATCGTTGGGAGTACCTACTGCTCGAGGAGAATCAAATGGGGGACAATCCTTGAAGAGGAGATACACTATAAAACAATTAGTGAGAATGAGGCCCTTGTGATGGATATTTTGGGTGACCACTTACCTGCTAGGAGTGTAGTTGAGAAATTTGTAGAACTGTCAGATACCCTCACAACTAAATTCACTATAGCCGCAAGGGCTACGGGGAAGGTATTGAAGAGAGGGTGGTTTGACGAGGCCTGCAAAAGTGCGAAGAAAACCTTGCTGCTGACACTCAAGGATGCTTCGAGCAGCAGATCTGTGATTGCCCTAGCTAGGAAGGCATATTACCATGAGCTAAAGAGAAGGAAATTGGAGATTGAAAGATCAGCCTGGGAAGGCTTTTTGGGTGCTGCTATGAGAGGGGACCAGAAGGCCTTTTGGGCCTTTGTAAAAAGTGGGCCGCAGAGCTGTTGGTATAATGTGGGTAGTGGCACCCACGTGGAAGGAGGAGCCTGGCTAACTCATTTTGGGAGCTTGTTTGGGTCAACAAGTACACAGGACCACTTAGATTTTTCCGGGCCTTGCCTGAAATTTGAGGTGAAGGAGATAGAAAAGGCCATTAAGCTCCAAGCTCATAACAGAGCCCCGGGCCGAGACATGATTCCCTCTGATCTATTTCAAGATCCGGTAGATTTGTGGGCCCCACTCTTAACGGTGGTGTTTAATGCTTGCCTACAAACAGGGAAGTATCCTCCTTCTTGGAAAAAGGTGATAATCTTCCCAATTTTCAAGAAGGGGGACATGTCCAGTCCTGGCGCGTATAGGCCAATATCTTTGTTGGACTCCTCCTTCAAAATTTTTGAAGAATTTTGTTGGCCCGAATTGAAACCTGGATTGGTGAACAGTCTATTCTCTCTGACATTCAATTTGGGTTTCGCCCAGGAGTGGGCACGATGGAACAGAGCCTCAATTTATATGTGGCTAACTCAGTCTTTAGCCGGGGTGAGGCAGTTTACTTGGCCTTCATGGACCTGAGCACAGCTTTTGATAAAGTGGACAGAGCAAAACTCTGGGCTGTGCTCGGGTCCCTAGGTTGTCCTAGGGATATCCTGCGGCTGTTGGTCGACCTACACACAGATAATCAGGCATGTGTGCGTAGTGGTCCAGGGGGGCATTGTACGGCCTGTTTCCAGGTGGGGTGTGGTGTAAGACAGGGCTGCGTGTTGGCCCCGCATCTGTTTTTGTCTTTACATCAATGGCCTTTCCCAGGACCTTATCGACATTCTGGCGGATTTCTTGGTTCTGGGGGGCAGGGGCTTCCCAGTATTGGCCTATGCTGATGATACAGTCCTTTTAGCAAGAACGCCTAGGGCTCTACAGACCCTGATTAATGCTTACGCAATATTTATGAATAATTTGGGTCTAAAAATAAACACTAAGAAATCAGCAGTAATGGCCTGTGTAGGTAGAAAACGTCCAGCTCCCATGAAACCTATGCTCTGCGTTGGGGAAATTATACCCAGAGTTAAGGTTTTTGACTACCTGGGAATTAGTTTCTCAGAAGCATTAAACGGTGGGGCCCACGTGGCCAAACAATCTGCTAAGATGAGCCAACAAATAAGAGGCATATTTAGATTTATGTCTGAATGCAAGGGACAACCACTGGACGTGAGCACTAAGATTTATGGAGTACAAACTGTAGCTACCACTAAGTACGGTGCACCCATTTGGGGTCTCCAGAATGCAGCTGAGATACAAAGGAAGGAGACCACATTTTTTTAAAAACCTGCTGGGGCTCCCGTCCAGTGCCTCTGGAATAGCAACGCACAGAGAACTGGGTGTGGAGTTCTGGGAGGACCAGTGGGCAATGGCTCCACTTTTATTTTGGGTCCGGTTATGGGCCAATGAACATGCCTCTCTTTGCCATTTCATCATTCATGCTGTGTTGGGTCGAGTTGGATGGCAAGAAATTCGCTGGCTTGCATATGTTTCGAAAAATTTGGGGGAAGTTAACCTAAGCGCTCTCTTTCCGCCCGCAACACTAATCATCAAGAGGGAGGGGGCGCTATATAAAATAGCATTGGGTGAGATTGCAGTGAGGAAAAGAATCCTCGAGGATTATGGCCACAGATCTGGACAATTTCACACTAGTATCATTAGACTCGCAGGAATACAACCCTACTTGACCTGGAGTCTGCACAAAAACGATAGGTGGCTGATTACGAGGGCACGGTTTGATTCCCTTCGGTTACAAGGGAACACCTACAAATGGAAAGGCTTTCCTGACTCTGCGGGTTGCCCGATCTGTGGCCACCACCTCGAGGATCTATCCCACCTACTGTATTTCTGTGCAGGATATGCCGGCATTCGTAGAGCGACCCTGATTCCTGCCCTTAAGAAGACAGCGATACGTTCGCATAGGGCAGCTCTCGTGTTTCTTGAGTGCCGACACGCCCTACACAGCATGGGCACTGCTCATGTTTTTGAAGAGAGCGATGTTCTTCAGAAAGGGATTATTAACACTGCAAGGTGATGCTAGCTAGTACTATGAATTTTATAACAGTTTTAGCAATTAGCATTTAACGTTCATTCTGTGTTTTTTAACTGATGTTGTTAGTGTTTTTATGGGGTAATTATTTATGAAATTATATGATCAATGATTTTATTGCAGGTTATCCTCTTAGAATGTTCATGGTTCTTAATTATTTAGAAGTTCTGATGGAATTGTAATTTTATATGTGCATAACAGTGTTTTTTGTCGTTTAATGGTTTTACTAATCCGAATAAACTTGTTTGACTTGACTTGTTAACCCAAGCAAAACCAAGTGTTCAAAGTTCTTTTCATTCTCAACAAACAAAAAAGACAAAGCAAAAGGTTTTCTGTGGTCGCCCTCTCAGGGTCTAAATGGTGGGGCTCTTCAAGTTCTATACCCTTAGCCCTGGGAATAAAGTTTTTCCACCCACAAACGCACAGATCTTGGGAATCAAATGCTTGATGGATGACAGTCTGCTCATTGTTTCTTAGGTGGTTACAGTGGGGCAGTCCCCTTTGTGACGAATCTGGGAAATTCGTCAGAAGTGGGACACAAGAGAAATATTGTTCAGAGAACTCAGCGACAACGTTATGGAGAGACAGATTTAAGAAGGGAGAGAGATGCAAAACTGGAATGTGTTAAGCAAGCTTCTTTGAAGTTTGAGGTGGGGGAAAGTTTTGGACAGCTGAAGACAGATCTGGTTGGAAAGAAAATTAAAGAGTTGAGATAGGAGAGAGAGCTTGACATGAGGATTTTATAACAGAGAGGCACCACCTGTGACGGAGAAAGAGGAGCGACATCGTCTGTAGAGATGAAAAAAGATCAGTAGTGCAGGATGAAGGGGAGAAAAGAAAGACCTTGCTGGGAAGAAAGCTACAGAGCTAAATCCAGAAGGGAAGTTTGAGTCAAATATTGAGAGAGAAAAAAAGCACATTGAAACCAGGACAAAGGTATACCACCTGCGATAAGATGAGGGGGATCATATGGGAAGAGAGAGGACACCATTACCGGAGGGAGGGACTAATAAGAGGGCAGCAGAAACATATCTTGTGATAAGGAGTAAAGTGAAAGATAATAGTTTGGGGCTGGGTTGGAGAGGGACCCTGTTGAAAAAGGGACTGAAAAGGATAGCGCTGGGATAAAAATGATTTGCCTGGGATTTTCTCTTCTTCACTAATATGACGCCAGGCATCTCTTGGACAGTTAATACACTTGCTAGATACAAATGGTATATTTTCCTTTAAAGAGCTCCAAATTAAGATGGATTGCATAAAATACTTCAAGTATTTGCAGACTAGAGGCTTTATTTCAAGTCAGGGAAAGGTCCCTCATCACACATTTTGGAAATGTTGTTGGATAAACGGATAATAGGGTAATGTGCCATCTCGCTCTACTATTGATTATTTATAAATCTGGTAAGAGGGGAATAAGCATGCTAATAGTCCAGGTTGTAGTGCACCTGTTGCAACATCACATATTGCAGTTTAATTTGTAATATAAGCTACAACAGCTAGATGCATTCTATCATAGTATCCATGCATTTCCACATTATCATTGTCCACCTGCAGACCAAATTCAGATGTTTCTAATCTGCCAAGCCAAATATTTTGTTGTTTCATATATTTATAAAATCATCAGAAATCGTGATCAAGGTAATTAATCCAGATGTTAAAAGGTATCCAGTTTGGGGAATCTAAGTTTAGCAATAACTTAATAGATCAAACGCCATTGATATTCAACGTGGTGATCAAAGCTGGAATTCCGATTGCTAGACAACGAAAGTTTAAAGCACCCCCTTCAGTCTATGACTGGCATAGTGAATGGTTGGGGCATGTTAAAGGCACAATGGAGGAGTGGTGGAAGCTATTACATTAAATTACATTTTGCAACAGAGTTAGGAAGACAAGATGTTTTTATTTGTACTAATATTCTCTACGGCAACATTTTTATCTTTTAATATCTAACTGTATTGAATATTAATTTAAAGTTGACTGGTTCTTGATCAATTTGAATAATACATATTGATGAACTGATGTATTTCTAAATATAATGCATGTACTCTATTTCCAACAAATTAGTGATTAATATTATACAAGGCAGTGTTTTAAATAAGAGTTGAAACATACATTTAAAAGATTGCAAATGGGGATAAAAAAGTAAAAATGTATTTGTGATAACATTAGAGTTATATTGCAGTAGGGTGGTATCACATTCCAGCAAGTGTACATCGCTGAAATAAGAAAGGAGTGCCCTTGTTAGCTAATGCAGATTAGAGATCAGATCAGCAGAAAATAATCACTGAATACTATGCTACAATGTTCTGTCATCATCAGAGTGCATAGGCATTTCCACTTCTTTCCCCTTGGCCTTCTACCAGCGTAAATGCAATGTATATGGTGGAAGTGGAAAGGAGGCATTATTTGCTCAGTAAGGGTTTTAGAAAAAAGTGGCGGTCACTGCTGCACTGAGAGATCATCCAAAGCTTGGAGCAGAGAAACAGTTTTTTCTCTAATACAACAAATGCCATATACAATTCATATTCTGATCCCAATTATACACGTCATTGAGAGGTCTGAAGTAATAACCTTTATAACCCATTCACAATCTGCTAGGCTGTCCAAATGAGGGCACGGTAAACAGGTAGCTGTATTTTTAACACAGCACACATTAAAACAACCATAAAAACAAGGCAAGCAGAGGGCAACCCAGACCACCCTTGCAGCAAGTGTATGATCCTCGAAACTATTTCCATTCTTAAAAACTGAAAATTCACGTATACCTGATCTGTCAATTCAGGAGTTTATCATTGTTTCCATTCATACTTTAACGGCTATATTCAAGCAATGTGCTGTT
Source organism: Ambystoma mexicanum (assembly GCF_040938575.1). Classification (NCBI taxonomy): domain Eukaryota; kingdom Metazoa; phylum Chordata; class Amphibia; order Caudata; family Ambystomatidae; genus Ambystoma; species Ambystoma mexicanum. The sequence continues at coordinate 1,131,262,559 of NC_090933.1, read as the reverse complement.
TATTGGAGGAAGAAGTTCATGGAAAATCAACAATAGAACGTGAAATTGCTCTGGATGTCGAATGCCATTTTTGTACTTGGGAAATTTACTGATTAGAGAAATTACCTTATCCTCTGTGTTGCTCCCAGTCAAGATATCCACTTGAATCGAGAGTGTGTCCACAATGCTCTTCCTTCTTGAAAGTTTATCTTCATCTAATGAATAAATATAGAAGGCACTACCAAGTTAGCAGTAAAATAATATAACAGAGTTTATCACTTGACAAATTACAGCACAAATCAAACCAATTCACAGCCAAACTGGCTTCCTACACCACATCAGGTGATTTTAAATTCCTAGCCTCTGCATTTTACCCATGGCTTAAACCACCTCAAATATGCTTTCTGCTAGTGAAACCAAGCATATGGCCTCTGCTTTACAGGTCTGAACATAACTAATGCAATAGGGGGCTCCTCTCCTTGATCGGCTCTAGATCAAAGTGGTGGAAAAGACATCCTTTCAAAAGGAGCAATTTTAATCCTTTTGCCATCATTAGAAAAGCTAAAAACATGGACTTATTTTTATGCTGTTCCTTACCACACATGTGTTACCGGACATAGAGCAACAGTGAGTCCATTAGAGAGTATGTTGCTGATAGGCTTGAGGGAACAAAGCATACTGGGACAGGACTTACTTGCAAAGGTTGTGCTATATAACGCATAATCAAACAAAGCATGAGGATACATATAGCAATATCTACACAATCACAGACAAACAACCAGCTATAGAAGGCTATTATCATTTAAGTTATATTGGTTTTATGAAGAATCGATGAAAAAGAAGCAAAGGTGATGATGTAAAGTGAAAACCACTCTATGCCCAGTCACGAGCATAAAATAAGGCACATCTCCAGTTTCATTCAAAAGGTTAGTACAATATCCAAAGTATAAACAATAATCTTCACCTGCAAAAATACCAAGATGCCATGCCGCTGATGTCCCACATAACACCTACCTAGGCGTCTACCTTGTTTTGTTCCAAACACATTTTTCTACTATCCCAAATAAAATCCAAATAGTGTGTAACTTATTTTTTTATCAAGGATCTGAAAGATACACATTCGTTGTATCACAGGGTGCATTAACAGTTCTTGTTCCCAATAATATAAGAAGCATTGATAGCATTGGAAAACATCAGAAATAGGTTGCATAGATTTATAAGTCCAGATAACTAAAATAAAACACGCATATAGTGCTTTCTGGGTGTCAAATAAGATGCATACTATCCACCTTTTCCACTGTAATTCCACATATAAAAGAAAAAAAGAAGAGCAAATATGTGAAATTAGAAATGATTCCTGTAAAGCAATGTTCATAGTGCGCACCATGATTGTGTGGTATTGCTCTTGACGCTGCTCATATATTGTCTATTTGTATTTTTCTTTGCAGGTACTTGCCAGCACCATTTTCTAATCTCAACTAAGACACAATGGGGCTCATTACAGGTCCGGCGGTAACCGTGCCAATGCTACCGGCGGGTTGCTGCCATACCTGTAAATATTTACTGGCGCCTGACTTCCCGGTGCCACTGGGAATTTACAACCCTGGCGGCCTGGAAAGTCAGGCGCTGGTAAAATGTTGTTCCCCATTCCCATAGGGTCTCTATTTCTGATATTTTCCAATGCTATCAATGCATTTAAGTCCTCTTCGTCCGGTAGCACTCTATGGGAATGGGGACATGGAAGCACCGGCACGTTTGTTAATGGTGCCGGTGCGTCCGTGACGGGTCTTCCTACCGTGACCGCTGTGTCTGGCAGGGTCAGACATGTCGGGCACAGCGGCTCCGGCAGACAAACCTGTAATATGCTGGTCCGGAAACAATGGTGCTGGTAAGCTTACCGGCACCCTTGTTTCCGGACCAGCAAGGTCCGAATGAGGCCCAATGTCTCCTTTTCCCAGACACTATCGGCTGCATATCACTCGCAGAGCACCATTTCTTCATTGCATACCATGCTTCCCTGATGAAAGCATAAGGAACAACAACTTGTGGAAACTTGTCTGCCATCTTGAAATGTATTTCCAGACATTATTTTATAAAGTGTATGCCAAAGGATTTACTAGATCTATCAATTCACCAACTATGCGAATTTATAGCTTTTCAATCAAAACAAGTTGATTGTGCAGGCTACACGCAATATATCCAGCGCAACGATTAATGCATAGTAAACGTAAGTGCTGCTTGGGATGGTGTACCACAGCTAGCCTACAGCCTGTAGCAATCAGGAACATGTATCAATATTACACCATGCGCAATATCTTCACTATTATATAAAACCAACAGTCTAGGTTATTGTATCAATTTCAGAACAGCCTAATAAGACCAGAGCAACAGAGGTACTAGCATCACACTCTGTTTTAATCACAAAGCTCCTACTTCTTTGTGTCATCACAATATAGGGTTCTCATATAACAATCAATTGAATCTCTGTTAGTCCTCATGGAGTCAGATATACAATTCTAAGTTACTTTGTTTGAGTCACAAGGTTTCCATTGTTTAATTAGAGTGTCCCTAATAATCACAGTTGGTAATGTCCTAACATCCAGAATATCGCCCTTAAGTCAACACATGTTTTGACATTTCTATAGGTCTTTCTCAAGGCTGGGCGTATCTTAATACACTTAATAATAGCAGGATTGCCTATTTACAATATAAGATCTGTATCAATGGTTGAGAACAAATTATCCTTATTAAGGTGGATGTTTTAACCCTCTTAGTTAGCTGGGCTTTGTAATCCAATGTTTGTGATTTGAACACTGAAAAGGATAGCTATGTCTCATCCTCAATTCAGATATCCAGGTGATTGCAGTTACAAAGTGAAACCATTCTTATTTAGTCTTTTCTAGGGGGGGGTCAAACAGGGTTGTCCATTGGCTTCCATACTCTGCAACCTGTTTATATCAGACGTCGGCACAGCTCTGGATGAAGTGGCTGCATTCCCTGCTAAAATCAATGGGAACCACCTTGGATGGATGCTTTAGCCAGACGATTTGGTCCTGTTGGACATGACCCCCATCGTCCTGCAATGAAAACTTTCTGCGTTTGAAAAATATGTGGATGCAAATAATCTCAAAATAAATCATGCGAAATATGAGATCTTAATCCTCCAAGATCTAAAAGAAAAACAAAACATCCAAAAAGCAGCCTCAATGCTATTTGGGAAAAGAACCACTAAGATGCGTGAACCAAACACAGTATCTTGGCATGTGGATAAACAGCAGCATTAATGACGCTCCTTGGGTGAAAAGGAGAAAGCAAAATGCAAACAACTAGCCGGCCAAAGCCTGGCAATAAACATGAAATACGGTAAATTCCCTTTAAAGCCAGTTGTCGACTTTTATAAGCAGAAAGTCGTGCCAGCCTTGATCCATGGAGCTGAATATGTATTGGGCTGCTCGCATGCACTGTGGCCACTTTTTGAAAACACATTCTGGGGCAGAGTACTGCAGCTCGATAGGGGGGTCCCTACTGCGTGCATTTGATACTAGTTGGGGCTCATATCTATAAATGCGAGAGTCGCATGGAACATGTTGTCGATCTACAGAAAAATAACTGCTGAAGAAGGAACCCCACAATTTGACATTCTTCATAACCCAAGAGGGAATCGATTCTACGGCAATGGGCTGACCGGTGTGAAAATCTCCTTGAGGAGCTTAATACTGACAATGTCACTCTGCAGGCAAACCCAAACTCAGTCAAAAAGAAACTGTGGCTCCAAGATTGGGTACATACTGTAGATCAGAAAAAACACCACAGATTGATGAAACATTTCTAATCAGAGACAAAGACAATGAACAAGCTACCAAGTTACTTGGAGAAGTTTCCACGTTGAAATCAAAGAGCCACATTCATTAAATTCTGGCTTCATTTGTTTGAAACTAAAGAAACATTATGCTTGAGAAAAAGAAATTCACTGTTAGATCTTAAATGTAGATTATGCAATAGTGCCGATGAAACATTAAAGCATTTAACCCTATACTGCTGGGCACCCAGATCTCTAAGAACAAGGCATTTAGTGTCCACATACAAGAAAGACCATCATTGTGTGGCAAAGACTGGTGGTCTGTGCTCTTTAATGAAACAAACAAAAAATCGACGTATGCACTGACATCATATTTAGATCAAGTGAATGTTTGGTTTACAAAAGAGGTTACAGAGATGGAAAGGTCATCACCGTACTTTTGTATTTGTTAGAACTGACAACGTTTTTGTGTGTGAATGATTGAATGTACCGAATGACAAATAAGATCAATAATGAAAAATGTGTACTGTAGTGTACCTCTTTTAAAAGTTTATAATAAACTAATTAAAAAAAATAATAAAAAAAATAATTGTTCAACGAGTATGAGCGAAATCCTCGGTAAAGGTATCCTCACTGTTCCTGTAGGTAGCAGTAGGGTAGGCAACATTATTCGAGGCCTAATTTATCATTTTCCATATTGTGTTTAAGCAGTGTTGTATTTTTTTGATTTTGGAAAAAAGCAGCTACTGATGATTTTAAGTAACATTACCTGTGCAAAATGTTAGTAAACCCCCCAATTGTACATAGCTTGTTAGTTCATCTGTGCCTGCACACTGCTCTTATTCAAACCGTAGTTCATAAAGCACCATCATGCTTTATGAACACCATGGTGCAGCACCATATTACTTGAAGAAGAGGATAACTACTTACCAGCCGAACAAAGCACTACAATCCAGTAATAGGATGCTGGTAAATTAGCCATGCCCCAAATGACAAATCTTTTTCTTTTACGGCGGCTACAATTTGGAATGATGTCCCCCCCAGTCCTGCGCTTAGAGATTCATTTGCTATGGTTCCACAAGGTCCTGAAAACATACTTGTTTGAATAGACCCCCTATAACCTATTTGTCAGCTCTCTCTGGTAGTCCTGTCCTGCGTTACATGTTATGTCCTTGGTGTTTATGTCTCGCAGTCTGCTGCCTTTGGGTTTTCGGGGTGTAATAAAATAAATAAAAAAAGAGGAGGAAGAGCAGAAGGGTTATGGCGTTAGCTAGGATGGTCTATGCTGTCAGGGGTTACATATTATCATACTGTTCTCCTGGTATGTAATAAATACCTCAGAGCCAAAAGGCTATGCAGTGTCAGCAGCTGATAAGCACACAGGCACTGAGGCTGTCATTAGCCATCTGACATAGGAGAATTACAATGTCAATAAATAAATATAATACTGCATCAATTTTGCTATGTATGGGAGAGGAGCAGTCCTAGGGGATACAGAGGTAGATTGCCGCCACAGGCCAAGCAAAAATGTGGAACCTTCAAAACCAATCTGAAATTAAGGAAGCCCTACTTAAAAATAGGTGTGCATCGTAGAGAGCGGAGGCTCACATGAAGACATATGACCCAATTCTTTTCATATCAAGTTGCCATTTATCTGAGGTTATCTGAGCTCAGACTTTCAGGTGGTTAAAGTTGAGAAATGTGTTAAAGCTATTCTAGAGAGCATCTGTTGAAAGATTTGTAGAGAAGGCAGCGAGTCTTGAAGTGTGCGCTTTCCCTTATTGGAAGCCAGTGGAGCAACTTTCCAGCAGGCGTGGTGTGACCAAGAGGAGTAGGTTGGCCGCCATGGACTCTTTAAGGTTTCAATAAGGTCTTTTAGCAGTAGTAGAAGTGTTACACATTATCAACGTTGGTCATGGTGGCAAAGCAGTAGAATAGGGAGAATGGTGAATAACGTGATAATGCAGGCTCCCATAACGGCGACTTTTCCTAGAGACAACAACGGTCTAGTTGTTTCACGTACATCTGACGCACTCGCGCCTGGTCACGTGACTTCTGATAAGGAAGGAAGTGCTGTCTGTATACGCGTCGCTACTGCCTTTGTGGATGCTCCGTAAGTTCGCTTCTAGGACTCACACTCCTTTCCTCTACTGACTCAGTTTCTCCTTATTCCTTACTTCTGTTCTGATTTCTATTCCCTTGCTTAGACTCAGCTGCTGGCCGTATTTGATGGGATTCGTGGGTTTTCTGGCGGGTTGGCCGCCCGTGTTAGTGAGTACAATCAGACTCATCTCCCTTCAGTAGATTTCTCTCCCCGGCATTCTAAAGCTTACTTTCTATTCTCTGTTTGCTAGCGCCACCACATCCCCGGAACAGGACCGGCTTCTCAAGCTCTCGGACACTTCCGAGAGCAGTCTCTTTCCTTAGAGGACACCCTCCTTAATCCCTTGTACGTGGTTCCACACTTCCCACTCTCACTTATTTCTTGCTACCAGTCTTCCTGGAACTTACCTGTTCTATCTTGTTTCCTTGGAAAGGTCTCCGACCCTCTTCGTTGTCCAGCGCGCATAGAGGATCCGTCCAGACTTCCACCTCCCGTTCGAAAGAGTTGCAGCGGCTCAGGGTTTTTTCCCCCACGAGGGTTTCCCTGGGGATCCTGCTCTCCTCCTAACTGGTTTATCATTCAGGGAGCTGGGAAGCAGGACTCCCATGGGTGATTCATCCGTTTCCACGACATCCGCCAGTTGTCTCCATTCCGGGTCGCAGTCTGCCCAGGTTAGTGCAATTTGTTACCGATTTGACAAGGAGTTCTTGAAGTGGTAGAATCCATTCTTTTTTTTTTAAACCCATTTTATTGGCATTTTGTAAACTAACAATCAGGACAACACAGCAAAAAGAAAAACACTTTGCATTATTACATAAGCGGAGCAATCACAGAAGAGGACACTGGATAAGGAGGGGTACTGCGGGGGAGCTGTACCAATGAAACAAATTTTGCTTTGTACCAACATGGTTTCTCTAGTCCAGCGAAATCATCACACCATCTACTCATCTCTCCCCTTTCTCTGAGCGATCAAGTTAAGGGCGAAAGACCGTTATGCCCTCAAATCAGTTGTATGGCTGGCACTAGTGTACCGGGTGCCTAGTGGGGTTATGCGTGCAGCTGGATCTTCTCTCACTGTTTACATGTATGCTGCCTTGCACTAGTTGTGCGGATAATTGCTTTCTATAGCACCTGAGCTTCCTCACCTCCTTGACTCATCAGGTATTGTATGTATGGGTCCCACATGTTGGATGGTGCTGTGTGGTAAGCCGTCAAGCTCCTATATCGAGTCTCCATATCATTACTCCTTGCAACATCCTCTAGCCAGTCTCCTATTTTGGGGGACCTCAGGCCCTTCCAGTGTATTGCCACGCTTCTTTTCGCCAACAGCAGGAGTAGTACAGTTAGTCATCTCCTGCCCTTGGGAATGGATTTGGTGTATCCCAAGATATCAATCATAGGGTACCCCTACGGTTTTATGTACAGCCTTCTAGAAGGTGTGTACTGTAGGACATGCCCAAGCCAAGTGAAGGAAGTCTGCTTGTGGATCATTGTACCTTGTGCAATTGGTAGTCGTTCCTGGGAAAAAGCTATGGATCTGGGTATGGGTGTAGTAGTATTGGTGCAGGTATTTCCAATGTATTAGTTTATATCTAGCGTTTATCGCAATAGGTTTAGTACCACCGCAGCAGTATTTCCATTGCCCATCCGAAATTTCATGACCCAGTGAGTGGAACCATTCCTTGCCCTTCTCGTCCCCCATCAGGCATTGATTGCCATATTCCGCTTTGGATTGCCTGTAACCCGCAGTGAATCGCCATAACACGCGCAGAGGTTAACGCAGACCAGCTCGCTCCTTATTGGTGCACATTGTACATTTAAGAAGATCGGTCCCACCGGAAGGCGCTAAGCAGCCCTCCTATTGAAGGCACCCTTTAAAAGGCACTTGCCTATCTGTGCATGGGTACTACGACCTCGTTCACCGGATGGGTAGGAGCCCATCACTGACTCCCTTCAGCCGCTGCACTGGACAACCTGATTGACCTGATCCGGGTAAGAAGACCTGAGCACTCATCGTGCTACGCGGCTCTACACTGATCCGCTGAGCAGGGAAGGCCACTCCTTGCCCTTCTCGTCCCATATCCAGCATTGATTGCCATATTCCACTTAACCCGCATTGAATTGCCATAACACACGCAGAGTTCAACGCAGACCAGCCCAAAAATGGGCGCAGCAAAATATTTATAGGTTGCCTAGCAACCTGCTCGCTCCTTATTGTTGCGCAATGTACATTTAGGAAGACCAGCCCCATGGGAAGGCGCTGCCCTCCCATTGAAGGCACCCTTTAAAAAAGGCACTTGCCCGTCTGTGCCTGTCCGGGCCGACCCGAGGCTGCATGATGTACAACTCTGCATCTACATGGATGACTATGCCTCGTATGCCGCAACCTATTCCAACATAGGATAAGAGTCATGACTATTCACTGCTCCTAATGCAAACGTAGACATTGCTGATAACACTCTGGCTGAGAAACCTCAACACGTGCCACCTTCCTAGCCTACTGCGCTGTCCGCCATATACACCCACTAGCCACTTGTAAAGGTTCATCGTGTCTAAACTTGCCTAATGCCTACCCAGCAACTCTGTGCTGCCCGACTTTATTTGCAGTGTACCCATTGATTTTAGTCACCTGGTTTTGAGCTTTACGCTGCTTATATAGTCCTATGTCTCATCCATTGTTGGAGTAGTCCACTCTCTCATTACAATAGCTACGCGCTTCATTGCCTCCAAATCGCCGCGACTCGTTACTAGTTGCCACTCCCACTCCTTGTGTGCCCACCGTGTTCATCACAATTCCGTCGCTGAGTGCCTTTTTAGCTTATACGTGGGACCCTAATAATTTGCAAATCGTCAGAATTGTTTCTGCTCACGTTTTGATAGTGCGGGCAATGTGCAATTGTCGTAATAGCTGTAAGAAAAATATTACAGTGGATGAACTTAAGCCTTTTCTCGAACCGCTACTTAAACCTCTACCAGTTCCCCCCGATCCAGCCAATCTAGTGGCTCTTTACAATCAAACCATCACCACAGCCCCTGACTCCATTTCACCTCTAAAAATGCGCAAAAGTAAACCTATAGCACACCTGAACTCCTGGTTCACTCTCAAAGTCAAAGACTTAAGAAACGAAAAAAGGAAGTGTGAAACCACCTGGAAAAACAACCCCTCCATAGCGAACAAAGACATCCTTCTAAAAATCTCAGCCAATTATAAACAAGAAATTCTTTCAGCAAAACCTAACACCTACAACGATGGGATTGACAAAGCTATCTCGAGTACCAGAGAGCTCTTTACCATCTTAAGAGAACTCGAGTCCCCCCCCAAATAGACAAAGGACAAAATTGGTGCACAAAAATTCAAGATGCCTTATCCAATAAGATCACTATGCTCCAAGAAAAAGTAGCTGCCAAAAAGTTTAACCTGTCTTCTCTGGCAACTAACCAGATACAAAGCCCCACTCGCCCTAAACCGTCTCAGCATTTCTAATTCACCTCAGTGTCTCCCCAAGAAGTACAAAAGATCATAGCCTCTCTCAAACCTTCCAATTGTCAAGGCGATACCTGCCCTGCATCCGTCATAAAGGAAGCTGCCAATATACTTCCTCCCTTCATCACCTCGTTAATTAACACCTCCTTCCACACTTGCACTGTCCCCACAAACATGGGTACTCCCCTCTATTAAAATAAACATCATTGGACCAGAGTATCCCCACTAACTTTAGACCCATTACAAAAGTCCCTTTTTTGCTAAAGATCCTCGGCAAAGCAGCCTACAATAAGAAACAGTCAAACCAGGAGACTAATAAACGACTTGGACTCGGTCAATCTAGCTTCAGACCCCAACACGGCACTGAAACAGCCTTGATTGACCTGAAGATCCAGATCGACTATCTGAAAGATAAAGGGAAATCAGCACCCTTCTTCCTGTTCGATTTGTCAGCCGCTTTCGATCTGGTTGACCACAAGGTTTTGTGTAAGCACCTTTCCACAGCGGCCCATTTCTTACCAGAAGCAACAGCTTGGATCCAATCATTCTTAAACAATAGATCCATGAGACAATTTTCAGCGTCGGCAGCAGCTGATCCTATCCTCATTTCCTGTGGTGTTTCACAAGGATCTTGTGTATAACCGACCATGTATAATGCTTTCTCTAAAACTTTATTTGAAGATCTGGACCATCTGGGTGTCACCTACATGAATTCAGCTGATGACACCCAGATCCTCATACATCTGACAGGCAGTTACAACAAAGACTTAGCTCTTATTAACAGAATCTACCTCATCATTCAGGCCTGGAAGGCCACACATGATCTGTGCCTGAATGATGAGAAGACGGACCTGATACTCTTAGCCACACCCAACAATGAAAAAAAAACTGAGTAACCAATACCTCTCCTTTAACATTGATGGACAGGATATCAAAGTAGCCAAAATGGCTAAAATATTGGGTTTCTACCTAAACTCCGCTTTGAATCTCCGCAAACAGGTCAGTGCTACAGCTTCGGCAACAGCTTACACCTGCAAGCTTATCCACGCATGCAAACGATTTCTTTCCACGTAAAGTTGCACTACTCTGGCCAGAGCCCTAGGACTATCAAAAATCGACTACTGCAATGCACTGTATTTAGGTGCCAGCAAACAGATCACCATCAAACTCCAGATTTTGCAGAATAATGCACTCAGAACTGCCTTGGGCATACCCAAAAGGCTACATATTTCTGCAACCAGATGTGACATCAACTGGCTCTCCATTAAGGGGCGAATACAACTCAAAACAGCGTCCTCGACTTACAAATGTCTCAATAACTTCGCCCCCCAAAACCGGACTGAAAAATTCACCAAAAAAAATCCTGTCCAACCCACCAGGGCTGCTAACTCTGGTTGCCTAAAAGTTCATGAATATAAACTCAAAAAAGCAGGTGGCAATAGTTTCCCAGTTATGGCTGCGCTACTCTGGAACTCCCCCTACCCACCACATTAGATCTGACCAGTCCTTCTACAGATTTAGGAAAGACACTAAAACTTGGCTCACCTCAAAAGATGCACCATAATAGAAATCTGTGACACAGTCTGCCTGTAAGAAAGTAACAACATTGTTTGACCAACTGTATTTTGACAAAATATGTAAATAATTAAAACTGCATTCTCATGTCTACATGTTAGAAATTGTATAGTCCTGGATTGCCTCTAGTGTACCTTGTCGTGTGCATATCCTAGAATATGCTTTTTTTTCTTGGGTTCCGGGGTAATTGTTGCAGGATTTCGTCGGCTTCCGCTGGTGTGGTGAAAAACAATGTACGCCCCTCATCTGCCACCCAGAGTTTGGCTGGGAACATCATGGCGTACCGGATGACTCAGGCACATAACCTTTTAAACATCAATATACATGCAGCGTGATGTCTGGACTTTATCAAGAAGTCTGGGAAGATCTTCATGACATCTCCTTTGTATGCCAGGGGTCCTTGCTCCCTTGCTTTCCTCAGCGCAGAGTCTCGGCCATGGTAATTGAGCATTCTTGCGATGATTGGGCGTGGTGGTGCCCCAGGGGTTGGTCTCCTATTGCTGGGGATCCTGTGTGCTCTCTCCACCATGAAAACGTCTGAAAAGCTTCCTCGACCCAATGCATCCCCCAGGATTTCTGCCACTAACGTTTCCATGCTTCGTGGGTCTGCTGTCTCGCGGACGCAGATTATTCGCAGGTTGTTTCTTCTAGACCTTGACTCCCAAGTCTTCCCGCTTCTCCGTAAGCTCTTTTAATGTTCTCTTCATTTGTTTTAAGTCCCTGGATATAGAAGTCACCTCATCTTCGACCACTGAGATTCGCCCCTCTGCCTCATCCAGTCTTTCCCCATGCTTGTCCAGGCGGACCTGCATGTGGTCTACTTTACAGGTCAACGTGTCCATCTTCCCGTCCAAAGATTGTGTACTGCTTTGTAACTGGCTTAACATTTCCTTTATGTCATGGAATGCGGTAGATGGGGGCGTGGCCAGCATGCAGTAAAGTCGGGCTTCCGTGGAGCTCCGGTCCGTGATCCTGTCAAAAACTGAATTATCGCGTTAAAATTGTCTGCGCGACGGCAAAAAACGTAAATCCACAAAGGAGAACCAGTCTCTAGCACTCGCCCCTGCTCCCGTGGAGAATCGGAGAAAGAAAGAACAATAACGCGGGACGCGAAACCGAGCCCCTGTGTCTCATAAGATGGCGGCGCCGACGGTGTGACGGATACGGGGTGAATTAGTACCCTTGGCGGCACGGCTGCGGGGGGCAAACGGGGTGGTCCACCTACCCCCTGGTCGCAGCCCGGATCGCTCGCTTGGAGGTGCTGAAGGGCTGCTGAGACCGCGGTCCGATCGCCGGGAGAGGAGCTCCGCGGAGAAGTGCGGCGGGAAACGCCGAGCGGCAGAAAAGGAACCAGCCACCCAGCGGAGTTGGGGCTGACTGCGGAGGGGGAACACCAACAACGGCGGGGCGAGCCAGAGGTGTGCTGACGGAGACCAACGAAGCGGGAAAACCCAGCCAGGCACCAGGGACCCAAGGAGAGGGGGAGAGCCACGGGGCCCCCCCCACACATCGTGCAACCGGGAGGCAAGCGCCCCATTATGAGACCCACGCAACGAGGGTAGCAGGCGCGGCCCACGGACCTGTGCCGAAGAACAAAACGACTCGGACTGGGGGCGACCTTGGAATGAGCCCGTCGGGTCCAGAGGGATTCCCAGGGGCCGATATCGGGGCGCTAAAGGTAAAAACTGGGCTACCCGACATATTCCACAACAGACAATAAGCCCCGGGTTGCCCGCTCTGCAGAAAATTAGGAACTCTCATTTGGAACACCGCTCCGATAGGACGCAGCAGCGAGCAGGAGTCCGCCCCGTTGCAGTCATGGAGCTCCCACGACCGGCTCCACCCCAACACACCGTTTGAACTCAGATTGAGGGGAGGCATTGTCCCTGAGACTCCCTGAAACTCAGCTAGACACCGCTACCCCGCCTGAAGCCCAGCGCTAACGCTGGGGAGGAGCGTGAACTCGCTTGGGCAAGCTTCTGAAGCCTAATTACACCCAACGCCGTCTTACCAAAGAGCAACATACGGACACACTTGAAGGTAAAGGGTGTGGCAATATATTGTCTGACTGTTGCCCCCTAGGGCAATTATCGCAGCAAACAGAATCAACAGCGAGGCGAGACCATTGAGACCAGAGAACTGCAGGAGGCTAGGTCCGGCCAAAATCAACAAAAGAAGCACCCTGAGTTGCACCGCAAGTAACTTATCAGAGCGAAGGTGGGTCGCGAGGGCAGCGTCAGACCTGGGCTGCCGGGCATCGACTTGATAGGGGATCTCACCTAGTGGATCACACCTGGCGATACACATACTATACCACAAGCCAGGGACCGAAGGTGAGGCCAACATACCCTGCGGAACCAGATCGGACACACGAGGCTGTGAGACTGGAAACAGGGGATGTCTCCTCCTAAAGGCAAACCAAAACTGGTTACGATGGACTCCTTCACAACAGTCAGACCCCAAAGACATACACAACCAGATCGGGAGACATCGGAAGAGCCACCCCACGAAGAAGATGATCTCAAACACACATAAATCCTACAAGCAATAGCGGCCCTCCGCACGTCAGTCGAAGGAAAGATCGAAGAAGTGAAATCGGACATACAGCTTATGCGTCAGGATGCCCGAAATTTAATGTAAAGGGTCACGGCGGCAGAAACTGCCCTACAAGACAACGTGGAGAACACCCAAGACCTAAAAACAAAAGTTCAAGATCTAGAACAGAAGGTGGCGAGGCTGGAGGCACGCTCCGAGGATGCCGAGGGTCGAGCCCGCCGGAATAACATTCGCATACTGGGTGTCCCCGAGGACATGGAGGGCTCGGACCCGACGGAATTTATCGAAACACTGCTGCTACAGGAAATTGGACCAGGAAACCTCTCCCAAGGGTTTTCCGTAGAAAGAGCCCACAGATCCCTCCAGAAGCGCCCCCACTCGGCTCACATCCACGCCCAATCATTGCTAAAATTCTGAACTTCCGAGACCGGTAAATCATACTGCGGTATTCTAGAGAAGGTGGAGAGATCAAGAGAAATGATGCGGCAATAGTCATGTACCCAGACTACACCCCCACAGTGCAACGAGCAAGGAACTCTTTTATCCCAATAAAAGCACGATTGCGAAAGCTCAACCTAAAATACATGCTGCTATACCCATCGCGCCTCAAAATTTTATATAAAGGAAGAGCGATATTCCTTGAGACCCCAGCCGCAGAAAATATGTGGCTTGAACACAATAACCTGGCTGAGGGCAAAGATGAACCACCACAGCCTGATCTGGGCTGACCATGCACCTGCCATGGCAAGAAGAGAGCAGAGACCACCCCACATGAACGTATAAAGCAGACAATCGCACTACAGTAGAGTCCTACTGAGATCTAAGCTAGATCGGACAGGAGCTCGGAGGAACATACGAAAGAAAGAAAAGCGACCCACCCCACTGAAAACTGTGCAGGCAGTCCGCCTACACACTACCTGATCCGGAAGGCCAGGAGTGGCCTCGAAGGCTCGGGACCCCCTGAGCGCTGCACGTTGAAGCAACTGCTAGGGACAGTTCGAGTTGTTTGGTTTGTTTTCCCCATGCACACAATGGGAGTTATCAAAGTTAAAAAGTCTCCAAGAGTAGCAACAGAAGATGCCGGAGAGGACGGGCAGGGAGGGAGAAAGCCGAAACTGGGCGAGGAGCAAACGGAAGAAGTAGGTGATTGCATGACTGAAGCAACGGATATCCTATTAACTCACCATGACGACTAGAATAAAAATAATATCTTGGAATGTAAGGGGCCTAGGAACTTATCCACGCCGGAACAGAATTAAGTCCTACTTGAACAGAAAAGGAGTGCAAATAGCACTGTTACAAGAGACACATTGCACGGTGGACTTGCTAGCCAAATTATGCGAGCATTGGGGAGGACAAGGAATTGGAACCACTTACTCCAAATTTTCTAGAGGAGTATATACCTGGATCCACCCTCAACTCCCATTCCATTTAATTAAGTCGGAAGTTGACCCGGAGGGCAGGTTTGTGATAACGTGGGGCCGACTAGAACAGGAAGAGGTATGTATAGTGAACTCCTACCTTCCCAACACTAATATTCCGGCATATCTGAACTCAATGTATCCTAAACTTGCACCATACAGACACGGCATTTTTTTCGGGGGGGGGGACTTCAACTGTGTACGGGACCCCAAACTCGATAGGTCCCAGCCCCACCCGAAAGGTCCCTCAACAGCAACAGTGACCCTGTCCTTATTAATAGACGGATTGGATCTGGCTGACACGTGGAGGGAACAGCACCCGGACGCCCGGGGATACTCGTTCTTCTCCTCCCCACATGATCTCCATACGAGATTAGATTATGTTTTCGTAAGCAAAGAGCACCTATAACAAATAGACGGTGCAAAATTCCTAGGGAGAACCATCTCGGACCACTCACCACTCTTAATAGAGTGGAATCACGCTGGCCCTAGACCCCCCTATCCCCATGTGGAGGATGCCGACAGACGCCCTGGGAGACCTAGCGTTCAGAGAAGAGATGCATGATTTTATAGATAACTTTATAGAGGTGAACACCGGAAGTGTCGACCACTTGAGCACAATGTGGGACGCCCTAAAGGCAACAACCAGGGGGGGGGAAATCACAGCAAAAGCGGGAGGCATCAGAAAACAGCTCTGGGCCGAATTAGACCAGTGGGAACGAGCGATTGAGCAATCGGAGGCCGCCCCGGTGAACGCACACCAAAGAGAGGACACCCTCAAAACACTTAGAGCTAAATGCACATTGGCATGGGACAGACTAGCCAAATTTGATTATACCACTAAGACTAACAGGGCACACACAGAAGCTGATAGGCCGAACAGGTTGCTGGCCTGGCTGTGCAAGAAAGAACACCCACGGCACAATATTACCATGATACAGGATGAAGAGGGCAACAAATTCCAAACACAACAGGGTATAAATGACGCCTTCAGGCGCTATTATGAACACCTATACTCCCACACAGATCAAGTTCCCCGAGAACAGATTATAGATACCTTAGAGGAAATAGGTCTCCCCAGATTAACCCCGGAACAAATTGAGGCCCTTGAGGCAGACATCAAAACCGACGATATAACAGAGGCGATCAAATCACTGGCCACCTGCAAAACCCCTGGGAACGATGGGCTACCCGCCGAGTTTTATAAAGCATATGAAATGTCCCTTACACCCTTATTAGACGAGGTTTTTCGAGAAGCATATGAGAGAGGGAGGTTGCCCGACAGTATGAGAGAGACCCTTTTGATCCCGATCATCAAACCCAACAAACCCGCCGACGATTGTGGCTCTTACCGCCCAATAGCCATGCTTAACTACGATGTGAAAATTCTGACGACGATACTAGCAAAGAGGCTGGCTAGAATCATAGGGGAGATCGTGCACATGGATCAGTGCGGCTTTATACCGAGCCGGAATACGGCCATGAACTTACGCAGACTGCAACAGGTTATAAACCAAACGCAGGCTATCCCGGAGCCATGTGCACTACTATCCCTGGATGCCATTAAGGCATTTGATTCGATATATTGGGAGTGGCTTGTGGCGGTTCTGGAAGCTTTCGGCTTTTGCCCGGGGTTTATTAGGTGGGTCAGGATTCTTTATACGAAACCCAAGGCTAGAGTGAAAACCGGAAAATACATATCTGACGCCTGGGACATACGCAGGGGCACTAGACAGGGATGCCCACTATCCACCATGCTCTATGTACTAGGACTAGAACCTATTGCCATCTATTTTCGGAAACAATTTTTTGACGCCGGGATACGCCTGGGGGAGTGGATCACATCATCTCACTTTATGCAGACGACGTACTACTGTATGTTAGGGACCCGCACAACAAAGTGCCCACAATGCTGGACGTCTTAGACAACTTTGCAAAGTTCTCAGGCATACAATTTAACAGGGCAAAGTCCTGCCACTTCCCTCTAGCGGGCCTCAGGAATAAGGACATATAAGAACTCCCTTCCCTAGGGGTACAATGGGAGGTCACCTCATTCAAATACCTGGGAAGGTTTACAGTGATCATTTCGACAACAAAAATGTCGAAAGTCAAAATATCGAAAAAAAAATGTCGAAAAAAAAATGTCGACTTTTTTTTTCATTGCATTTTTTTTTTTTTTTAAATGGGGGGGTTCCCCCCAACCCCCCTTTTTAAATTTTTTTTTACATTTTTCCCTTTTTTTTTAACTCCCGAACCCCTAAAATAAATATATAATTAAAAAAAACGAAAGTCGACTTTTTTTTCGACATTTTTTTGTCAACATTTTTGTCTGTCGTCATTTTTTTTTCGAAATTATGACCACCCACCACCTGGGAATACACGTAATGCACACCCCGGCATTAATGCACGAACACAATACGAAGGCAGCAATCCCTGCCTTGAGAAAATCCATGAACTTCTGGGCAAAACTCCCCTTGTCTATGATGGGTAGAGCCTCAATAATTAAAATGATTGTCCTTCCCAGATTTCTGTACAAGTTCCAAAACATACACTACTACATCAATGCTTCCTTCTTTTGCCTCCTAGAAGGGATACTCCGAGATTTCCTATGGGGGAAAGGAAGGCGCAAGATAGCACTCGCCACCTTGGTCCTGCCGTACAGCCAGGGGGGAATCCAACTTCCAAACTTAGAAAAATATTATTTGGCAGCACAACTTAGTTTTGTGACCAAGTGGTTGGAAGATGACGCCACATCTGAGACACCCCTGCTTCAGTCCTTGACCTCCCCGATCCATTTGAGGGAACTTATCTGGGCCCCCAGTTACCTGATGCAAAATGCCCCCTTCAAGGCAGCCCTAGGGCGAAATGTTTGGCACAGAGCAGAGACACTCGCCCACGCAAGGCACCAGTACTCCCCGGACATACCATTGATTTCAGACCTATGCAGATCCGACTCGGACCTACAACATCTCAGATACTGGGAAGGGAAAGGGATATATACATGGGGAGACCTATATGCTGATGGCACCTTCAAGGAATTTGAAAGACTACGCGAAGAAGCTGGAGTGCCCACGGGCCAGTTTCTCTGGTATCACAGGATACGAACTACAGCACGAAACAAGTGGACAATACGGCCGGAGGAACCGGAATCAAACCCCCACCCCGATTACACTATTGTATAACCTAGGAGAGGGGGGGAAACCAGTGTCCCAGATCTACGCCCAACTGAGTGACATCCCTAACCCACGTAGTGCCGATCTGAAAAGCAGATGGGAAACGGATATGGGCCGGGAGATAACAAGTGGAGAATGGGAGAGGGCCCTAGCGTATCCTCAAACAGTCTCCAGGAATCACTGATTTAGACAAATTCAACTAAACCTCCTACATCGAACATACTTAACCCCATCCAGGTTGGCGAAGTTCGACAAATCACCGCACTCTGACTGTACTTGGTGCGGGGTGAATAATGCGGACCTGATCCACATGTTTTGGTCGTGCACCACAACACAAGCCCTGTGAACCACTGTACAGCAGACAAGCGAGAAAGCTGGGTTGACTGGGTACAAATGGACTCCAGACGAATGCCTTCTGGGAATGTACCCCAGGCCAGCCAAACTTAAGCACCTAGTCAAATTAATGGATTTTATGTGCATACTGGCAAAAAGGACCATCGCAATGTCCTGGAAAAAACCTGCAGGACCCCAACAAAAAATATGGCACAGGGAATTGGAACGCTGGGTACAAGCTGAAACAAAGGCATGGGAAGACAGCGTAGCCAGATTGACGGATGCCTCGAGCATGACCCTAGCGGCCTGGAAAGAACTCTCAGGATCCCTGTCTCACCCCTCGGACGACAAGCCCCCATGAAAGGAACAAACCTACGGAAAACAGCCCTACGACCAATGTCACTGAACCCCGAGAGCAACTAACTTCTACCTTACTTGGTTCCTACAAGCTCAAGCCCCATCTCCCCCCCTATCACCGGCTTACCTGACCCCTCCTGAACTGACAATCCGTTCTATCGTAACGGAAGGAACATTTGGAGACAGTTAATGTTGAATTATTAATTTGTTAATGTTCTATTACGAAATACACATCATCCTTTAACTATGCACATTTCTATGTCAAGCTACTGTAATAACAATGATAAATGCTAATAAACAAATTTAAAAATAAATGGAATGCGGTAGATGCAACTTGAGTGATCTGCGTGCTGCTGCCCTCGGGTGAACTCAATGCCTCGGTCTGTCGAGGCAGTGGGGCTGTCTCAAACTGGAGCTTAGTCTGTTTACTGCTCTTATTTGCCTTGGCCATGGTCCAACTGGATGCTATTGACTGAGGCCGCACTTCACAAAGCTGGTACTCTATACGATTGATGTGCTTCACCCAGCGGGCGCAAACACTTCTTACTGATGCCTCTGTGGTGTGGTAGGTATTTCCTTGTAGGGCGGTTTGTACTCCGGTAGCCCTGCCTCGGGCCTGTGCCCCGGTTTCAGGTCGGTTGTCCATCAAGACAGGTTACCCAGCCCCCCCCCCCCTTTATTTGGAATAAAGGAGACTGAGTGATGGGCTATCTCCGCCTAAGTTCGCTCACAAATGGTTTGCCGCAGAGTGTTGCGAGTGTTACCGGAGATTCAGGGCTAGTAAGGTCCCTGTCCAGTCTTGCATCGTCTGTTATCAGCTCCAGCGCCTCGGTTAGGGTTTATGATGCAGGCCATGATGTGTGATTTATGTCTGGTTCGTGGTCTGCCGTGCGTCCAGAGGTCTCCTGTGTCTGTGCTAGCGTGGAGGGTTCTTGTGACTGCCGGGTAAGATGAATTATGCATGTAGAGAGCTGTGGGTTTCAGTCAACTCGCAAGTGTCACAATCAGAGTACTGTCCGCTCTTTGTGCTGTGCTTTCTCGCTATCCCTCTCTTCAATCCTGCCAGCATGGATGTTATTCCTAAGTTGCTGAGGCGAGAGGAAGCGGAGCCAAGGGTGGCACAGGCTCCTCCTGTATCGGGTGCCTGCTGCTTCACTGTTCTTGTCTGCACTTAATTTGCAGCCTCTCCACTGTGCAGGCCATCCTCGGTGGGGTGACCCCTAAGACACCCTGACTGCAGATCCAAGGCTAGGCACTCAGCTTCTCCTGCTCCGGTCCTTTTGTGGTTGGAGGCGAACCCCTGGTGTGCGTGGTGGCCCGAGGGAGGGTCTGGGTGGAGAAGCAGAGTTCAGGCCCGGATGTTCTCGCGGTGTATGAACGGTGACTCACTCTGGGAGTTAGGCGTCCCTGTGACGCCGCTCAGATGCCTCTCTTATGTCCCCAACAGTCCTCCCAGTGCACCGTGGGTTCCTCTCTCTGCGGCTTGTCCTGGAGCGAGCAGGATGACGGAGTGCACAACACTGGGCCTTTCTTGGGGCGGGTTGACTGCCTTGGGAGGAAACAGTCCGCTCCCCCTTCCCTCAGTTCAGTCCCACCATGAGTGGTGCCAGACAGTCACGGGTACAATGTGTCAACAGGAGGACATTTCTCAGCTTAACGCCCTTGTCCCCATTTGTGTTACAGCCATAGTTGAGGTAGGTGTGTTTTCAGGATCAGCTACGTTCCGGGTTGTGGCACTGTGATGCAGCGGGACCTCCTCGGGTCTTCCTCACACATCCTGTTATGCAAGATGGTCAATTGTGCAGCCTTCAAGTCCACACCGCTACGTATTGATGCAGGACTCCTGGACTCCTCTAGCGTTTCACATACAGGCTCTGTTTATCTCAGAGTGGTTGCTCCCAGACCCGGGTCAGGAGGTTCAGTGGGACATGTATACTCCTGGTCTCGGCGTCTTCTAGGCAGGTTGACTGGACCCGGTCAGGGTTGCGCTGTGTCTGGCCCGCAGATGACGGCACAGCATCTCGTCCGCTCTTCACGGGACTCAGCGCAGACGTCCCCCGCAGACCTCAGTCATGCAGCCCCAGCAGCGCAGCGCTCCTTACGGTGACAGGCCAAGGGTGCCGCGCAGAGCTTGCTCTCTTGAATGCTCGGAGGGGACTAGGGGGTGCCAGTGGGACCCTGTTCTCAGTCTCCTTCACCAGATCTGTGGTTTTCGGGTCAGATGGTAATCCCTCTTGGAGCATTCCACCCAGCACGGTTCCGCAGCTCCTCCCCCTTCACTGTGGACGGTGGTCACGCAGCCTGCTCCCTGTGGTCTCCGCGTCTGATTCTCTGCTTCGCAGAGGTTTTAGGACACCAGAATTTACCAGTGTTTGCCAGGGGTCTTCAGCCACGATTCCTCATGTACCAGGTTTGATCTAGGGGGCAGTTAAATGGCCGGATTTTGAACGGATATTACTCTTGGAGTAGAGAGTTCACAGGCTCGTGGCCATCTTGGTCGGACTCTCTAGCGCCCCCTCCCCCGTAGAATCCATTCTTGATGGCACAAGTCACTTGCAGCATGAAGGAGAGAGTTGCTGAGAAAACTGGACTCTACTGCAGCAGACCTTCCAAATAAAATAAGGAAGTGGGTCCAGCGAGCCTTATCAGGTGAAAGGTAAAGGGTTGTGGTTCTAAAAGCAGGTCCCTGTTCTATGACCACTGAAGTCATGAATTCACAATGGACTTGGTCACGGGGAAGGGGATGTAGGATTCCTAGGTCCCTTATGTAGCTAGAGGTGAATTGGACAGTCATAAACATACATGTGAAATCTGTTGCCATGGGGTCATCTAGATATTAAAGAGCAACAATGATAGGACATTTGTTATCCTAATGCTATGGTAATGCTTGTCGATCGGATGTACGTGATTATTTTGTTTACAAAAAAATGTTGAATTCAAAATACCCGTAACGAAATAATCACGTATGCCACCCCGCCTGCTAACCCCCCACCCTCCTACCATCCAAGCTTTCCTCTGTGGTTCACTTACCTGCTGTTCATCTGCACGGCTGTTTCCCTGCAACTGAGTTCCGCTTCCCCATTGATAGGCTGAACTTCTACCCCAAAGGGTGCTTTTTTCTTTTTTTTAAAAAAAGCTTTATTTTTCCCCCGCTTTCCTTTTTATGGAAGTGAGGGACACACCCGCCACCCCCGAATTCTGTTAATGTCGAGTAAAGGGAGCAAGGGACACCACCGGAACCATTGCTCCCTTTACTGAACATTTCTTTTCCATTCTTTTTTACAGTGCCGAATTCGCCATTGTCCCACATTAGAATTTTTTTTATTTGATTTTTTCATTAGATACCCGTCAATTATGAGAGTGGGAAAGTCAATACACTTGCGAGTATATTTTCCCAGGAGGGAAGTAAGCTACAGCCGTGACTATTTCTAGCCAACAGAGAAGCGAACAAGCAACAATTTGTGATCAATTGTGGCAGATGCTTCAAAGCGGTCTAAAAGCGTTAAAGCACATATTCTGTCTTACCCTAAGCTGTGCAGAACTCTTCTCTTTTGGGTTGAAATATGACATCTAGTCATTAATCTTTAGAGTAGGAGGAGACTTGGGACAAAATGACAATACCACCTAGTGATGCATGGGAAGTTGGAGATGGGTAGTGTCAGGATCCGAAGATGATGGTGTACTTCAGAGAGCCTAAGGAACTATCTGAACAAAGATAGAAGTTGATCAAATATCTGTCGCCTGGAAACTATTGTGTATAGGCGCCATATAAATGTCCAATATATAAAGAAGTGAGCATCTAGGGTCACTGCTGATGACTACTGTGTTGTTTGGTTGTTGGTGTTTTATTTTGTTATGGTCAAGATCTTGCCTATTTATGCTGGCTCACAGAGGTACAAATGGGAGGCTGCATTCGGAAGACCATGTAACTGGGGTGGAATGTTTAATAGGTTTACCCTCAGGCGTGTGCTGTGTTGACACTATACACCTAATAGTTTTAACTTGGGAGTGCATCACCCCACTTCTGTAGGTCTCATAATCAGTCTTCTTTGCCCTTTAGGCTAACATGTGGCTGCAAGTGCACATGACACTCTGTAGACTGAAAACCGTTGTGTCAAAATCATTGTCATTCCAGCATTCTGTATTTGCATTTAAGCTGGGGGAGAAATTGCTTTGTAAGTGAGAAAGAATGCTTTTTTCTTTAATCCTATTTCAATTGTTCTTTTGAAATATTTCAACAGATCTGAAAATAATGATTATTGAACAGCTTTAAGGTCGGGGGAGTTGCAGGGAGTATAAGGCTAGTGTAGGCAGGGAGGGAGTAAGTAGTGCCCTTGACTTTGGGACAATTTTGAATGGCGTGATGTTAACTATCCCTCAACACTAGCATGTGCCAACATTAACCTATCAAACAATTTAATAACATGCTTCTACATTGTAAGGAAGGCATGGTTATCAGAAGTATGTCATACACAAGGAGTACAATCCAAGGGTGTTTATTGAACAGTATATGGGTGAGAAAAACGCCAAATCTAACCAAAATGGGAGAAAGCTACGACCATCAAAGTAAAGAAAACGCTGTTCTAGTGGTATTGTGTCATAACAAAAATGGTCTATACTAATAAACCCATAGCCAAATCCTTACTCTACATGACAAAAGGATGTGTGGGACGATCATATGTATTACAAAAGAATGAAATGCAAAATGAAATGTCCAAAAGGGTTTCAGTAGTTCAGGACTGCTTAACTAATAAACTCCCTTCCCCACTTTGCATCACGGGACAAGGCATGACTGTGAGTCTATAGGCGTCAGAAAGCAGTTTCTTCAGAACAGACAGGATCCCTAGAATCAATGTCTTTTGCTTGGCATCACAAGACTTTTCCCAAGCTCTCACCATGCAAGATTCCCTTCTTCCGCAACTTTCTCGTGATACGCCTTCGTTGGGTTCACCTATGGCTTTACGCCACTGTTCAGTCACCAAAATGAGGGATTCATTTTCACTTGCTTTCACTTGGCATCCCTCCGTCAGGTTCACTGTACCCTTCAAATCATAGTTCAGTTAACTTTACTAGTTTATAACATTCAGGAACTCTTAATGTCTTTTTAAACAAGTATTTGGTACACTTTCACTGGTTCACTTCGGTCCCCCTCCTCTGGGCTCAGAACTTCCTCTGTAGGCAGTTCTGGCTCCCTTCGATCGGGTGCAAGCCTTCAAACTGCCAGCATCAGACTTGTTACTTTGCAATCTTCCACGCTTTCACTTTTAAGTACTTGCCAGTTCAATACAGAGACTTCCAATAGGCGATCGCGTCTCGTTGGGCCACACTGTTATATTGTAGTGCATTTACTTTTCACAATCAAGTTTCTCTTTCTCACGGCTGCCTTCCTACGCGTAGCCCACAATACTTGATACAGTTCAAATGTTTATACCGGCCTCCTTTCCAGAGGCCTTCTGGTATCTGCAGTTCTCAATTAGCATCACAGGGCTAATAATTCCTCTGGTTATTTTGTCAAAGACTTTCGACTGTACGAGGGGGGGCTTGTAACCATGACTTTATCTTTGTGTGACCAATTTGACTATTCACCTCCTTTCTCAGTTATTTTCTTTTGCGGCTTCTTTCACACGCGCAATCTCGGCATTCTTCATTCTTGCTACAATGTGCTTTCGCTCGCGGTTTCTCGACAACACAACAAGCTCTTCAAACGTTAATGTCCTTTTCATTTATCAACACAAGCCGCTCTCACTTTTCACTCACCGGCAGTGGTTGATAGAGTTTATCAAGACCTTACGTTCAGTCAAGGCTTTTGGCTCAGCGCAGCCAGACCCTGATGTTGGGACATGTCAAACGGACTGGCTGTGTGCGAGTCTGTCTTTGCCTGAAGCGCTTTGTCCGTTCAGCAGAGTGTGTATAGGAGGGGAAGTCGGGGGTAGGGAGTTCCTAGATAGTTCATGGGATGAGGACGTTCTACAGAAAAATGGGAACAGGGATACTGCATCTCTCCTCCGGGTGCCCCACTCCCCACAGACCTCTCATTCAGGTGATCCCCTCACACTGGTCAACCCCCAGGAACTGGATCCAGAGCTGATGGCCGTATCCTGGCCACCTGGATGACAGTTCCCAGGGGACTGAGCAGTGAGAACCCCCCTTTGGTTTCTCACAACATACGCAATAAACCAAGAACAGATAAACATACCTTTCACACAGGAGCAGGTCCCTTCTGTGGTGGCACGATTTTACATGCTGAGATAGTAAACCATAGAAAAATGTCAGAAAGATCCCATGAAGCCATCCATCTTTAATTGTTAGGTGTGCTTTTGGATAAATCGTGTTACAGTTTCAAGTATCTCACCTTTGATGACTAAAGGACAAGACCACACTGTCCAAGTGCTGCAGATTCCTTGAATGTAAGCGGGTTCAGGATTATTCTGGATTGTATATTTCCAAAGAAATAATTTAGAAATGGTGAAGAGGCATAGGTCTAAGTCCAGCATGACATTCAGAGAAAGCGGAGGGCCATTTTTTGGGAGGGGCACACAAAGGCATTTATGAAATAACTGGTTTGGCATGCATCACATTTTAGTATTTAGTATTAGAAAGAGTAGAATCCTGGTGGAGAATGTATATGACCACATGTCATTTATCATGCTATCGTTGATACATCCTTTATTCTGAGTTACAATGTTCGAGCTTCCCAGTATTAGGTCTGTGATATATGGACCTTCTGGATTATTAAACCACATTTTGATAAGGGTTAGGAGGTCTCAGACTGTAGTTGAGTTGGTACGGTGGGCGGAACAGGAAATATCTAGTAGGCAACTATTGTGTGGGGAGGAGACTAAGCATATTCACAAGAGAGTTTCTGTTTGACTGCAATGATTGAGGAAATAAGTAGCTGAAATCTGGGTACAAGGAATTATGTTATGGTGCTGCTCCAGCAGAGACAATGGGTTGAGTTGCAGATACCAAGTTGTTCTCGATTTCTTGAAATGATATGCATGACTCAAAGTATGCAGAAAGTCGTTTGTATACTGCAGTTGACTAAACAGGCACCAAAGACCCTGCCTGATTGTCAGTTCTGATATGCAAGAAATCGAAAAGTAACATGTTTATTTTTTACATTTTATTTATTGTGTTATAGTTCAAAAGAACTTTTCACAAAACAAAAACAAAACTAAAAACAGAAAAATAAAAAAGCCAACATATACATTAAATCATCATTACAGATAAAAGAATAAAAACAGAGGTAAACACAGGCTTGGAACAATATGAACAACAGGCCACAAAGTAGGTGACAGCTACATCTGCAATACCAAAGCAAAACCCTATTCATTTACATTCTCAAGGTCCATTAACAATTTAACCTTAGCTTCAAATTTACATAAACGATCTTTTGCCACTTTCCAGATCTGAGTAATATCAATGATCAAGTAATTACTCCTCCCAGAGAGACAGCGCAACCAAATGTTTTCGCTTTGAATATCAATGTATTCACGGTCCAATTTGGCAAAGTATTTATCGTAGGTAGATCTCATTGAATTGCAACACGTAAGAACATGTCTGACTGTTTCCACCATGTTCTTGTCCATACATAGTCTGCATATCCTTTTTTCAATGGGTAGACCCATCCAAGTTCCACGAACCACCATGACATTAAGGCGGTTAAGTGGAATATCCATGAAGATTCTCCGATTAGTCTGTGAAGGCATAAGTAAGACATCTTTGCGGTTCTTTGTATATAACATGTTTATTGCCAGTTAGGTAAATGGTGTATTAAGCACCTCCACTTGGACGCTCAGGCTTAAAACTGATAACCGCATCTTCCTGTAAAAATCGACAAACTTCAGGTATATATTACCATGTCACTGAAGGAGGTAGGGGTTGCTGCCTCCAGATAGGCCTAATAATGGGCCTAATTCCAAGTTTGTCGTTAAGTCAGCTGAAATACTGGAAAAATATTACTGTTACTGCCACTTGGTCCCGCAGATTTACAGCTGGATTACAAGTGGCGACAGGGCGGTCTTAGTCCAAATTTTGTAGGATTCCATAGGGATTTCAGTGGAATTACAACCGGTTGTAATTGCGCCAGCAGTAATTCTGCCGATTATGATGTAAGGTGGCAGATTCACACCCAGCTTTTAGCTGTAGGTGAATTTTCCACTTCACCGCCAAACTTGTAGTACGACGGTGCTGTAAATAAGCGGTAACGGAATTACTGACGCTTCTCTGCCATTTTGACTGCACCACCATACTCGTAATGAGGCCGAGTAACTTCTTAGAGCCTTATTTGATTTAAGTACACACATCTGCTTGCTTTATACACTGGTCACCTTACACCCAGTATAAAGCATGCCAGTTTAGAGTGGCATAAGGAGGGAAACATTATGCCCTCCCAAACCTGCACTTTGGCTCTGCTAAACACAGATCAAATCTTCCTATGGAATCCAGGCATAGGAGAAACTACTTAGCAGTAATGTTCTTTCTATGGATTCTTCCCCCACCGATTCCTCATCTTGATAGATGACCAGCCAGCTTCAGTTGATCAGAACATTTTTGGACAGGAGGCATAGTGCGGCTCAACATGGTCTCTCGACGCCCTTGTGTTGGGCGCGCCACCCCTCAATTCTGGGTGGGACGTTGACTACCGTACCAAGGGGATGCACTTGATATGATATATGATATGGCATTTGTAACATGCCTATACACACGTGTTTCAAGTTACTTCACCCCCTTTAGCCAGTTCCTCACTTTGTGTCCCCGGGCTCTGCCTGAGAGAGGAAATATGCATCAACGGAGAAGGCCAAATTAACCAGCCTTGTAAAATATCAACAGCGAACAACTTTTTCCTTGCTGCTTTTTTTGGAGGAGCAAATCAAAGAAAAGACAGGTTAATTTGGGAAATACACATCGTCCTCTTATCCTCTTCACACAGAAACGTGAGAACAGATTTCAATTAAGACCCATGAACTTTCAAGCGGGGAAGATTGAAAAGGCAATGAGGAATCTGTGGAAGAAGAATCCATAGAAAGAACATTACTCTTAAGTAATTTCTCCTTAAATGGGTTGCATACTCCCAAAGATTCATCATCCAGCTAGACTCCTATAGCAGGGTCCATGACTGTGGAGGGTTGCTAGTCATGCCAATACATTTTGAAGGACC
Organism: Ambystoma mexicanum; assembly: GCF_040938575.1. NCBI lineage: Eukaryota > Metazoa > Chordata > Amphibia > Caudata > Ambystomatidae > Ambystoma > Ambystoma mexicanum. The sequence goes on along the minus strand of NC_090933.1, from coordinate 1,131,234,618 downwards.
GCTCTACCAAAACGAGCATCTGTTCCTCAGGCCATGTCTAAGCTGTAATGCTTGCCATTCTACCAACCACTGTAGCGTATTTCAAAAAATGGCCCTGTGTGGTTGTGTAGGCCATAAGCCCTGATGGTACCTCCTTACCCGCATTCTGGTAGTACTCGGAGATGCACAGTACTATCCACCTGAAGATGGTCTGCTTCTTAACCACCCGTCCCCTGTCTGTATTATGAAAATGCAACAAACAGATGGTCAACCATTCTGAAGTGAAATGCGAGACGTGCTGCTGACGAGGAAGCAGATCCAGACTCAGGAATCCGTCTGTAGGTACTGTAAAGAGCCTGAGGTCATAGAATGCATATCACACCTTACATTGATGTGTAAATCCCTCACGGAAATAAGAACTAAATTCCTAGGAGACCAGGTAGAGGTATTAAGTACACCACCAGGGGAAGATTGGTGGGAACATATCCGGATGGTGGAGAAAATTGGACTTACTTTGGCTGCCCTAAAATTCTTGGAATTTGTGATGAGGGAGAAGGAGGGGATCATTTAAGCCTCACTTGCTGGATGCCCTACCCATAAGAACAAAGTGAAAGTAAAAGGGACAATATTTTTGCTTCTGAAGGTTTTTTATGTTAAAGTAAAGTGATGGGAAATGTGATATATGATATGTAAAATGTTAAAGGTTTACTTTTATTTTAAAAAAAAAAACAATAAAACAATAAAAGAGAAAAAAGAAAAAAAAGAAAAAAGAAGTGCCAGTTCTATGCCAGATAAAAACTCATCGCCCTCTTAGTATCAAACCTGTGGAGCCTCTCCTCATCCTTAGACAAATGTTGTGAAGGGTAACATGCCGGAAGGTCTATACTCAGGCTCAAGTGGAACTCTGACACAGCTTTTGGCAAAAACTTAGGTGGAATCCTCAGGGATACCTTCTCTTTGAAAACTCCCAGCAAAGAGCGCTTACAAGAGAGTGCCTGCAACTCACTGACCCGCCTTGCAAATGTGTTCACTACCAAAAAGGCAGTCTTCAAAGCGAAAAGTCTGATGGAAGTAGTGTAAAAAGGCTCAAACATAAACAAGTAGCCATTAGAAATGTTAGAACCATGTTCAAATCCCAATCAGGAACTACAAAAGGCAAAGGAGTGAGAGAATTAACGAGGCCCTTAGGAAACTGGGCCACCACTGGAATGGTAAAAAATAAACCTTGTTTTGGCGTCCTCTAAAACAAAGAAAGGGCTGCCAGACACCCCTTTACTGACCCCACTTGCAGGCTTGATTTTGTTAAGGGTAGCAAAAACCATCACCGTGGAGGTGGGGCACGACAGAGTCCACTCCTTTCATCTTACACCATGCCACAAACTTTCTCGACTTGCACGCGTACATTGACCTAGTGGATGGCCTGCACAACGCCAACAACACCTAAAACCTCATTGTCCAGGTCCCAATCCCCATACCTTAACCTCTCAAGAGCCATGCCTGTGGTTTGAGAGGTCCCATGTGTGGGTGAAGCACTATGCCCTCCCTACTGTGACAAGAGGTCGGACCTCCAAGGAAGCCGGTGTAGCAGCATGTGGCCAATTTCAGAAGGTCCGGGTACCACGTCCTCCATGCCCAGTCTAGGGCGATGAGAATGAGGCGAGCCCTGAATCTCCTCAACCTCCTGAGTACCCAGCATAGTGGAGGTTGAAGGTCCAACTCCACCAGAAACGTGTCACCCCCCACCTCCCCCCCAACAGCTCTCTGGGGGGAAATTCCCTTGACAGAGCTGTTAGCATTTTGTGTCGTCTTTTGTCGCAAACAAGTCCATTATCGGGGTGCCCCACCGGGTGAAGATCTCTGCAGTGACCTCCAGGCAAAGCTCTCGCTCTCACTCATGGGACACTGAGCTCTGCCTACTCGGATCATCTGCCAGCCCATTCTACACCCCTGCCAGATGAGCTGCAGAGGCTGAGATGTTCTATTCCAGCATCCAGAGCCATAGTTGTACGACTCCCTGCACAGGGGCAATGATTGCACGCCTCCTTGCTTGTTGAGGTAGGGCATGGTCACTGTGTTGTCCGTTAAGACTAGTATATGCTTTGCTTGTAGAGAGGGTACACACAATCTCAGTGCTAGTCTGACTGCCTGCAACTCCAGCAGATTTATGTGGCAAGATTTCTCCTTCTGGGAACAGAGGCCGCTGACTTGAAGAGGGCTCCAATGAGACTTCCTCCCCACCCCTCACCCCGAGGCCTTCAAAGAGGTGTCGGTGACTCTGTGCTTCTGGCCATGGGTCCAAGAAAGGTTCTCCTGTTAACATGTTCATGCTGTTGCTCCACCAAGCTAGATCGTTGACCCCAGACCTCAACACTTGGAGCACACCAGATATCTCACCAGAGTACTGCAGCCACTGGCTCCTGAGAAGCCACTGCAGGATCTCATCTGGTGCCTTGCCTGTGGCACTAGGAAAATACAGGATGAGATGAGGCCCAGAAGACGCAGGAAAGCGGATGTCGGGAGACTGCTGGAATTCTGGAAAAGACTGACCATCTCCGCCACATTGGTGACTCTCGGACAAGCCTTCACTTCCCAGGTTCCATGAATGCTGTGGGGAATTGGAGTCACTGTGCTGGTGAAATCTGTGATTTCTGTACGTTCAGGTAGAACCCCGACGTGTGTAATAGCAAGAAAGTGTCCTCGAGGGGCCTCGAAACCTGCTCTGGTGACCAATCCCGGATCAGCCAGTCATCCAAGTATGGGAATACGAAGACTCAATTCTCCGAGATGGGCTGCAACTTCTGCCATCAGCTTGGTAAAAACCCTCGATGCGGAGTCAAGCCAAAAGGGAGAACCTTGAACTGTTAATGGGCGTGCCCAATGACGAACCTCAGGAACCGCCTATGCTTCTTGTTGATAGGCACTTGGAAATAGGTGTCCTGAAGGTCTAGCGGCACCAGCCAGTCTTGGAGCTATAGAGCCTGGAGAATCTCCCTCAACATCACCATCATTAATTTGTCTTTCTTCAGGAACTTGTTCAATGCCCTGAGGGCCAGGATGGGACAGAGTCCACCCCTTTCTTAGGAGCCAGTAACAGGAACAGAAGCCCAAGTCCCTCTCCTCGGCTAGCACCTTGTCTACTACTCCCTTCGACAGAAGGGCTTTCAGCTCCTCCTGAAGCACATGTTCCCACTGTTGGGAGAGTGTTGGAGGTCTGTCCAGTGGTTATTTCACAAATAGTAGGCAGTAGTCCAGTTCGGCCAATTGAAGGAGCCATGCGTTGGATGTGATCTCTAACAATCTGCCCAAGAACCCAGGGACTCTCCCCCAACTGTAAATGCATGGGGGACAGGGGCAGACCTCAAAGAGGCTTCTGAGACATAGGTGCTGTTTACGCAACAGCAGGAGCCACCTGCCTTGACACGTCTCTGCCTCTTTCTGGCCTTGAGAACCTACACTGCACCTGCTTGGCCTGAAGAAGCTGCGCTCTACGGAAAGTGGAGTACCGGCTATAGCCTTGTCCTCTCGATACAAAAGAACAATTCTGTTTTGTAGGCTGCTCCTGCTGCTGCTGCACTGCCAGCCCCAGCGACTACACTGTACATTTTGGGTTTTTAAACAGCTTGGGACTCATTGGCTTTGGGGGCCAAGCAGATGTTCCCCATCAGGTCAGGTCGAGGACCTTTGTTTGGACATTCAGGGAAAACCCTAAACTCTGAAGGTAGGCCAACCTGCACAACACTGTCGACGTGCCCATGGCACAACCCACCCAGTCTGCAGTGTTGATTCCAGCCTGAAGTGCCTGGCAGGCCACCTCTTTCCATCAATATCAAAAAAGCTGTCCTTAATCTCCCCTTGTCGCCTGACTCTGATCGTATTCCATAGAATATGTGCAAATGTTTCCAAAGGCACAAGAGGAATTGATGGCTTTCAGCACCATGCTCCATGAGGAAAACATTTTCTTTGACAAAGTGTTGACCTTCTTTGACTCCCTGTCCGTGAGGAGGTTTGAGGTCAAGAATGGAAGATCGCCTGCGTCAACTACCAGCGTCAAACACAGGTTTTGCTACAGGAGCATGACTGGATTCGCTATAGGAGCATTGAACGGCAAGGCACATTCCGTCTGTGGCCCTCGGTTGAGAATAATCAAATCGTATTGCAACAATGGCTTCAACGGAACGCTGAGCCTGAGTGTCACAATCACCTTAAACACCTCGTTGAGGAATTCAGCGTTCGGATGCATGCAAGGGACCGCCTGTTGGAACTCGACGTCCGGGGACTTATCTAGTCAGCTGGCATTGTGGAGTCCCTGCGTCAGCTCCAGTAACCCCACTTGGTCCACAATAAAACCGGGCAACATATCCATGGTTGCGCCCATCAGAGGAACCACCCCAAAAGGGATCGGGTCTCCCTCCTCATCAATCGTATCAAGTCAAAGAAATCAGACCTCGATTTCCGATACATAACTCTGATCCTGCAGAACCACTACTGGTCAAGGGTTTCGTGGGTGAGTGTCTGCGGTAATGGTCGTGGAGTAGGCGTCACCTTTGAGGTGGTGCACAAGGGCATTTGACCTCACTTGGTGAACTTCATGCGGGACAAACCAGGGCACGGTCGGAGCGGAGTCCGTCTGAGGCGTTGAGACCGGAGCTTTACAAGCCACTGCCTTCTCAAAGACTTAGATCATTTGCCTTTTAAAATGTTCCCACTCCTCCCTCGACGTGCCCTTTGCAAGGTTGACTTACCCTTTTCATTCGACGAGTCAGAATCGCGTCTCCGTCATCGTCTTCTTGTGTGATGAGTAAGAGTGGTGGGACTCACTAGGAGATTCGATTTTTTGTGACGCCTTCCTTCCCAAAGTTTAACGGGAGAAGGCCCCATCTGTGTCATGCTCCGAGGATTTTTAGCTCAACTTCACCTGCAATTATGATGGTGATCTACCAAGGGCCAGTTTAGCCGATTGTTCCTTCATTGCTCCGGGGTCATGGCCAGACAAGAACCATTTTGCCCAGCATCATGCCCAACACTGAGATACCACACATAGACAGTGTTTTCGGTTTGTGAGGGACATTTTGTAGTTGCAGTCCTTGCAGCACTTGAATCTGCACAGTTTAGGCCCCAACATGCAGGTAATCAAGCTGTATACGGAGGAGCATGCTAAGCATGTTGAGCAAAGGAACTGAGGTAAACGGGTGTAGTGCAGAGTTTGAAATTGCTACGAGTTGGCAGCTATTTCGCTCCTGGTTAGAGCAAGGGGTGCCTTGTTAGCTTGAAACCAAGCTCTACCAGGACCTACTCGTGACGCCCCAGGCAAGTGGTGCCGTACAAATGCAGCTATGTAATATTACATGTGTAGGTTTGGGAATGCCCTATTAAAAAGAGAATAGAGGACACACCTAAGAGGTGTATTGGATAACGTACAATGGACAAAAAGTTTGAGTTTGCATCAGACGCACTAGTTCGATTTGCTGTGCACTTTGTGATAGCACCTGGTTGCCAGACATAGCTCCTGCCTACAGGGTGATGTCTGATGCCCAGGATCTGCTTTTTGCATCTGGTCAACAAATCCTAATTTCTAGTCTGATCAGAGTCAAGGAGTGGCATGGCCGAACACGGGGGCATGTCGAGCAGCACTACACCCCCAGTCAACATGTTTTACCAACAGCTGTCACTTCCGGAGCAGTCGATGGAGAGCCAAGCTGGACCGATCGACGGCCGAGTCAGGGTCCGCTACATCTCCTGTCGAAGATGAGGAATCTGCCAAAGCAATCCAATGAAAACTGCAATCTCATCAGGCATTACAAATGGTCTAGTCCAGCCATCTTCAAGAGTGCTCACTGGGTCCCAAATGAACTGCTTCGTAATATGACGACCAGATGTGGCATGCAGAAGGAACATCTGAGTTCAACCACGTTACCTTTGGTTGTAATCAGAGCCTAGGAGCTACCCTTTTAGTGGGACCCTTTCCTTGTGGAGAATTACAAAATATGCCACAGATGAAGAAAGAAGCATCCCTTTGTACCAGGCCTGGGGTAGGAATCCCCAAAGCATCTCAAAGAATGGAGAGAGGGTATTACTGCGAAATACATAAGCAGAGAACACCACTGCATCTTGCCAGAATTCTCCTTGTGAGTTCAACAGCAGAGCGTCAGGGGTAGGAAAGAGAGCACTGACAGTATCTTAAGGGAAACCAAAGGCTTACTAACTCATGTGAGTAAACAAGACACACACACAGTGCAGCGAGTTATCAGAGGTAATTGCGGACACACGGGCTGCAGAGAACGCTGGACTACAAAGCTGTAAGACCATGTTGCCTTTTCTTATCCTAAGATGAAAGCTGGCCCTTTTAAGCCCCGTAGCCCAGTAGTCTTTAAACCTCTTAATGCTGAACCCCTCTTTGAGTACACATATTGTTTCTAGCCATAAATGCTTATATTTTCTATTAAATTTGTATATTTACTATTAAAAACAGTCACCGTAATCTTGTTTTACAGGGCTTTGTGCCCCCCCATTTGCATCATTAGGCCCCACACTACGGGGCCAGCCCTACATTTTATAGACCACTGCCATAGCCACTTCAGATAATTTAAATAAACCATTACTCACCTTAACTAATTGGAGATGATTGTTTAACCCAGGAACAAAGAGCAGAAACACCTGGAGGAGGGGGCAGGAGAAGACATCAGCCAATATTGAGACCCTAGATTAATGATGAAAGGTTCCAGCAATCAGGATTGTGAGGACCCTTGAAAGCCTGAGCCACAGCATAAAAAGAGGCAGAAACTGGACAGTGGCATGGGAGTTAGGAGTGCATTCTAGAGATTTGGTCCGTAAGCGACAAGAGTACCATCAGAGAGAAGAGTGAGTGGGAAAGAAAAATATCCAATAAGAACAAGTGTGGTTATCAAACAAGGCTTAAAGGGCCTGCTGGGGGCAAGAGACGAGAAGCTGGCAGAAGCCAGGAACTGCTGAAAAGAAGGAGGCTGGTAGGCAGCTGGTGTCTATAGCCTAAATCCTGGTGTGAATTGTGGGTTCATCAGCGTTAAAGAACAAATGAAAGCGACAATTTGCTACCCTGCCAGATACTGATGATCCTGAGAAATAGGTGCATTTAGGGCACAACCAACAGCTGGAGCCTGAAAAGTACCCGCGTGGTGAGGAAAGGGCAAGCCTGACCTTTTTCAAGAGTCCCCAGGACAAGGGTGCAAGTTCTTGCTTTCCTGGGAGAGTGTTATCTAGTTGACCCCAGATCAAGGGGTTTGAAAAACAAGGTCTTGTACCAGTAGGACAATGTTGAATCTAAAACTGCGAGACTCCAGGGGGTGCAACACTGCAAGCAAAGTGCCAAGAAAGAAAGGTGCTGGGGCGCTTTAAACTCCCTGAGATGCGGAGTTAATTTAAGCACATCTAGAGGGGCTGACTCCCCGAGAGCTTAATGATGATCATCGGAGTATGGCGACTAGGTCCCTTAGATTAGACAAATGGATCTATATTTCACTTCCCCACCCCGACAGTGTTGAAAACCTTGGTTTATTGTTCTAGTTAATATACCCTTTGGTACTGTAAATGTTCTCACCCCAACCTTGATCCCGGTAGTCAATGGTCCACTCAAAGCGTGAAACTCAACAAACTACTCTGTCTATACCCGGGAGGGAGACATGTAAATATATATAAGAGACAGAGCTCAGGGAACAGGTTGTGCACTAAACTCTACAAGTAAAAAAACGTATAAATCTTTAATGTAATACACATACAAAAATGTAAATCACTCAACAAATAACAAACACTGTATCAAACAGTTAAAGTTAAGATCAACTAAAAAACAAGGATTTCGTCAATTCCCATCAAATGGTCAGGTGGCAAATAAATACATAAGTACATTCAACAAACAAATGACAATGTACTTCAGTTTCTGATTAGTATTTGATAACATCAATTATTCTGATCCTGTACATATCCAGGACATTGTCTGGATATGTACAGGATCAGAATAATTGATATCAAATGATCAAGCTTCGAAAGGACCAAGTGGATCACCTGTTCCGCAGATGGGCAATCCCCAGATCGATCTCTTTGCGACAACAACGACACCAAGTGTTGGAGGTTCACCAGCAGGTTTACCCAGCCGGGGAGCATGGGGGGACGCATTCTCATTCCCCTGGGATGGCCTGTTTATGTATGTGTTCCCTCCGTTGCTTCTTTGACTAGTCAATCAACTCAGACGGTCCCGGTGCAGGATGATCCTCGTCGCACTGGTGTGGCCAAGGCAGATCTGGCACCCGGACCTTCTCGACATGTCGGCGTCCCCTCCAGTCAAGCTTCAGGTGGTCGCAGATCTGCTGAGCAGAGAAGGAAGCGCAATTCTGCACCACGACCCAGGATCGCTGAACCTGAAGGACGGACTCCTGCAGCGTTAGCGTTCGGGGGGTTACAACCTCCCAGCAGATTGCAAGGAGGTTCTAGCCAAGGCCAGGGCATCATCTACTCTTAAATGCTACGGACATAAACAAAAGAGGTTTGCCGTTTGGTGCCGTGCACAGAAGATCGACCCTCTACGAGTCACAGCTTCTCAGGTGCTACCATATTTGCGGTCATTGGCCAAAGCAGGACTGGCCCATGCTTCCATCAAAGTTCATCTGGCAGCTATCTCCCGCTAAACCAGATCTCTGGAACGGTCGTCGTTATGATCACACCGTCTAGTTAAGGAGTTTATTAAATGAATGTCCCGTTCGTTCCCGCCAGTGAAGGCTCCAGCCCCGGCGTGGGAGCTCAATGTGGTGCTGACTAGGCTCATGTGCCCTCCATTCGAAACAATGTAGACAGTTCCACTGAAGTTCTTGTCGAGAAAGACTGTGTTCCTCGTGGCCATCACATCTGCACGACGAGTGGGTGAGATTCAGGCCCTGTCCTGTAAGCCACTTTATTTGACTTTTCATGACACGAGGGTGGTGCTGCGGACGCATCCCTCCTTCATGCCCAAGGTGCCGTCAGACTTTCATTTAAAACTAGCCCTTGCTGTTGCCTGTGTTTTTTCCTGTTGCCTGTGTTTTTTCCGACGCCTTTGTCGCTGGCCGAGAGGACTTTGCACTCTCTGGATGTGGCTAGAGCACTGAAGTTCTATGTGAACCGCACAAAGAGTTTCCGGAAGACGTCACACCTTTTCATGAACTTTGGCCCTGTGAACCATGGGAAAGCCCTCTCCAAGGCTTCCATTTCCAGGTGGCTCTCCGGCTGCATCACCCATTGTCACCGGTTGGCAAACCGACCGTTGCCTGGCCGTCTGAGAACCCATTTGACTAGAGCGATCGCTGCAACTACGGCGTTCCTGTCTGGTGTGCCCCTGGACATCTGCAGGGCCGCTACGTGGAGGTCGACGCACAACTTCACAAGATTCTACTGTGTCGACAGGGATTCCAGGGAGGAGTCAAGAGTCGGTAAAGCAGTGCTGCGCAACCTGTTCGCTTAAAGGTGAGCCTGGTGAGGAGGTAAGAGATGCTTATGTTGAGCCTTTGCCACCTCCCGTGGTTGCGCATGTGTGTACTGCTATGGAATTCTTTATTTATGAGCATGTGAATCCATGCCAGACCCCATGCTGGAGAAGGAACAAGTTGCTTACCTTTAACTGTTGTCCCTCCAGCATGGGTCTGGCATGGATTCACATGCAAACCCTCCCTCCTGCCCCTCTCCGGCTCTTCTGTTGGTCCTATTGCCACTTTACGTGCTACCAAATCTGAAGATGGCTGCCAGAGGAGGGGCTAAGGTAGAAGGCAGTCATTGACTGGGGGCAGCATGACCCAGAGCTCAGTGATTGGTTGTTAGGAGAAAGACAGTTCAGAAATGAAACTGAAATTGATTTTTTCTTTACCAAGGATTCCCAGCCTGACGACAGGGAATATTCATGCGCATGTGAATCCATACCAGACCCCATGCTGGGGAAACTAAGCTACAGGTAACAGACAAAGAACTCAAGAGGGAAGGGAAACCCCAACAGTCAAACCTTCACCATAGGACTATTATTGAATGTTGTCAAATAAGCTGCCTTTAGATCCTAGTATCCCTTATTTCCTTTGAAATTTGCCATGGTTGAACCTTAAAACAAAGCAACAGTGAGAGCTGCAGGGAACCTGCATTTTGAAAACTGATCTGGATAATCAGCACCTGCCACCCGATTTCCTTTGTTCGATAACAGGAACCAAAGAATCCCATCTGAGACTGTAGACCCCTGCTGTGTTACAGCACATTGCTAGTTCACACTGAGCTGTAAGAAAAACCAGAAGGGCTGCATCCAGAGTACTGAGGCCACATGTAGTAGTAACCTGCTGTCCTCGTCTCAAACCTTGGCATAGAAGGCATATTTTCCTGCTCCTTTTTTTCACTTCCACTTTTCTCTTTACCATGGGGACTGGAAGAGCATATCAGGCCTACTCCACTGGTGAAGTTGTTGCTCCAGAAAAACGAGGAAATGTGAATTGTAATTTTCTTTTGGGACTAGAACAAATCTGGCCCTTGATTCTGATCTCAGGCCCTTGCAGAACCATAGTTCCTGTTGCTTTTTAACTTTTCCAATAGATTAACACTGCTCCCAATAGGAACCAATATTATGGGTGGTTCTATGGACTTTCATTGGAATGGGTTCCTTTTACTTTTTATTGTTTACTCTTTACTCTTATTTTTTTGTGGTACATAGATATTAAAATGTTTCTTCTAGTTAACTCTGTTTAATTCCTTAACTCTACTGTTGACGTTTTGGACCTGTTGCCCATGCTATCCATGAAAATCCAAGGGATGCCACTTGAGTCTATGCGTTTGCCTCTTGGCATACACCCATCCAATCTTTACTATAGCATGTCTCCAGTCTGGAATCGTCCGGCTATGCTTTTTCTCACTGAGAATTGGTTGCAGGAAAGTTCTGCTCCAGCTCTTCCCCAGGCTATTCCTGATGGTTTTAAGATCATTCATTTGGATCGTTGTGGTCCACAACATGGTGGAGGAGTGGCTGTTATTTTGAACGCTGATCTTGCTCTGACCCAATCATGCTGCCCTCCTTTTTCCTCTATTGAGGCCTTGCTGCTGAGGTGCACGTTCTCTCCTACTTTCTTCTGTAATTTTCTTCTAATCTATCGCCCTCCTGGGTCATATTCAAAACTGTTCGACCCATTGGTTGATCTGATAGCTGATTAACATATAAAATATGAACATCTGATTGTGTAAGGCGATCTTAATCTTCAATTTAACTCCCCTAGGGCTCCTGCTCTTGATGCCTTCTTCTCCAGTCTTATGGATTTAGATTTTCATCAGCACGTGCTGGGTCCTACTCACAATCTAGGGAATACTCTAGATGTTGTGTTGGCCAATAAAACACTACTTACCTTCCAATCGGCTGAGCCAATTTTATGGACGGATCACTATTTGGTGACCTGTTATATCAACTCAATAGCAGCCTAAGACACCGCCTTCTAAGATCTGGCAACTGCCTTGGTGGCAGGTAAACCTTCAAACTTTAGTATCCTCTATTAAAACTAAATGTGCAGCCACGCCGGCTCTGTTGCTATCTGAGCCATGGTTTTCAGAAGAGTTGAAGTTGGCCAGACTTACAGCTTAGACAAGCGGAACGCAAATGGCGTAACTACGATTTACAGCTTAGGATCGTATTTAAAGCTAGTTCTATGGCTTATTCTGCTGCAATTATTGCAGCAAAAAAATCCTATTTTTCTCTAAAAATTGAAACTTCATTGGGTCAAACTAAAACGCTATTTTCAGTGGTTAAGTCCCTGTCTTCTTCGGCAAATTGCTCCCCCGCAGTCAAGCCTACTCAGGAGCTGTGCAAATCCCTATCTCAGTTTTTCATTAGGGAAATTGAGATTATCCGCGCAAACATCTCTGGAAATACTACACTGGGTACTAGCGTCCCGGTTTCCAGTAACGCTCTTGTAGACACAGTGACTGACATTCCATGTTGGTCTTCTTTTCCCTCTTTTACTGAGGAATCAGTTCTTAAAGCCCTTCTCCAGATTAAATTGAGTGGGCCTTCGGATGTGGTGCCGCTAAGAGTTCTGAAGGAGATCACACCTGATCTTATTGGGGTGATTACGGAAGCGGTTAACATATCCTGTCAAACAGGGCTCATCCCTCGGAGTTAAAGGTCGCAACAGTCATTCCACTCTTAAAAAATTCCTCGCTGGATCCCTCTATACCGGCTCATTTCTGGCCCATATCCCTTCTACCAGCTTTTATGAAACTCCTGGAAACACTGGTCTCTCCTCTTCTGTCCTCTTTCCTTGAATCGTCTAACTGCCTTGACACGGCTCAGTCTGGTTTTCGGCCAGGCAGAGGTACCGAGAGCGTCCTGGTCTCTGTACAGGATGACATGGCCATGTTGGTAGATGCGGGAGGTGTCGGAGCCCTGATATTATTAGATCTTTCAGCGGCCTTCGACACGGTCGACCATCCTACCCTAATATCCCGCCTGGCCCAAGTCGGTATATCTGGTCAAGTCCTTCACCGGTTTTATTACTTCCTTAAGGATAGATCCCAATCCCTTCTGCTGTCTCTTTATCTTTCTAAATCCTCTAGTCTCACCTGTGGTTTCCCTCAGGGTTCCGCTCTGTCATCCATTCTGTTATGTTATGTTATGTTACTTGGCATTTATATAGCGCCTTATGTATCATTGGTATGACCTCAAAGCGCTGGCAGGTTGATCGCCCTTGGGAACTGTAGTTCAAGTCAGTAGAAAGAGAGAGTGTTGTATGGTGCATGGGAGCACCGGATATGTGTGCAGCTGGTGTAGTTGTTGGATAGTAGCTGCTTCTTAGCGATAGATGTGGTGCTGAGGAAATCATTTGGATGTGTTCAGTCTGCTGGGTGGACGCCCAGACTGAGTTCTGGCAGAGTTAGGCCTGAGGAACGCCTAAGCTACCCGGAATGTGCTCAGCTACCTGTGTTTTATTAGGGTGATGAGGTGATCATGGGGTCGTGTTCGTATGTGAACAGCTAGGCTGAATTATCAGGGGTATAGCTGTGTTCTGGTTAAATGATGGTGTTTAGTAGAGAGTAGGCATAGTGGTGTGATATGGTGGCTAGCCGTATATGCGCCTGAGATTAGGCACGTGAGCAGGACAGTGGGGACGTACATAGCGACATACATATATATAGAGACATGATGGATAGAGGTATATATGGGGATACAGATACATAGGGTATATTGGGGATACAGATTATTTCGTAACACCATCATAACATTAATATATACATCTGGGCCTTAGTGTGCCTCATTCGCTCCCTCAGCGTCATGTGCTATTCTTATGCCAACGACACACAGATCCTGATCCAGTTAGAGCTTAATCGGACTGAGGTGTCATTGTCCCTTCATAGGTGCCTGACGGCCGTGGGGGAATGCATGGGCCTTAACTGGCTAAAGTTGAATGGGGACAAAACGGAGGTGTTGGTGGTGGGTTCCCCCCGGACCCAGCTCTTTGGATCTCAACTTTCTGGCCTTCTTCCTTGGGCTCTCTTCCTGTGATTGCAGCAAAGGTAAAGAATTTGGGAGTTATTATGACAGCTACTCTCTCGATGGAAGCCCAGATATCATCAGTCTGCCAGACTGGGTTCTTCCATTGAAAATCCTTCGTCAAATCTGACATTTTGTACCACCTGCCTTTTGGCATCCGGTTGTGTCTGCAATGGTTGCCAGTCGATTGGATTACTGTAATTCTTTGTATCTTACACAGTCCAAGGGGCTGATCCATCGATTACAGCGCCTTCAGAACTTTGCAGCTGGGGTAGCGACTGGATCACTGTATGGTGCCCACATTTCTCCAGTCCTACGCCGCTTACATTGGCTGCCAGTGCCACAAAGTATTGAATTTAAGGCACTTTGTATTGTGCATGGGCGCTTCATGTCAAATTTTCTCAATATATCCCTAGATACTCCTTGAGATCTGAGTCAGCTGGCCTGCTGTGTGAACCATCCTTTCGCTGTTCCCAATTGGGTGGACGTGCTTTTTCTGTGGCAGCAGCATAGCTATGGAACAAGCTTCCTGCTGAAATCAAAAAGATCCATAACCATCTGGCCTTTAGGAAGGCCTTAAAACGTTTATTTTCTGTTAAAAGGCTAGTCGAAGGCTGGTGGATGTCTACTGCGATGTGCCTCTCTCGCTAGCGACATGCCGCCTTCGGACAACCGTGCGCTTTACAAGAAATCATAACATAACAATCTATCTTCCCCATCTACCAAGCTAATAACTGCATTTTGGTTTATATAAAAAGGGTTGGCTGGTTCTCAAACTAACTTTGGAAATGTTTAAGCAGATAATGTAAATATGAGGATATTCTGTTGCCTCAGCGTACGTTATACCGATAATATCACATATGTACAAAAGCTGAAGATATAAATTTACCAACCGATAGCACGTTGCCAAAATGGCTAAATCGCATGCAGAAACTAAAATGTGATGATGGATAGGTAAATGCAATTGGCAAATGTTTTTCAGTCAGCACTGTCTGAGGCAACATAGTCAAACATCCAGGGCTCTTCAATCTTTGCCTCTCCAGATGTCTTGGATTAATACTCCGTCAGCGACATCCAGCATAGTCAACCATGGGTGATGGGCGTCGTAATCCAAAACACCTGGATAGGCCTGGTTGCAGACCTCCTGATCTGAGTAATGCTACATTGTCAACAATTGCAATGTTGAGGCTAATCCAGATGACAAACAACAAAGAGAGGAAGTAAAACCCTCTTGTCCCGGAAGTTATAAAACATACAGAGATACATTTTATTTTGTATGACATATATTTCACTTCAGTCACAGGTGAACCAAAAAAGGACAGTGCATGGCAGATCGTCACCAGTCCCGTCCCGGAGTCCAGTGTCAAGCATACTGGTATAAATTCACGTAGTTGCGTCAAGCACATATATACAACGATTGCACTGTGTGTTCCTTAATGAATTCTATTTTAGGTCGATTAATTAACGAGGCTGAAAAATAACTACTTAAAACAGAACACATTCATTCCAAAGGGACATTGGAGAAAAAAAAACGAGAACGAAATGTACTGCAGGCTACACGACACTAATTATCTATTTTTCCATGCAGCTGCATTCATTCGGGTAGGAGTCCACTTGGGATGCGTGCAACTCCCACAAAACCCCTTAGGTAGCTAGCAAAAGGGAAATAGAAAAGGCTACCCTAATGCGACAGGCAGGCACACAAAGCCCAATGGGTCACGTGCAACAAATAAGAATATATACAGATATGCCATGCTGGAAAAAAAGCTTTTACGAGGCGCTTATTTCTTTTTAGTGCATGCGCAACCTTGCAACGCTACACCGCAGCTACCGTACAGTTCAGTAGAAACAGCTGAGGCCTCTAAAGAGGTCGCAATACTCTCTCCGACGCGTTCACTGCATGCATGTGCATCCGCTGGCAATAGCATGCATTTGTCCTTCTAGCACTTGAGAAACAACGTCAAATATATAGTGCAGTATGCAGACTGCCTGATTATTGTAAACATTGTAATGTATGAATAATTGATATATAAGTGGACATCCGGAGATTTTCGCAGGAGCATAACTAAATAGGTCGTGATGAGAAAAGCTAGCATTGTTTTTATTTAACTTTTATTTGTTTCAAACTTATGAGAGATTTGTAATGTCTTTATTCAAGCACACTAACTATAAACAAAAATGTGAAAATTCAGCAAATGATGCACACATTTTAGATCAAATATGGCGTTGGTGTAGTGGTGATATTGACTCAGTAATAGAGCAGTAACAGAAGGATATAGTTTCCGAATAAAAATTATGAGATACACATATTCATTGCATAATTTAGTGTAAAGTTGGGGTAAGCACAGAACTTGGCCACTGGACTGCATGTTATTAGAAAGGACACAGGCATGCGAGTAGAACATGTAGGGGTAGTGGCTTCCAGAAGTGGTCAACTGGAGGCGTTATGGATTTCTGAGTTAACCGCACTGTACTGTCTTGCACCCAAATTTGCTATCAGTAGAAGAAGGGGGTCGAATATTCATCATCTATCATAGATACACATGTTTGTTTATAAGTGGTGTGATTATTAACAATCAAAAAAGTGCAGAGATTGTAACAGGTAAATCCTAAAATGTTGGGCAAAGAAACTGTAAATGCGGACAAACTGTGGAGATCTAAATCTACGGTTGTAATGAATACTGCACAGCAAAAGAGGACAAACTGGGGATCTAAATCTACGCATGTAATGAATGCTGCACAGCAAAAGAGGACAAACTGTGGGGATCTAAATCTACGTGTGTAATGAATACTGCCCAGCAAAAGAGGACAAACTGTGGGGACCTAAATCTACGGGTGTAATGAATACTGCACAGTAAAAGAGGACACACTGTGGGCAGTGCTTAATTTGTGGGGGTGGTTGCCGGTGCCCAACACCGCCACTCTTTTTTGGGCACCGGAACTCATGCGGGGCCAGTGCACGTGCAATTGGTTTGTTTGTTCTTCCACTTCGCTTTTCTTCGATTATAAATCATTGGGATTTGTCATTCTGATCTCAATCTCTCTCGTGCTTGCAGGTTGCAGGCCATGGATGGCTGGGCCTGGGAGGGGCTAGCAATAGCAATGAACAACAAACAGTTACAAACAACAGCCAATGAAAACTACCATTCTGTTGTTACTATGCAGTATTTGATACATTCTGTATAGTAACACAGAATGTGCGGTTTTCAATGGCTGTTCTTCTGAGCCAGTGAAATTACAAGGTGACGTGTTGTTGCCACAGGATGCAGCGCAGCGCCACCTTCATTTCACAAGTTACTGTGAAGTGAAGGTGTTGAGGCGTGGCGTCTTCGGTCCTGACTAGTTGAGAGAGAGAGCCTGCCCTGCTGCACTGCCTGGTGCGGCCCAGTTGCTTCCTGGGGCCCCCTCAGCCTGCTTTTTCATTTGTTCGGGTGCCAGTGTGCGCACCCAGCCCGCCCACCCTGAGACTCCGACAGTAGAGCAAGTCCCAGCCGGCAAAGCAGGTAAGTCACTTGTTGTTGCGTGCAGAGCAGCCTGAGCCTGTCACAGTCAAGTGATCAGACAAGGAAGGCCCAGGTCGGGGCCCTGGCGGTGGCACGGTCCCCTGGTCGTGTCCTGACTGCCCAGGAGTCAGGACCCCACCAGGGGCCCGTCCGCGCCCAGGCTTCTGTCTGTGTGACCTGTGTGCAGTGTGCAGTGTGCTGCTGACTGCAGTCAGTGCAAGGCCCAGGCCAATTTCTGTGGCATGGGGCTGCCGGGGGCCGCAGACCGAGTCGCCGGGCTCATGGATTGTGCCCAAAACGTTTTTCTTTGAAAACCTGACCTTCCGTGAGGCCGGTGGCCGGGGCCCTGCCACACGGATGGTAGGTTTTAAAAGAAATAACTGATTTTGAGTGGCAGCTGTGGCCCATCACTTCGGAAGTGATGGGCCCCAGCCACCCAAATATACGTTTTTTCTTTTAAAATCTTACCTTCCGTAGGGCGCTGCACCGTGCACCTATTTTTGCCATCATCAGGCTCAGCATGGCCGTGGCGGTGGTGGCCCCACGGAAGGTGGCCTAAGTGATTGAGGCAAGGCAGGGCAAAGCCCAGGACTGGGCGGGGCGGGGCATGGGCGGCAGTGTGGTCCCACTAGTGTCCGTCACAAAAGGAATGAATTGTCGTTTTGCAACTTTGGCCACTTTTTCATTGGTGCTGAGCCCGACTCGCTACAATTGTATGCCCCAGTCCGACCCTGGATAGCATTCATCTAAGTGAAACATGAACTGTGAATTTTTGCCTGGGTGTTTCGGTTCTTCCTTTTAATGGTATCGGCCTCTTTTCAAGCACAAACGAGCTTCAGCGAGGGGACCCGGAACGGTGCGCGCATTGGGCCGAAACCGAACCGGCTGCACTTCGCGAGAAAAGCCCATGCAAAGACGAACTTCTGAAATGCCATTTCAGGCTTAAAGATACACACATGGAAACTAGACGGCGATAAACATGGTGCACGTGCCCACTAATCTGTCGTCATAAATAAAAGCAATAGTTGAGTATTCCTGTATAATTCTCAGCCGTCTTTTGCTGTCATTTTTTTACAGAATTCCAGTGCATGTTTTCTATCCTGATGTGTGGTTTATACACCAGATGTGCCCCATTAACCTGGGTACAATACGCTCCCAGCATGTGCTCCGAATGATAGCACATGCAATCCTCAGATAGGAATCCTGAGATAGGGAGGTGGGTGTCTGTTACACCCCGCAGTTTAGTAAAGTATGTCAAGAACATGTCAGTGGAAGGAGATATCCGAATATGCATTCTCCTCTGGCTCCTGAATATTGGGTGACAAAACATATTTAGTTTTTTAATATGTGTTAAGGTGGAAAGAGGCCCTAAAGCAGAAATAGTACAGGCCGTTGATTTCACAACGTCTTGCAGAAATGAAATTTTTCAAATTATGCAACACCATGCTCATGCTTGAAGGAAGGGTGAAGGAGGATGCATTTATGAGATGTGATGACTGATAAGGGCTTGAGAGTAAATTGATTACACAAAACACCTGGATGAGGTGACTAAAGAACGGGCTGAGGGGAGGGTGCTCTTCCTGGAGGTAACCGAGTAACAATACTTGGTGTATTTACCTGACTGCCAGATGGGGCAGAAGGGGTAGAGACAAATACAGTGCAACAGTGACTGAAACAGAATGCTTTTTTATTTATTTGCGTTTTTAAAGTGCTCACACAGCCCGGGGGCATCGAGGTGCAGTTACAGGAGGGGCATGTCTTAGTTGCGTATTTACTACTAGCCAGTGCCAGCAGTTGCTGCAGCGCCAAACATGTGACATGGAGCAGCAGCAGTGTGATGGGCTGGTGGTGGGCCGATCTAGGTAGGTCTAGCACTGAACTGGGGCGACCGGCGCGCCTGAGCTGAGGGCAGCGCTGCGCCCGCACTACTGGCGGCGCCGCGCCCAGCATTATGGTGCCAATATTTTTTGGTCACTGGCACTTATTTTTTTACGAATTAAGCACTGACTGTGGGGATCTACATCTATGGGTGTAATGAATACTGCACAGCAAAAGAGGACACTGTGGGGATCTACATCTACAGGTGTAATGAATACTGCACAGCAAAAGAGGACAAACTGTGGGGATCTACATCTACGGGTGTAATGAATACTGCACAGCAAACGAGGACAAACTGTGGTAATCTTCTTCTACGGGTGTAATGAATACTGCACAGCGAAAGGGGTGTATTATAGCTCTACAAGGATTGCTCAGACTACACACAAAACATCATTAGGTTTGTTGGGTTTTGCTCGCCAATAGTATTCCGGCCTACTTGTTCTAACATCAACGTAAGGTGGGCTTGGGTAGCTCTACGGAAGGCAGTTACAGCAGGGGCTGTGCTTTACCTTTTGACTTCTGTCTGTCTTTGCAAGGCTTTTTACCTGAAGGAAAGAGAGCTAAGTGCACAGGAATGGAAACAAAGAATACACTGTGGTTAAATGAGAATGACACGAGAAGACAAGGTGAGCAAACATAAGCAATGAACACAAAAGAAGGGTTGTTCAAATTATAAGACTCATTTTGACTTTGGATTTTCATTGGAGTACAATGCAGGTCTTTTTGCCCCTTATCTTGCATCCAAGTACAGAGACTTCAAATTATTATACCCAAAATGCTACTATATTGTGAGCCTTTATCTGTCCCACCATCTTCATCGATCATTATATCTTTCCATGGGTTCCACACCAAAACCCTAGTGTGGTGCTTTGACCTCCATTCGTCTGATGCCCCCTATTCGAGTATTACACAGCAGCTACAGTGTCTCGCACAGCACCCTCTTCACTCGATCACCAAGAACATGTGCAACCAGATAGCGAAGAGTTGCTGGAGTGCGCAGTCACGTGCAAAGTTGGGAACACTTGTGTGCTTGCCTCATCTCTTCTCATATTCAGTCAGTGAGGAAAAGTATGCTGTGGGTGACCTGAGGTGCCAGAATAGGCACAGCAATGTCAGAAAGTGCCTGTGATAAGCTGCTGCGGGTGAGATGGCTTTCCAATTGAGTGAGATATGCAAGAGAACAACCTTTTATAAAAACCTGGCAGGCAGGCTATTTGGTATTTGCAAACTTGAGGAACTGTGATCCTTTCTTACAGTAGAAAAACAAGGCTGTATCTTCGATTCATAAGAATGCACACATTGGCCTTAAGGGCTTGATGTTACTGTATTGAAAGCCTGGTTAGTTGCTGCTAACAGGTGGCGCTTAAGACCAGACAAAATTAGGATATTCGAGGAGGGGCACACACCTTGTGACTGTTTGGTTACGTATGCACCCACAGGGTTCGAAATTGAGGGGAGCTGTGAGATATTTAGCCCTCAGTATAACTTAGAAGGGTCTGGTTAGCTTGATATTACTAGCTACCAGGAGATAATTTTAGCTCCCCAGGCCAACTGATGCCGAACAAATACACCCATGTGATTTTAAAGCTGTATGTTTGGAACAATCTATAAATAAACATTAGGACACATGTATACAACATTTAAAGCATAAGAGGTCATTAATAATGGACGTCTTATGTGGAAGTTAGATTTGCGGAGTACTATGTACTAGTTCCTCATTCCCAGTGGCAGTTCCTACTCACTGCCGGTGCTGGATAACCAGGAGCTACTTTTAGCTCCTGTTTATCCAATCATAATTACTTTTAGCTCCTGTTTATCCAATCATAAATTCAATCCCTGCACCCACTGACTGCTCAAGGCCATGCTAATTCCTTCGGCCATTCCTACCCATAACCAACCCACCCCTCCCTGCCCAAAACACCCCCCCTGCCAGTGTTATTTCTAAACAGTCTTCTCAGCGTTAATGGCTTAATTGCAGCTATAAATGTACTATCGGTGTAAATATCAGAGTACATTAGGGAAAACCAACCAGTTCACACCATCCAGTTGGCTATCAACTGACAATGGTGAAACACAAGGCGCAGGGACATTCTTCTACACACAAACATTCCAAACATGACATCACCCAATATGGCATCATGCAGAAACGCATACAGATACTCGGGCAGGGAAAAAGAGAAGACATGTCACAAAACAAAGCAACACCCATACCACATAAACGCACACCTCAGGTTCCCACACTTCTAAGAGCAATTCAGAGAGGGGAGAACGCGGAAATGGTTGGCAAGGCTCAACAAAGTAAAGTACACGCCTTTTCTGTACAGTAATTTTCCAACACAGGCTGCAACCCATAGGCCCTCTGTAAGGAACCACTGGCCTCCTCCTGGGGAGAGGGAAGATGTTGTTTAGCTAGATAGGCACATGCTTTACTAAAACGGATAAACTACATCTCCTGTGATCACTGTTTGGCAGCTTGGGCGTGTTCAAGGCTAGGACCTTGCACCCATTGTGAGATGCTACCAGTGGCGCAACAACCATTGGGCAGATTGGGATTAGTGTACTGTGATGAATCGAGGGAATTCATTGCTTTTCCCCCAAGGGGGGAGCTCGCCTTGTGAGGCTAGGGAGGTGAGCCTGCTCCACAACACCCTCCCTAAGGGTAGAGACAAGCGGGACTCGCCAGGAGAGACACCTTGTGTGGGGACAAGGACTCCCGTTCCTGTGAGGAACTACCTAAAGAAAAGCCCAAAATTACCTCTTTAGGTATACCTTGCAAAGACTTGAATCTGTGAATATCCTTTTAGATGGAAAACTCAATTTAATGTAGAGGACGATGGGGCGAGGAGAAGAGAGGCCAGAGCAGACAGAGCGAGACACACAGAGGAACGCCAGTGTGTGGGAGGGAGGGGCCAGCAGGCCCCCCCATCCACCCTTTCCTTTAGTACAACTTGGACAATGTGCCTCCAATGGTTGGGAATGCACCCATCGCCCTTATGTAATACCAACGTCGGCCGGCATTTGCGTAGGTGGGACTGTTGGGTGCGACACATGGCATCCATTTTGTGCCCCCTTGACTCCATCTTGGTAACCAGGCCTCACTGTGATAATACGAGAATGCCTCTCTCCCAGCAGCGCCACGCACACCGCGCACATGGCCCCCACCTTTTCTCTCACTGTGTCTGGAAAACTTCGCGGCTCCATTCTCACGCTCGAGCCCGAGGTAATTGCAACAAAGAACAAATGTAGAATCTCACTCTTCCTCTGAGATCATTGTCCTGCGTGTGAACCGGCTTCAACCAGGCCCTGTAGCTCATCCATCTCCACAAATCTGCTCACGCCCCCTCACCCTCGCTATTGGAAAATTACTGCCAGTGTAACCCTGTGTCCTTGCAAGGTATTCTCTTGATGTACCAGATACATGACCTCGCCATGATGCTCACCCAGTATGCCCCCAGCTAACATCAGACCTCGGTCGCAGTATATTGTCTCCCACTACTAACAACCGCCAACCTGCCTCAGCTTCTTTACGAGTCCAGACCCTCGGCGCAATCAATGTTATCATATTGGTCAAGACCCTTAACCTAATACCCCATACACGTCGCAATAAGTAATGATGTAAATACATGAATGGAGTTTATAGGTTTATAATGATTTGCTCAAAAGACTTGCAATGACTATTTAGTGCATGTTTTATCAGGTTGCATTATGTTAGCTTAGTTAGTGGCCACCCTGCTTCGCAGCGACCTGACCTTCACCTCTCCTGGACGCTGGCAGCCGGACCACGTGATGTTCACCCTCCCACCAACGGAGCAACCAATCCGGACGAGACAGTGCCTCCATGAACCTATATCTCTATAATGTCTATCCAATCCTGCACTGATCTAGTACCCTATGTTAGTTGCGTCATCTATGGCGATTTTTCACTTTATAATCGTGTAAATGCGATGTTTGCCAGAGCGCTCTCAGGCAGCAAAGTTCTCTGGATGCCAATTATATATAAAATCTTAAACTCTCGCAGCCGCCTCATTCCCCGTCTGGGGTGTGTCTCATTTATTTGTATTGCACGTGGTAAGACTGGGAGGGCTCTCTTACACCAGGAAGGCCTACGTCTATGTAATCCCTGAGAGGGAAGGAGACTGTGAATTCGGAAAAAACAGTGAGTTGCAAAACTGCTTGCATGCTGAAACCCGAGAGCTGGGTGCACAGCGGCCTGTAAATTGGAGAGAGAAAGAGGAACAAAGAGTGTCGTGTGACCATAAAGAACTCGAGGTTGACCGGCAGTCCCAAAAAGTAAGCCAAATCCACTGCGCTGATGGAACCGTGTAACATCCTGGTATCTGAAACACAGGGCGGCCGGCCAAGTGGAAGATACAGAGTACATAATACTGATGGGATAAAAGAAGTCGGACAGGCGGGGAAGACCAATCCCAAACAGAGAGAAACACTGGTGATGCCATCCCTGAGGGCATCAGGTAACAGGGAAAACGAGAGCTGCGGAAGGGAGAACAAGAATCGTTCTAGGACTGCTCATACTCATCTCAGGCAAGATAACAAGACTACAGCATTAGAAGCAAGAAAAGTGAGTGAAAATCGTTATGGGACTCCTCATACTTGTCCCAGTCAAGATAAGAGTATAACTCTGAGAGCAAGAGGATTGGAAGATCTTTATAGCCATACACCTAATCGTCCCAGTAAAATCCAACAAACTTGTCTAAAGAACAGATGCAAGCCTTGCAGAATCTTCGGCAAGATGAAACCATAATAATTAGACCAGCAGATAAAGGGGGAGGGGTGTGTGAGAAACCTGAAGGTGTCTCACCCGCTAGTCCCCGGGATCTGTCATCCAGGTTGCCAGGAAACGGCCACCGTTTTTGGATCTAGTTCCTGGGGGTGGACCAGTGCGGGAGGATCACCTGAATAAGGGGTCTTCCACACCTGACTTCCATTATACTTCCCCACACGGATAAAAGCGGAGCATGAAAGCACACTTTGAGCAAGGCAAAATACACAAGGAAGCAGAAGTTCCAAAATGGTATTTTAATACAAGGTGAAAGACAGCAAGACCGAAGAGGATTGCGAAGAGGGAAGTGCCATTGACCATTTCACCGAAAGACCGTAACTTTCATGAGCCTTCGAGAAATGGAAACATAAGGCCTGGAATCAAAGCTTAAGAATACTACATTGTGTGTCAGAGGTACCCTGGGCTCTCCCACGTCGATAGTCACGGCGGGGAGAATTGTTTGCCGCCATGGTACTGTCCTTGGCACCTACAACAAGGCTGCACCAGTGAAGTCAGCACAGCCGGTGAGTTGGGGAGACTGATACGAGACCCGTCTGTGTGGAAACCAAGGATGCAAGCAGCAACATTGTATATAGAAGATTGAAGAGAACTGTGTATGAAGCATATGTGGCAAGCAACGCAAATATAATTAAAACAGCAGATGAGTAACTTTGAAGCTAAGATATGATACCATAGACAAAGTGATCCGGCGCCATGTGGGTGCTCAATCGAAGGTCTCTGTTAGGTAGCCAACTCATGTGATTCGTACTAGTATGCATGCCACCTCTATTGTGTATATATTGTATATATTGCTTGTATATATTGTATATATTGCTTGCTTTCTCTGCTATTCTGTACATTCGCCCTACGCCAACTCGTACTTTTACACCTTGTAACCAAGTTTCACATATTCTTGTACATGCTGCGCCCTGATACCCCTGGGTATAACTGCGCATTATAAATAATAAACTAAACTAAACTAAACTGAAAGGTGACTAATGTTAAAAGTAAAGGAGTTGTGAAATCGAAGTGGTCCTGCAACCAAACCCAAGCCAAACCCTGTGCACATTCGAAAGTCTTTGATATTTGATGTAAAATTGAAAGTGGTGCGAGCCCGGCTGAGGGAACCAAAGTGACGTACATTGTGCTAAAAAGATCTGAGCAGGGCTTAGGGAAATCAGAGGTGAATAGTGAATCAGCTGAAGTGAATATTTGTGAAAATCTAAAGAGGAAAATAACTTGTTTATTTGGTCACATCAGACCCTCTGAATGAAAAGACTGAGAAGCAGAGAGACTTGAATAGTTAAGGTCCTGATGCTAATGATTTAACTGTATCCTCGTGCTGAAGAAGCCAGAGAGTGTTCTATGCTCGAGTGAACCGCCTTGTCCTGTGCTTAAAATGTGGGGAAGGGAGGCCAACGGCCTAAACATCCTGACATATAATTTTGTGAACACTTCTTTTTTTTCGTAACACTATTTCCCACACTATTTGTATTTAGAGGTAAGGATTGGCAATAGGTTTATTTATATAGGCCCTTTTATTTTGACGAGACACTACTAGGACTGCGTTATTATTATTTGATGGTCGCAGCTTGTTCCCAATCTGTAGATTTAGGATTAGATAGGCATTTTTCAAACCCTTTTTGAAGTTCAATAAACACCCTTGAACTGTAGTCACTTGTGTCGGTCTAACTGTTGATACCATGCCTTCCTTACATGTGGTGTCAGTAATGGGATGTGACTCAATTGAAACAAATTGGGGAACCCTAAAATTCTATAATCTTATTCATAGAGCCTCCAATCCCTCTGTTGCCACTAAAGAATCAATATGCTTTGATATCTGTAGCAGAAGAGAAGCTACTATCTCTCCAGGGAAGAGAGGAATGAACCCTACAGACTTAAGTTTTGACACCCCCTCCTGGGTGTTATATAAGATTGGCCGCAAAATCTGGCCTGGCCTGGATGTCGTTCTGGTGGGCGTCACAGATCCCGACTTCTGGGGAGACAAAGGTTCTCTTACAGACCATGGTGAGATTCCATTGGAAGTACATCGTGGGGACAAAATTGCACAGGGAATTCTTGAAAAGGCTTTATTTGCTCGTTTTAGAGAAAGTAAACCCGAAGATACTGAGAGAGGTACCTTAGGCTTTGTGGAAGCTGATGAACCTTCTAAGACTGAAGAGAAAAGGGAAGAAGAACGTATCTTTCCCAACCTAGCCTTTGCTCAGCGAAATGATCCAGCTCTTGCTGAGGCTTTCTTACAAGCAATTCCTGAAGGGAGGAGGTAGAACAGGGAAATCCTTTTTTCCCCTAAAACAAGGATTACTGTATAGAAAGGAAACATCCACAGAAGGCCTAAGTAAAACTCAGTAATCCCCAAAACCCACCGGACGATCGTACTAGAGATTGCACATTCTCATCGGACCGGGGTACACTTAGGACAATCTAAGACCCAGGCACACATTAGTGGGAAGTTTTACTAGTCAGGTATTCAGGCTGATATAAAAAACTTTATTCAGACATGTGAAATATTTCAGAAAACCAGTACTCGCATTCCCTTATCTGCCGTTCTGAATCCTTTACCAATAAGTCCCTTTCTCAAGGGTTGGGATGGATATCATTGGACCTTTGGAAACCTCTAGATTGGGTAGCAAATATGTACTTGTGATTCTCAATTATGCGACCAGATACCCCAAGGCATTTCCTATGCGGAACGACACCACCCAGCAGATTTCGAAATACATATTATCGTATTTCTCCAGAGTTGGTTTTCCTAAGGAAATACTGACGGTTCAAGGATCCAATTTCATGAGCAAACTCATGGATGTAGTCAAGGAGCTGCTACATATCACCACCTCAAGAACATCAGTTTACCATCCCCAAACAGACGGATTGGTAGAAAGATTCAGCAAGACACTCAAAATGAGCCTGAGAAATTTGGTAGAAATAGATGGGAAGGACTGGGACCGTATTATCCCCTGGGCACTATTTGCAGTATGAAAAACACCCCAGGAATCCACTGTATTATCTCTTTTTGAACTACTATATGGTAGAGAACCTAGAGCTGTCCTGGACATGCTCGGGGAGACCTTGGAAGAAAGAGAAGAGGCACCCATTCCCCTTTCACAAAAACCTCTACCAAATTGCGAGAGCATATGAAACTTGTTCGAAATCTAGTCTGTACTCATATGGAAAAGGCCCAAGCACAACAAAAGGCCTCTTATGACAAAAAAGTAAACCTGAGATTGATTTCCGTAGGACAAAAAGGAAGCAAAAAGGTCCTCTTGCCTACTTTGGAGAACAAACTTGTCTCTAAGTGGCACGGAAAGAAAAATAAAGGGGTAAACCTGCGTTTATAGTCCCTGATCCTTCAGGTATTATGCAGCACAAAACTATATGTTGGATCAGTAGAACGGGTTGACTCTGGCACAGTAGGAATATATCACATTTTATTTCAAATACTTCATTACAAAAAACATATATATTTAGATTCTTAAATACTTTTAAAAAATTGAACAATTCATCTCCTCATTCATATCCCACACACACTCACCAATCTATCTAAAAAAGCATGTTATCCCCCACATTCAATTTTTTGCAGAGCATCCACTCTATTATTGTATTTCATTAATATGTTCAACAATGACCCAGTCCATAATATCAGGTGTCATTATGTGGCTGATATGGTGTTTAACCAGATGTCTTGCTCGTAGACAAACGTCGACACGTGTTTCGGTCAAAGACCTTCTTCAGGACGTCGGGCAAGAAAACAGTGCTCCGCCCTATTTTAAACTTGTATGGGCCAGGATTCGATCTAAAAACAATGCAAAGCCAGAATGTCAAGTGGCACGGGCCATATGAAATATTGGAACGAACATGAAACTGTACTTATAATGTTACCCAACCTGACAGGAAACAAAAGACCCATCTATACCACGTAAATCTTTTAAAAGAGTGGAAGGAAAATCCGGAAGCCGCCAATGCCACCATAGTATCCTGTTTAGTACCAGAAGAAATAGAAAACTTTGAATTAATTTATTTGTTTAATTTATTTTTTATTATATGTTTGGTTTATTTCAAAACTTTCAAACATCCAAAGCCACATTAAAATAAAATATAAAAAAAATCACAGATGTAAAACAATTTCCATTTTTTTCCTATCAAATTCATACAGAAAGTGGTGCAATCCCATTTCTTTTTTGCAAGGCCCAGCACTTGTTCTATAAATGTAGTTCCTCGTATAATCAATGTTTTATTGTCCCCAATTAAAAACATTGGCCACCAATCTTTAGCTTAAAGCATTTCATAGGGTCATGCATATGCATAGATCTCAACTCATTTAGGGCATTACAATCTGTTAATAGGTGTTCGAAAGACTCAAGCGTAGTCTTCAGGACACAAAATCTGCAGTCAGAATTCAAGCCACCCAGCATCTTTCTATGCCCCAAAACTTCCCTAGTTGGAAGGATGTTCAGCCTTAATCTTAAAAAGAGGTTTCAATACCATTGACAGGGGGATTTAGTCAAATACATCAGTAAACGATTCACTCATTGACCCTCCAGTCCCAGATTTAATGCTAGCTTACATTTAGCTCTTTGGGAAGCGTGTCAATCCAGTCTTTAAGTAGGACTTGCCTTTTCACTTTCACTGTGTTTCTCAAAAGTGTGTCTTCCGAAAGATTCAAATCCTCCAACCAAGCAACACAAATACGTTACCAAGAATTTAAACAATCCCCATCTCTTTAGCAGGATCACATTTAAGTATATCAAAGGGGGTAAGGGCATCTACATCAATACATTTGCCATAAAGGGCCAGAGACTGCCATTTGAACACTGAGCACATTGATTGGAGGCCTAACTCAAATCTGATCATCGCGTTTGGGAGGGTGTCTGGAAGTCCCAACACTCGTTTCCAGAAGTAACCATCAATACTCTCCCAAAAACGCCATGGCCAGTCCCACCTAATCACGGCACCATAGGTCAAAATTGGCAGCCCTTTATGCTTAAAAAAGGAAATTACTGGGACAAGGAGAATTTACAACATCTTTTGTGAGGGATAACCCCCTGTGTTGTGAGCCTATTGCATTTCAATCTAATGTTCTCTAACCGTTGTTTATCACTAGCATTGCGATTCACAGAAACTCCCAGATTATTACCCACAAACCATTTGAATCTCTGACTTTTTTTCCACCTTCGAGGTTTGATGATCATTATTTTAGTTTTTTTGACATTTATCTTAAGACCGTTCAGTTCGAAATATTTTACCAGCACATTAGGCCGTCGCTGATGCCCAATTTGCGTCTGGTTTAAGATCAGAATTCTCATCTGCATAGAAGATCCATGGGACAATGTGTTTATTAATTCTAGGGGGAAATGCCTTGACTGCTTCCTGTCCCTCCTCAATATCGGAAGGGATAAAGATGAAATAGTGCCGGGGCCAGGGAACATCACTGTTTCAAACCTCTGAATGTAAAGATTTTTTCCGAGAGATGTCACATGGTAGATAGTCTAACCAGCACACTCGTCGTTGAATATAGAGCCATGATACCCTCAGCCAGAACCTTGGGGCAACCCCAAGATAGTAGTTTTTCCCACTGCCTGTCTCTCTGATGCTATCAAAAGCTTGCTCAAGATATATAAATGCTACATATAGCTTTGATGTAGCCCCCAGAGTTATAGTCTTGAGAGTCTGCAGCAGAAAAAAGTTGAGACTGGTCCCTACGCACTTAAAGCCAGTCTATCTTGGGTGGAGTCGTCCAGCGTCTCTAGCACACCTGAGTAGATGTCAAAGTAAAATAGAGGCAAAGATCTTAACCAGGGTGTTCAGGAGGGCGATCAGTGAATAATTTTTTGGGTCCTCTCGATTGCCCTTTTTGTATATCGGAATGATCAACACAGATTTCTAGGAGTCAGGGAACTTTTTACACTCTAGTATTTGGTTAAAGAGCAGGATTAACTCCCCAAGAGCTATCTAATCAACAACAAAAATATTTAAAGGATTCAGTTATAGCATTCCCCGATGTATTCCCGGATAAACCAGGAAGAGTAAAAGGCACCTATCACTATATTATAACACCGAAAGGAAAAGTGGTCCCTCTGAAACCATATAGACTCCCGAAAGCCTGTAAACAGAGTGTTTGGGTAAGTAAATAAGATGTTAATAGAACCCTCTTCAAGCCCTTGGTGCTCCCCTATAGTATTGGTCACAAAACCGGACCATTCCTGAAGGTTTTGCATAGACCTCCATCAAGCTAATCCTATCTCCGATGTCGATGCCTATCCCATGTGACGCATCAACGACTTGATTGATGAACTCGGTAACACCACCTTTCTATCCACCCTAGACCTAACCAAGGGGTACGGGCAGGTCCTAGTGCATGGACCTCATAAAGAGAAGACCGCTTTCTCAACACCCATGGGACTGGTCCAGTTCGAAGTCCTCCCTTTTGGCTTACACAGGGCCCTTGGCACTTTCCAACGACTTATGGACAGAATATTACAGCCCTACTCTGATTTCTGTGGAGCCTATATTGACGATATAGTAATTTATAGTAAAACCTTGGAAGACCATCTTTTCCATCTTTTTTACTATCATGAGAGCCCTCAGAGAAGCCGGCTTAAATGCCAATTCATTCAAATGCAGGCTGGCCCAATCATCCGTGAAATACCTCTGCTTCTTTGCAGAGAATGGTAGTGTCCAGCCTCAATGCGAGAAAGTGAAGGCCGTCCTATATACCCCTATGCCTAAAACTAAGAGAGACCTCAGAGCATTCTTAGGGTTAATTGGTTATTACCGTAGGTTTATCCCTAACTTCTCGGACAGGTCAGCTAAACTGACAGACAATTTAAAGAACGCCGAACCCCAGAAAATTAATTGGACTGACAAGGATGATGTATGTGACAACAACCTAAAACAAACCTTATACCAGAACCTGATCCTAAAGGAAGTAGATTTCTCGAAAGAGTTTGTATTACAGACAGATGCCTCCCTTACAGGACTAAGAGCAGTCTTGTCATAAATCTTCAATGGATTAGAACATACTATCTTATTTACTTGTCGCAAACTCTTCCCACATGAACAAAATTACTCTGTGCTGGAATTAGAGGCCCTTGCCATCAAGTGGGCCATTACCCAACTTAGATATTACCTCCGAGGAAGGAAGTTCACACTCGTCACAGATCATTCTCCACTAGTTTGGATTAGCCAATGGAAAAATTCTAACCCTCGAGTCATACGATGTTTCTTAGACCTGCCAACCTACTCTTTCACTGGGGAGCACCGAAAAGATAAAGATCAAGGGAATGTAGATTTCCTTTCTCGGTTCCCTTGTGAAACAAATTGAGCTACATCGCATAGGGGACAGGTATGTGAGAAACCTGAAGGTGTCTCAATTACTAGTCCCCGGGGATCAGTCATCCAAGTGGCCAGAACACAGCCATTGCTTTTGGATCCAGTTCCTGGGGGTGGACCAGTGCGGGAGGATCGCCTGGATGAGGGGTCTTCGGGGAGTAGAAGTGCGACACCGGATGAAGAGACACAGTAGCCCCTTCCCTGAAAGGCCTTTACCCTATCCAATCAGGTAGGATACTTAAGAACTGAACCCTCCCTTTTTCCAACACAAACACTTTCTCACTGAGAGCTCACTTTGAGAGAAAATGGTCTAACACCCGAGACATATACCTGACGTGTCCCAATACAATGGTCAGGCAGGGTCAGGCAATAACTGACCATTACGCACACCTGACTTCCATTACACTTCCCCAGATGGATAAAAGGCGGAGCTCGAAAGCACATGAGCAGGGTAGAATAAACGAGGAAGCAGCAGTTCCAAGATGGCATTTTAATACACGGCGAAAGACGGCAAGACCGAGGAGGATTGAAAAGAGGGAAGTGCCCTTGACCGTTTCACCGAAAGACCGTAACTTTCATGAGCCTTCGAGAAATGGAAACATAAGACCTGAAATCATAGCTGCAGAATCCTACATTGTTGGCCGGAGGTACCCGGGCTCTCCCGCGTCGATAGTCAAAGCGGGGAGAATCGTTTGCCGTTGTGGTACTGTCCTTGGCACCTACAACAAAGCAGCACCAGTGAAGTCAGCACAGCCAGTGAGTTGGGGAGACTGATATCAGACCAGTCTGCATGGAAACCAAGGTTTCAAGTGGCAACATTGTATAAAGAAGATTGAAGAGAACAGTGTATGAAGTGTATTTGGCAAGCGAAGCAAATATAATTAAAACAACAGATGAGTGAA
Organism: Ambystoma mexicanum; assembly: GCF_040938575.1. Taxonomy (NCBI): domain Eukaryota; kingdom Metazoa; phylum Chordata; class Amphibia; order Caudata; family Ambystomatidae; genus Ambystoma; species Ambystoma mexicanum. Next base: position 1,131,202,722 of record NC_090933.1, on the reverse strand, counting down.
TGAACTTTGAAGCTACGGTACAATACTGTGGAGATAGTGGTCCAGCGCCACTTGGTTGCTCATTCGAAAGGTCTCTGTTAGGTATCCAACTGAAAGGGGACGAATGTTAAAAGAAGAGGAATTGTGAAATCAAATTGTTCCTGCAACGGGTCAAGCCAAACCCTGTGGACATTAGAAAGTCTTTGATATTTGATGTAAAATTGAAATTGGTCAGAGCCCAGCTGAGGGAGACCAATTGTGTTAAAGTAATCTGAGGTGAACCGTGAGTCATCTGAAAAGTAATATCCTACGAATATTGTGTTAAAGGGACCTGAACCCAGCTGAGGAGGATCCAGGGTGAATAGCGAATCACCTAAAGTGAATACTTGTGAAAATCTAAAGAGGAAAACAACTTGTTGTTTATTTGGTTGCATCAGACTCTCTGAATGAAGAGACTTTGAGAAGCAGAGACACCTGAGCACAGAAGGTCCTGATGCTAATGATTGGACTGTATCTTTGTGCTGAAGAAGCCAGAGACTGTGCTATGCTCGAGTGAACCGCCTTGTCCTGTGCTGAAACTGTGGGGAAGCGAGACCAACAGCCTAAAGAGCCTGCCATATCATTTTGTGAACACTTCTTTCTTTTTCTAAACACTAGTTCCCACAGTATTTGTATTTAGAGGTAAGGATTGGCAATAGGTTTATTAGTATAGGCCCTTTTATTTTGACAAGACACCACTAGGACTGCGTTATTATTTGATGGTCGTAGCTTGCTCCCATCTGTAGATTTAGGATTAGATAGTCGTTTTTCAAACCCTTTTTGAAGTTCAATAAACACCCTTGAACTGTGGTCACTTGTGTCTGTCTTACTGTTGATACCATGCCTTCCTTACATGTGGTGCTGTAGGACAGAGAGCTCTACATGAGTGAAGCTCACCGAGAGCCGATTGATAACTAATGTTTCAAAATATGCGAGTCTGTGATATTGTCTAACACCAAAAAGAATTTGATGAATTCCTCACAGGCTGAAATTATCAAAATAGGAAAAGTATATTTTTGGAAAAATAATTATCCAGTAATTCCCATTCTATTTTTTGTACCTAAAACTCATAAGAGCACTAATTTCCACCGGTTAGACCGATCGTATCTTTACGAGGGTCCCTATTGGAAAATACTTCAAAGTACATTGACTAATTTCTTCAACCTTTTGTCAAACATCTCAGCTATTACATAAGAGACACTGGGGATTTACTGGATAAAATCAAGGGTATCACATGGGAAACTGACTATATTCTAGTATCTCCGGATGTGACCTTGTTCTATAGGAGCATTAAACCTCAAGTATGATTAACAGCTTGCAAATACTTTTTTGACATGAAGTTTATAAACTATAAACAACCTGAAAAGGTTCTCAAACTTTTGGATTTATATCTGGAACATAACATCCTCTTATTTGATAAACTGTACAGACAGAAATGTGGAACCGCCATGGGTTCATGTGTAACTCCCACCTATGAAAATCTATATATGGGTTGGTGGGAGCTCACTGAAGCATGGTCTGATAAGTATGACATCTATGTGGAGCATATGGTCTGTTGGTATCATTTTATAGACAATTTGTTCATTTGGAAAGGATCCTCTGAACAGCTAGAGCAACAGGCGCATAACTTGAAAAGGAATGCACTTAACTTACATCTTACTATGACCATGAGCAGAGATGAATTAGTGTTCTTAGATGTGACACTATTTGTGGATCTGGGACTTTTGCACAGTAAACTATAAAAGCCACTGCTTCTAACTCTACACTTTATGCCAAGAGGCATCACCTGATGTCACTGATTGAGAGTAGTCCTTATGGCAGACTATTGAGAGCAAAGCAACATTTCTCCAGGGAAGAAGATTACCAGAGAGAAACAGGAAATATTAGAACTAGGTTTAAGGCCAGAGAGTATACGCCTCAACAAATAGGCACCTTCCTGCAAAAAGCTGAAACCGCAGAGAGAGTAGAACTTCTGAAAAACAAAGAAGAAAGGGGAGGAAGAGGACGAACAAGTTCCAATAAAGCTCAAGAACTGAGATCAATTTTAAATAAACATTGGTTGGTATTGCAATCGGATATGGACTTAAAATCATGCATCGGATCACAACCGATGATTACTTTTTCTAAGGCCAAATCAATAAAAGAATATATAGCTCCTAGTGATTCTTTCGGGACGAAGAAAATCAACTGGGGAGGAAGGAAAGCTCAGGGCAACGTGTTTGTATTATAAGCAGGACAACAAAGCGCAACACAGGTCTGAATCCCGATCACACGCTAAGAAATCACTTGTTGGTATTAAGCATGTTATAAAAGAACAATGATAAATCATAAATATTGGTTGACTGGTCAAAACGGTTTCTTTAAATGCCAAAACTGTAAACTATGTGAATTGGCAGAGACCAGGCGATAGTTCATTATGGCAAAGATAAGAAACAAAAATGGTATATCAATCACCATATTACATGCTCCACAAGATTTGTTGTCTATGGCATCACCTGCCCATGTGATCACATGTAGATCGGATCAACCATATGTCTTTTGAAAGTGAGAATACACCAACATTACATGGCTATAAAAATTAAAGATGGTAGTTACCCTCTAGCAGTACATTTTGAGGTGAATCATTCCAGCAACCCTGCATTATTAATATAAACAGCATTGGCTCATATCCCAAAGCACAGAAGGAAAGGTAACAGAGAAAGGCAACTTGGACAACTAGAATCGAAGTTAATTATCAAGTTCAATACTTGTAAACGAATGGTTCATAACACAGACGAGGAACTTGAGTACATCGGTTGAATAATGAACAATATCAGTACATGAGACTTTAAATATCTTGTCAGTCACCTAATTTAGGTTAAAAATGTCCTTATTCTAAAAGTTATTTATCCCACTGGGGCAATACATAACTATTGAGTATATAATAGCAACCCAGAGCTGGGACGACTCATATTTAACCCCCACCATGTGTCCTGGATGAAACCACTGACATGTTAATGTGCACAGGCACAGATTAAAAATATTGAGAATTAAGGGGCAATTATCAATATTTTTTCAGGCCAATGGACACAAATAATTAAAAACATTTGCAATAATGTCATACGAGCTATCTACACTGGTTAAACATAATACAAAGTATGATCCGTGTGCATATAGAACACTGGAATGAATAGAGAAGGAGGAATTACTTACTCTAATGTTCTTTCTATGGATTCTTCTCCTGTAGATTCCTCATCGGATAGATATCCTCATCCAAAAAAATTCTTCGACAGAGGGCAGAGTGAACCTCAATTCGGCATTCGATCCTTCTTGCTCGGTGCTCGATTGCCGGCTCTGGACTTGACGTCAGGCATTGTATATTTACCACGTCATTACGCCCCATACCTCAGTTCCCACCTTTTTTCCCCCCAAGCGCGGCCACTGCAGAGGAAAACAGTGAGAGAAGAAGGCTAAACAGCCTATAAGAGGTTAACAAGCATCCCAACAGGATGAACAACTTTGTGGAAAGACTCCCACAGTAGCCAGAATTAATAAATAGAAAACCTTTTTTAAACATTTTTATTTTTTAAATGATTGAGAAGAACATTCGGCTTGCCAGACAGAAAACGGTCACTTCAGGACCATCACCAGGTGTCTACTCACTAAGATAGACATGCACCAAATGCCAACACTTTCTGTGTGTGGATGGATGGGAGGGGAGATAATGGAATCTGATGGAGAAGAATCCATAGAAAGAACATTAAAGTAAGTAATTTCTCCTTCAATGGATTGCCTTTCTCCCGCAGATTCCTCATCTGATAGACTCCCCAAGGAGTGGAATAATGGAGGAGGGCAGAAAGTTGACATTAACAGATTTTGAAGCACTGCCAAAAAGTATGTCAAGCCCATGGGCAACGTCCAGACTGTAGTATCTGGTAGACGTATGAAGTGAAGACCAGGCTGCTGCACGGCAAATATCCCTAACTCGACACCCCTCCCCCTTGCAAGGTCGTAGATGCGAGACCTCTCTGGTCGAGTGTGCCCTGATGCCAGGATGCAGCTCCCTGCCTGCAAACGGAAAGCATTGCGCAATGCACACGATAATCCACCGGGATAGCGCCTGCTTTGTTACAGTCAGACATTTTCGGGTTAGTGAGTAGGCCACAAATAGCTGATCAGATTTATGAAATTCTGATGTCCTTGCGACGTAGAAGCTCAAGCCCCTTCTGGGGTCCAGCTGCTGGAAGCGCTCCTCTTCCTTCGAATGTGAAGCGACGGGGTAAAAGACTGACAAGTCCATGGCTTGTGAAAGGTGAACCAAGTTCAGCAGAAACCCCGGCCTTACTTTAAGCAAGACCTTTTCCCCAAAGAATTAAAAACATGGGAGGTCTATAACAAAGGGCCTGCAATTTGCTGACCTACCTAGCGGACGTAATCGCAACCAAGAAAGCTGTCTTCAGAGTGGGCAGCCGCAAATAACAGGAGTGCCTGGGCTCAAAGGGAGCCGCCATCAAGAAAGTCAAAACCAGATTTAAATCCCAATCTGGGACAGCAAAGGGAGTTCGCGGAAACTTATTCACAAGGCCTTTCAGAAATTGGGCCATAACCGGGATTGTAAAAAATAAACCTTGGTCCAGACACCTCGTGAGCTCAGACTAGGCAGCCAAATATCCTTTGACCGTGGTAGCTTGAAGGCCTGCAGAGGCCAGGGACAGAAGAAACTCCATCAATGTGGTGGTGGGGCAAGAGATGGGGGCAATCTTCCGTCCCCTGCACCATGCCTCAAATCTTCGCTACCTGCAGGCATACAGATAGCTCGTAGACAGCCTGCGTGTAGCCAGCAACACCTCGAGTACCTCCTCAGAGAGGTCCCAGTCATCATACTTCATCCTATCAAGAGCCACGTATGTAAGTTGCGGGATTCCAGGTTTGGGTGGAGCACCCGACATTGTCAGGTGATCCGGGCAACGAGACAACCAGAGAGAGGGGCAGATGGTCAAATCCAGACTGTCCGAGTACCATGTCCTCCTGGCCCAATCCGGGGCAATTAAGATCATGGCTGCTCGAAACCTCTTCAACCGCCTGAGAATCCAAGGGATGATGGGAACCGGAGGGAAGGCGTAGTGGAGAGGGAAGGTCCAATCCACCAGAAACGCATCCCCTAGCGCGCTGTTCGCTGGGAATTCCCTCAAGCAGAACTGTCAGCACTTCCTGTGGGACTCTGTGGCAAAGAGGGTGTAATGATGGGGTACCCCAGCGAGAAAAGACCTCCTCTAGGACTTCCTGGCACACTTCCAACTCATGTGAGACCATGCTCTGCCTGCTCAGAGTATCCGCCAAACTGTTCTCTGTCCCCACCAGATGAACTGCGACAAAACCCGCTCCACCGCCTTCCCTCGGATCAGCTAGTCATCCAGTTACGGGCATACATGGACACCGGATCTCCTGATGTGAGTCACGACTACTGCCATGAGCTTGGTGAAGACCCTTGGAGCGGCGGTCAACCCAAGGGGAAGCACTTTGAACTGATAGTGCGTGTCCCCCTATAAGGATCCTCAGGAACTTCCTGTGCTTGCGATGTACCAGCACATGGAAATAAGCGTCCTGCAAATCTATTGACACCAGCCAGACCTGCAATTCTCGAGTGTGGAGAATTTCTCTCAATGTCATCATCTTGAATTTGTCTTTCCTCAGGAACTTGTTCAAGGCCCTGAGGTACACAATGGGACAGAGACCTCCTCCCTTCTTGGGTACCAGAAAGTACTGGGAATACTCTGCTCAGGATATACCTCTTCTACAACACCCTTCAACAACAGGGCTCGCAGATCTTCCTGGAGCTACTGTCCCTGTTGGCTTGGAGGAGGTGGGGTTCTGTCCGGTGGTCTCCTTAAGAATGGCAGACAATAGCCCCATTACACGAGCTGCAGGACCCAGGAGTGAGAGGTAATCTCCTGCTATTGGGGCCAATGCTCTGACAGCGCCCACCAACCGGCAAGTTGTGGGAGAGGAAAATCAAAGCAGCTTAGAGGGCAGAGCCTCCCCTGCCACTGCCTGCTGGCCTCTGGAAGCCCCCCTTGCCCCCTGCAGAGAATGATAAATGCTTCTGCCTCTGACTGCGGGAGCAGCACCTTCCTGCAAAAAGGCACATAATGCCTGTAGCCCCTGCCCCTAGGGGCAAAGCTGAAGGAAGGCTTGTCCGGCTGTGCATCTAGGCTCAGCGATTATGCAGCAATCCTTGACTCCTTAAATTTCTTTAGGAAGTCATCGACCTTCCGGCTGAAAAGCAATTCACCCTTGAAGGACGTGTCCAGCAATCTATTCTGGACATTTGGCAACAAGCCAGAAGATCTTAGGTAGGCCTGTCTCCTCAACGCTTCAGCCGATCCCATTTGCATTCCTGGCCACCCCCTTCCCATCTTCTACCAGCTGTACAAATCTGTCTCGTAGCTCCCCCTCAGGGATGTATTCGGTTGCCTGCTCTTTTTGGAAAATACACATGCTACGTTAGCGGCTTTCAAAGCCATGCTGCCAGATGTGAATACTTTCTTCGCCATTGCATCAATTCTCTTACCTTCCCTCTCAGGAGGTAGAGAAAGGCGCCTTGGTGGAAACTGTGGCTGCCTGCACAACAAGACCTTCCAGAGAAGGGTGAGAAGACACATGACGGGTCTCCTCTTGCCGGCTTGTACTTCCCTGTCATAGTGTAGCTGATCAGAGGAATGGAGCAGGGATGCTTCCACAAGGAGGCTACTGGATCGGTGATAGCCTGGTTCAGTGGCATATGTCTCTCAGTAACTGGGCCCTCGTCCAGGATGTCTGTAAATTTGTATCCTTGGGCTGGCACTGCCACAGCATTCAGCCCTAAAGTGCTGACCACCCTATCCACTAGTGACCGAAATTTGGTGTGGGTGCAAGGCTAGCTTTGCTGTAATTCCACGTCTGGGGATCTGTCCAGCCCGCTGGCGTCATGGAGCCCTTGTGCCAACGCCAAAAGATCTGCTTGGTCGTCGAAATCGTCGATACCCCCCGTCCCTGCATACACTGGATCAATGTCACCGTGGTCAAAGATAAACACCATGGAGCTTTTGTCTGCGTTGCGCCAGAAGGCTTTCGTGAAGCCGATGACAACAGGGTTTGCGTGGGGTCGGGTGTACGGAGCGCTGCTACTGCCTCCAAAGCCTGCTGCTTGGGGGGCGCACCCTCAACTGCAGCTGTGTGTTTCTCAAACATCACCAAAATTTGACTTTTAAACTCATCCCACTCTTGCAGAGTGGTCGGCCCAGCCGACAGCTTACCTCTTTCCGATAAAGAGTCGGAATCCCGTTGTTGCCAGTAGCAACGTTTTTTCTTATGAGACGACAAGGAGTAAGACTGGATCCTTAAGTGAGACTGCTTCTTCGTCTTACGCCGATGTTTCGCTTTTTTGGGGGTAGGCGCCACAGTCTCTGCTTAGGTGGACCCGATGGTCGACCATGCAGGTGATTGCGACAGTGGTTGGCCCAACGTGAATTTTGCTGCCCGCTCGTGCACTGATTTTGGTTTCATCTTCAGGCACGATGCGCACCTCTCGGTATCAGGACCTGTGACGAGGCACGACACGCATATGTCGTACGGGTCGGTCACCGACATCTTAGAGTGGCAGTTGGTACATTATTTATAACCCGAAATCTGAGGCGTAGACATCTCACTGTCGAGAGAAAACAAATGTGACTAAATACGTCAAAAAAGAGTCAAAGACTCGATAACCCTATGTTCCTAAGAGTAGCGTGTTGAGCGCGCGGAAAAAAGAAACTGAGGTATGGGGCATAATGACGTGGTATATATACGACACCCGACATCTAGTCTGGAGCTGATGATCGAGCACTGAGCAAGGATCAACAGTCGAGTCCAGGTCCACTACGCCCCCTGTCGAAGAATTTTCTGAGCAGCAGAGCTGGATGAAGAGATCCAACAGATGAGGAATCTGCGGGAGAAATGCAATCCATTGAACATACCATTCAAAGATGGCGTTGCATCATGAAGTAAATGCAGCTCCATACAAACTCGTATTCACATGGAACTAAACATCTTGTCACATCTTACATATTTAAAAAATGTTGCCCAACTGTGTGTCATCGAATTTCACCTGACAAAGCCCAGTGAAGGGACGGAATGCGTGGGATATGGAGTGCTTACTCCAGGACATTGTTCCTCAATAAATCCATGTTTTTCTATCAATTTGAATGCACATGTAGTTTGCAATAAAATCCTGAGTGTATTGCGCTAGATAGAGTACTCTGGATCTTTTTTCTTTGCTATCCTTTTATTGCCTTGAACTACTCTATAGGCGTGTTTGGGCAAGCATAAATCCTGAGTGATAGTTGGAGATATGTATGTATCATTGCATAGATGATCAGTTCCAACCCAAAATATACAGTGAATTATTAAGGGGTTTGAAAGGTAAGTGCAATTTTGGAGCAAGTTATAGCAAATATAGATAGTCAAAATGGTAGTGCTACTGGGGTTGCTGTGTTTTTGCAGGGGCATCTGTTTGGATGAAATTCCAGAAGGGACATTTAAAGACAAAGATACTAATTTGTAAGATGTAATGGCCTACAGTAGCATAGAGGGTTTACTTAGTGCATTAACTTGTATGATTGAAGATGGGTATATTGGAGAGTTGGACTTGAAGATTATGACCCGCTGCCACAACCCTCATTCAAAGCTCTGTTGCTAGATTGTGATAGGATCATTGAGAAGATCTTATTGAGGAATTCTAAAGACCTTTTGACACTGACCTACAGATATACAAATCTGCCATATTTACTAGCACTGGGTAGAAAGATGTGAGCAAATGCATTTCAGAGGGAGATGGGCAGAATTTAATTTCCAAAATTATTCCCAATATGGATGACCTATCTGTTTACCAAAGCAATGGTTGAGGTTGATCTTAGGGGTTGGAGTCGATAGCCTTGGCAGGCAATCTATTCAGGATCAAAGGGTTCTACATGTTTCAAGGAGCAATTGATACTGGGGTATTCTTAAGATGTAGAAATGACTTACTGGTAATGTTCTTTCTATGGATTCTTTACCCGCAGATTACTCAAATAGATATCCCTTCCAGCATCAGCTGCTCGGAAACGTTTCGACAGGGGGGCATAGTACGACTCAACATCCACTCCTCTTGACTCGACCTTACCACTCTTCGGCTCTGGATGTGACGTCAGTGTATATATTACGTCACTACACCCATGTATCCAAGTTCCCCCTGTGAGAAACCAGAAGGTGTCTTCTAGTGCCAGGGGATTTGTCATCCAGATGGCCAGGGCAGGGCCATCGCTTTTAGATCCAGTTCCTTGCGGTGGACAAGTGTGGGAGGATCACCTGGGTGAGGGGTCTTCATGGAGTGGGACACCAGATGGTGAGATGCGGTATCCCCCTCCCTTTAACACTTTTTCTCCATTCTACCCGATAAGATATTTAGAAACTCAACCCCCTACCCCTTTTCCTGCACAAACACTTTCGCACGGACAGCCTGTTCTGGGAGAAAACAAACTCACACACAAGCCGTGTCCCTCCCATGTCCCACTACTATGGGTCAGGCAAGGTACAGCAGTTTCGACTTGGCAGCTGAACAAGGGGAGAAAGACGGCAAGGCACAAGGGGTTCGTGAGAAGGGAGGCACCCTTGACCTTTTGGGCAAGACGCTGTTACTTCCAAGAAACCTTCAAGGCAGAAAGCGTAAGGCCAGTAAACCAGACTGAAGAATCCTGCATTGTTTGTCGGAGAAACCCGCGTAACGGACCAAGGCGGGGAGGAGCAGCAGACACTCTGGTATCATCCTTGGCTCCAAGAACAAAGAAGCGACAGATCAACACAGCTGGTGAGTTGGGGAGACCGATGCAAGACTGGTCTGTGTTGAAGTCAAGGTTCCAAGTGGCAACATTGTATAACGAGCGCTGGAACGAACACTGTTAAACGTGTGTGAAGAAAGACACGATGAAAACTAAACTGCTGATGAATGTTAGGAATGAAAGAAAATATGTTGAGTGGTCCAGAACCGTGAATGTGCTCAATCGAAGGTCGCTAAAAGGTATCTCGCCAAGAGAAACGAAAGTAGAAGATTGATGAGAAATACAATTGTCTGAAGTGACTCGAAGTGCTCATGCAACGGTTTAAGCAAAACCCATCACATATTTGAAAGTCTTTGATTCTGGAATCAAGAGGATCTGAGCACAAACAAGGGGGATACGTGGTCCGAGCCCGAACGAGGGAGACCAAATTGTGGAAAAGGAGTCTGAACCCGAACAAGGGGGTTCTGTGTTCCTTGCCCGAAGGAAGGAGACCAGTTGTGAACTTGTGAATGAGAAAAACCTGAAAAAGAAAAGGAACATTAGTGTTTTGTTGTTACATCAGGCCCTCTGCAATAAAAGACTCATTTGGGAGAGAGACTTTTTGGCGGAAGGCCCTGATGACTAGATTTGAACTGTTACCTCATGGCCAAGAAGCAAGAGTGTGTGCGAAGTTTGAACGAGCTGTCTTGCCCCGTGCTGAAAACGTGGGGAAGGGAAGCCAACTGCTCAACTATCCTGACATATAATTTCTTGAACACTTTTCTTTTGCATACATTGTTATAACACACCATTTTGTATTTGGAAATATGGATTGGCAATAGGTTTATTAGTATAGAACCTTTTATTTTGACAGACTCCACTAGGACTGCGTTATTATGTTTTGGTGGTCGTAGCTTGCTCCCATCCTTAAATTTAGGTTTATATAGGCGTCCAACCAACCCGTTCGAAGTTCAATAAACACCCTTGAACTGTGATCACTTGTGTTTGACTTCACAGCTTGATACAATGCCGTCCTTACCTTTGGTGTCAGGAGTGGGATATAACTCCTGACAAAAATTGAAAACCCATGCCGATAATGGTCATACCAGCAGAAGGAGAAAATAGGATTACTGAACTCCTTGAGTCTGATAGAATATACACACCATAAAAGAGATCTTGTTCTCCCAGCTTCAAATCCCAACCGGTCTCCCACTATAATATCCAACAATGGGATCGAATAGTCTTAAAAATAAGACCTGTGCACATCTTCATTAGACCTAGCACCCTGAATCCGACTTTCCCCGAACCTTTTCCTTTTGGTACCATACTAGTTTCAGTTCCTGCCCATCGGGTGTAGAGATCAACCCACCCAGATCTTCCCCTCCATCAGGATCAAGCTCATAGGAGTCAGATGACTTCAAAACCCTTTCGGAGGTTGAGACCCTTTTTTTTCCGATTCAGAAAGTGTCACGGAGGGAACCCTTACTCCCCCGGAAGATATGGCCAACCTTGAAGATGTCATGACCCGCCTGGCTTCCCATCAGATGCAGGCCAAAACCCGTCTTCAAGAGAATTTAACAAAGTTAGTCTAGTTACAGGCCAGACCCATACTACCTCAAGGAATTCTACAACCATATCAGGAGGGTGAAGATCTAGGGAATATCTTTTAAAATTTCAAATTGATTAGCTGAGCAATTATCGTGAGAGGAAAATCTAAAAATGTTTTATTTGGGATCCATATTGAATGACGAGCTACAAGCTGCCTGCCTACCAGCTACTTCACCTTGCCCAGGGAGCTACCTTTATATCGATAAAAGTGGGACTTCTTAAAGGAGTAGGCCAAACCTGTAACTTCTATCGATAGAAACAAAGGCTATTATATTAAACCCCAGGGAAATCCTCCCGAATTGGGGGGAACGAATTAAGAACAAAATAACCCCTGGATTAACAACAAGAACATGAAAGAATTGGTTGAAATTATTGTTTTGGAGCAATCAACAATTCTCTACCTCCCTTTTTACAGAAAGTGGTATTACAGCTACATCGACCTACCTACCATAGTCATGGCTATTGACACTGCCCAAAATCACTCAGACGCAGCAAAACATTTTCACTCTGTACACAGAGATGAAGAATGAAAGGATCCCAAACCCATATACCTTTGCAAAACCCAGGTACTAGATAGCGGGCTCCCTAAACCCAAAGAATGGACCCCAAATGAAAGAATAGAAATCAGAAGACCAGACCCGAAGGGTTGAGAGGAAAGCAGGAGAGAAGGATTTAAAGGGATTAAACCATCAGCCCCCATTTGCTTTTCGTGTAAAGAAATGGGCCATCTGGCTCGATGTTGCCCTGCAAATCTAAAAGAAGAACCAATGGAAATGGGGTGCCTCAAAGGGGACGAGTGGGAAGAAACAGTAGCTGATCTAGAAAACTTCAGCATATGTCTATGCCAGTCTTGAACTGACTTTACATTTGAAAAAGCCCTAATAAATGGAAGGCAAGTAAAGGCGCTAATCGATTCAGACAGCAAACATGACCGCCATAAGGGCTGATTTGGTGACAACAGCAGACCTAGAAAATGCAAGTATAGTTAGAGTCACATGTGTACACAGAGATAATGAAATCTATCCTAAAATACCTATGAACATTAACATCGGGGGAGAATCACGACTGGTGTCATCAGCCATTATTCCTGGACACCCCGAAGAAGTTATTGTGGAAGAGACTTTCCTGCATCTTCTACTCTCTTACAAGAGCTCCCAAATTCCCTAGAGAGTTTGTACCCCAGAATTATTGGCAACCTGGCTGCTGCCCCCAAACCTCTCCTGTGTGGAAGTGGACGGAAACCGAATCTCAGGAACCTACCATTCATCAAAAGACACCTTCAAAGCCTCAGGAATAACTAATAACAAAATCACCACCATCAAAGCAAAACCCATCCCACATTCGAAAGTCTTCGATTCTGATAACAAGAGGATCTGAGCCCAAACGTGGGGGATCCGTGGTCCGAGCCCGATTGAGGGAGACCAAATAGTGAATATTGTGGAAAAGGGGTCGGAGCCCGAACGAGGGGGACCTGTGGTCCGAGCCCGAAGGAGGGAGACCAGTTGTGAACTTGTGAATGTGAAAACCCTGACAAAGGAAGGGAAACCATCTGTGTACAATAAGAGACTGGAGAGAGACTTTGGCGGAAGGCCCTGATGACTGATTTGAAATGTTACCTTGTGGCCAAGAAGCCAGAGTGTGTGCAAAGCTTGCACGTGCCACCTTGCTCTGTGCTGAAAACGTGTGTAAGGGAAGCCAACTGCTCAACTATCCTGACAAATCATTTCTTGAACACTTCATTTGCATATATTGCTATCACACACCATGTTATATTTAGAAGGATTGGAAATGGGTATATTAGCATAGGCCCTTTTATTTTAACAGACTCCACTAGGACTGCGTTATTATTTGATGGTCGTAGCTTGCTTCCATCCTTGAATTTAGGTTTAGACAGGCATTCAACCAACCCATTTGAAGTTCAATAAACACCCTTGGACTTTGATCACTTGTGTCTGTCTTCACTGCTTGATACCATGCCTTCCTTACAACCCTCTTCACCCTGACCCCCCCCTGAGCTCAGCAGTCATGGAGGAAGAATCCATAGAATTCGGCTTGAAGACAGCCAAAAAAAGAATCTTTTTTGTGAGGAACAGAACCGTACTGGAAAAAACTGGCTGACAGTATTCATACAATGACGCACCAAATTGTTCCTAACGTCTAATCACCAGAATCTTGTCCCATTTAAAGAGAACAATCAGATATAGACATCAGACCACTTTCATGGTGAACAAAATAAGCGATGTCACCCAGGGAGACACGTGTGCAGAGAGTTTAGTTTTAGAATGGCTACAGAAATTGAGATGACGGATATAATCACAAAACTTAAATCTACTAGCAGCAAAGGAGATATTTGCCTGGCTATCACAGATAAGGCCTGTTTACCATCCTTAATAGGTCCTATTATGAAATTTGTAAACTTATCTTGATGTTTTGAGGAAAGCATGGATCACGCCGCTAACAAAAAAACCTGGCCTACATCCAACTATAGACCTATTACCAATACACCATTTCCCTTAAAAATACTTGATTGGGTAGCCTATGAGCAGACCCTAGAGCCCCTAATGAACAATAATATACTGAATAAATGGCAGTCTGGGTTCAGGCCGGGCCTTGGAACAGAGACGGCCCTACTGGAACTTAAGTCAAGAATGCTACAATCAGTTGACAAGGGGCATAAGGTATTGCTCATGGTGCTGGACTTGGCTGCTTCTTTCGATCTGGTGGACCACGCCTTATTGATCGAGAGACTAGGGACAGTGGCAGCTTTCCCTGTTGGAGCAGAAGCATGGGTAAACTCCTTTCTGGAAAACAGTCTCAAAAGGGTAGGTAGCAATGGTGCAGAGGCAGCTCTAGTTCAGATGCATTATGGGGTCCCACAGAGTGTGTGTCTCTCCCTGTCCTTGCACAACATCTTCACTGTACCACTCTTCCAGATGCTGGAAGATAGGGGAGTGCGTTTTACAAACTACGAGGATGATACACAATCTGGGGTGTATGATGAGGATGTAAGTAACATCAATTAAGTGCACAGGATGATTCAGGTATGGATGGTTAAAAGCGCATAAGCTCTAAATGACGATAAGGCATAGTTGATGGTGATGGGCACAGGGAGCAGAATTCATAAATTGGGTCCAGAGTACCAATACATTCAGGTTGCAGGATTGCTGTGCAACAGAAAGTGAAAACACTGTGTATACCTGTATCAAACATTGAACATGCGAGCCAAGGTGAATAGCTTGATCTCTGCATTAACCAATCATATCAGATTATTGTCACAGATATGGCCTTTATCTTTTCAGAATAAGTTCTGAGACAGCAGCCAGGGCTATTAGCATGAAAATGGATTATTGTAGTACTTTCGCGGTCAGTATTTTGTAAAAGAGATTGTACCAGACTACAGGTCATCCAGAATACTGCAGTGAGAGCAGTAGAAAGACTGAACATCTCGGATGCTCGTATAAATATGCATTATCTAACCATCGAAGCCAGAATAGTTTATCGTCCTAACTATAACGCTCAAGTATCTGGCAAGGACCAGCCTAGAGTTTTGGGGGGAAACAGAGGAGAAAGTATTGAGAGTGCTGAGGTACAATGACACCAACTTATTGGTAGTGCCAATGTCTAAATTGACGTTTGTCAGCAAAAGGGCCTTCTTTGCAGCCACTCCCAGGGCATGGAATGAAATCCCACCCGATCTGAGAGAAATCAAATACAAAGAACTGTTTAAGAAGTTATAAAACCCATTTCTTCAGATAGTGCTTTCCCCGATTTGCCTCAGAAGGTTAGTCTTTCTCAGGTTGTTTGTAATTGCCTATGATTTTGTTTTTTATTTTTGTTTCATCTAAACATCATACATTAATTTATTTTTTCATTTATAAATTGCACTAATCCCACAGGCATGAAGGTGCTGTTACATCAACTAGTTACTCGACATGACATGTTTAAACAAGACAGTATTTCGGACAGAGACACAAGGAGTCTCTTTAGGCAAAGAGCCACGTTTTTAGTGACTTCCGGAAAGGCCAACTATGATTGCTCAGCTCGTAGCGACAGAGGGAGTCAGTTCCACTGTTTAGCTGCAAAGGACGGGAAATTCGAGCCATCAGCTTTCCACCATTTGAATTTAGGTTGGGTGAGGCGGCGAGCATATGCTGCTCAGGTTGGTCTACAGGACCTTGCTTTAGACATTTCCTGTGAAAGACAGATAGGGGCCACATTGGCAAGACATCTGTGTGTGATCGATAATGTTTTGAATAGGATCCGTTCATGGATAGGGAGCCAATGGGCCTTTCTTTTAGCAGAGGCGTTATGTAAAGTTTAAGGATGTTAAGCGCTGCTCGCAAGGTATTGTTCTGGATCACCTGCATCTTCCTGATATTGTGCTCTGAAGTGCCTGCGAAGAGAACATTGTAATATGTCGAGCCTCCATCCAATGGTAGCCCGTGCAATTGTAGGGCAGTTGTCAGGGGACAGAAATGGTCTGGAAGCATTGATCAACTTTGTGGTATATGCAGCAGAGGAGGCAATGGAGTTCACGTGACAGGTGAGAGAGAGGGAGAGGGCAGTATCTAAGTAGAGACAGAGAGTGTTCACTGAGGGAGAGACCGTTATCCTAATAACATCTATAGTGAAAGAAGAATATTGGGCGTCAAGCAACTTGATCACTGCCGGTGGGCCTAACAGGAGGACCTTTGCCTTTTCATCATTAAGGGAGAGGTAGTGACTGGTGTAAAGACTGGAAGGGGGTATCTGTACTCCTGCTCTCTATATGGCAGAGGAGAGGCACGGAGGACCCCGGCCAAGATTCTCTATTTGGTAAACGTGGGTGAGCAATCAAGGCTTAAGCTCTCGGAGGTGATGCGGGCTGTTTCTTAAGAACAATGTAGTCCCCAAGCACCCACAAAGGGATGTCCACACACAGTCTTTATATAAATAAGGTTCACGTTATGTACACAATCACAATAACACACTTTGTGCTCTGACAATTCTGAAAGGGTAAATATATACAGTTCTAGGTGGTACCGGGATTACTCTGATTCCATTAAAATGCATCACCTGCACTCAAAACGATATCAATCATACGGAAAACAAGTTGGTTAGACAATTAGCAGAATACTGGGCGCCTACCACTAGGCACCGTTTCTGTATGAGTATCCCCCCACCTGGGTAACCTGTAAATAAAGATGTACTACAAGCCCAGCCCATATATTGTCTATTAGAGTCTTATCTCCTTCTATGAAAGTTCTACTGCCCAAAAGTAACTGGTTTCGTAGAGTTATTCGGCGAGTCGTTGACAGACCCTTCTTGAGCGCACTCCCTTTAAGGCAAGAGCCGCATGTCGTCGAGATTCGGTGAAGAAAAGGGTGAACACTGTCGTGGCGGTAGCAGCTTCGGTTCTTGCGGTGCTCCTTGACGATCGGCCAAAAACATTCTGCAAGCTGAGGTGTGCGGTGCACCTCGACGACGAATGTTCGTTGCAACAAAGAGTCAATGAAGAACTGTGGCCCACCAAGGGCGTCGGGTCGTCAGCGTCTGGCGTCAGCAAACAGGACGTGACCACGGCTGGCTTCAGTAGCTTCGTCTGTGTCTGAGGTCTTCGGGTGGCGGGATCCCCACCGGTGGATTCTCCTCGGTCGTTGGCGGCTCGACAGTGATGAACAAGGGAGCAATTGGATCAAAATATTTTTAGGCAAAGGAAACATTACGGCTCCAGTCGGCGACGACGGTCAGCGATGGTGGACGGCTGTCCGGTGCTTCTCTTTGTTCTCCACGGTGGTCCTCTTCTCCGGTCGACAGCCTTTCGTAGGTCTGTCTACCATGAAGCTTTGGCAAATCTCCGCTGGTGCACGATGGTCCCTCGTAGCTCGGGAAGAGGTCTCCTAGCCAGCTCCTCTCTTGGATCAGTTCTTGAAGGCACAGCAGCTTTCAGATTGCAATGAAGGGAACAGCGGTTCACCTTCTTCTGGCTCAGCTTCGAGAGTAAGCATCAAGTATCAACTTCAGCTTCGGCTTCTGAACGATTTCTATTAGTGAGAGGCCCCAGATATACTGTTTGGACTCTCATTCATTCTGCTGGGTCACACTCAGGCAACCAATCACTCAGAAAAGCATTCAGCAGGCAGGCAGCCAATCAGGCTCACCTGGCATTCAGGCCATTCTCCTCCCTTTCAGACACTCACAGCAAGGAATGTGTATTGGGACAAGTACCCAGCCATTCAGAACTCCACACTGCATTCATAACAGTTTGGGCAGGGCTGTCTCAGTCATTGTGTCAAACACCAGACAATAGACACCCACAACATGAAATGCGTATTTGTCACACACTCCATTCACCCATGTCCCACCCCATGGGCGTACCCACAACATGCAGTCATTGGGAAGACTCCAGCCGGTCTGGCGTGGACTTCTCCACAACACCAATATGGAACTTCCACCCAACAGCCAGTCAGGGGGAAGAATCAGAGTCAGTGCTTTCTAGGACTTTGGGAAAAACAAGATAACAGGCAATAGAAAGCAAGAGGCCACATGGGCCATCTTGTCTTCTATCAGGAATCAACTGATTCCATGCCAGGGTCTGGGTATCCCAAAATGGACGATACTCGGAGCACCTGTCAAATTCAGCATAGAGCTGCCAACAGCCCATACCCTGCTCTATGGGCCACACATAGGTTCCCAAAACAAACACTATGGGTACAGAGTTGTACCCCCACAAATGGGTGCCATAAGGGTATCCCAAGGGTCTGTACACCAAACCAAAAAAGAGGAACAGCTGCACTGCCAGGAGTCCCAAATGGACTCCTGTGCAGAAAATAACTCAGAACATACACAAACGAGGACAGGGAGGCCCTGTCCCTCCAATGCATTTCCAGCATCACAACTGGCCATCCTGGATTGAATAGGTTGAGTAGGCAGTGTTTAGAGTCACAATATCATCTTGGCAGTTGTCAGAGAGAAGGAGTAGAATTTGGGTGTCATCAGCATAGTTAGTCTAAGATATGCCAATGGAGTCTAGTAAGTCAAACAGTGGTTTTGTAAAGATACTGCAGAGGGTTGGGGAAACACATGACCCTTGGGGAACGCTGCAGGAGATGGGAGCTGGATGGGCACTGGCATTCTCGGCGAATACTCCAATGGTGTTATCCTCCAGGAAGGAGGCAATCCATGAGGTAGCCTCGGGCGAAAAGTTGGATGCTTCATTTAGGTGGTGGTAGAGGATTTTGTGGTCGAGCAGGTCGAATACAGCTGATAGATGAAGGAGTAGCAAGAGGGCAGGCCTGCCATCATCCGCAATTTCATCAAGCTGGTTCTTCGGGTCAAGCAGAGCAGATTCTGTGCCGTGGCCTGGCGGAACCCTGACTGACGCACACCCATGATGTGCAAGTTTCCAGGTAGCACTGATTTTGCAGATAGGCTGCACTGTCCAGGATTTTCGTTAAGAAGGGGACTGTTGTAATTCGGTGGTGGTTGTTCGGGTTTGTGGAGTCTAGGGAAGGACTTTTAATTAGCGGAAGAACCCATGCTTCCTTGGGGCAGGTAGGGACTACCCCGGCAGAAAAGGAGGCGTTGATAAAGGTGGCTATGAACGATGCCAGGGAGTCAGAGCAGTCTTTGATGAGGGCTGCTGGGCAAATGTCCCCTTTGCATCTTGCATGCTTCAGGCCCTTTAGTAGGGTAATTACTTGTGCCTCAGACATCAGAGAAGTAAAACTTGGGGAGTATTTTGCGGGAGCGCGTGGTGTGTGGTGGCGGCTGCTGGGCTTTCGGAATGGATTGCTTGTGGTCAATTCTTTTCTGGAGGGTTTCAATTTTGGTGAGCATAGCATTTTCAATATTAATGCACCAAGTCTCATCTTTCATGATGGTAATGGGGGGTTAGCAAGGGCTTCAAGTTCCCCGAGGATGGAGAAGATCTTGCAGGTGTTGGATTTAGCATTGGCGATTCTGGTATTGTATGTGGTCGATTTAGCCAGGAGAAACGCTTGTTTAGACCGCTTTGCTGCAGTAGCGAACAGTGACTTTAGTGAGTCTGAGGGGGATTGCTTCCATTTGGATTCTGCAAGCTGTCTGTTGGCGCAGAGCTGTAGGAGGTCCGTGGTGAACCAGGCTGTCCAGTCATTTGGTCGAAAGACATTTGGTCGAAAGACAAATGGTCGATGGAAATTTATTCATACAAAAAAAAAAAAGTGAAAATACAACAAAAAAAAAATAAATTCGACCATTTGCCTTTCGACCAAATGGTGTCGGCCATTTGTCCTGTCAACCTTTTTTTTTTCGACCAAATGACTGGTAACCGTGAACCAGTAATTTATGTGAGCAGAAGGTTTTGAGTTAGATAGTACTAATGGGGCGATGGTGTTGACGGCTGTCTTCAAAGTTTCAGAATAAAGCTCAGCAAGCGCATTTGGGTCCCTGGAAAGGGCAGAGTGGAGTGCACTGAGCAAGGGCGCAATGTGATCCCTATTAAGGTTTTTTGCACTACAGCCAGTGTCAGCAGCATTGCCAAGGCGGCAGGTATCGTGTGCCTGGTAGGGGCAATTGTGAAGTGTACTATATGGGACCACGGGCGAGAGTCTCTTGAGTGGATAGATATCTGGCAATTTAGGTCAGCAATCCAGTCAAGGGTGCGACCCTTGACAGGAGTAGGGGCGTTAATGCATTGCTTAAAGCCAAGTGTACAGAGTGAGTTGGTACAGAGTGAGTTGGCTACTGAAATGGCAGTTGGGTCAGCAGAGCGTCCGTATGCCTATGGGCCTTTTGGGGGCAGTATAAACATAACATAACGGGGCAGGATGGGAGGGTAGTGAGGAATCTGTGGTAGAAGAATCCATAGAAAGAACATTAGCAGTAAGCAATTTTTTCTTCATCAGATACTCTCCCAAAGCAGTACAGAGTTCGGAGCTGGGATGAAAACCCTTAGAAAAGGAAGCTCTGCAACACTGCTCGGCCGAATCGGGCATCCAAACAACGGGCCACATCTAAGCTGCTCAACATATTTAATTCAAAGCAGACTGCACTGCAAGGCGGATGATGCCGCCACACCATTGGTAGAATGCGCTCCGATGCCTGGTGACAGATCTTTACCTGCTCTTTGATAACACTCTAATGCAGAGAATTGTGCGGCAAGAGATTGTTTGTTTGGACACAGTCAGACCATTCCTGGTCAGAGAGAAAGGCACAAATAGCTGGTCGTCACGCCTAAATTCTACTGCCCAAGCTATGTAAAAGTAGAGTGCCCTCTTAGGGTTCAGCCAGTATAGCCTTTGCTCATCCTTAAAGGGATGCGGAGGAGGATGAAACACTGGGAACTCAATGCTCAGTGACACGTGGAATTCAGAAACCACTGTTAGCAGAAATTAAGAACACACCATGAGAGAAGCCTTCTCCTTGAAAAATCGTACAAAAGTCTTGTAAAACAGATCCTGAAGCTCACTTACACGTCTTGCTGACGTGATTGCCAAGAGGAAAGTCGTTCTCGGGGTAAGCAGCCTGATAGGGCATGAATGCATGGGCTCAAACGGAGCCGATATCAAAAATGTCAAAACCAAATTTAGGTCCCAGTCCGGAACTAAAACACAGTAGACGGGAAACTATTTACCAGGATCGATCGTGAGGAAGGATTCTCGATCCGACGATCTCTTGACTACAGTCAGCCAGCAAATAGCCCTTCGCTATGCCTTTCTGAACGCCTGCAGAGGGCAGTGACAGAAGGAACTCCATCACTGTAGTGGTGGGACAAGCGATAGGGTTTTTCCTGCAGTCCCTATAGCATGTCTCAAATTTGCTCCACCTGCGCTTGGTTCGTAAAAGGTCTGCATGCATCTTACCTCTTCTGAGAAGTCCTAGTCATCATACATCATCCTCTCAAAAGCCACACGTGGAGGTTGAGGGATTCCCGTTTTGGGTGAAGCCCCCAACCTTCCTACTGGATTGTCGAGGCAACCAGAGAGGTGGGTAGATGGTCAAGTCCAGGATTTCCAAGTACCATATTCTCCTTGCCCAGCCGGGGTGGTCAAGATCATATTGGCTCGTAACTTCCTCAACCTCCTGAGAACCCACAGGATCATTGGTATCGGAGGGAACACAGAGTGGAGGACAAAGACTCACTCCACCAGGAAAATGTCCCCTAGTTCATCCTTCGCTGGGAATTCCCTCTGACAAAACTGTATGCATTTCACGCTGGTCCTTGTTGCAAACAGATCCACTGTTGGGGTACCCCACAGAGTGAAGATCTCTGAGAACATCCTGGCACACTTCCCACTCGTGTGAGACCGTGCTCTGCCTGCTCAGAGCATCCACCAACCTGTTCTCCGCTCCTGATAGATGGGCAGCTGAAGCGGCGATCTGTTTCTCCAGAAACCAGAACCATAGCTGCAGCGCCTTCCTGGATAGGGGTAGGGACCGAACACCTCTCACCCCCGTTTGTTGAGCTAGTTCATGGCCACTGTGTTGTTCATCAGAACAAGGACGTCTTCCCCCTTGAGGGAGGGCACAAAGGTCATCAGGGCCAACCTGATCGCTCGCAACTCCAGTCTGTTGATATGCTGCCAGCATTCCATTGGCAACCAAAGGCTACAACCTGTAGGTCCCCGCAGTGAGTGCCACCCACCTGCGCTTGGGGCCACAAAGGCTAAAAAGGTTCCCCCACCATCATGCTCTCTCTGTTGGCCCACCAGGAGAGGTTGCTGGCCACCCACCTCGACACCATGAGAATGTCCTTCATGGCATCGAAGTATTGGGACCACTGATACTTCAACAGCCACTTCAGGGATTAGATTCGCAGTCTGGCCTCTGGCACCAGAAAAATGCAGGACGCCATAAGACCTAAGAGACAGAGGAAGGAAGCCGCTGGAACACTGTTGTGGCTCTGGAAATGCTCAACCATTTGCCTGACATTGGTAACTCTTTCTTCAGGGGGTCGGAGGGACTTCCCTGACCTGTGTATCCAGGATTGCTCTGATGAATTGGAGCTTCTGTGTTGGTGTGACTTGGGACTTCTGGAAATTATGCAAGAAGCCCAAACAGTGAAGCAGAGAGCAGGTTTCCTCAAGTTGCATTGATACCTGTTCCGGAGACCTTCCCCGGACCAACCAGTCGTCCAGGTATGGGAAAACGTGAACATCGGATCTCCTGAGGTGTGCTGCCAACACTGCCATCAGCTTAGTGAAAACAGTGGGCACGGAGGTACAGTCAAAGGGGAGCACCTTGAACTTAGTGTCACCGATGACAAATCTCATGAACCGTCTGTGCTTCTGATGGATTGGCACATAGAAAAAGACCTTCTGAAGATACACCAACCAGTCCTAGAGATGCACAGCCTGGAGAGTTTCTTTCAGCATGTCCATCCTGAACTTGTCTTTCCTCTGGAACGTGTACAATGCCCTGCGGTCCAGAATGGGACAGATTCTTCCTCCTTTTGCTGGGTACCAGAAAATAGTGAGATTACCAGCCCGGTCCTCTCTGCTCGGGTGACACCTCTTCTACTGCACCATTTAATTACAGGGTGTTCAGTTCCTCCTAGAGCTCCTGTCCGGGTACTTGTGGAGGGGACGGTCTGTCTGGTGGTTTTCTTAAGAATGGTAGACAATACCCCCATTCGACGAGCTACAAGGCCCAGGTGTAAAAGGTCATCTCCTTCCACATGTCTCAGTGCTCAGAAATTCTCACTCCAACCGGAGAAACATGTGGGGAGACCTCAAAGCGGCTTAGAGGATGCCGCCACCCCTGCCGCTGTTGCCACAGTCTACTGGCTTTTAGAAGCTCCTCCGACTCGTCCGGGATGCGAGATACGCCTCTGCCCTTGTCTGGCTTGCGGGAGTTGTGCCCTCTTACAAAACAGAATGTACCATCGAGAAGCCAAAAGCTTGCTTTGCTGGTTGCTGCACAGCTAGATCCATTGACTTGGCAGCCAACTTGGAGGCCTTGAAGTTCTCTCCAAGGATTCATCAGCCTTCATCGATGCTCACTGTTGAAAGCCATGGCCAGAAATGTAGCTTGGACATTCTGTGAGAATCTTGAACGGTAAACGTAGGCTGACCTCCTTAACACAGTGCACATCCCCATTGCAAGACCCACGCAATCCGCAGTGAACAGGCCTCACTGCAGTGCTTGGCAGGCCACCTCCTTAATTATTTATTTATAGATTTATATAGCACACCAAACCCGGGGGTATATAGGCGCTTATGCTTAAGAGATTGGATACATGCTTATGTTACATGGTAACTGACGATAGTTACAGATATTTGCTACATTCAGGTGCATCAGAATATAGTTACATCAAAGTCAATAAAGTAGGCACATTTGGGGAGCAATACCCCATGGTGCAGGGCGGCTGATACGCCAAGATGCAAAAGTCAATCAAGCAGCCAAATTTGGGGAGCCAAACCCCATGTTGCAGGGCGGCTGCTGCCCCATGATGCAGAGAGGCAAGTAGGCACGGGGAGGACAGTGGGATGCAAAATACTCTCACAGACATATTGATACAACTACAGGGGCAGCTAGAATCAGAATGACAACTTTACTCACAGAATTATACATCCAAGACGCATTCAGATAGCAGACAGGGAGCAGACAGAGGCCTTAGGAGTGTGGGGTCCGGCTAAAGGCTGCCAGTCCCCGATAGGATGGTTTAAGTGGCCCAAACACAAATGGGCATGCAGTAAGGCAGAATGAAAAGGCAATCAGGTTGCTTTCACAACCTGGCAAATACGACAGACATTTTGAAATTGCTGCGAGGGCGGAATGGAAGGCCTTCCAGTGGTGTTACCCAAACATTACAGAAAACACAAGGCTGTAATGCAGCATAGTGAAGGTGCAGTCAGCAAAGCGAAAAAAGTTCTGCATTTTCGCGGTTTCGGTGCAAGTTCAAAATATTTTCTCTGTTTTTCTTTTCAATAAGAGAAAGATGTAGTGGCAGTACCAGCCACATGCAACCTCATACCTTTGTGTAAGGCTGCTGGGCACGGCCTCCAGGCGTGCAATTGGGTTGCGGGCAGGTGAAGAGCAGGCATCCTCAGGCTCCGGTGGAAAGGGAGAGGAAGGAACAGTGCGTGCAGGCCCGAGGTGGGCCTTTGATGAGGGGGCCGGCTAAAGCCTGCCGGTTCCCGCTAGGATGGTTTAAGTGGCCCAAACACCAATGGGCATGCAGTAAGGCAGAAATGCTATCATCAATGATGCGTAGAAACGTATACCTCATTTCACCAGCCAGTATGTGTCCCACGCTTCCACCATAAGTCTACACAGCCCGTGAGAATATTTAGCAAATGTGCATGATGCATTTTCTGCCTTCAGGCCATGCTACCTGAAGCAAAGATATTTTTGGCCAGGGTATCTCTTTTCTTGGATTCCTTGTCTGTAGGGAGATTGGAGGTGGGCGTGGCTTGTCTATAGCTCAATATAGCATCTTGCACCACTAGGCCTTCTGGCATGGAATTGTGTAATGTCAATGTGTAGGAATGTCAGCATCAAAATGAATAGTGTTCAAAGTAAAGTTCAGAGCTTCTTCTAGCTCTAGGCTTGTAATCAGCATTCTCTTCCCCAAGTTCAAAACAGTTCACAATGTATAGGGGTTGCCTTCCCCAATAGTTGTTCAATTCCACCAGCTTTTCAAAACACAATTCCTTGGGACACTTCCCAGCTCCTATAATATTGGTACTTTTCACCAGTTCACATAGGCAGTTCAGTTTCTTAACTTCAAAAGTTAGATAAGAGTTTGTTTTAGTATAAACACAATCTTCTTCATGGGTGTTTTCAATGGCCTTTCTAGAAAGGGGTGCACTCGATATATCCTCAGTTGTCAGACCACACGGTAAACACACTATAGATCATGCAACCGGGCTCCCTTCCTTGCTGCTTTTCCATCAACATTAGGCCACTGTGTCAGCTTGATAGTGCTCTGATTTCTGCACCTCTGTCACAGTCTCCAGACACTGCACAGTGGTTTGCTTAATCACAATGAAAACGGTTACACTTTCTTAAACTCTCCTGGCTCATGCAAATGTGTATTCATAATGTGCGGTTCCTTTAATTCTCCATTTGGCTCTTGCCCATGCCTGTTTTCGCCTATATTACAGTTCACTGTATTTAGGCAGATTCCCATACTTTCTTTCACTCAGTTTAATGTTCAAGATTGCTCAATATTTGCTTTCACTCAGTTCGGTATTCAAAAGTGTTTCTAATTGCTTTCACTTTGTTTGGCATTCACAAATGCTTATATTTACTTTCACTTCACTCAGCATTCATAGAAATGCTTGATTCCACTTAAATCAATGTTTGCTGCTTGCGTTACATATTCGCCTGCCAACCCGGTGTTCCCCCCGTATGGATTCACTCAACGGTCAGAGCTTAGAGCTTTGTTACGAGGTCCTCAACTGCCACAGGTTTTCTCCTTCCCGTGCGGTACCTCGTCTTCTCCCAGCGGCTCTCTGTGGCTTTGCGCACCAGGCGATGCTGCTCCTGCAGCTAGGGACTTGCTTGACTACTTCGCTCCGTCACGCCAGTCTCTTTCCTTCGGTCTGCCACCGACCCTCAGCGTCCTTCAGCTCTGCTTCCCACTGCATAAACTCTGCATTCTTTTCTGGGTCTCGAGCGCTCCACTTGCCACACCGCTGCACAGCTGACTCTGCCTTCACAGCTGCCTCCATTTAAAGGACGTTGGCTTTTAAAGTTCCCACCATCATAATGAGTCCTGGGCAGACTAGACCGCTCACCACTAGAAAAGTAGTTCTGCCTTACTTGTGCTGTCGTTGTCCTAGTCTCAGTAAATTGCTGCGGTTGATAGGGGTCTGTATTAACAAAATAGGCTGATAGGTGTTCATCTCAACAAAATGAGGATTTGTTTTCCTAGTTGGTCTATTCCGCGTCCCAGTATCAAGATGTTTTTAGGGGATATTTTAAGGGGAAAATAGGGAAAGGGCTGACAATAGCCTATGAGGGTTTGTGGGATGGAGGGTACATTATGAAAGGGAAATAGGGGATACCATGTCTCACCTAAGGGCGTCCTCTCCCCAAGTCTCCTCCACCCAGGTGATCCTCCCTCGCATATCCACCCCCAGGGTCGGGATCCAAAAGCGATGGCCTTTCCCTGGCCACCTGAGAGGAGGAGCCAGGGGGGAAAAAAGTGAGGATGCCCTCAAGTTCCACACAGTCGCCTCCTTGTCGTAAATCAACCTCAGAGTTGTAAAACGCTGTTCGAGATTCATGGATAAAGGAACGTTTGACTGTCAGCAAATGGCTAGCTAAGCTAGAAGGGTTTTGACAGACAGTCATTCCTACCAAGCCTATCGGCGCTGGTGTCTTTGCACTAGAGACAGGTTTCCAGTGATCCTTGTCGAGCATGAGGGCGTAGGACCAGACATGACCATCTTGGCACCGGAACCTCTGAGTGCAAAAGGTGCCGTACTCACCTGCAGTGTTGAGACCAGCGTCGTACATGACGCGGCTTTCTGGAAAAGCTGGAGCATTTGCTCCTTGAACGCCTCCCACTCTTCTCTAGACATGCCCGGGGTCAGGCAGATCTTACTGCGTTCTTCCGACGAATCAATCGTCTCTGCATCGATGGAGTCTCTTTTTCAAATGGGAATATAAAGAGGACAAATGGCTGTGGGAGTGCGAAAACGTTTTCGCCTTCTTGCAGCACCTGTCCTCTTTTTGAGGCATGAGGTCTTTGGTGTCTTGGCCCCAAGGTCAGACTGGGGCATAAAATTGTCTCGGGCACCAATGAAAAAGTGGCCCACAGTTGCACATGGAAATTCATTCATTTTGTGATGGACTGTTTGAGTAGTACCCAAGAGAATAGTTTTCAGAAACACTGCTCAAAACTACTAGTTGCATGGTGAAGTAATTTATCAAACTGACTCACATGGACCAACACAGTGGCCCAATTTGACAAAGAAACTGGCCCACACTACCATTTTGTGTTTTTAGTTTGGGCATTGCCCCATTGCCCTGTAGGCCAGCACGACGACCTGACAGTCAAATGCGACAGGCCCTTCGATGCTTGCAGCCCGAGTGCCCATTTCAGTGATCAATCTGTAAGGGATTTCGGGTTAATTTGTGGGCAACTTCACTCCTCGATTTTGTGGTCTTTCCCCAGACAACACATGCAGATGCCATGCAGGTCGGTGATCCACATTTACAAGATCCAGTCCCGTCCACGTATGAATCCCGAAGCCTTAGGGCTCGTCATATCGATGAACGGCGAATTGAAAATTTCTCTCACGAGAACGTTCCCGAAAAGCAGCATGCTGAGCGCACAAAAAAAGTAACTAAGGTACAGGGTGCAGTGATGTAATAAGATACATTACTCACCGTAATCGTATTTCTGATGCTTGTATCTGCTTAGATTCACATACTATGTATAGGCCGACATCTAGTGGTAGCCGCAGAGTTTTACATTTTTAGTTTTCGAAACTCGAAAAGGGACGTCGAAAGGGCGTGCCAGTTATACTATCCCTAGTGTGACGTCCACTGTACCCATGGTCCTTCATGCGTCAAGGTCCCTCGATTGTTTTGGTTTTGACTTGAGGTAGCATGAAGTGTAGCATGAGCAGAGATGTAATAAAGCAGATAAGAGTAGATGAAGCCAGAAAAACATCTATGCACCTTCTACTCCACAGGGGAGGAAGGGTGGGTGCATGTGAATCCAAGCAGATACAAGCATCAGAAATATGATTACGGTGAGTAATGTATCCCTTCTGAGTCTTGTGGATCTGCTTAGATCACATGCTACGCATAGATTAGCAAGACGTGTCTGGTGAAGTGGTGGGTTTTGAGAAAGTACAGCAGCAAATAGAAGTTTTAGCACTGCTTGCCCACCTGTGAATCTGCTTTAGAATGTGTGTCAATGCAGTAGTACTGAGTAAATGTTTGAATAGAGCTCCATGTAGCTGCTTTGCAAATGGCATCCAGCGGGACATTTGCAAGAAAGTCCAAAGTAGCTCCTGTACCCCTGGTAGAGTGAGCTCTTGGTGTGAAAGGCAGAGTTTTGTTTGATTGAGAGTAGCAAAGCTGTATGCATTTCATTATCCATCTAGAGATAGCGTTTTTTGAACCCTGATCACCTTCTCTGCCAGATGCTAAGTAGACAAACGGTCTGTTTTTCGTAGCAGTGTTGTCTTGTTTACAGAGTAAAGAACCGCCCTCCTTACATCTAGTGTATGGAGGTTTTTCTCAAGTAAGCTAGAAGGGTTTTGAAAGAAAGCGGGTTGTTCAATGGACGGGTTGACATGGAACTATGATATGAACTTAGGTGAACACCTAGGGTGTGTTCTTAGTACCAACTTGTCTTTGTGGATGAAAGTGTTTTTAGAAGAGACAAAGCAGTAGTTCACTGACTCTTCTTATGGAAGTGGTGGCCACCAGAAAAGCTGTTTTATTTGTTAGGTGTTTAAGGCTGGAATTGTGCAAGGGCTCAGAGAGGGGGCCTGTGGGCTTTGCGAGTACCACATTTAGAGCCTACCCTGGAGGTGGGTCTGAAATGGGAGGGGGTAAAGCCTGTTTACTCCTTCCATGAATGCCTTAATGACAAGGACTTTCCACCAGGTCATCTTGCTTTAGGAAGTGGTGAACACGGATAGAGCTGCTAGGTGAACCTTGATGGAGTTGAATACTAGACCGGAGTCCAGTAAATTGAACATGTAATGAAGATTGATGGAGTACATTTGATAGGGTTTTCCATTTTTAGACTGGCACCAAATTACAAACCTTTTCCATTTGTTGAAGTATGTTAAAGTAAAAGTGTCTGGTGTTTGGTTTACGTGCCTCTGAGGATTTCCACACACATTCGAGGTTGTTTTAAATTACCAAACTCTATGACTTCAGGAGCCAAGCTGCCAAGTTCATAGATGGGGGGTGTGGGTGTAATATTGTCCCCCGTGTTGGGTGAGCATGTTGAAGGAGCACAGTTGATTGGATCGCACATCGCCATTTTGGGCAGATGCAGAAACCAAGGTTGTCTTGCTCACATAGGAGCAAGCAGGTTTAGAGTTATTTGTTCCTGTTGCATATTGTTCACTATCCTGCTCAGTAACGGTGTTGGGGGGGTGGGGGGCTGGAAGCGTTAGCAAATTTCCCTGACCAGCTCATCCACAGGGCATTCCCCTTGGATACAGGTTGGGGAAACCTGGAGGCAAAGTCTTGCCAATGTGTGTTCAGGCTTGTGGCCAAGTGGTCTAATGGAGGAAAGGCCCAGAGAGAAACCATATTGTCTGACATTTTTCTGAGTCTGCCAGAGAATTGAGTTCCCCTGGAACGTGTTGGCGACATTAGGAACATGTTCCTAGTAAATGCCCATTTCCACATTTTTAGGGCTAGCCTGGACAGACTTGGAGAGTGTGTGCCTCCTTGCTCGTTTATGTAAAACATGGCAGTAGTGCGGTCTGTGAGGACTTGTACAGTTTGGCCTGATAGATGCGCCTTAAAAGCTTGCAGGACTTTGAGCACTGCTAGAAGCTCTAATAGGTTTACGTGATTCTGGGCTGTGATATGGGTCCCCAGGCCATGCGCTGTGTGGTGAAGGTAATGGGCTCCCCACCCGGTGAGTGATGCGTCTGATATGACAATCACTTGTACTGTAAGGTTCTGAAAGGGTTTTCCCTTAAACAGATTTTCTTTTGTCCACCAGCGTAGTGCTTGAACTAGGGCTAGCAAAACAATCACTAAATCATCCCACTGACCGCTTGCCTGAGATCACTGTTCAATAACCATTCTTGCATTGGGCACATGCGCAACCGTGCGTGCAGAACCAGGTAAATGCATGAAGCCATCATCCTGAGCGCATTGCTTTGCGTATGGTTATTTGGCGACCGGCTATATACTGTGGTATTTGCAGCAGTATGTTTTGCACTCTTTCGTTTGACGGGAAGTCCCTTTCTGTCTTTATAATGGCTCCTAAGAACTGTTTTGTTTTGCTTGGAACGAGACTTGATTTTTTATAGTTGATTGAGAATCCAAATTGGAGAATGATTGTTCTCTGAGTATTTTGCTTGCAAGTTTGGGGGGATTCCCCGGTTATTAGCCAGTCATCCAGATAAGGGTACACTGGAATTGCTTCTCTGCATAGGTGCACTGCCACTGCCGCTAGTACCTTGGTGAATACCCTAGGAGCGGAGGCTGTGCCGAAGGGTAGCACCTTGAACTGGTAGTGTTGATTCGCTACCTTGGAGCGCAGGAATCTTCTGTGCGCTGGGAACATTGAAATATGAAAGTAAGGATCTTTCATGTCCAAGGTTGCCATGTAGTCGCCCTGTTTTAACAGTGGGATTACTGTAGTGTTGTCATGCAGAATTTTTATGGCTTGCAATAGGTGTTCGGAGGGTGCAGGTCTAGGACAGGGCGCATTGTTGGGTCTTTTTTTGGCAAAAGGAAGTACATTGAATAAACACCCTTTTTTACCTGGTTTGCCGGGACGATTTCTATGGCGTCCTTTAGTAGCAGTGCCTTGACCTCTTCTAGCAGGATGTGTTGTTCATCCGGTGTAGTTTGTCTTTGTTGTGCATGTTGTTGGCTGTCGTTTGCATTAGCTCTATGCAATAGCCCCCCGCCACGGTGGAAAAAACCCACTTGTCCAACGTGATCCCTTCCCATGCGTGGGTAAAGTGACAAATGCGACCTCCTACTGGAGAGGCATGGAAGACAACCTGTAGTAGTTGGTCTTTGCTTAGGAGGGGTGGAGCCCCCTCTTTGAGAGGAGGATCTGCCCGCACTTCTGGACCTTCTTTGGCTCCTTTGAAAATTCTGTTGGGAGGACTGCCCCTGTGAAGAACCACAGGACGAACTCTGCCCACCCTGGTTGTAATTGGAGAACCGCTGGGAGTATTTGCACTGCCTGTCTGCACAAAGGGTGTATTCGTGACTTTTCCCAGGGATTTCAGGGTGTCTTAATCCTGCTTCGCACATTTTAGTGTGTCCTCAACCGATTTGCCGAATAATGCATTGGGCTCGATAGGCATGTTTAAAAGGGTAGCCTGGGTCTCCAATTTGAAACTTGATTGACGAAGCCATGCATGGTGTATGAGGGTACCTTCTGCCACAATTGTATCCACATTGTCTGCTTGCTACTTGTCTCCCTTCAGCAATAGTATGTAAGAGCTGTCTCTTTAGGGGCTCTGGAAACAAGTCTATTTGTTGTGTGACCTCGTCCTACTTGTGGCAATTATAGCTGGAAAATAGCATAGTGTTAGCTATTTTCAATTGATAGGCAGCCGAGGAAGCTACTTTCCTGCATGGGTGGTTGACCACCGGGGAATTAGCCGATGGTTGGTCGGTATGGTCTGGCGATTGGATGATGAATACCTCACCTGTCGGCATCATCATAGTAATGATCTAAGACTCCTGTGTCCCCCCCCGGTCTTCTGGGTCTGTAAATGAGCCAGGGTCTTTTGAGCCTGGAGTGTCGTATTAATATGTGTCCTGAGCCACATCTTGATATGATGAGGTATTAGTTTGTGTAGCGTCCAGGCGGCTTCTTTTGGCGGCAGGCTGTTTGAAAGCTTCTTCGCCTTGTGGGGGCCCCTGAAGGTTGGTAAGAAATATACAAAACTCGGCATTCTCCTCATGACCCCCATCAAACTGTTCCGGGGTCCATTGTCGGGAGCTTGGCAACAGTGAGGGAGCAGGTGTAGGCAGGGGCTCTGAAAGAGGGGACTGTTTGTGATGCATTGCGCCTGAAAGGGTATCCTCCGGGGTAGAATAATCCCTACTCTTTGAACCTTGTGATTTTGAGGCTAGGGGTGTCGATTTTGTGTTTGACGTTCTGGCCTTCAGTAGGATGCCAGTGACGTGTTTTTTTATTAAGTCGCTCATTTTTGAGCTTTTTGCAAGGGCCATCGATGAGCCATTCGATGCACGGTCGCCCGAACCCAAGGACATTCCAGATTTGGACCTTGTGTCGGAAACTGACTTTGGCGTCTGTTTCGGGAGCCTTTCATGTGGCGATCGCAACCACGATGGCCCAGAGCACAGGGAATGTTTGGATCTTCCCTTAGACACTGCGTGTGGCTTATCGGTCAATGACGTGGTAGACTGTCAGCCATGGGGGGGATGTGTCTGGTGTGGCATTTAATAGGGATGCTTGAGCCGCCGTGTGTCGTCTCTGTAGCAAAACCACCGGTCTGCCTGCTGGAGTCGAGGGCTCGCTTGTGGGAATCCCTTGGGTCCCGATCACCCTCAGCGTCACTTAGGACGCCAACATCACTGAAGGCTCCCTCGATGGCGATGGCAGCCTCTACCTGCATGGCGTGGTGGGCCCAGCGTTTATTCTTTCGGTCCTTTGTTTTTGGCCTAAACAGTTTGCAGGACTTGCACTGTTTTTCGGCGTGGTCCCTAGGGAAACAAAGGTTACAAACTCTGTGCGAATCCTTCCAGGAAAACTTCCTGTTACAGGAAGGACAGAAGTTAAAAGGATTATTTTCCATAGTGTATAAAGATAGCAGCCTGGCGGAATACAAGGAAGTATAGGGGAATATGCATTCTTTAAGTGAGATGGAATATGAACCTCCCTCCACTCTCCCTACCATTGGGTGCCTAGGTAGGCCACAGACAAGGTTCATCAAGACCTGAGTCGTCGATGAGTGGTCTTGTTCTCGGGAAGCCGTCGCTGGAGATCTTACTTCAGTAAGAAGAAGGAACACTGCAATATGCATCTGACTACAATGGCAGAAAAAAACATTCTGAGGGACCTCGACGCGTGAGGGACCACAGGTACAGTGGACGTCACACTAGGGATAGTATTACTGGCACACCCTATCGACGTCCCTTTTCGAGTTTTGAAAGCAAAAAATGTAATACTCCACAGCTACCACTAGATGTTGGCCTTTGCATAGCATGTGATCTAAACAGATCCAAAAGCCTCATAAATATACATATACGGGTAACGTCACGTCTGGAGTCGAGGAGTGGTACAGTCAAGTCACGAGGAGTCGTACTACGATCCCTATAGAAAGGTTTCCGAGCAGCTGTCCCTTGAAGGAATATGTCTGATAAGGAATCTGCTGGAGAATGCAAACCAAACACTGAAGTGCAAGATTATTGATGGAGGCTCTGGACTGCTGGGCGGTGGTCACTGTGGTACCTAAGAAATCTGCAGCAATGACTACTCCCATTATGGGATTTGGTAAATGTCCCTGATCATTTTCCCTGCTATATAAGGCTATGTACAAAGATAAACAGTGTCATGGGCTGACTACTTACTTCCTTGAGTAAAATATTGTGATTTTCAGTAGAAAAGGTCATGCTGTGGTCCACTCTAAGGGCCTCATCACGAGTTGGGCGGTATCCCGGCGGTCATAACGCTGGGGCTGTTAGCGTTACCGCCAACCCCCGCTGCGCTATTACTGCCGGATCACGGGTTTGGCGGAACAATAATTTCCCATTCCCCATTGGGCCCATTCGGGAATTCCCCATTTCCCATTGGGCCCAATGGGGAATCTTCGGTGCTACTACCGGCTGCAAATTCGCAGCAGATTTACTCCCAACTCACTATGGCAGAGATGGCTGTGGATTCCTCTAATCAGGCAGATGCCTTCTACTCTGACATGGTCACCCCTCATTCATCCCTCCATCCCCTTGAGGTGGCCTCTTATCTGACCCCTGCCATTCATTGTCTCTCCTGTATGTAAAGGCTGGGCAGCTGAATGGAGAGGGTTGGTATGCTTAAGTCTATAAGGGGGTCTGGTTGGGGCTGTTCAAGATTTTGTAGTTAAGGCTCACTTCAGAAGCTGGAATTATTTATATAGTTGGTGTCCCAAGTCCAGTGTCCTTCGACTCAGACTTTAGACTATCTCAGTGATTTTGGGTTGTCCGTGTCCACCCTTCCCTATCAAGTGGCAGTCACTTAAGCATTTAGAGAGCACTGGGATGTGATTGGAGATATTGAAAGGTATGTTAAATATCTCTAAATCTCCCTTACTTAACCCTTGTCCTTCTTAGGCTTTACCTGCTGTCCTTTGAGTCATCTCTTTGAGCCTTGAGTTCTAACTCTATAAAACCTGTGCGGTCTGTCTCCTTGGCTTTACGTTTGGGTAAGTTTGAAGCTGTTACTTGTTCTGACTATTTACTTAATTTTATGCCCGACACAAAGTTGTTTTGTCCTTCCACTTTGTAGATACAGTTTTACCCACTCTTCTCTTTCCTGGGGATTCAGGCACTGTTGTCTCGGTCCATCCTCTTCACGTTGGCAGATTTGTTAAGGAACTCCTGGACGACTCTGATCAAAGGATGCTCTTCTTGTTTTTTGATCCTGGTCATTTGGGTTATTAACCTTCTAACTCTACTCTACTCTTAGTAGAAGGATATGTCTTACGACCTCTGTGGCTTACACACTTGCACAGGCTCCTGTGTCTTCCTTCCACTAAAAGGTATTTGCCGTTCATGGCCCATTTTCAGCAATGCTTCTTTTCCAGACATCTGTTTTTGTGTCTCACTATATACTTTGATCACAAGAAAGCCTTGATAGGTTCATCTGCCACCATTGTGGATGCTGTTGCAATCACTTTCCTGTCTTATGCCATTGTATATAGAAATATCTGTTGTCTATGGTGCCAAGGGCCCCTTGTGGCACTGAATGTGCACTCTACAAATGAACTAGTTATGTAATATCTCTGACACAACTTGTTTTATTTTCATCAATGTGGTCTGAGATGAGAATGCTTATGCTTAATAACTCACCATTAACCCCGTAAATGCTAAGCACGAGATAGCTTGTCCTCAGCAATGCTTACCTTTGGGGGGCAGACCCCCCGCACCCCTGTTGCTGCAGCAATCTTCCCGAACCCCAGGTAATGAAGGGGAGGACTCCCCCCCCCCTTCGGTGCCTGGGTGTTGAAGGGGGGGGTAAGGCTGAGATGACTTTGGCGCACACTACGTGCGCCAACGTCATCAGGAGATATTTACATGCTGAAGGTTTTTAGTGCTGCTTGGGCATTTACTACCTGACTCTCCCCTTTACAACAAGCCCACCCACGAGCAGATTGCTGGTCGAGGATCATTCATTATATCTTCGACCAGCAATCACCACTAGACCACCAGGACACTTATTTTGGGGGTGGGGTCTCCGCCCCACCAGCCCAAAAAGGACTCCAACTCCACCCAAAAAATAAATGGTGAACTAGGTTTGCCTTCTTTAGATGGGTGCTGTTTTGCACCCATTGGCCCCAAAGGAAGACAAAAAAAATGTGCCAAAAAAGGAACCTTATACATCGTAAAAAAAATACAACACAAAAATAAAATTCATCATTGTTACAACCAAAGTTAAAATTGCTACTTTTGGCAGCATTACGTAATTAGAACCTTTCTTCCCCTTTAGATCAAGTATTTCACAAAAGTTATTTCAGTACCCCCATTAAAAAAGAAATTGCACAATACTATTCAATAATGGAGTAAGACTCCCTGATAAAAAGTAGTTCCAGAAAGGTTCCTCATTCAATGTATTCAAGTTATGAACGTATCGGGCAAACAAATCCACCTTGGGTTTTTGCAGATGAGGGCACGTGATCATAAGATGCTTTGGGGATTCTATGACAGCTCCACACTGTGGACAGGCTGGATTCTCAATTAAACCCCTGGTAAATAGAACTTTGCCCATCAAAATCAGGTTGAAGCGAAATCTCACGAAAGTGTCGCTATACGGACTATCTGGGCATTGCTTCAAATACTTTAGTGTAGAACACCTTTTGCTGACCTCTAGGCTTATTTCCCTGAAAGTCTTACATTTGCTTCTCTCTTCACAGCTGTTTACCCAGTTCTGGTCTAAGAGTTTCTTTTTCGCTTTCTCTGCGTTTTCTAAGAAAGTCAAGGTGTTGATCCCGTAAAGGGCCATTATTGCTTCACAATTTTTTCAACAGGTGCAAAAGCCCCCTCCCCATGACACCCCGACTGTTTCTTCATCAAAGCATATAATGTGTACGAGTCGCTCCCAATCAGTTTCCGATATAGCAATACCTTTCTTAGGCTGACCAGACTGTTCATTCAATTTATACCTAGTTCAAAACGTAATATGGATAATGGGACACAGTTCGGGAGTACCAAGACTGTCCTCCAAATTTGTGCCTCCAGTTTACTCAGGTCCAGTGTTTCAATCAATCTCCTGTTTCTAAGCCGTACAAGACGGCTGGCACCACTTTAGCACTGTAAAACTGAAGCAGTGGAGCCATGGTGAAGAGACAGTACTTTCTCTTACTGTGCAGCATTTGGACCTCATGTCTACCCTTAGCCCACAATGCCTCTTTGCTGATCCCATGGTTCGATGGTTTTACAAGGGTTAACCCCAAGTATACCACTGTTTGGAGAACTTGAAGCGAAGACGCCCCCTGTTGACATCTAAACTTAGTTGTGTTTTTCCTTTTCTCGTTGTAACACAGGATGTTGGACTTTAATGGGTTCGCCACCAAACCATTCGCCTTCATATATTACTAAAAACTTATTAAGGAGTTTCTGCAGGACCAGGGGGCTTTGTCCAAGAGCAACACGTCATCTGCGTATGCCACCCACGAACACTGTTCTCCCTCCAACCTTGGGCCGCAAATTATAGCTCTTCCCGCGATTCACCCAGGTCTGATAAGTACAGGCTAAAGAGGCAGGTCACCAACGAACACCCATGCCTCAAACCTCACGCTGTGCCTATTGTTTTAGATGCTTCCTCCTAGCACTAAGCCTGACCTTGACTGAGGAGTTACTGTGGATCAAAATCAAAATACCCAAGAGGTTCATTGGAAGACCCCAATTCGAAGGTTTGGTCCACAGTCTTTCCCTATTTACTGTGTCAAAGGCCACGCTCAAGTCAGCACTTGCCACATACATCGGGTCTCTCCCTGTTGTGTTAGCCTGGTCAATCAATGACTGAATGAATGAACAACCCATTTGCGTCTGTGCCAACTGACCTCCTGATCCCTGTCTGGAATTTAGATATTCTTCTGGACCTCAGAATCCAGTCCTCAATACTTCTCAGGACGCATTTGGCGCATACATTTCCCTCCACATCCAAGAGGGTAATTGGCCGGTAGTTCATTGGGTCCAGGCAATTACCCTTCTTGTAAATGAACACAATAATGGACATGTTGCATGATGCTGGAAAGGTCTTAATCTTCAAAATACTCAAATAGGGTATGTAAAATTGCCACCCATGAGTTTGTTATTAAATTACAGAGGCCATTCGGGTAAGGGGCCAGAGAATTTGAACCCGAAGATGTGATGAGACGCAGGTTTTCTGTGGAGACATGCACATCCCATTTGTCATTACAAGTAAAGGAAAAGTTGTCCTGGTTGTCCCCTTCATGGAGTTTATCCAGGGGTCTACACCATGATTCTTCAGGGACTAGGTTAAACATCTCTAAAGCAGGTCGATTATGAGTTTGGTTCACAAGAGACCAGAAGTTCCTACATTGGTTCTACCGGACCACCTCCATCATCTGTTCCCTGTCTCTTTGCATTAACAGGTGCCTATGTGCTATTGACCAATTTTTGTAGTGCTGCTTCACTTTCTCGATTAGGATTTTTTTCCATGTCTGGGGCTATCCCTACCTTTAAAGCTTTGTCTCTACGCATCTGGGCTTTCCCTCGATGGACCTCCATCACATATGTATGTGGCCGAAGTGATCTTCTGGATCTATTTTGTACTTCACAGCAATTCACCCCAATTCCACAAACATTGGGAAACTCTCCACCGAAAATAACAAAAGCTTTTCACTTAGCGGTGTGGAGTTCCAAAAATCTTGTATGTGTTTGTCAATCATGTAAAGGGTCCTTTGTATCCAACCAATTTGGTTCTTCTTAGGGTTTGAAACAAGATTTGTACCAACCAACTTCCAGGGTGACCTTATCCCCAAGGCACGATGAAGAACCAGAATGTTATGGTCACTGCATTGGTTGCTCGTCACATCAAAGGTTTCCAGCTTGTGGAACAGACTGTCTGACACGGCCATGTAATCAATCCAGGAGACCGTCATTTCTGCGTCAAGTGGGTTTCAGGGGAATATCACCAAACACCTGGCCATTTACGATCTGCAAACCCAAACTCTGCCAAAACTCCTTCCACTTCGACCCTTGTTGCATTTGTCACATTTCATAATCATTTGAGGGGCCCAGTAAGACAGTGATATGGTCCGAAAGGGGGAAGAGAGTGGGGTTCAAGTCTCCCACCAAGACTACTTCGGATCCCACAAAATCAATTTTGTAAGCTTCAATAATGCCATCCAGATCCCCCAGAAAACTACTCCGGTTCAGTGTGGGTCTGGTGCCAAAATATGTTGGCCAACAGGATTTGATTTTGAAGGGGGTTAGTCTCCAGCTCCAAGCCCACAGCTAGCACTCCCCTACTGTCTAGAGAGACAATGATTCCTTTCCAACCAATGCCTTGCTTCATTGTTATACATAGGGCACCCAATGGTCTACTCCCATTCGTTCTTGTAGATCCCTAAAAGAAGACATGGTGTCCATCCCACAGCAAACTTTCCTGGGCACAGGTCTCCCGTAGACATACTATAGAGTTTTTGTCTAGGGTTTCCAGTAATGCCTGATCACGGGTTAGTTTCCCAAATCCCCCAACATTCCATGATCCAGGAGTAAACCGTGTGCACTTTGGTTTCTCAATGGGTCCGCCAACATACATAGGCGTGGCTTAGTAGTCGCGTCCTCTGACCCAGGAGGGAGACGATCTTCCCCAGTCGTAAAATTCCCTAGTTGAGTCCCCTATTTGGCTGTAGATACCAGCACGTGTCTTTTTCTCGAACAGACTCCCCCGGTCAGTGGTTTGGAACTCTCCCCACCCAACCCACACCCCCTCAGTTTGTCAAATAGGTAATCGCTCAAGGGGACACTGGGCACAGGAACATTCGGGGGCAGGCAGGAGCTGATCTCAAAGCCCGATGCTTTCCGCCTCCTGTAATATCATTGAGTACACAACCTTTGAGGGTCTCTTTATCATGGCAGTGCCGAATCACGTCCTGTCATGAAATTTCGTCATGGTCAATGTCCTTGGTAGAGATCAGGGACAGGGATGGTATTCTCAACGAAATACCATTAGAATGTTTGTGCGGTTCAAAACCAAACATGGACACAATCTCGGGTCCAGAACGCATTCCATGATCATGTAGGGGGAGCTGTTCCCCGTTGTCCCAGCTAACAGAGCTCTTCCATCCTGTGATGGCACTCGCTGGCAGCAGGTGTCTTATTGGGTTTGTTGGTGCCAACCAT
The DNA here is from genome assembly GCF_040938575.1 of Ambystoma mexicanum. Lineage (NCBI taxonomy): Eukaryota > Metazoa > Chordata > Amphibia > Caudata > Ambystomatidae > Ambystoma > Ambystoma mexicanum. Next base: position 1,131,163,123 of record NC_090933.1, on the reverse strand, counting down.
TAGGGACCCTTGCTTCACGTAGCTTACCTCTCTGTCCCCCCACTCGTTTATGGTTGTGGTGTAGGAACCTTTTCCCACTGGGACAGTTTTTAGGCAGTTCCCCTCTTCCCTGGTGTTGCAAAGTTCACATTTTCCCAGAGGGTTCTCAATCCTTGAAGAGGCGAGCACCACCCCGGGAGCCACTTAACACATCCAATCCCGGTCTCCCATCTGATGAAAAATCACTCCACCAGGAGTTTCCCCTCGCCCTCGAAGGCTTCGGATCGTCACAGGGGTACACTTAACTGCCACCCCAATGGGGTATGCAGGGTCCACATCCTAGGGACTTCCCTGATCATCAATGGTGTCTCGAGGGCAACCACAACAAGCTCTTTTCATAATGTACATTTTGGGGTGAAGCTACTCCTTGTGGGGCGTTAGTCTGCTGGAAGGTCCCAAGAACAGGTAACCCTAGTATTTTGTTAGCCCCCCATACAGCACTTGGGGCCCCCAGTTTCACAATTCTCTCATCGAGGGTTGTCAGTAACCAATAGAGGTAAAGAGGAGGGGCCCCTAGGGGGGTCCACTAAATTAGGTCTTCTCTGTGTATGGGCCCCCTCCTGCCCATGAGACTTCCTCGCTGGGTGGGTGTTTTTCACCTTACTAGAGCCCCAACCCGTGCAAACTAACAGGGTGTTTTTGAGGCCTCCCAAGTGCTCCCGGGCTTCCAGGATCACACCACGCTCAACGCATCTACAGATCTTAGCTGGGGCAGGTTTCGCCAACCAGCCCTCACCCATAATGCCCCACAGGGACATGGTCTGTGCACTTCCATCACATTTAGCAGTATCCAATCTTCCTCCCCCTCTGATGTTTCTTTTACCCGGATCCCCGGCTTAGAATTAGAATTGACCCGTTTGCTTGGCCCAAGCAAGGATTTTGTCGATCTAGCTTCCTGTGCTGATATTTGGTCACAATGCACATCGTTCAGGAATTTCCGTGACCCAAATAGTGGTGGTTTGGCTTTCCTTTTTAGTTCAATTGTGTAAAGCTGCTTTTGCCCGGACACTGCTGCTTTGAACCCTAGACCAGCATTGCGAGCCGACAAGGGGCTCTTGCTGGTGGCTGAGCGCTTCCTGGAGGAGGCGGGGCCTGCTCGCCACACGTGACTCATCACGTGATCTCGAACGTCCTCAAAGGACAGAGCGGAGCGGCTGAGCGGCGTGATAATTGTGTAAAGCTGCTTTTGCCCGGACACTGCTGCTTTGAACCCTAGACCAGCATTGCGAGCCGACAAGGGGCTCTTGCTGGTGGCTGAGCGCTTCCTGGAGGAGGCGGGGCCTGCTCGCCACACGTGACTCATCACGTGATCTCGAACGTCCTCAAAGGACAGAGCGGAGCGGCTGAGCGGCGTGATAATTGTGTAAAGCTGCTTTTGCCCGGACACTGCTGCTTTGAACCCTAGACCAGCATTGCGAGCCGACAAGGGGCTCTTGCTGGTGGCTGAGCGCTTCCTGGAGGAGGCGGGGCCTGCTCGCCACACGTGACTCATCACGTGATCTCGAACGTCCTCAAAGGACAGAGCGGAGCACCCTTGCGGCGTTAAGCCCGGTAGGGGTAAAGGCCGACTACTGTTACGTGACTGTTGCGTGCTGACGGTGCAGATCACTCAGAAGTTTCGTGTACGCATATTGGTCACTCAGGTGAGAGAAACATAATAGTATTCATATCACTCTAAGGAACCTTATTGTCACTATAAAACCATAGTGCACACCAAGGGCATTCATAGCACCATGGGTAAATCAAAGCCTGCCAAATCGCGGTACGATTTACGCAAAGGGAATGCTGGGAAACTGGATAACTTGCCACTTGAAAGCCCTAAGAATGATAAACAAACTGGAACAGATGGCGCAGCGGTAAAAGGCACGATTCCAGCTTTTTTTGCTAAAGACACTCCTAAAATACCATCTTCCATTGACAAACCGATAGTTGATGAACACTATCCATCTCTCTCACCCCTTCAAAATAATAATGAGGCTCTTGATTTAACAAATTATAACGATATTGATAATAACTCACTTCTTGACCTTTGTCTGTCTATCCAAAAATCAATGGCCTCTTTTAATCAACCTTATATTCCCCAGAAGCTCACTCCAATAGTGGTAGAAGCACAAATATTGAATGAGGCTCATAATGATCTACGGAAACTCTCACCTTTAAGTAGCCCTAAACACACAGGTAATTCTACTTCAAATTTGTCTGGAATACATCCTATTCATCCTACTCCCACTGCACCTGTAGCACCAACTGCAGGACGTTTATCGGCTTCTCCAGACCTCTATATTGACACGGAAGATCGGGAACATTCCGGTAGAGATTTGAGCAATGTTATCGAAAGCTTAAACAATGCAGCAATTGCAGAACTTCAAGCCTCTATGGCCTCCGTCCAATTTGCTTTGAAAATTCTGTTAAAGTTATGTGGGAAAATTCACAGCAATCTCTCAGCTCAACCAGGAAACATTAACTTCATTGAAAGTACGGACCAAATACCGCTAAAAGCTCCTACACCGAAGGGGGGTCGGGAGTTAACGGTCCAGCCAGAAGAGGCAAACCTGGGGGAACCTAAGGAGATTGCAGCTGAAGTACCCCTAACCAAAAAACAACGCCGACAATTAAGACGAGAGGCAGCAAAAAATGTAGCAGTTGAAATAGCCTCCCCCTTGCCAGCCACTATTGCTCCTGCTGTACGATCCAAAAAAGCAAAAAAAAGGGGTCGGAAAACAAAGAAGCGTACGAATAAAGGAGCAGGAACTCTAACAAGCTGGATTATCCCAGACATACCTCAGGAAGCTACCAGTACGATTCTGGAAGACCAAGACTACGATATGACTAATAACTCAATGGATGATTCCTCTAATTTCTCTTCCTCATCTGGGAACGCAAGAAATGAGGAAGATGAACATCATGATCCCATAGAGACAACAGATAATGAGGACTTTAATGCCAGTAAAATTTGTGTCATCAAAAATCTAAACCAGAAGAAAAGGGATAAGTGGCTCACAAGATCCGAACTTTTGACAAAATTACACCTGATCCCCCAATTGCGTGTCATACGCTCGGAAGATTTCTCTTTTGTGGAACCACTTACAGTACGAAACCCTAATGTCACAGCCCTCCATTGCTGTGTTATGGCATCAGCTAAACTAATCCGCTCTCACAAAAAAAGCCTTATGCGAGTTGGGATAGAGGTGGATGCCTGTAAAGAGAAGGAGGACCCCTGTCTCCCAAGTAACGAGCCTGCTCCATCTAAGGCTAATGGTTGCAATCCCGCCCAACCTTTGGGGAAGAAAGTCCAGATGGCAGATATTCAAAACACGCTGAAATGGTTGGCCGACTCATTACCAATGGTACTACAACAATCATGAGATTATTCCCTACTGAGCTGGAACACACATGGCCACCAACATTTTCTTACTGACAAGGGGTCTTTATCACTTATTAACAGTTACCCCATTATATTGCTACAAGAAACTTGGCTATTACGGCCCACGGCCATGGATGGTTACACAACTCATCACACCCTGGCTAAGAAAGGACAAAGGGGGCGCCCCTATGGGGGTTTAGCCATTGGTGTGTCAAATAAAATCAAAAGTAAAATGATTTCAGTAGAGAGTAATTACATCTGTGCCGTGGCTTTGTCCCTTAAAATAAGAGAGGTCTGGGAAGAAACATTATTAATAAATATCTATAATCCCCCGGGGGCAACATATAGAGAGCATATACAAGACGTTTTAAATGACCTTCTCAGCAATTGGAGGTTATTAAATGATAAATATCTTGTCATTGTCGCAGGGGACTTAAACTGCCGGATAAACCATGGAGGCGGCACCACCAACAACCGGAATCTAGCCAGTAAAAGCTACTGGACACAGAGATACACTGATAACGAGGGAGAATGTTGGAGCAGTTTCTTTGAAAGCTGGGATCTTGAAGTAATTAACGGCAGGACAAAGAATGACAGACCCGCAAAATTCACTTGGAAAAATGGAAGGAGTGGAAGTACCCTCGACTATATCTACACGAGTGCGGAAATCGCAAACATCATCGAAGATATGGCAGTAAGGGACTGTATCTGGAGCGACCATGACCCCTTGACACTCAACTTGGGATCCCATATACCAACCGAGAGAATGGCAAATCTAGGAGAGCTGATAGCCAACCATTCTTTAAATCGCATATCCTGGTCAGCACAAAATGTGATGAAGGCATCTATGGCATCCGGAGATTGGGGACTTGAACAGTCTAAATTATTCTCACAGATGTCGCCTGAACAAATCGAAGGATGGATCAGCCATTTTTCTGGCTTGCATGGTTCCTATAAAATACGGTTGATGGCAGGAAAATTGCCGCAAGAGTTAACTTATGACCGTGCCATCAGAGATCAGAAGCGCAAGCTTAGAGGTGAAATCCGTGCCATCAGAAAGGACCTGCATTCCTTTAACGATAAAGCAGCTATAATAAGAAAGCTGAAGGCTGCTTATCAAAAATGGTTAAAAATTCATAAAAGACATAGGAAATTGGAGAGATGGCAATCTACAGTTAAATCTTTATGTAGTAAGAATTCCCGTAAAATATGGTCCATTTTAGGAGAGGTAAAAGGCAAGAAGATCACCAATATGGTGAACCCCATCTGCAGTGACAAATGGATATCTCATCTGGAAAAACGAAATGCCGGGATTAGCAATAAGTCTCACTCTCCCACCTCTCCTAATCCTCCTACTCCTCCTTTTCGTGTCACCATTAAGGACCTACAATGCAGAATTAAGGAATTAAATTCCTCACGAGCTCCAGGTCCCAATGGTCTCTCGAATGTAGTGATGAAAAACAACTCAATGTTCTGGGCCAATCTGCTAAAAATTCTATTTGACAAAATCATGTCCGATGGACGTATACCATCATCTTGGCAAGAGGCCATCATCATACCTGTCTTCAAAAAGGGCAGTAGGAACGATCCTGAGAATTATCGATTACTATCTATGCTAGACTGTACCGGGAAGATGTTTGCTGCTCTCATTCTTAATGAACTGCAAAAATGGACTGAGGAGGTGGGCATTTTGGATCAATTCCAATGTGGTTTTAGGGCTGGCCATTCCACATCACACAATCTCTTCATCATGAATACCCTAAGCAATAAGGCTTTGATACGTACTAATCCTCCACTATATGCACTTTTTGTGGATTTTAGGGCCGCCTTCGACTCAGTTAATCGATCTCTCTTATGGGAAAAATTAAAGAATCTCGGCTGCCCCGCATCTCTGCTATATTACCTTGAATTGTTACATACAAATAACACCGTACAAGTTAGGCTGGATAACCAGGGGGCAGTGACTAAACCTATCCCCTTGAAGCGAGGGGTAAAACAGGGATGTGTGACGGCCCCCATTTTATATAATCTATTTGTATCTGATGTGCCTAATTGCTTCCTGGGGATAAACAACTGTCCCCCTAAGATAGGTTCTCACCACTGTCCCATACTGGCCTACGCGGATGACCTGGTGATATTAGACCACACTTTCAGTGGAATGCTCAGGTCAACCAATCAGTTATGGAGATATGCAGAATCCAACGAACTCACCATTAACCACAGTAAAACCAAATTAATGCTATATGCAGCAGGAAGGGTCGCCAGGCCTCGTATGATGGTGGGCCCAATTGAAATTGAATACACACTTTCATATAAATATTTAGGGGTTGAGTTCGATCATAAAGGAAACTACCATAGGTGTATTCAGGAACGTAGAACAAAAGCTGCCCAACTTTCAGCATTAATTTATAGATTTACATGTGAGCAATGCGGCTTCTCTATATGGGCAGCTCGCCAGCTTTACCTGCAATGTCTGGCCCCCATGGTCATATATGGTTTAGAGTCCCTGACCAATATGGACCTTGGTTGGTTACAACTTGTAGAGGGGAAGTTCTGGAGAAAAGTCCTTAGTCTCCCCCGATGCATTCCCATGGCTATGATTAGGCTAGAGCTGGGCTTTCTTTCTCTTAAGGCTATGGTTCTGAGGAAAAGGTTGGAATTCTACATCAGGTTCAACAACAGACCTACAAACAACCTCCTCAGGACCATTAAAGAGGATATTTCTACGGGCCAACAGATAAAACTTGAAACCCAGATTAACACTCTGATTGAAGAAATCAGTTGGTCCCCGGAGTGGGGTAGGGAAAATGAACACTTGATTATCAGTATGCGAAATCGCTTAAATCTATGGGATTGGCAGAGTAACTTTATTCATCTGAGACGTCTGAAAAGCTATGGCTTCATCACATTTATACTTTATACCTATATGAAGCCTCAGCTATACTTAAATCTATGCCCGTCGGACCAATTGAGGCGTTTTATACTACTCTTACGCTTCAATTATTTACCAGTTTTGACAGCCCGTGGCGCATCAATGGGCCTGACTACCACAGCTAGGTACTGCAGAATATGTGAGTTTATATCTATGCCGGAGACGGCATGCCACGTACTAACAAAATGCAGTAGGCTAAAAACGAGGTATATGAAATATCTGAAGGAATTTGTCCATGACAGTGATCAAATCACACACCCAGATTTTTGGAATCAATGTACTAATTCCCTAAACCCTAAACTGCACCTAGCACTTTTCCAGGTGTGGCGTGAGGCTACTACATATTTGAAAGCAAGCACAAGGGTGGCCATCCATATGCATAAGGGGTTTTACCTTTAGCAAATAGTTTTATAATATTTATCTAAAACTTTATTATGGATCTGATTTGTACAATTGTTTCTTCTTTGCCTCGATAGAACGATCGATCTGTGATGAATTTTATAGTGCCTATAATGATTTCCTTCTGTATATCTCAACTTATTTTTATAGTTTAAGTGTTTAATGTAATTTATGTGTAAAGTTTTTACATTTTGTATAAAACTGTATCACATTAATAAATCTTATCTTAGTTCAATTCCATTCCTCTTCTCAATTCAGATTTTTTGTGAGCTTCAACTTGAGTGTTCCCAAGAGACCCTGTGTATTCTTCCCATCCGACTTAGTGACTGGGGAACCCAGCTTTTTGTTTCCAACCAATGTCGTCTCAGGTTGAACTTCCAGAGTCCCATTTAGGGGTACAGAAGGTGTGACAGGCTCATGAAATGGTTCTGTAGGTGCTAAACTGATGTCATGTGCCTTCTGCTCCATACAGCGGTCTGATAGCATACAGACCGTAGGTCAATCTATCAGGGCGGAGATCTGGGTCTCCAGGTGTTCAAAGCACAATTTTACTTCAGTTAAGGTGGTAGTGTGAGCCCTCGCCTTCTCCCAGACGTTATCATAGAATTTCACAAACTAACTCAGCACTAGATTTAGCGCAGAGGTTGTTGGTGAGGTCATGCAAATCCAGTCGTCTGCCTCCTTGGTTGAGCCTAGGATTATCGTCTAGGGAAGAGGAGCTGGTCATGGAATTGTGATCCTACTGAGATTTTTCGATGATTGACATTAAGTCAGTTGGTGACCCCATAACTGAGGCAGGACATGTTTGTTGCATCAAGCTCTCACCATCTGTTGGGGGCTCCCGCACCATCACTGTCATCGGAGTGGGGTTGATTGTGTTGAAGAACTCAATCATGCTAAGGTCATGAACGTGGGAGATATCTACTATTGCTTGCATTGTTGGGAGGGCTCTTATTTCAGTACTCACTCCTGCTAGGGGAAAGAAGTCCGTAATTCTTTGCCCCGCTATGGGGGATCCCGGCTGGCATAACCCTGAGTACTTCCCACTGGGGGTGAGAGGCAGGGCTTCCCGGGCCTTGTTGTTTTTCACGGCTAGCCTCTGGCAGTAATGTTTCTTCTTTCCCAGGGTTTTTAGTTGCGCTTCAGCCAAGTTCTATAGTTCTATGTTGTTTCTTTAGAGGTTATGACACAGGAATGTGCAGTATTTGAATTCCTTACGCTAAAGACTGGGTCGTCTGTTATTTACGGCTGTTCTGGTCCCTCTTGAGCATTCCCTGTACTTCGGTTGGTCCTTGTTCCGTCCATTCCGGTCAGATTAGCCTTAGGAGGCAAGGAACTTTGGCGCCTTAACCCTGGGCGCGAACCAGTTAGGGGCATTAGGAACTTAGATGGAACTCGACCTCGGAATCGGCTCAACTCAGGGGTGCTCACATGGGAAAGGTAAACCAGGCCCTCAGCACGGGGGTCCCAAATAACCGGGAGCGAGACAAGGAGTTAATGATGGAAATATGTTCAGGGAACAAGTACAGGATAATTAGATGTTTCTGTTCCACCCCGTTTTGTTACAAGTGCAAAGAGTTAATGTTCAATATCTGTTCCACGTCTGCTACCGTTAAAGGCAGAACCAAGGAAAGGCTCAAAGGCTCTAGGCTGCAGCCACCCCTCAAAAAAGGAAGGCTAATGGTGTGTAGTTGAAGGGTTATGAACAGGGAACATACACCCAGAACACAGTTATTACCAGAAGTTAGCATTAAAGAGTTGATACAGTTATTACAGAGTCCTGTCCGGTCTTCTCTGGGGAGGGGAGAACAAACAAACCTGTCCAACTCTAAGACCCACAGACCTTAACTTAGGTGGAAAACAGTAGTGCACAAGTTTGTTTATGTGGGTATCCGGTTGATTAACCAGTGTCCGGCCTTACCCGTCAGCTGACCGTGACTATTGCGGGCCACATGTGGAACCTAGACCGGCCGCGTAGTAGAAGGCTGAAATTGGGGCTGGGCTTGCTGGAGCCTGCTGATGGGAGACGATCTGACTAATCAAACTCTGCTCGAAACTCTGGGAATGTTTCCGTGTTGCGGTCGTGTGTTTGGAGTCCTCGCTCCTCCCCAATGATATAGAAGGAAGACTGCCACATGCTGCTAGACTGCTAAAACTCTGCTCAAAACTCCTTGAGGGCACAGGGCCAGCCCCCACAGAGATCCCCTCCAGGGAGGGGCAGATTCCTGCTGCTTCCTTGGGAACGGGGGGAAAATTGAGGGTCTGACACAATGTTGCCATCTATGGGAAGCAGCAAGAACCACTGGGCCACAAGGGATGTAATCTTTGCTTGGGTAGGCCAATCAGCCCCCCCACTCCCACCCCAAGAAAATGCCAACGAGATGGCATAATGTTGTTTTGACCCCAGGGAAGGCAAAACATTACACTCCACATATAGTGGAACGCTGAAGAGTATAAGGGGGATGGCCCTGTGCCTGTGGGCCAGCCCTCTTAGTGTTCCCTCCAGGACGAGCAGGCCCTTGTTGCTTCCCTGGAGTGGGGGGGGAATTGCTGTTCTGGCCCCGTTTTGCCACCCCTAGGATGACCTTGGGGATGGGCTCTGAGGGTGGGCCAATCCGCCCCCCACCTTCACAACCAAAACATGCCAACAAGATGGCGTTATGTTGTCTTAACTTCTTTGGGGGCAAATGAGTGCAGCATTGGACCCATTTGACCCCAAGGAAGGCAAAACAACATAGGGCAATTTTGCCAGAGGCACACTTAAGGGCATCCGGGGGCTGGCCCTGTGTCTGTAGGGACTGCTCCCTCTGGAACATCCCAATGGGGGGCAGATCCTCTCTGCTTCCCTTGGGGGGGGGCAAAATTGAGGGTCTGGTCCCAATTTGCAAACCCTGGGAAGCAGTAAGGAGCACTAAGCCACCAGGGAAAAGATGTTGGGGCTGGGGGGGTGTTTCACCCATTGCAGTAACCCCAGCCGTCCTGGATCTATCGCCAAGCCACGTTAGAGTTTTTCCTCCAGGGAGTGATGGGGACCTTGCGAGGGCTCCCTGGGACCGGCGCTGTGCTCGGGGGCAATCAACCCATGTGCGAGGCAGACACCCAAGGCTGGGGGCACAACCCCCGGCCAAGCTCCAGCTGGGCTGCATTACAGCTCTGTGGTGGTCGACCCACATGAGACAGGTGCCCAAGCGCGGGAGCAGTACCCTCGGCTGCCCTGGAGCTCTGGCCATGTCACGTTTAGGCTTTTCCCTCCAAGGAGGGATGGGGACCCTGCTGGGGAGTCCTGGGATCACAGCTGGGCGTGGGGAACCGCGACCCACATGGGAGACAGGTGCCCAAGGCCAGGAGCAGTACTATTGGCTGTCCTGGAGCTCTGGCCATGCCAAATTCAGGCTTTCACCTCTGGGGAGGGACAGGGTCCCTGCCAAGTCATCCGATGACCGCTGCTGAGCATGGGTGCAATCTACCCACATGCAAGGTAGACGCCCAAGGCTGGGGCAGAACCGCCAGCTGTCCTGGAGCTCTGGCTGGGCTGAGTTACAGTTTTTCCCTCCGGGAAGGGATGGGGACCCTGCCGGGGAACCTTGGGACCGTTACTGCGCTTGGGGACATTCGACCAACATGGGAGACAGACGACCAAGGCCGGGGACATCACCCCAAACCATCCTGGAGCTCTGGCCTGGTTGCATTACAGGTTTTCCCTTCAGGGAGGGATTAGGACCCTGTTGCGCCTCCCTGGTACCGCCGTTGGACTTGGGGACGGTTGACCCACATGGGGAACAGATGCCCAAGGCCGGGACAGCACCCCCAGCTGTCCTGGAGCTCTTGCCGTGCTGCGGTATAGCTTTCCACTACGGGGAGGGATGGTGACCCTACTGGGGCTCCCTGGGACTGCCTGTGGACTTGGGGACGGTCAGACCTTTTTCTTTTCCAGCCAGGTAAGCGCACACACACATGTGAGGTACCTTTTTCGTTGGGACACCTAGGGGAATGTGGGAAGGTAGTACATATGTTGTTGCTGGCGCATTTCAGTGGTTTCCTGGTGGCAAATGTCTGAACATTTATTTTTTTCCCCTACATTTTGGACTTTGCCGGCCCTTGTGGGTAATACATTCTAGGGCGATTTGTGCAAGTCAGACCCTCTTTGGATTGCCACGCATGTCTTTTCAGAAATGCATAGGGTTCCTATTTTCCGTGGTGGCTGCGATACTCTAGGCCGAAATCTGTGGGTTGTCCACAAGACCAAATCTAGTAAAAATGTTGTCTTCCCAGGCTGTTTGGTGTACCAGAGGTTTAGCCTTTTCCCTTTGCGCCCAGGTCTGTGGACCCACACATGAGGTACCATTTTGGTTGGTACACCTGTAGGAAAGTGGGAAGGTAGGACATGTGTTGTTGCCCACATGTTTCGGTAGTTTCCTGGTGGCAAATGTCTGAACATTTTTTTCACTACATTTTGGCCTTGTGGGTAATACATTCTAGAGCGATTCATGCACGTCAGACCTCTTTGGATTCCCATGGGTGCCTTCTTTTCAGAAATACCTTGGGTTCCCTGTTTTACTTGGTGGCTGCGACACCACAGGCCCAAATCTGTGGGTTGTCCACAAAGCTAAATCCAGTCTTCCCCAGGGCGTTTGATGTACCAGTGGTTTAGCCTTTTCCCTTTACGCCGAGGACAGTGCACCCACACATGTGAGGTACCATTTAAATCGGGACACACGTGGGAATGTGGGTAGGTAGGACATTTGTTGTTTTTTCTTGCTTTTTATAACGTGTTTACACATTTCCTACTGCACTTTGTTACACAACTCTTCAATTTGCAAAATGTGACCTACATTTAGTGGCTGCTTTAGGCACTATACACTTTTGTAACTTGCGCAAGTCGCCTATCCTTCAAAAGGTCTGCCTGTGCTCTTTCAAACAATGTATGCTTGCCATTCTTTACCACATTCGTTTTCCTTATTTTTAAATGCCAAGTACATTGGTTTAGGCCGTCAGCTTCAAAATCCTGTGTACCATGGCTCAGTTTTTGGCTTGTGGTATTGCTTGTTTTGCGTAACATTACGAAAAATTTGTGATTTCCTAACTAGAAGAATTGGGGGAATCTAATGGTGCGTTGCTTTTCTCAATATTCACAGAAGCCATACTTATTTTTTGTGCGTCACCTTTCCAATTTTTTCCCCAACTATGGGAATTTTAGGTACAGAGTTGTTGCCCGACTTGCGCTAATGACCCCTTCCTCACCTTGGGGAATTTTGTCTACTTTTTAGAAATGTATGCCTTTCCGTGTTCTCATTGAGCTTTCCTACCCTCCTCCTACATTCCATCCAAGCATGTCCTATTAAAAGAAAAAAAATGTTTTTTTGTTTGTTTCACGGTTCTTGAAAGTTTGCAAACTGCAAACCATTTGTTCCTAGCTCTTATGAGAAATAAAAACACAGACTTCTTTGTACATCATTTTATTTGCATTTTCTGAAAAAACAAAAAATATGGTCATCTTTTTGTACCTTTCTCACACCCCCTACAGCAAATGACTAATCCTATGTGGCGTTAGGACGGCCTACATGTGGGAAGGAAAGGGTGCACATTTGGCCATGATATAACTTGTAAGAAAAGAGTTACAAGGGATTGAAAGAGACATACCGAAATGTCCAAAAAACGGCTCAGCACTCGGAGAGAAAATCTTCAACAGTTAAGGGGTTAATATTAATTACTCCAACACCTAATCTTCCTCCTCCTGCCACCTAACCCTCCTCCTGGGGAGAGCCTGTAGATGGTTGATACAATATGCATCATTATCAGGACAATTTACTAAGATTGATGCCCTTTGAACCCTCTTGCAGGAGGGAGGATTTCAGCTTCTTTTTTATTTAGGCGCATCATTAGGGTGTATGTTATCCTTATTACTGTGGACAGGGATTAGGAAGAGTAGGATTAGTGTCTTGACGCTAATTATTTCAGCATTATTCCCATAGTCTATTATTTCATTCATTGTGCAGCACTTTCGCGTTAGCCACAGGTTTGGATTTGATATTTCACGATTGACACATCAATTGTCCAATGTTGCATTAGCACTGTTTGCGGGTACTTCATGCATACAATCCTTGTCTCGGTCAAAAGGAAAACTCTCAGGAATACTGCCCATTCCACTGTGCACTTCATTCACTATGTGTCAAGGGCATTCAGAATGCAGTACCAATGCCTTCCGTCATGTTCGTCTGTAATGTCATACCATGCTAGTTAGATGTATTATCTGTAAGTTATAGATCACTGATGTAGGTATACATATAAGCATACAGCCAGACAAGACAGATTTTAAATACTTACGTATTTGGGTAGGTCAAGTGTGTGCATGGAAGCAGGATCAAGCAGTTTGGCACTACTTCAGAAAAGGCAGAAAAGGAGTGAATGCAGCTTGCCCATGGCTATTCCCCCACCTCAGCGCTCAGACCTAGCCCTACCCAAGTGAGTACACCCCAGCACCTTTCTTAATTACTAGATTCATATTTGTGGGACGAGCAGTGGAAAAACATTAGTCGAAATATTTTAAATCAATAAAGTAGAGGGCAATCAGACAATGCTGCATGTCTACATTTGAATAATATTAGCAGGACTCTCATGGAAATACAGCATGTGTAATGAGATAGGTAGATAAGGAAATAGAAAATGCTACCAATGCCTCAGATTTGCTAAGGGTACTTTTAAGTGATTATTATGTTTGTGAGCCATCTACTTCTAAATGAACATAAATCTTTTATAATTCTAGTTTGACGTTTTAAATCAGAGTCTTTAACTCACTGCAAAAACGTGTGCTTCGTCAGGACTCATCTTCGCAAACACAAGTATACTCATTGCACTTATTGGGTAAAATTACCTATATTTCCATGTTGTTTCCACACGTGGTGAAAATGTCATTAGTTGAAGGGTTGCTTCTTATTTATTGAAGGTAGATACTCTGATGACTACACTGTAGCCAGTGTTTCGAAGTATGCACAATTATCAATATATATATATCATGAATTACTTAAACAGAATATGAGGAAAAGAACCAATGTACATCAAACAGTTATGGCCAACATTGATGTGTTCTTTGCTAGTAAATAAATCTGCCCATGTCTAGCACAGAAAGGTGCAGAGCAGCCCATAACTACTAAACAGAATTCATATGGATGGAGGAAACTGAGTCACATAAAACCAGATACATTTGTCAAAGCTGTGAGCATAGGATCAGCCAGGACTCAGTTGCCTACCTGTCACTTGTGGCACATATGGCACAGACAACCTCTCCACACTGTATCCACTCCCACCTAAGGATTCTGCAATCACATTGGTCAGGAAAAACAAAATGTTGTCATGCTTCTTCAAAGACGCTGGAAGACTGTTGAGAGCAAAACGGAAAACATTTCAGATTGGGTAATGGAACATGGATCACTGTAAAACAAAAAAGAGCATACAAATTTGAAAGACAAATCAGTGCAGACATCATTTTTAGTTTGGGCTATTATTGTCAAACCATCTTTATCGTAAGAAGTACCCATCTGCCATCCATGCTGCATTATGTGTTTAAAACCTGCATAATCAGGAGGATAGGAGGATTTGCGGGGGGGGGCATGGCATGATGGCAAGGCTCGCCATCAGGAGGATGGCCGCCTAAGTGTCTCTGACGCCGAGAGGGTGGAAAGACACGATTTATCCCTCTTCCAACACCCTGCTAACGTGCGGTTTTCGGAGGGACGGATAACCCAGGGCCCAGGGCCTTGAGGCTGCTGCCAGTTGAAATTGCTACTATGAAGGTGCCCGCGTTCAGCGGATTGAGCAGTGCTGGAGGCGGCTTGCTGGGACGAGAAAATGGTGGCCCCGGTCCGGTCCCGGAGCGGATGGGTGTCAGCCCTGCGGCTCCAGCTCTGGATCGATGTCTGATGTTGTGTACGCCTTACGACCCGCTACGCGGTGATGTAAGGCGTCAATAAAATAAAGGCCCCGCCCCCGTTACGCGAGGGCAGTTCCGGGCGAGCTTCACACCAGAGTGTCTGCGTCTTATCATTGCTCCCGCCGGAGCTGCGCAGCGAGGCCCTGGCGACCTGGGCCCCATAAATCCTACGGCCTGCCGACGCATCGGCTGAGGCCTGCGACTGAACACTTGTGACGAGATAACGGGATACGCTGCACGCAACGCCCAATCAATAAAGCCCTCAGCACGGGCACAATTTTTGGTAGCACGTTAGGGGGGTTCATCCCCAATAAAAAAAAAAATCTTCTCAATAATGATGACAGCATGAGAGAAGCTCCCAGCATCGCCCACATGAACATCCTTGCAGCGCATGGCACCAAGGGGGCCACCACAAGCTGGCCAACGTCCGGATGAACCAACCGCCTGCCACCTGCTACATGACCTCCCACAGGAGTTAAGCACCTCATGGGAAAGGAAAGAAATATCGGACATCAACTGGCCACAAAAGGTGAGGGGTATTCCATGCACGTGGGCAGAAAGAGTAACCAGGTCACAGGAAAATGGCTACAGGCCGCTCCACTCCAAGGCCCGGCACACCATCGAGAATGGCAGCCAACCTTTCGCCATCCACGCAACAAACGCACTCGCAAGGAGGGACGCCGTTGGCGCTTTGCCCATTCGACCCACAAATCGACCCCTCCTCTGTCTGTCCCCGGTGGCAGCTGTGGATCCAGAAATTCGAGATGGCCATGGATTGCAAAGACATTACCACATCTCGCAAAATGAGGTCACACCTTCTCCTTAATGTCGGGGATGATGTTCTACGCATGGCGATAGCAGATGGCTCCGACGTCTACCAACAAACCAAAGACGCTCTCACGGCCCACTTTTTGCCCCAGCTGAATGCAGACTATGAAACATTCATCTTCTGTACCACCATCCAGTCCGAGGACGAGACACTTGACGCCTATCACACCAGACTACGGAAACTGGCAATCTCCTGCGAATTCGCTGACGTCGAAAAAGAAATCCGATGCCAGCTCATCAATGGGATATACTTGGAGAAGCTGAGGAGAATGGTGCTAAGTGAAAAAGGCCTATCTCTGACCAGAATCCTGGAACTCGGGCGCCAGAGGGAATTGTCACATGCCAGAGCAGAGCACATGGGCACGACCCTGCAGAAACTTCAACAGGCACTAACGATGGCGACAGTGGCTCAAATCACAAACGCCAATACACGAGGGACAAGGCCAGCGGCAACAACATCCCCCCCGGTGGCAACCAAGAACCCCGGGACCCACTGAGTATGGGTGGTGCGGAGGACCTCGCCATGGGAGACGGAATTGCCCGGTCCAAGGCACGTGTGGTGCATGTGGCAGAAAAGACCACTATGCGAAGGTATGCAGATCGTCTGGGCCACCCCAATACCCCCAAACGTCTCAAGGCAAAATCACGGGGAAGAAGAAGAAACAAGACCGTGCCTGCCGAGTTGAGACTGTCAACTAGTCAACCGACGAGGAAGGGGACAACGATGCGCAACCTCAGAAGGAAGCAGCAAACGAGCAATGGAGAAAAGTGAAAAAGGTATACCTGGTCTCCGCACTGGACTATGGAGGCGCGGCGCCCGCGAAAAGACTGAGAAGATGCCAATGCGTGGTGGCCATTCAAGGCCAAGAAACGCAGATGACCATAGACACCGGGGCATCCGTCAATGTCATGCCAATGACCGCATTCAAGAAACTACGACCCCCACCAATCCTGAAAACAACGGACACGCTGCTGTTTGCATATGGGTGCAAAAATCCTCTGCCCATAATAGGACAATTTCGAATGACCCTTAGTAGAGTTGACAAGTCACTGCAGTCTAAAATCTATGTCGTGAACGCAGGAATTGAGTGTTTACTGAGTGGAGACACAGCGAAGGACCTGGGGCTCATAAGTTTCATCTGTGAGGTAACAGATACACAGGACATTAACAGCATTCTGGGGAAATACCCGAACCTCCTAAAGGGAATTGGATGCCTAAAAGGAAAGTCCATCAAACTTCACATTGATGAGTCCATTAAACCGAGAGCAGTACGCCATCGAAGAACTCCGTAAGAAAGCAGGTTGAGAAGGAACTCCAGGCACTTGAGAAAGCAGGCATCATTGAAGAGGTGACCGGACCAACACTGTGGGTGTCACCCATGGTCGTAACCAAGAAACCCAAACAACCGGGCAAGGTGATTATTCAGGGGTGAGCTTCCTCTGGAGGTGGATCAGGCCCAATATTTGAGAGAAGCGCTGTTGCTGAGTCCATCTGATGAGGATCGGGAGGCTCTAGAGGTGTCCATCACATCTCGGGAAGTACTATGGGCAATTAAATCCCTGAAGAATAAGGCCGGATGGATTCACGGCTGTCTTTTATAAGAAGTTCTGTCAACACTTGGCTCCCCCTTTGTTTGATCTCTTTAACTAATGTGCGCACTCCGGTGGGGTCGCTCCTTCCATGGGAATCTCCACTACGGTCCTGATGCCCAAGCCGGGCAAAGACCTGCTTAACCGCGACTCGTATCGCCCCATTACCCTCACAAATATAGACTCAAAAATATACTCAAAAATCTTGGCCCACCGCATGACTGAGGTCCTTCCTGACCTTATAGACAGCGAACAGACAGGGTTCAATGTGGGCCTTCGTGCGCGTGATAACATGCAGCGAATCCTTAGCTTGTTGGAAGTGGATAAATGATTGGATGTAGATTTGGGCATAGTGGCACTGGATTCCCACAAGGCTTTTGACAGGGTGGACTGGAACCATCTTTGTGGGGTCCTGACACGGTTCGGGTTTGGGCCAAGATTCATCAGCGGTCGATGGCGATCTATCAACACCAACCTACTAGTCTTAGGGTTAATGGGGCTGTGTCAACTAGATTGTCAATCACTAGGGGGGCGAGGCAGGGCTGGCCATTATCACTGTTGATCTTTGCCTAGTACATGAAACCATTTGCCAGCCGTCTGAGGACTAATGGGGCGATTGCGGGTGTTCGGGTTGGGGAGGAGGTCCATAAAATATCCCTTTATGCAGATGATATCTTGCCCATCTTGAGTAATACTCGATCCTCTTTAGCTGAAGTGCTGCAGGAACTAGACGGCTTCGGCTGAGCTTCTGGGTTCAGGGTAAACTACACTAAATCGCATGGGTTGGATGTACCCTTGAGGCCACAGGAAAGGAGTATGATCAGAGCTCTAGTTCCTATAAGGTGGACCTGTGAGACTATCCCCTACCTGGGGTTCCGCATCCCTTGTGAGACTTCTGAGGGCTACCGGGCTAATTTGCCATTGTTATTCCAGATGTTTGCGGAATACTTGTTGAGGTGGGGACGCCAGGCGATTTCCTTGTTTTGGGCGCATCTTGGTGGTCAGAATGAAACCGATTCCGCGCCTGCTATACGTATGCTCGGCGCTGCCAGTGAGGATTCCTGACCCAGATTTTCAGACACTCCAGAGTAGGATTTTTAAATTCATCTGGGGTAATAAGTGAGCCAGAATATCTAGAAAGGTTCTGTTGAGACCAATGAGGGTGGGCGGTATGGGGGTCCCTGATGTCTTTCGTTACAATTTAGCCGCACAGCTATCTCACACCTTCACTTGGGATGACCGTTCCTTACAACCAAAATGGAAATAATCGAGCAAGCCCAGTCGACGGTAGACTTAAAACACTCACCTTACATGGATGGAAGACACTCGAGGCGAGAGTGGGTTTTCACCTTATTGGGAACTACAAAGTGCTCACTTTACTATAAGTGAAGAGCTCCCTGTAAGTGGGGAGTGTCAGTGGGGATGGGCTGCCTCTCGCCAGTGTGCAACAACCCAAGCTTTCAACCGGGGCAGGACAGTGAGGGCTTTGGGAGGTGGGAGAGGGGGGCTTATCGCACATACATCAGCTTTACAAGGAAGTGTAAGAACACCTTTACTCTGCCAGTAACGGAAAGCTTGCACTACGCTCAACTGCGACACTGGGCTTCCCAGCCACTCACAAACAAAGCGGCTAACAGACCTCTGTCTGCCCTCGAGTTAACACTTCAGGGGTGTCTCTTGCGGGGGTCGAATCTCAAAGTTGTACAAGCTATTGGATACAGGTGATCCGGTGGTGCGCCTACCGTACATGGCTAAATGGGAAGCTTAACTAGGGGGGCACATTGACGATGAGGGATGGCTGAAAATATGGGGAAGGATGCTTAAGTCCTCCAGATGTGTAACAGATAGAGAATGCTCCTATAAGTTTTGCTACAGGTGGTACCTCACTTCAGAAAACTGCATCACATCCATAAAGACTATTTCGCCACTTGCTGGTGGGGCTGCGATGCTCGGGGCTCCTATTTCCATCTGGTGTGGTCGTGCCCCAAAGTGGGTCTCTTTTGGAAGGCAGTACTCTCCAAAATAAAGGACATTACAGGGTTGTCACTCTCCATGGATCCACGGGTGGTAATACTGGGAGACACGAACTCAGGGCGGTTTCCCCTTACTGTCTCCCTGGTCACACTAATTGGGTACTTCCCCCTGGCGGTGAAACTGACCATAGCTCGAAACTGGAAATCCATGAGGGCCCGGTGGTCCAGATATGGTGTGTTAAGATCTGGGACATTCTGGTGGCTGAGAAAATTACCGCAATATGTGAAGCTCTCTTGGGGTGGGGAGGCGAGAGGGTTAAGGTGGGTTACTTTTTAAAGCACCACAATGTCTTACATTTAAAAAGGTATTTCAAACCTAATACATGCTCTTATTGAATTCATTTAAATAAGTAAACTATTTATGCATCTCTTTCGCAGGTGGTACAGGCTTGTGGCCTATCGTGCGTTCACATGGTGGATTCATGGAAGATTGGGACTCCATGTTCGACGAGTGATACCTGCCTGTGTGGTTCAAGCCATTTGTGACAAATTCCCAAGGGACTCTGGACAATACAGCAGATTTATGCAGACAGTCCCTAGACCACAGCAGTACAATTTGCGGTTTGTCATTGCAACCCACTTTACAAAACATCAAATGAAAAACTGATCGTATATGAAAAGTTGTTGCAAAGTATTTGTAACTAACCATCACGTACATAAATATAAGAAGATTGTGAAAGATAGGTGTGCTTCAACAGGTTTACGGGCCTATTGCGCTGCCCTCATCCGCATCCATCCCCCATGTGGGATCAATGGCAGTTCGCACCTGTGCCCCTGTGTTCGGAAGGGAGCTGGCTGGGTGGGAAGGCTCAAGGTGCAGAACACAATGTACACCTCAAAGGGCTCTTGACACAGAGACCATTGACCACATGGCCAGCCCAGACCCAGTGTCTGCAGACTCCCCTTTGAAGACCCTGCCCTTGCAATCAACATATGGCTGTGTCCTTTGACTGTGTTCCGGGCCTATTGCGCTCGCATTATCAACATGCATCCATCCCCACTCTGCCATTGATGGCAATTTGCATCTGTGGCCGCTGGTTGGCAAGGGGGCTTCTCTGGCGGGATGGAGGAGGTCCAAATTTGACATATAGGCCCGGTGGGTCTGAACAAACACGTCAGAGATTCACATACACACGCACTTCTGGAAGCCTTTATAAACACTGTTGAAGTTACCCAGAAAACATCTCTGAAATCGACTAGGGATATCACCATCTATCCACGTTTCCTTGCTTGCTGAATCGGCTCATCTGCTCTTCCAACTAATGGTTAGTCAACTTTTATTATTGTTTTCTTTTGTGTCAATGTTATATGTGCTGCCACTTTCTATTGCATTATACTCAATGTACACACCATTCTCAATTTAATATATGTAAAATGTCTACACCATTATCAACCATCCTTTGTACTTTTAATTTTATAACTAACTCATGGCCCACTTGATGTATACCTACTCATAACTTTCAGTGTTATGGTGATGACACTCGGCTCTCTTTCAGGCTCACCCATTCAGCCTTCTCTACTACCTCTATCCTTCCTGGGTGTATATCCGTTATTCGTGATTGGCGCATCTAAAATAATGTCTGCCTCATTACCATTAATACAGGGATCATTTTCATTGGGACCCCCTCTCCCGCTTTCAATCTCTTATTCTGCACGCACTCCTTGGGCCCCCTACTTTTGCCTTCCGGTGATGCAAAAAACGTAGGTGTCATCTTCGATTTAACTCTTCTTCTCTCCTCACATCACAGAGCGTGTCAAGAAGGACCACTAACAACTGCACCTCCTCAAAGGTCTTCCACCTTTTCTCACTTTACCCCAGTAGCTGACTGTTTTTAGAGCCCTGGTTCTCGCCAGGCTGGACTATAACAGCCACTTTCTCAATATGCCGACCTCTACTCTTCGCCCTGTGCAACTAATCCAGAAAAGGACTGCTAGACTTATCCTTTTCCTCAAGTTCAGGCACCCTATCTCGCCATCCCTGAATTTTCTCCACTGGTTCCTGCTGACTGCAAGAATAAAGTTGAAGACCCTCTGGGGACTTTTCTCACTTCCTTGCTAACTTACCCTCATGTTCAGGTATCTGTGGCCTCTGGGTTCGCGGGGGTGTCCCCCTGCAGCCTTACCAAAGGAGGCAGGGGACAAGAATTTCTCAGGCCCATGTTTTCAATGAACGGTCAAAACGGTGGGCCGAGCAATTTTACAGCGGGCAGTCTGTCCGCGAACAAAATGTTTGCGGGCAGATCGTATACATCCATTCCTTGCACTGTCTCCAGGCATACCGCACACTTAAGGGCTGTAACTTGCACAATCTGAATGTACCATGCCTTGAAGATCGTCTACCTGCTTTTCCCTTGTCTCCCCTTCTTGCATGGTTGCGATTCAATGCACTTGGAAAAATGGCAGAATCGTCGTCAGACCTATTTGCTGTTATCTGCACTTTTAAGTGTACTTGTGCCATGCACTTACTCTGCCTAGTGTAGACTTGTATCATTCAGAAATTAAAGGGCTCTAAATGACTGTTTTTTCCCCTTGTTCTATCCCTCCTTGAGCAATTTGAAACACTTGCTTTGTGTAGAAGCGCTTTACAAATAAATAATACCAATACAACCCTACAACCCCCTGCCTTCTTTCACTTACACAGAGCCGCTCTGCTCTGGCTGAAGTTATGTAGCCCTGATCCCACTTCCACCTCTCCCTTCCACCTGTAATTTGCATTGTTGCACTTAAACGATCCGAGCTAGTAGTATTTTTTTCTGGTCTTCCCCCTTTCTTCCTTCCATTGTATTATGACCTCTAGATACCCTTGTGTACAGACGCGTTATATTTGACATATCATATCCTCCGATCACATAACCTTAGTGAGTATTGCTTCCAAATGTAATGTTTCCTAGTCCATGTTTTCAACGCATGTTTGCCGTACTACTCAGTGCCACATTTGGACATCAAAATCGTTATTTATTTTTTTAACAGGTCTTAAGGACAATGCAAAACTGCCTTTATGTATCCTTTTCTGTGGCCCCAATGTCAGCCATGCCAAAATTGAAAGTACAGTCCTGCACGTCTTTCCGAAGGATATCAATTTAGTAAAGAAATGGCTGGCCAACTGAGTTTCCAATGTCCGAGATTGAAAGCAGAGCCAACGGCTGACTTGAGGGGCAATTGATTCCGCGTCTGCAGCATGCACTTTGCTGAAGAGATGTATGAACAGTCAAAGTTCACTAAAAAGGGTCGCTCCAGACGCCATCGCAAATTACTTCCCAATGCAGTTCCAACTGATTTTCAACACACGCTGAACCAGGAGAGCAGTGCAAGGGGAGCAGATTTGTTTTAAAGTATTGCACCATTTTATAGATTTTTTTTATATAGTATGTTTTTCAAAACATCATAAAATACATTGAACTAGTCTGTGAACATGTAAAAGAAATTATAAGTTACTCACCGTAGTGACTAACATACTCTTAGTCCCCTTTCCTCCATACTACATAGGTGTCCCTTCCTAGGGACGGGAGACGGAAACCTTTTCACCAGAAAAACCCTTCTTTCACTTTAAATTTAGAGGCGCGCGGGGGCGCAGCCCTGGGAGAATGTGCTACCTTGACTCTGCACACTGGCGCCACACCTCCGGCCTGATTGACGCATTGACAATATTTGACACTGCCTAATGACACTAGTTTTATTAGGGGGGGAGGATGGAGAGACGTATGGAGAAAAACAACAAAGCTGTCTTAATGGTAACCAGTCTGATGTCCGCGGATGCCATTGGCATGAAGGGTTTGTGTGCCAAGGCACCCAACACCACATTGAGGGCCCACACTCGGTGTGGCTTCTTGATGGGCGGGTAGAGCCTGGATAAGCCCGCCAGATGTTTCTTGACGATCGGGTTGGAAGAGGAGAAGACCTCCTCCTCCGAATTTCTGTAGGCCCCTGTGGCTTCCAGATAGGTGCGACGTGTACACCTGAACAGCCGAGT
This sequence comes from Ambystoma mexicanum, assembly GCF_040938575.1. NCBI lineage: Eukaryota > Metazoa > Chordata > Amphibia > Caudata > Ambystomatidae > Ambystoma > Ambystoma mexicanum. The sequence continues at coordinate 1,131,140,041 of NC_090933.1, read as the reverse complement.
ACGTGAGGTGTGCCAAGAAGGAGAGCACATCATCCATGCTCCATTTACTTTAGTATTGGCTCCTGGTAGCCTGGCTCCTGGCGCCCTGAATGATCTCCAGGTCAGTCCGAGATAGGCTCAGGTGCTTGAGGGTGATTTGCTCTGGAACCACGGTGCCAGGGCTAACTTATGAGCCACAGGGTGTAGGACCCCTGCCCCCTTGCTGGGACAGGAGCTGTGCTTGACCCAGCGGAAGGTGAATGGGTGGCCGGTCCGCGAGGTTGAGCAGCTCGGAGAACCACTGTCTCACCAGACACCAGGGAGCTATCAAAATGATTCAGGGGTGACAGGCTTCTTTTATCTTGCTGATTCCCCTGGGGGATCAGGGCTGTGGAAGGAAAGGCATAGGCTGTCATGCCCTCCCATAGAATCTGAGAGGTGTTGCCAAGGGAGCGAGGGCCCCACCGCTGCCAAGACGTTTCTCAACGATCGGGTTGGAAGAGGAGATCCCAGATGAGGCCCAGGAAGGTGAGGCTCTGCGAGGGCTGCAGCAGAGACTTCTTGAGGTTGATAGTAAACCCCAGTTCGTGAAGTGTGTTCATGAGTGCGGAGGAAGTGTGGGTAAACCCCTCCGGAGACCTCGCCCTGACGAGCCAGTCGTCCAGTTACGGGTCGACATGGTGGCCCTGGGCCCTGAGGAGGGCTGCCACTGCAATCATGAGTCTGGTAAATACCCTGGGGGCTGAGTTGAGGCCAAAGGGTAGCACCTTGTACTGGAAATGGCAGCCCACGATCCTGAAACGTAGAAAAGAGCGATGTGGCTGCCAAATCGGGACGTGTAGGTAGGCGTCCTTCACATCTAGAGAGCACATCCAGTCTCCCTTGTCAAGTCTCTTTGCAAGGAGTGCTGGCATAACCATCTTGAACCTCTGAAGAGGGAGGGAGAGGTTGAGGGTGGCTAGGTCCAACACAACTCTCAGGTCAGCATGGTTCTTATCCTGTATGGTGAAAATCCGGGAATAGAAGCCTAATTCTCTCTGGGAGGTTGGGACTTCTTCCACTGCCTGGCTCTCGACAAGGGACTGGATCTCTGCCAACAGAGTTGCCGTCCCAATCTGTGGGAGTGGAGGAAAGGAGGGAGGAGGGAGAAGAGGGAGGTATTGATACACAATACCCTGTGGATAGTACAGAGAGGATCTGAGGGTCCGCAAAGTTCTGGTGCCAAAAATGCATGTGAGAGCGAGCCTGCCACCCACCGGAGACACGTGGAACCGAAGGGACGCGTCATGCTTTCTTTCCTTCGGAGGCTGCTGTTGAGGAGAGGGACTGGAAGAAGCCCCCCCTTTGTTGTTTGCGCCGGTGCTGACTCGGCGAGCAGTCAGGCTGTCTCGACCTCTGTTCCTGGAAGCCCCGGAACAAGCCGAACGACCGCCCCCTATCGGAGCATTGATGCGACTGGGTGTATGCCTTGGGCGTGGACTTAGGATAAATAAAGACTTTGCAGTCTGCAAGCTGTTCTTTTTATCTAATTCCTCGTTGGGGGTAGAGTGAAAGAAGTAACTATCCTCGAATGGAAGGTCCAATATGCGATCCGGGGCGTCGGGGTTAAACTTAGTAGCCCGAAGTCAGGCCGTTCTTCTCATGTCTGTGGTGATGCAGATGACCCGGCCAGATATATCGATGTGGGCCACAGTGGACTCCATGATTTCCTGCACTACCAGCTTGGCTTCTCCTAGACCCGCCTTGAAGCATGCCTGGCTCTGTGCCAGAAGTTCTGGAAGGAAGTCCGCTATTTCTCGGCAAAGCCTCTGGTTAGCAGCTGCCAGCATGGCGTTGGAGTACAGTTTCTTCCTGTACGCCTCCAATATCTTCTCCCCCTTGCCTAGCAGCGCCGAGGACGAGATGGCTGAGGACGACTGAGGCTTAGAGTAGAGTGACGCTGCAGGAATCACTGAAGAGTGCGGCTGAGGGAGTGCCAATAACGAGAGTGTATCCTCCTCCATCTGTCTATGCTTGGCATTGAGGCGCCGATTGACAGGTTGGGCTGAGTGTGGCTTGAGCCACCCCTTCTTGGCCAGAGCCACAATGTCCTTCTGCATCCAGATACCCGTCTTGGTAGGGGGTCTTAGGGTGAGGACCTCTGCCAAGACCCCCTCCTCAGGCTTGGGTTGAGGAAGACCCAAATATTCTACCAGCCTGTCATGAAGGCGAGTGTCCGGCTGGTCCGGAGCGGATGGAGGAGTGCTGGGAGCTGTGTGCTGCGGTGTGGGGACCGGAGCCGGAGGCTGCTGCAGAGGCTGTTGTGGAACTGCCTGAACTGGGGGAGGCAGGGGTAGCCGGGGCTGCGCTGGGGCCAGAGGCGCCAGAGCCATGGGAGGAATGACTACCGGAGGGAGCAAGCACCTGATTGCATCTAGCAGGATGGCCCCCATCTGGGGGGTTCGCATCAGCATCAGGAACCTTTCGAAGAGGAGGCTGAAGAGGTGGCAGGCGACATTGACAGAGTGGCTGGGTGCTGCTGGGGCTGGAGCACACTCGGCCTCGGTTGCAGGGGGAACCTGCACTGCACTGCTGATGCATAAACTGTAGGCCACGTACCTGGTTGACACCAGTCCCACCTTGAAACCAGTTTGCATGCCTGCTCTGTTCCTATGAGCAGCCATTGTCGAGCTGCGTGCCACGTTCCAAAGTCATGGCATGGCTCCCTGGGCCACTCTCCTCCAAGGCTCTTGGTGGTGGAGCGAGAGACTTACCCTGCACCTCAGGCCTAGGCCTGACAGGCATATTGACCTTGGTGGGGTCGCCATAGTGCTGCGTGAAGGAACCCCTCAGACATTGAGCCGGTACTAGGCTGTAGCCCCTCGGGTGTACACCCGGTAGAAGAATCTTGCGGTCCCTCAGCAGTGTGCCCAGAAGGATCCAACGACCCCTCGGCCATGAAGCCGGTAGCTGGACTAGCCTCAGTGTGTGTGCTGGTACCAGAACCCGAGAGGTTCCTCCCACTGTCGTGTTTCCTCAGGAAGGAGTCGCCCTTACAGGTGAGATGGAAAATAGCGGACCTCCTTTGGGCCTCGATCTCTGTCTGACGAAGTTCTTCAAGTCCTCTGGAGGCGACCTCTCAAAGAGCTCCATCCACCTAGCTAGCCTGTCTTCAGTGCGCGTGGAGTCAATGCGTTGCACGCGGTACAACCTTCCTAGCCGTGGTCGGGGCCAAGGAAGCAGAGGCAAAGAGCGTGGGGGTCAGATGTAGGGAAGAGCCCCTCACAAGCTGAACACCTGCTGAAGCCTGCTGAAGTCGACTTGCGCCGGTGGGGGTGGGGGGGGGGGTTCAGCATGACGCCAGAGGACCAAGTACCTAAATGGCAGATAAAAGACAAAGATAGAAGAAGAATCCGGGGAAGGGCGTGTGGTATTACATGGCAGGGCCAAACCCAGCAGCGCGGGTGAAATCGGCCCGTTCCTGTCGATGCAAAAAAGGGGACTGGGGTGTGGCACAAGTGGGCGGAGTCAGGGTAGCGCATGCTCCCAGGGCCGCGCCCCTGTGCGCCTCTAAATTTCAAGGGGAAGAAGGGTTTTTCTGGTGAAAAAGGTTCCGTCTCCTCTCCCTAGGAAGGGATGCCCATGCAGTATGGAGGAAAGGGGACGGGATGTAAGAGTATGAAGGTTTTGGATTTTATGTGGAATATTTCAATTTACATTTTACTACACAAGTTTACTTCGTGGCACAATGTACTGTGGTTTTCACATTTATAACTGTCGATTACCTTGTGTATCCCTTGTTTATGGATAAAATAAAAGTTCAGAGCAATTCGAGTAATTTTTTGCTAACTATCCTTCACATTCGACTATACAAGACATTTCTTTTTTTAAGTGCATAGCAACCCAGAAATATGTCTAAGAGGCTGGAACTTCAACACATACTATTCTTGTACAGAAACCATTCTGGAGGATTAGGTATGACAAGTGATAAATTATTGAATTATATTATTTATTTATTTGTAATTGCAATACTATCTGCAAAGTGCAAAGCATTAGCTCAACAACCTTGATGTATTTCTCACAGAAACAAATGCCACAGTAAAAGTTTGTATAATTATAACTGTGGTTAAAATGGTCTTTACAGAGTTCCGGGATACAGTGATAGGTCTGTGAAATCTGAGACTCCTTGAAAATGTTACATTGCGTCTTTTATAAATAGGTAATTTTGATCAATGTGTTCAATACCATGTCTGTCTTTACCAAGGTGATGCCTATGGAAGTGCAGACCGTTACAATGGAGGAAACCACAGACACTTCCAACATCCACATGGTGAGGCCGAGTGACAAACATACATTATCGCTTTTGATGTGGTCTAATTTATAATACAAATGTACACTGGCTATTAAGCAATGGTGTGAATATACGTATCAGTTAAAAGAGATGGAATGAACATCTAGCACTATTCCACAGTCAACAGCAACCGCACTCAACATTCAAGTATTGTTTTGAGAAAGTCAAAATTTTCAGCAGGTTTCCTCACCTGGGTTTTATGATGTGTGCTGGGGGCCAAAGCAGGTGCACTTTGAGGTGATCTTCGAGTCCTGATGTCTCGAAGATAAGGTTGAGCCTCTCTAGTAGCTACAACATCTACTGAATGAGACCGCAAACAGAATGACCCACGGAGCGACTGCCAAAATAGCAGAAGAAAAACCCTACAATGAGAAGGGAAAAACCTGCGGTCCATAGAAGAACAGGACTTGAATGAAGATCTTCAATAGCCGAGTTTGGAATTCAGGCAAAACTCCAGAGATAAGTCCAAGAGAGTTGCAGGTATCTGATAAGCAGTTTCGGAGAAAGACAAGAAAGCAGCAAAAGGCACAGAATCTGATGGCTTGGGGAGAGCAAAAAGGCAGGCAATAGCATAGAACGGAGCAAGGCAAAGTGGAAAAAAAGGAAGGCTGAGCAGGGGGGGGGGACGGGCACTCACAAGCGTTGAGCTGGGATTGGATATATTCCATTGAGATGCGAGGCAATCAGTACGAGCACGGCATAAATCTTGGATGAATCCGGAAACACAAGAAAACAAAGATGGCCACTCTGTGAAACTGGATTGTAAGGTGGTGCTTGTAGACGCCATCTTTGAAAGGTTTGCACTTGTATATGAAAACAGTGACCAAGGACAATGAAACCCGACGGATAACTATCCTTCAGATGCAAGTATAAAAAATATGCATTTGTTCTAGTGCATAGCAACTGTGAAATCTGTCTATGTGGCATGTAGGCATCTATGTAAATATCGTCCAATATTAGTTTAAGTGTACATTTTGTTAATTTTCCTTTTACATCTTTATTATTTCTATTAATTTGATATAGGCGGAGTCTGGAACTTCAGCAACGTACTATTCTTGTACTGCAACCGTTCTGTTAGATGAGGCATGACAAGTGATTAATCATTGAATTATATTTACATTTTTGGGATGGAATTATCAATACGGTCTTCAAATTGCTAAGCATTATCTCACCAACCTCTACGTACTCCTCGCAAATGAATACGCCAATTGAAGAAAAACAGTATACAAACATAATTTTTACTGAATTATAGACACTTTGAATAACTGTATGCTTTTTGTTCATGAACATTATCTGGTTGTTTCAAAATAAAAATGGCTATTCAAAAAAATGTCAAAGCATCATTTAATGAATATGTTTTGTAGGATGATCAGACAGCAACTCCTGGCAACATCGCTGAAGTTTATCAGGTACACTTTCGAATCTGTCTTTTTTAAATGTTACATATACACAAAGTTACAATACATTTCCATAATAATGGCAAAATTGTAAACAGCCGATTAACCGTATCTTTTGTAAAAATTTTAAGAGATATTGTAAGGTGGACAATCATTAGATGAACTGTCTCAAGATTTAGTTTGTGAGATCAATGATTTTAATTTTACATTGTTTAACAATTTAATCATTTTTGTTGAATTTGTTATGTTTAAGGAATGTACAGTACTGAAGAGGTCGAAATTGAAGATACTCATGGCACTGAGGTTTACATAAGATATTTATAAATTTCAAGTTATCATTTATAACATTCATGGAATTTTTTTTACATTTTCGTAGGTTTAGCTGAGTGAAATTGGTTACTTGTATATATGTGTCTATGAATGTAGCAGTTGAAGAGCAAAATGCATGGTTGATACAATTTCAAAATGTTTTTCAGCTTGGTCTTGTGGTCGGCACATCAGAATCGAATGTTACAAGGAAAATACAGAAAATAATCGTAAATAAAGAATTTTGTTTAATCTAAATCCGTTACTTATGATGTATTGTGTGATTTTACATTTTGAGGGTGTAATTCCTATATAATGTATGTGTACAAGAAAATAAGCATGTTTCTTTTCATCCATTAGAGACCTCGGAAGGAGAGGAGCATGAAGATGCAGACAACAACACAAACTAATGTAGTGGCTTACCAAACCGATGTCAATTGGGAACAGCTGGTTTTTGAAGCTCAGCATGATTCAATCATATACTGAGCCGTGATGCAGCTGTCCAGAGTTTGAATGGAATGTTATGACCATATATAGTAATTGTGGATCATCGCTACAGCAAAAAAATGCTCAATGAAGATAACAGACTATTTAACCGAATTGCTTGCGGAACCGCTTACACAATCCACACCCGCTTTAAAAATACAATCTAAGAAAGAGAAAATGTTGACTCTGTCCCCAATACATTTGCAAAATCCAGAAACATCACAAACAAATAAATCCAGCAACTTTGCAAGCGGCAGACAAATGTGCTCTTGATCTGTACGTCACTCTTCCGAGTGTTGAGGACTTATCCACTGCCATGGAATCGCAAACCATGGTACTGAAGGATGATTGGCTGTTTCGGAACCAAAATACATTGTATTCAACTGCTGCCTGATTGAGATTATGAAAATGATGATATATGATCAGAAATGACATAGGGGGGTTTGTGGGGAACCATTGGTGAACTTTACTCAGGTAGATAAAGGAACAAACCTAAAGATCAATGGTAGCTGGGTACACACCATAACATATTTGCATGGTCTGCATAACCTATACTTGGAAAAGTGCTTCCCAGAGCGAATAGCAATAATGAAGTGCCAGGCACACACGAGGGGGGAGGCCCCGATCTCCAGGGTTAATGAAGCAGCAGAAGTAGAAGCAAAACAGACAGCCTACTTCAGGGACATTTTAGAAATGGAGGCATCATCCCACGCACACGATTATGCAAGCACTATGATACTAAAGGAAGGGTACAACACATCACCAGCAACACATATTATGGAGTTCCATGGGCTGCACCCAGGGAAGAAATAGAGCTGTGGATAAGGAGGGGATGTACAGTGTCTCTGACAGGCACCTTATGGAGGAAAAACAATACCATGGTTCTGTCCTAACCTGACGGAACACGTGGCCAAATTCATGACTAATAGTCTAGTGTGTAAACAATATACTGCAGGTCATACATTGAGGGTAGTGAGAAGAGCCATACCTTGCCCAGTGGGTCCATTCCAACACCTGCACGTCAACTATGTTGACAGGATCCAAGTTTGCCAAGGTGACAGCTACTTGTTACTGGTCGTGTGTCCATTTTCTTGTTGGATCGAGGCCAGACCTTGTTCCTATCCTGATGCCCTTAGAGCGGCGAGATTCCTGGTCCGGGAGGTATTCCCAGGATGGGGCGTGTGTGAGGTACTGCGGTCTGACAATGGCCATCACTTCACCAATGAGATGTTCCAACACATCACAACCCTGTTAGAAATCCAATATAAATTCTCTTGTGCCCATCACCCGCAAGCAAACGGATATTTGAGCGCCTCAATGGCTTGCTCAAGGTAAATATAGCCAAGATTAAAATTACACTGAACAGAAATTGGCTCCGTTGCCTTTCCTTCCCCTTGTTTGCATTGCGCAATAAGCCCTGGTCCGATCACCATTTAACCCCACTGAGCTGATAACAGGACAGCACATTCGAATACCCCAGGCCCCTCCCACCAGGGCAATCAAAGACGCTGAGAATGCATCTGATGTATTGGGTCAAGAAATGTACGAGTATACCGCTTCCTTGATTGCTAGTGCCTCTTATTTCTCACCAGCTGCAAAGACTACGGGAGATGACTGAAGCCGGAGAAGAGTGTGACGGCACCGAAGCCAACAATGACTGACTTAAGCAGCCACCTTTGTATCCGGGGGACCAAGTCCTCCTACGCAATTTCTCCAGAAAGTGGGATGCCCCACGGTTCACAGGACAGCATGTTGTTGAATTGATAACTGAGCGAGCAGTCAAACTTGTCTGGAAGAACACTTGGACATCAAGCCCTACAAAGTGGTGTTCTCTCCTAGCACCAATATCAACAGGGACAAACATCATCAAACATAAGAGGAAACAACAATTAGGAACCAGCATAACGCAACAGAGGACATCGAATAGTTACCTGCTCACATGCAGGAGAGATAGGGAAAGGACTTCCAAAGTGAGAGCACGCTGTTATTTTTCTTTCTGCACACATTCATCATGAAAGTGTGACTGTTTATTGCATTTGTTCCACGATTCCCTGTGACCGCCATCCTGAAAACTTCCAAGGTAAATTTCTCCAATTTGTTAGGAGATCCAAAAGTACCAGAAGATGCCACCCTAACGTGCATTTCTGAGACTTCATAGCTTATTTGTCCCAAGTATATCCACATCTGGAAAGGGGAAATCCATCTGTAGTGTCAGTGTTACGTGACCCCAGGATAAAAGCTGTGTGGGAACAGCTATTCATTCTTGCTATGGCAGATTACTTTTTTCGAGGGCCTTGCACCAATACAATACTAACCCAATAACACTTGTTTTGCATATTTCAGGCGGGCAACTGATATCTTCAACTACACAAGGAGTCAAGAGGAGCGTAAGTGATGGAAACAGTTATTAAAAAATTGCTTATTTTGTTGGGTCTTTTATTTCCAAGTTGTGTCTTTGCTTTTCTTTTTTGGCGAATATCCCATGTTGCTAGCAATACCGCTGCATCCTCTACTAACACAACCCCAACTCTAGCAGGAGGAACGACCATGTCAGGTGGACCAGTAGGCACTGTAAGTACACTAAGTAGAGAGATGCAATGTTGATGCAAACATGGGGGCAGGTGGAACTATCTCTCACTGATACTAATCTAGGATCTAACATGTTGTACAAGCACATGACCAAAGTAGGTAAAGAAACCACTGGGGAGAGCTTCTAGGTCTTCTCACTAATCCCCTAAACCACGAGTGCCTCCAGAATGTTTATAGCAACTGAAATGCTAGCAGCAAGAACACAATACCTTATGTACCTATCCATGGTTACAACCCGAGGAATATTCCAAAGGAAAACAGCAACATCGAGATGGATGTCCAAGGCCTATGAAGATAGTTATGTAAAGACACTTGACATGATGAACAATTACTGGCAGTTAGATCGGGCCATACAATATATAACTGACGGCCCACAGAAAGGAGAAACAAAAATGATAACACTCAGGGAATTATTATGCCCCAAGAAAGGACCCAAGGATATAGGAGGAGTACCGGGATGCTAGGAAAGACCACAGATGCTTGTGAATGGCCAAGTGTACACAGCTGAAGGATGGAAGGAGGGAGTAGTAGGTAACAAGGCACACACCCTAGTACAAGCACCAGTAAACACAGTACAAGGAAAAAACGACAAGTAACTGAAGGAATGGAATGTGAGCACCAGGTTACTGACCTGGGTAGACAATGAAGCTGGACCAATGCCCATAAGACCACTGAAGAAACCAACATTGTGTTTCCAGAATGATGGAGTAGTAAAGGTTGGAGAAAACACAGAGTGCAGGTACACAGAAAAACATCCAGCAATGAAGACTGGGACGGCCGCACTAATGGATCACTATTGGGCATGGGGATCTAAGGCGTTATGAGAAGCTGCCACCGAAATGGGGAGGAGTTTGCTCGCTGGTCAATATGACAGCACTAGTAGTACCGCAGAAGGAAATCAAGATAGACGAATTCCCCAAAATGGACAATACGAAAAGGAAGAAAAGGTCAGTAGGAACGAGTAGTATAAAAAGAGAAAACAATTTCTCATCAGCATGAGAAGCACCACTGGACGATGTGCCACCTAACACCAGCTGTTCAGTAGGACAGAAAGGTTTCTGTTCGCGCTAGTAGTTCCAGCTGTGCAGACAGAAACAAATGCAAAATGGTTGAAGGTAACAAGATGGGAGCTGATGCAGACAAACTCGACAGTACATGGCTTCAACGCAATAAAAGAAGAGCTCCAAGCAGTAAAGTTGATGGCACTCTAGAACAAATATGTTCTAGACCTTCTCTCAGCAATGGAAAGTGGAGTTTCCGCCAAAATCAGGAGATCTGTTGCACGTTCGTGCTCGCAAATAACCGAGAAAATGCCACACTCACAAAAGCAGTGACCAAATTATTGAAAATGCACGACAAAATGGAGGAGAAAGCAAAAGGAAAAAGAAAAGACCAGAGCTGGCTATCATATATACAGTCATGGATGCCAACATGGATGGCAGATGGACTAAACGTATTAATAGGAGCAATAATATTAGCACTAGTAGGACTGTGTGTGATTAAGATCTGTTTTACATGATATCTCAAAACGACTGAGAAAACAATGGGATGAAAGTGCTAGTGGGTATAAACATTGAAGAAGAAAAGGACAAGATAGTGGAAGAAAGAAATAACCTGAGGGCAAAGAAAGGAGTGCCCACTGTTCCCGACCGAGATGATAACATTCAACGATCCCTTTGATAACAAGTACTGGGCGAAATGGGTATGGTGCAACCAGGAAGGAGATTGCATTTACATGACATTGAGTTTCGATGACCATGCAAATTACTATGGACATCTTGGAGGAGTAACATAGAAATGGTTGCCAAAAGCAAGGGTAACTAGGTATGGTGGTTTGGTCGACAAGTCAACCAGAGGGGGGACTGAAGAGAGGGTCCTTGGAATGCTCCCTAACCCCCCATCAACATGACAGGCCGCAGTCTCAAGAACAGACAAAGCAACTCACTGTTTGGACAGCCCCCAGGAGGGGCAGTGACATCCACATATGCAAACAGATATTGTTTTAGACAGCCATTTAAACCTTATCCAGTCAACGTCTTTATGGATACAGGTGCCTCTACCCTAATCATGGATCCAAAAGCTTCGATGGATCAGAATGAGTAATAACGAGAATCCAGTTGTGCTGACATCATTGGCGACTGACACCACAACATAGCAACATTAGTCACAAAGTAAACTTGCAGCCATGCACAAAGTTACACAAACACACACATGCTCATACGCAGAACAGGATTACACAGTTCTGTAGATGGAGAACAGATATATATACATACTGTCCAAAGCTTTTATTATATTTATCATTAGTCAAGTGCAGAAATGCTGAACTCAAGGCAAGATGCAGGCCAAGCTTGCAGACGCTTATCGTAACTATGGAACTACAGCATCATGTAAGGAGCCTGGAAGGACCAAAGACGACTAACCTATGGGAAACATAGCACGGTATAGATATGTAGAAATCATAGTATAACTATAATGGGGTTGGGGCCGTGGCCAAGCAGCCATGGAGTAGGTTGCGATTCCTTGGAGCTCTGTGATCCGACTTATTGATTCGAAGCAAAACGCATGTGTTGATGGCTGATTCCAGTGGAACAAAGATACTGTATCTGGGTGAATACTTCAGGCAGCAGATGAGCGTATCGGCGGGAGAAAGTGGACACAGCAGATGGAATTAGGCCACTTTGTGTCCTGATCCGGGAGCGGCGCAATTGATACTAAGATGGCGGCTTGCAAAAACACAAAGGGACCCCCAGCGGCACTTGAAATCGGGTGCCAGGCGGGCAGTGAATGGACTGCAGGCGTGCAGCGGCGGATGGAACAGTGAGTGGCCGACTACTGGAGAGAAGCCCACGAATAGCCCGAGAGGATGTACACAGCGTTGGGCCACGAGATAGGCGGCACGTCCTTGGCGCTCCCATTAGACCAGGACGATGTATTCACAAAACGGACAAGAAGAATGACAGCGTTCCCACAATAGGTTGGAAGCGTCGAGCACGCAGGGATTACATCCTGAAGCCGCACCGAGGAGTGGATGAGCAAATACGGACACAATAAGTGGCGCCAAGACCTGTACCGCCCGAAACAAAATGGCGACCGATCCTGAACAAAGGATTACACTGGTGGACCGTGAAGCGGCCTCGTAAGGGTTGGGACGCAGCAAATGAGTATATGCATCTTGTATGTACCATCGGCCTTTGATAGGTGCAGAGACCAGGAAGAAGCATTGAAGACGCAGAAGACAGCACCCTGCTGATAACGGGCACGGACACTGAAAGGTAATTGTGACGCGGAAAGTTACAATCCACCCGAATAACAACTTCATGTGTAACAATTGGTGTAGGTTGATATACAGAGACCCCAACAACTAAGCGGCACCGGGCCGGAGCCAGACACGTGGGCAAGGTTGCATCATGTCGGTGAAAAGTCTGAGAACCAATACCAAACAACCCACAATGGAGGTCTTCGCGAAAGCGCATAGGACCCCCACAACATCGGAGCGTAGCGCGTCCGCGACTACTGCTGAAGAAGCTCCAGAAGGAGATAAGCACCAAATCCTGGAGGCTATATCGGAGCTGAGCACCAAGTGGGGCGCGGCAATGGCGGACTTACGGACAGCCCTGGAGGGCAAAATAGATGCGGTTGGGACTGAACTTACCCTGTTACAGCAAGATGTCAGGGGGCTGGCGGAGTGAACAAGTGGGCTGGAGAGTGCCGTAAAGACCAATACTGATGTCAGCACAGATAATGGAAGGAAGTCCATGTGCTCAAACAGCAGGTTGCTAACCTCGAAAATCGGGTGGAAGAAGCGGAGGGAAGAGCGAGGAGAAATAACATACAGGTGGTCGGCCTGCCGGAGGGGGAGGAGGGCCAAGACCCTACAAACGACGTGGAAAACATGATCCTACAAGAAATAGGAGCAGATAAGCTTTCGCAGAGATTCACGGTGAGACGGGCGCACCAAGCCTTGATGAGGAAACCACGACCTGGGGCTCCGCCGAGACCTATCATCGCGAGGATCTTGAACTATAGAGATAGGGAGAAGATCCTGGAATATTTCCGTAAAGGTGGGACAGTACAGAAAGCATCCGCCAACATTACAGCATACCCGGATTATACAATGCTGGTGCAGAGACTGAGATACAGCTACGTGGCCGTCAAGAGGAGGCTGCGAGCAGCAGGCATCAAGTACATGCTCCTGTACCCGGCAAAGCTGAAGGTGCTACATAAGAGCAGAGCGCTCTTTTATGACACTCCCGAGGAGGTGGTAACATGGCTGGATCTGCAAGGCTGCCCGGAACAAGAAGTGGACCGTGACCGGCAGGAACAGGACGGCTGAAAAACTGGTGCCACGGGCATTGGGGGTACCGGATTATACTGGGAAGCGAGATTGGTTGAACACTGGATAGCATTCGGGCCTTGTGCCCGTCACGGACTGGAATATAGTAGGTACATTGTAATTGGAAGCTGCATAGGGTTAACATAATGCGTAATACATTTGGAAATAGGAGCAATAGGATGGAAGCAACCCACCCCCGAAATACTAATAGTGAAGTGGCCATTAGGGCGACTTTACCCTACTGAGCCCTGAGCATAAGTTTGTGCTGGACGGGGCTGGATGTGGGGGTGCCTGAGATCCAGGGATGGAGCTGGGCAACAGTTGGAGGGGGCGTTGTTGGGGAAGGGTTACGTGGGGGGAGGGAAGGGAGGTGGGAAGTTTGGGGTGTACATAGTTTTGGGGAGTTTAAGTTTAAACATGAACCTACATGGAAAAGCTGAAGGGTTGTATCTGCATAGCATGACCGGGAGGGTTCGGGTGGAAATGAGGGAGGAAGATATCAGAGCGCTATGGGAGATCTCAGGATAGTGACGTGGAATGTCAGGGGACTTAAAAGTTATATGAAGAGGAATAAGGTCATGCTGTATTTGAAAAGGCAAAAGATAGATGTTGCATTGATACAGGAGACGCATTTGACGCGGGAGAGGCTGGAGCTAGTTGGGGGAAAAAATGGAAAGGGATTGTGGTGGGTTTGTCGTACTCTGCTTACGCTAGGGGAGTTCTTGTCTGGGTGGCGCCTCATGTCCCGTTTCAGCTACTACAGGAAGTGGCGGAAACTGACGGGAGGATGGTTATATTAAGAGGGCTGTTGGAGAATAAAGAGGTATACATCGTAAATACGTACGCCCCCAACCATAACACGGCGGCATACTTCAGGACTCTGTGCACCAACCTTAGTATGTGTGTGGGAAGCACGGTTATTTGGGGCGGGGATTTCAATTGTGTAATGAACCCCAAGGTGGATAGATCTGATAGCAGGATTGACAGGCCCACCCCAGAGGCCATAGCATTGCAGGTGTTACTAGATGATTTCGGCTTGGTAGATGTCTGGAGAACAAAACATCCCAATGATAGGCAATATTCGTATTATTCTGCCCCACAGCAGCTACACACGAGATTGGACTATGTTTTTGCCATGCCGGATGTAACTGCAGAGAGCATTCAAATAGAATACAAGGCGAGGGTCCTCTCAGATCACTCTGATACTGCCCCCCGAGGGCGCGGATTCCGACATGGCGCCTCCGAGCGGAGGCACTCAAAGATCCGGTCTTTCGTAAGGACATAAGAGATGAGATCATTAACTATTTTGAAACGAATACTGGTAGTGTTGACTCGGCGGGTACACTATGGGAAGCTTTTAAGGTGGTGGTGCGGGTGGCAGCCATAGCTAAGTCAAAGGGCCTGCAAGGTGGGGTTCTGGCTGACCTACAAAGAGTTGAAGATGAACTAGAAAGAACATTAGAAAGTGGCAGTGTGGACACTGAGCTAGTACTTAAACTACAACAGCAATGTGCGGAACACTGGGAAAGGCTCTGTAACCTCAATTATAAAAAGGTTGTAGAAAGACAGCACGCGGGAGGAGATAAAACGGGTGGCTTTTAGCGGGGCTGTACAAGAGTGAGACCCCTAGATCCCCGATTAGGACATTAACTAGAGAAGTTGGCGATGTAGTAGACACTCAAGAAGGAGTCAACAAGGAATTTGCGGATTATTATAGGGTGCTATACGGGGACAAGGAGGGGAGTAGTCAGGAGGAGATAACCGAAACACTAGAAGATATAGGACTACCTAAGATAAGTGATGATTAGAGAGAAGAGCTTGATGCACCAATTACCCTGGAGGAGTTGGAGGCAGTTGCCCACCAGTAAGACCCCAGGAGCAGACGGGTTCCCTAGCGAATTTTACAAAGTATATAGAGACGAAGTGCTCCACCCAATGCTAGACATGCTTAACGAAGCGTTTGAGATGGGAAGGTTGCCGGAGTCACTCAGAGACGCGATCATAATACCGCTCCCTAAACCCAACAAACCAGGGTATAGCTGTAGCTCCTACAGGCCTTTGTCGATGCTGAACCAGGACAGCAAGATACTGACGGCTGTCCTGGCAAACAGATTGCAGAGAGCAATTAGTAAATTAATCCACCCGGATCAAACGGGCTATGTCCCGAATAGGAATATAACCCATAATAATAGGAGACTCCACCGTGTGATCGAATGGGCGGATATAAATGAAGGCGAAATGGCAATTGTATCCCTAGACGCAGTAAAAGCTTTTGACTCCGTTAAGTGGCCATGGCTGCTGGCGGCCCTGGGACGTTACAGAGTAGGGCCGGGTTATATCAGGTGGGTGAAAATGCTATACAGTGAGCCGTTAGCCAGAGTTCGAACGGGATCAGTGATATCCTAGAGATGGCAGCTTAGTAGAGGTACCAGGCAGGGGTGCCCCTGGTCCCCAATGCTTTACATCCTAGCCTTGGAGCCCCTAGCGATATACATCTGGCAACAATACGATACGATAGGTATTGAGGTTGGGGAGGAGCGGCATCTAATATCCTTATATGCGGATGATTTATTACTATACTTGAAATACCCGGATGAGAATCTTCAATATATCCTTGAAGTGAACGAGAAATACGTGGGGTTGTCCGGCATAGCGGTAAATCCTCAAAAATCTAGTATATTCCCGCTAGGTAGCTATAAGGGGACCCCGGAGGAAAGGTTGCCGGTGTTACACATACCATGGGCGATTGGTTCTTTCCATTACCTTGGCATAGATGTGTATCACACCGCAGAAGAGGAACATAAGCACAACACCGAGGTAGCTGTTGAGAAAATCCGGAAATGCATGAAGTTTTGGGAGATGTTGCCCCTAGCTATGATGGGACGGGGGGCAATGCTTAAGATGGTGGTCCTACCTAGGCTTTTACATTATTTTAGGAATATCCCACATATGATACCCAAGAAGTTCTTCGCTAAACTGAATAGTGTGTGCAGGGACTTCCTATGGCATGGTATCCGGAATAGAGTAGCGCTATGGAAGTTGCAGAACTTCTACGAAAAGGGGGGTATCAAGCTGCCCAATTTTGATGTCTACGATATAGCAAGTCAATTACAATATGTGGCCAATTGGCTCTCCGACGAAGTGACCCCTGAACATAGGTTGTTTGGGCGGGTTTGTACCCCATTTTACTTAAGGGAAATGATATGGTTGCCTGAGACAGATATGAAGGAGCGCCCTAGGATGATGATGATGATGTTGGGGTGGAAAATGTGGCTTTGAGCGTGTCGGATGATGGAGGACCCATTCCCGTGCTCCCCGCAAGTACCGCAGGTCGCTTTAGCAGGAGGGGACAAGCAGCTGAGGGCGATTATCAGAACCTACTGGGAATCAGTGGGGCTGGTAACGTTAGGGGACATCTGGCAAGAGGGGACCATTAGAGATTTCGAAGAACTTGGGAAGGAGGTGGGATTACATACTGGCCAATATGTTACATACCATAGGATGGTTCAGAAAATTCGGAAAACGTGGCCTGAAACAGTGTTGGCAGAGGAACCAGATGCTACTGTGGTGGCAATATATGACCTATCGGAAGGGGGGCATGAGATTTCTAGATTGTATGAGATGTAAATGACCAAGGTGGGGAAGGAATTGACACATTTGAGACTTGATTGGGAGGAGGAGGTGGGGGCCCCAATGGGAGTTGGGATGTGGGAACGCGCCCTGGGATATCACAAAAAAGTGTCACGAAACGCCAGACTTAAACAAATACAGCTGTACATAACGCATAGCGCATACATGACCCCTCTGAGGATATCCAAGTTTCCGAAACGCTGGGCGACAGGCGTGCCCTAAGTGCTACATGGAAAATGCTGACATGACACACATGTTTTGGTCATGCCCAGTAATGGAATGTTTCTGGGGTGAAGTTGCACAAAAATTAGCGACAAAAGGGGTCACGCTTGTCATAGATACGGCCTGGACCTGCCTGCTGGGAGGGTTCCCCAGACCAGGGAAACTTAAACATGTTGAGAAACTGAGAAACTTGGCATACGTGTTAGCAAAACGGAGGATCGCCATGGGATGGCAGAAGTGCCACAAGCCACGGGTGGAGGTATGGTGGAAGGAGTTACAGAAATGGGCGGAGGCCGAAAGGGTAGTATGGCAGGAGGCGAGCAGCATGAGTGGGGAGGAAGAAGTGGGTACCTTGATGGCATGGAAATTATTAATAGCGGAACTGTTCGGATCTATATCGGACCCGACGGAATCCGATCATAGTGAGACCCGGCCACATGTAGCAGATGTTGAACGCGAAGTATAAATAGGCTCAGAATGGAGGGTGGGACCTGGGGAGCAGTGGCAAAATGGAAATACAAATGGCGTTTAATGGAATTGTTGTAAACTACACTGCGTGTTGAGTTTGTTTGTATTGTTGTTTGGTTTGAATAAAGTTAATAAAAATTAAAAAAACAAAAACACTTTAATGAGGTTACATGAGGCCACAAGCCACAGGATGAGAGGTGAAGAAAAGCGGAACTAGGCTGCACAGAACAGCAGGCCAGGACTCGCAGCCAAGGTCAGAGACAAACAGCACATTCCAAAGCTAAAAATCACAGAGCCACCTGCAGAAGAGCAGAATAAATCATCATGAATTGCAGACCAGGGAGCTCGATTTTGCGGTCCTCAATCACGTGATCCAGCCGAACTAGACAATGGTCATTCACCCGCGGTGGGAAAACGCATGGTTCTCAGCAAAACACAGAAATGAAGTTAAACATGGAATCTCTAACAACGTTGCAACGCTGAGGGCACTCAGTGGCAGCAGTTACAGTTACATTGGGAACACATAGTCTTTCTCACCACCTTGAGAAGGTGCACTGAGAACAGAGCTGGGACCCAAGTCTGTGGAGATCAGCTCCAGACAATAAGAGAACACAAATCCAGCGGTGGATGGCAGAGGGCAAGGGCCAATGGTAACCCTGCAAAAATAAAATAGTTTCTTGGGGAAGTGGCAGGCAAGCCACCTGACATGTGAGGACCAACAAAGTAACATCTATATGTGCCAGCTACACGTGATACCACCCCAATCACCCAATCAGGTGGGCTCTTAGGTTTTTGGGGAAGAGCCCCATGTTGCGACGCAGAAATGAAACAAAATGGTCCAGCATGGGCTTAGGAGACGTGAGTCCGGGAGATTTTGAATGTCCTGTATGATCCCTGTATGTGTAATAAGCGACAGTTCTACCTTGCCCTTGGCTGAGTCCTCCGTCTGTGCACTGGGGAAGGGTTGTTTATCCCTGAGAGCTGGAACGGTGAGCTGGTAGTGTGACCCCCAGTCCTTCTGGCATACATAAGCCAACAATGCTACGTTGCCCGGAACCCCTGCAGGGTAATCGTCTCCCTCGCAGATATTGTGGGATCCTATGCACTGATGGATCGTCCAGAACGTTGCCCCAGTGTTTCCTACACCACGTTCTCCCCTCCGACTCACCATGCAGTATCTCTTCCGGTTGGTGAATCCAGCCTCCCAGAGCACTCGATCCTGCCACTCACCGCCACCAGATGTCGCTCGCCTTTCCCTCCTCCTCCAGTCACGGGCTGGTCATCTCCTCCCGTCCGCCACAGCCTGCGCTACCTCTCCAGGCAGGTGGCAGCTTGCGACCTCGGCAACTCAAAGTTCAGTATGTGTTTATGGCGGCGCCAGTCGCCATCTTGGGCTCAACATTCTCTGGTATTCGGAGGCTCATATCTCAGCGTATTCTCCGCCGCTGCAATAAAGATTTCCCAAGAGTAATCTGTAACGATTGCTCGACCATTCATATGATTTACTGGCAAAATTAGACTTTTACAAGGATTCGACGGGGGCTCACTACCCTGCTGCCTCACTCCATGACAGCTAGCCACGCCCCTGAAACACTATCTAGTTGTATAAGCACCTAACAAATGTTCAATAAAATAAAAATAAAATGAGAAGGAAAAGAGTTCAGTATCCCTGTGGAATAATTAGCATTTGTTTTTTAGGGACATTAGAAATGGGAACTGTTAACTTTACATCATTTATAGTTTTATGTTTATTAGTTCTGACAGTTCTATAAGGGGTGCAAAAAGGAACAAGTTACTTACCTGTAACTCCGGTTCTTCAGGATGGGTCTGGCATGGATTCACATGCTCATAAATATTCCCCATCGTCAGGCTGGGAATCCTCAATAAAAAAGAAAAGCAGTTTCACTTTAGCCTACAAACTGCATTTCTCCTCTATAACCAATCACTGTCCTTTGGGCCGTACTGCCCCCATCCAATGACAGTCGTCTCCCTAAACTCCACCTCTTGAGGCCATCTTCAGATTTGGCAGAGCACGTAAAGAGCAACCTGGATATGGAAGCCTTAGACAGGGCCTTCCCGTGATTCGCAGGTCCAAAATTTATGAAGAGTTGAGAGGTCTTCCAAAAATCCTTTGTGCATGCCACACAGAACTTCGAAGTATGAGCAATGTCCAGCGAATGCAACGTCCTTTCCGCCGGTGTGGAAGGGTTTTGGAAGAAGTGTGCTAGAACCAAAGGCTTGTTAAGGTGGAATTCTGAAGGAACCTTCAGCATAAAGGTGGGGTGGGTATGCAGCACCACCCTCATAGCGTGGAAGGACAAGTATGGCTGCTTGCAAGAGAGGGACTGGATCTCTCCAACCCGCCTGGCCAAGGGGATCGCCACCAGAAAAGCGCTCTTCCATTAGGGAAACTTCAATGGGGCCTGATGCATCAGCTCGAATGGGGCCTCCATGAGCTTAGTCCAAACCGCATTGAGCTCCAAAGCTGGAGCAGGAGTCTTCACTGGTTGAAAAGTCTTCAAGAGACATTTGTGGAACTCCTTGACGAGCCTGTGCGACCACAAGGGGGGGGGGGGGGGTTACTAGGCATCCTGGTGTAACGGGATATGGCAGCCAGGTGCACCTTGATAGAGGTGTGAGCCAGGCCAGCAGATACGGAAGGAGCTACGGGGCTGTGACCCTCAGCAGCGTAATCTTCCGAATTCTGCACCACACTAAGAAGCGTTTCCACTTGTGACTGTAGCATGACAAGGTAGAGAAAAGCCCTGGCCTTGGCCAGGATCTTCTTGCACTCTAGTTGCAGGGAATAATTCCCACACTCTAGGGCTGCTGGATCTAGGTAGCAATGCTCAGCAACACAGGGTCGTGGTGCAGTACTGTTCTGTCTTCGCTGGTAGAGAAGATCAGTAAGTGGAGGGAGCCAGATGGAAGGAGCCACTGAAAGACAGAGCAGGTCCAGGTACCAGATCCACAATGGCCATGCCAGAGCGATGAGTATCATCCAGCAATGACATGGTGTGAGTGTGTTCATCACACGGAGCAGGATCGGAGGGAAGGCTTCCAGGGATAGCCCCTCACATGAAAACGAGAAGGTGCCTTTTAGACCCCTCGGCAGAGGTAACCTGCTGGTGAACCTCTGACACTTGGAGTTGGCTGCCATTGCTAAGAGGTTGATTCAGGGTTGACCCCACTTTCTGAAGAGAAAGGATACTTCATCCTGACTAAACTCCCACTCACGGCAGGACTGCAGCTCCCTGCTGAGTGAATCTGCAATGGTGTTGTTGGTGCCTGCCAAGTGAAATGGGACAAGGAACATTTCCTGAAGAAGGGCCCAGTGCCACAGGGACTGGGCTTCCAGGGAGAGCACTGGAGAGCGTGTTCCGTCCCGTTTCTGGATGTAGAACATGGTGGTGTCCGTGAAGATCCTCACCACCTTCCCCCGCAATTGAGGTAGGAATGATTTGAGGGCCTGGAGCTCCAGGACACTGATGTGAAGGCCTTTCTCCTCTAAGAGCCAGAGGCCTCTGGCGTGCGACTGTCTGTTGTGGGCCCCCGACCCCTCCAGAGAGGCATCCGTAGTGACCGTGGCCTGGTACGATGGGATCCGAAAAGGAGCTCCTTGTGTCACACTCTCATCGCAGAGCCTGTCGGAACCCCTGGTTGAGGGCAATCTCGTCTGTTCAGGAGCCTGTGACTTACAGCCACCGCGCATCCAAAAATTCCTGGCGAGGTCTGATCCGGAGCCTGCAGAATGGAATGAGTTAGATTCAGGAGGCCATTATCCCCAACAGCAGCTTGATGGCTCGCACTATCACGGATAATGCCGATGACAGGCGCTGCACCTTCCCCAGGATGGCCGTTACCCTCTCCTCCGAGAGGGTAGCCAGGCATGCCACTGTGTTGAGACGGGTGCCCAGGAACAGAGCGTTCTGTGATGGCTCCACGCAGGACTTTGGATAGTTGATGGAGAATTCGAGCTACGTGAGAAGGCAAATAGTCTCTGCAGTGTGCTGGATTGCCAGCGAGCGGGAGTAGAGGAGCCAGTTGTCCAGATAAGGGTAGATGTTGATGCCCTTGAGACATAGATGTGCTGCCACCAGAGTCAAGCAATTTGTGAACATGCTTGGTGCCGATTTCAGACCAAAGGGCAGGGCCTTGAACTGATTGTGCCATTCCTGGACCACAAACCGCAGGAACTTTTGTTGCTTTGGATGAATGGGAATGTGAGTATCCTCCAGGTCCAATGTCACCAGGATATCCCCTTCCTCCATCTGGCCGAGCACGTGCTGCAACGTGACCATCCTGAACTTCAGGGATTTCAGGTACTTGTTGAGGCACTTTAAGTCTAGGATCGGCCATCACCCTCCTGACTTCTTCCGTACCAGAAAGAGGCGCTGAGGGGCAGGCTCAATTGCTCCCTTTCTTAACATGGCCTGAACCTCCTGCATTAGCTGGGCCATGTGCACTTCTTGATTTGCACAGGAGGAATGCGAGGACACATGTGTCGCAGTTCTAAGGTGTGCCCCTGATTGAGAACGTCCAGCACCAAGTTGTCCTTAGTGATGGTCTTCCACTTGTTGACAAAGTTTGCTAGCCAGCCACCCACTGGGGTGCAAAAGTGGGTGCCAGGATCCACAGCTGAAGGCTTGCGAGTGCCCCCTGTAGGATGCCTGGATGGTAGAGTGGGAGGGCTGGCGGTAGGGTGCAGACTACCTCTTGGAGGACCTGCCGGACTTCCCTCTTGAGGAACGAAAGGAGGATGATCTCCTCTGCCTCAGAGTGCAAGGGACTGTGCTGTCTCTGTGTCAGTCTTAATCAATTGGAGTGCCTCGTCCACAGCCTTTCCAAACAAACTGTTCCCATTGAAAGGCATGTCCGCCACCTTGGACTGCACTCCCGCTCTGAAGTTCATAGCCGCTTTTTGGTTTACAATCTACATACAATAGATTTAAAAACCTTTACAATTTGATTTTCTACCTTCTGATTTGAAATTTAAAAGTAATTTTCTTTTGTCGTACTGCATTTAAATGATAAAATAAGAAACAAGAGAAGGAGAACAAAAGAAAGTTAAGAAATATTTAAAGACAGAAAAGAGAAAAAAAAATGAAGAAAGGAGAAAACAAGATGGTAGAGATGAAGCTCTTCTGAAGTCCAAACCTTCCTCTTTTCTCTTCCACAGATCATTAGGGAAAAATATTTGATTAATGTTTGAAAAGAGTTCCATATTAAGATGACTGTTTTACTCCTTTCTATTTAAGTATCGCTCTCCCCCTCAGAATAATAAATGTATCAACATATAATTAATTTACTAGTAAAGGAACTGCTTTTCTGGTTAGTCATTACATTTCCAGTGGTAATGGTCTACGTTTGTTTTTTCAGTCCTCGTTTTTGGCCAAGTTGTTACAGTCCATCAGATGTATTGATTGAAGAAATCTTACCACTGCTGCTGTGAGTTGTATTTCATGTTCTGCTATTATTCTGTGCCAAGTGTTCTCTGATAGTAACCAGTCAGGTTTTTCTACGAATCTTCCTAGCATTCTTACTCTTTGATCCCATGTTCCTTTGCATTCAAGCAATAAAGGTCTTAAAGACTGGCTCCTTGGAGTCACACAATCCTCACAGTATTGCACTGCACGATCGGATTGATTTCTTAGTTCCAGTATTTTCCCTGAAGGTAATAGGCTTAGTCTCGCTCTGAGAAAATTATTTAAAATTTTTTCGTCTGGGAATTTTTCTAGATATCTAGGGAGGGTTCCCATTTTCTTATCAACGACCAAAAAGGTCATCTTTGGGGTTGATCTTATTTTCCCAAGTCTCTATCCAATCTAATGTCTCCAACTCTTTCTTTACCTTCAGGGGGTTTTTCTCCAGTGTTTCCAGGCTTTGGCCTGCTCTAATTAGAGCTTTTTTTGTTTTCTGTTTCAGTTTCTGCAGAATCCCCGATACTGTCACAGGTTTCCCCCCTTCTCACCTGTCTGTGTTGCCTGATGTCTTCTTTAGGCGGAGTCTTCTTTTGTATGGTTCGGGACTTAAATAAGCCCGCTCGGCCATCCTCGGCTTCCAGATTACGTTCAGCTTCGATGTCCAGAATCAAAGGAAAACTCTGAGAATATTCAAGGAGTAGTAGGGGGGGCACGCGGAAGCGACGCAGGGATTCCGGGAAGATTGGATAAGAAGGAAGAAGTTGGGAGAAGGGAATCCAGGGGCCAGGGGATAGTAAGTAGCACAAGAGAAGGTACGGAGCACACGTCCGATCACATCTAGAAGCAGCGTTGACACGCGCGGGGCCGCAGGGGTGTGGCTTTTTTATAGAGGATGCTGCGTAGAATGTGAAGACTGGTGAGCAGCGTTCTGAGGTTGCCGCCATGTTGGTAGTATTATGGAGTGTAAGGCCCGACGTGTCAGGGACCAGGAAGACCAGAAGGGGCAAGTTTGATGGTTCATGACAGCATGCCTCCTCCGGAAACTCGTTCCACCGGGTTTGCCCGGGTGTATGAGATGGAACCTTCTGAGTAACCTGGGGGTATTTAGATTTGAGATAGGTTCCCAATTGCGTTCACTGGTGGGATATCCTTTCTATTCCACCAGGTACTGGAGTTTGCCACGTCTATATCTAGAATCGCAAATCCTGGAGACCTCATACTCCAGTTGGTCATTGATGAGTACTGGTTTGGGCCGGAGGTTAGTTCGAGAGGTCTGGACATATGGCTTCATTAAGGACGTATGAAAGACTGGGTGGATTTTCTTCCAGGAGTCTGGTAACTTGAGTCGGTAGGCCACTGGGTTGATGAGTTCCTTTATAAGGAATGGCCCATAATATAGAGGAGCCAATTTATTTGGTTGCAGATGCCGTGGCAGCAGTTTCGAGGATAGCCAAACCTTATCCCCTATTGTGTAGAAGGGGCTTGGTCTTCGTTTGGAGTCCGCATACAGTTTGGTCTGGGTCCTGGCCTTTTGTAATTGTTCTTTGGCTTCTCTTTGAACATTAATAAGGGTTTCAATCCAGGAGTCGACTGTTGGAACTGATGTAGGATGAGGAAGGATGGAGGGTAGAACCGAAAGGTGGAATCCTTGGCTACAGGAAAAAGGACTGGTCTTAACAGCAGAGTGGTCCGAATTATTATAGGCGAATTCAGCCACTGGTATTAAAAGGGACCAATCGTCCTGGACCTTGGTAGTGAAGCAACTGAGGTATTGTTCCAAGGTTTGATTTACGCGCTCTGTGGCTCCGTTGGTTTGGGGATGATATCCTGAGGAAAGAGCGCGTTGGATTCCTAGTATTTGGCAAAGATGTTTCCAGAACTGAGAAATGTATTGGGGCCCTCTGTCTGATATGATCTTGGAAGGAAGTCCATGCAGTCGGAATATGTGTTCCAGGAAAATTCCAGCAAGTTCTGATGAGGATGGCAGTTTATACAGAGGTGTAAAATGGGCCACATGAGTGAACAAATCAATGGTGACCATGATAGTTGTGTATCCCCTGGAAGGTGGTAATTCCACAATGAAGTCTGTCGCTATGAATTCCCAAGGCCTTGTTGGAAGTGGAGGTTGCTGCAATAGACCCAATGTTTGTTTTGATTACAGACAGAGCATGCCTGAATATACAGCGGTACGTCAGCTTTCATTCCAGGCCACCAAAATTGCCTTTGTATTAATCGGAGGGTATTGGTAGTACCACAATGCCCGGAGTAAAGAGTATTGTGACAGAGATTTATTATCTTTTGATGTAGTTTTTGTGTTGGGATGACCAAGGCATTGTCTTTGAACAAGTATCATGTTTGGTCTTCAATTTCCACTGGTTCTTGTCCGAGATAATTTTCCAGAGCTCCGAGGATTGAGTCTGAATGCGGACTTCATCTAGGAGGCTGGTCGCCTGGGCTACAAATATTGTGTGGGGAAACATCTTGGGAAATGTTTGGTCTTCAGGAGGTTCATAGTCAGGGCGCCGAGACAAGGCGTTAGCGATTATGTTTTGTGTTCCCGGAACATGGTGAATCTGGAACTGGTATTGGGCAAAGAAGAATGCCCAACGGGCCTGACGGCTGTTAATGCATTCCAGGGCCTGTAACACTTGGAGATTTCGATGGTCCGTTCGAACCTGGACAGGATGTTTAGCTCCTAGAAGTAAATGACGCCACTCGGTGAAGGCTTGACGGATGGCTAGAAGTTCCTTTTCTAAGACTGAGTAATGAGTTTCACTGGAGGTCAATGTCCGTGAAAGATAGGCAATAGGATGTTCCAGCCCATCATCGAGTTCCTGTTTCAGAACTGCTCCTATGGCATAGTTAGAGGCGTCTGTTTCCACTAGGAATGGTCGATTTATATCAGGTTGAGCCAGGATGGGGGCTTGTGTAAATTCTGTTTTCAGGCGTTGGAAGGCCTTCTCCTGGGCTGGGGTCCAATGATGGGGAGTATCTTTCTTCAACAAGGAGATGATCGGTTGAACAATCTCAGAGAAGGATGGTATAAACTTCTGATAGAAATTGACCAAGCCCAGGAAAGCTTGGATCTGTTTTACGGTGGTCGGAGTTGGCCAGGATAGTATGGCCTTAACCTTGGATTGATCCATGCCTATGCCATCTGGGCTAAGGACAAATCCTAGATAGTGAACAGTGGAAACATGAAAAAGGCATTTCTCGGGTTTTGCTAGAAGCTCTCTTCACGTAGCCGTTGTAACACTGCTTTAACATGTTCTTCATGCTTGAGAGGATCCTTAGAGCATATCAAAATATCGTCCAAGTAGACGATGACGAAAAGAAATAGCATATCCGAAAACACCCTGTCCATAAAGCGTTGGAAGATTGCCGGAGCATTAGAGAGTGCAAAGGGCATGATCAAGTATTCGTAATGACCAAAGGGTGTTCTGAAGGCTGTCATGATGCCTACTCCCGGAGAACCAGTCCAGGACCAGCGTCCCCGGAAGCAGACATGTTCCTGGGGAAAAAGCCAGCAACCCCTAGTAGGGGCCCTTTGGACATTGTCCTGGCGCCTTCGGCGCCAGGCTCATTTTGGACCTCAGTCCTGGCGCCATAGGCGCCAGGCTCATAAAGGGAGTGTTTATGTGAACTTACCTGATGCAGACCGTGCTGCCAGATCCAGACCTCTTTGAGGCCTGAAAGGGACTATTTTACCTGTGGGACTATTTTGCCACTCGGGCGTGGCCGGGGAAGAATACGTACCTGGAACTACTTTGGGGGCTATTTAAGCCACGCCCAGACAGCAGCTCACGCTTCGCGTTGTTCTGCACCTAGCAGCTGGACGCTCACCGTGTCTGCTCCTGCATCCTGACTCCAGCCACGCCCGCCTCCATCCTGGAACACCTGAAAGGAAAGAAGAGAAGGGAAAAGGTTAACAGAAGAACATTACCTGCTTCTACCCAGAGTCCGGAGTCATCACGCCGGCGATCCTAAGGGAAGACATTTATTTTAAAGACGCATCGCGTTGCTCGCTGCAGCGCCGCGTTCCACTCACCTGTTCATGAGGCATCTCCATGCTCCTTAGCGACCATCTGCACGATCCGCCGCATACCTGCGCCTAAGGGGGAAGAGAAGAACAAAAGGTGAGCAAAAGGAACATATTGAGGAAAGCCAGATTTTCGCCATAAGACTTACCTGATTATTGTTGGGAGAATCTTTCCTCATCTCGGGTCGGCGCCGCTTCTTCGGCAGTACCGTACCCCAGCCCCTATTGGGGAAAAAAGACACACGCATTAGTGGGTGAATATAAGGACATTAAAGGAACCACCCATCATAAACTCACCTGAGTTTACCTTCGGCGAATTGTTTCCTCTACGCGAAATCTTCACTCAGCACCTGTGATAAAAGGGATAAGAGACGGACTACTGAATATAAAGGCAAATAGAAAAGGAGGCCAACTCTTGAACTTTTACAACAGTATACTTACGGCACCTTGCCAGGAAAGTCAAGTAAGCTTGGATCCTCACCAATCCAAACACCAGTGAAGTAACTGGATATAATCACACCCCTGCACCAGAAACAGGATGGAGAGCTCGTCCTTTCAAACCTTAAGGTGAGAGTTAACGGGGAATTTCGGAGGTGGTCTGAGGAGAGTGAAAGAGGGAAGTGGGAGGCCGACGCGCTACTCTGCAGGTAGTTAATCCCCTTTCTCTATCTGCAGAAGGATTCTCCTGCGAGTCAGACAAGAGAGATTTGGGGGTCCTGTCCAGTCGGTCTTCCGAGTTCTGCGCATCACCTTAGAAGAGGACGCAGCAGGGGGGCGCTGTTGCGCACGTCGAAAATGGCCGCTTAAACCCGAGGCTCCCGCGCTACCTCTACATCCTGAACTAATAAATCCTCATTCCGGCTGACTGGTTTGTTGTAATTTGGTTGACCTGCTGCGGCCGGGGTCCTGCACGGGCGGTGGAAGTTTGGGCCCGAAGCAGTCCTTCGTTTCCGAGATCTACCCCCTCGAAGTTCCTCCGACACGGGCGTTGCTCCCTGGCCGGCTCCCGAATCCGGAGGAATTCACCTGAGTGCCGCGGCTGCTGTTTCTTGGGGCCTGCGCTGGGCGGAGCTCCCCCTCCTTGGCGCCGGAGCCTGCCATCGGACGGAGAGGACTTGGAGGCCCGGTTCCACGCCGGATGGTCGATCTTTGTCCCGGCCCATTCCTAGCCCGTCGCTGCTGTTTTGGACCCCCTCCCCTTGCCCTGATCCTTGCGGCTTCTTCGGGTTCGCGATCCTGTTGCCGCATAGCCCCGCGAGCCGGACGGGCTGCGGGTGGTGCTGTGGGCTGCTCCATCCTGAAACTCGGCCCCCTGCTCTGCCGCCTACTTCCCTCTGGGCCCCTCCGGCAGGATCGACCGCTGGGCCCGTATTCCTGCTTCTTCTTCGGGCGGCGTGCTTCAGATGCGCCCGTGCTGCTGAGTCACCGCTTCCAACCGGGCCGGGCACCTGAGACGCCTGGAGTGCTCCGCTCGACAGGTGAGGCGGCGTCCGGCGCAGGGGGTTTGCCTCCAGAACTTCTGATTCAGGGCTGCGGTTCCCCTGCCTCTCTAGACCCGCAGCATAGTTGCTGGCTGGGCTACAATCCACTCGTTGTGCTGTGTCGGATCCCCGCTCGCTATAACTATTACTAGTTCCTCGGTACATTGGACACACGGCCGTTCTGATTCCTGCTGGTGGGTACCTCTGGGAACCGTAATACTGAGTGTCCTGAGGTGAACTGGACATTATCGACACGGGAGGATACAATCCATCCTTATCCCGCATTCAGTTGTGGTCCCCTCGTGTCAACTCCCGTAGGTGGGGGCCTCGATCCTGCAGAGCACCTGTTTCAGATCCAATACACGAATATAGTTGCTACGATCATGGGGGAACCTGGCAGATCCAACAGAGCCCCTAAGACCCCTGGTGGCAGGAAGAAGGGCCCCATGGACACATTCACCAATGCGATCAGTCACTCTGAGCCGGTTGACACCCAGCGGGGCGGTGGTGAGCAGAGCGAGTGTGAGGTGCTGGACAGAGGATAAATTGGCCATGCTAGTCCAGAACGGCTTTCTGGCTGTAAATACCAAACTGGATGGGATAGTTGCTACTATTGGTTCCCTGAAGGCCAGAATCGATAAGGAAAGCGCGCGTGTCACTGAGGCGGAAGGTAGGATAAGTACTACCGAGGATACTGTTGGTCAACACAATCGTGACATAGCTCATATCAAAGACACTATGAACAAGCTCCAAAGTAAGTGCGAGGATCTTGAGTCTAGGTCCAGGAGGAACAATGTCCGAGTGGTAGGTTTGCCCGAATCCTTCGGCAGGGGCCAAATGGAGAAAAATATGGAAGAGCTGTTTAAGTCCTTATTTGGGCCCAATGCATTGTCCGAACACTTCCTTGTCGAGAGGGCACACCGCACCCTAGCGCCGGCTCCCAAACCTGGGGCACCACCGCAAACTATAATTGCTCGTCTACTAAATTACAGGGACAGGGACACAATCCTTCGTTTGGCCAGAGAGGCGGGCACGCTGCTCTATGAGGATAATCGCATACATATCTACCCTGATTTCTCCGCCTCTGTCCAGGCTAGCAGATGCTCGTATGAACCGGTCAAGAAGCTCCTCAGAGAACGGCAGATCACATATGCCATAATGTTTCCGGCCAAAATGAGAATTCAACACGCTGGTAGATCGCACTTTTTTGAGAACCCATCCGAAGCCCTATCATATATTGAAGCTTCTATACCCCTCCCCCCAAGAGGAGAGCGACCTGCCCTGAACAATGGACCTCGGCCAGCAGACTAGGAAATGCACACCTTCATGTTTTGGCACTGAGCTATTGTGGTCCCCAGGGAAAGGGCCATTCTGTTCTGAGATTACAGTCAGCCATCTTCTGCGAGTGGTGGCGTTGGAGACCTGGGATGGCGGCCATGTGAGGCAACATGACTACCCCGGGAGTATTCCACAAGTTTGGGGTTGCACACTGTCGAGTTGGGGGAGACGGTGAGGGTGGCGGGTGGTTTAGGGGAGGGAAAGTTTGGGACTGTTTGTTTCGAACCCTATGTTGTAAAGTGAGTAGGCCCCCCCTTTACATGGGTCACAGCTTTGTGATGGTTCTTTTGGGAAGTTCATGTTGGTTACTGTTGATACTAGTGGTCCGGAGCTCACTGACACGGTCTGAGATGCATGATACTATGTCTGGGGGTTGTCCGCTACTACCCACGCAATCCTTTCGTATAGCACTCCTCACGCTCTTGTTATTACCCGTTGGTTACATTTCCTGTGAAGGTCTGTTCACGCTCTGAGGGTTAAACTTATCTCATGGAATGTGAGGGGACTAAACAATCGCTCGAAAGCCAAGAAAGTGGGAAATTACATTGTCAGACATGGTGCCCAAATCATTATGCTACAGGAAACCCATACTATGGGAAATGATAATGAGGTCATCATGCCCGGCTGGGGCAAGTCCAGGTTCTATACCAACTATTCATCCCAGTCCAGGGGGGTTGCCATTCTTATACACCCAAATCTTGGGCTCCGGCTTGAGGGCCATAAACTGGACCCTTTGGGCAGATACGTCCTTGTCTGGGGCTCGATAGTGGGCCAACGGATACTGTTGGTCAACACATATGGGCCTAACATTGATGATCCCACCTTTTATGCTGATGTATATCAATTGATCGCTGCTGTAAATAGCCCTACCATAATCTGGGGAGGAGATTTCAATGTCACCATAGACCCGGTGCTTGATAGATCCAGCACAATTGCGAGAGCACCTAGCAGGGCTTCTCTTATGGTACAGGATGTTCTGTCTCAGCTTTTCCTTGAAGATGTCTGGCGGGTTCTCCACCCGACTACGAGGAGTTACACGTACTATTCATCGGTACATGATTCCGAATCCAGAATCGATTATTGGTTTGTCTCCCCCTCTCTAATTGCTGGCACAAAGGCATGCGAAATACTAGCCCGCACACTATCTGACCATGCCCCTATAACACTTGAGGTCGCTTTTCACAATATCCCTAGACCCCCTAGGAGATGGAGGATGCCTGAGGGATTGCTGCGGGACCCCGGGACGGTTGAGGGGCTTCACACTGAGATCGCTGAATTTCTTGAAATCAACATAGGCTCAGTCGATAAATACTCCACTGTGTGGGAATCCTTTAAGGTCTGGGTCAGGGGTGCGCTATTGTCTAAATCTTTTGGCCTTCTTAAGGGAGTCAGGGCTGAACTGGCCCTGACTGAAGGCAAGCTGAAACTACTGGAGGACACTTATTCTCGCACCCATGACAAGAACATATTAGCCGACATACAGACACAACTTCAGGAATTCAGTAGGTTGGCCTCTAGAGAAGTGCAGTACATGGCATCCCCTGTCCGAGCCTGCAGATATGGCGAAGGAAATAAAGCGGGCAGGTCACTTTCCAACTTACTCAAACAAGACAGGCACCCGAATCGTATTACCAGCATACAGACACCTGGGGGTACGGTTGTAGTGAATGAAGAAGAAATAAATGCTGAATTTGCGGTGTTCTATGAACGATTATATAGTAATAGAGATACTAAATCCGCCACCGAGATAGGGAAATACCTTGCGGCACTTAAGATTCCAAAACTCCAAGAGGAGACCCGCCTTGCACTAGACCAGCCTCTTACTACAGATGAGATTGTTGAGGCGATTAAAGATTTAACGTCCAATAAAGCTCCAGGATTAGACGGCCTCGGTGCTGAGTTCTACAAAGAATTTAATGCGGAGCTTGCTCCGTTGTTGTTGCGGGTCTGGGAGGAATCCCTTCAATGTAATATACTACCTCCATCCATGAGAGAGGCGCTAATAACTGTTCTTCCTAAACCGCGACGTCCCCCCCAGGATATGTCGTCTTACAGGCCACTGTCTCTCATTAACACAGATGCCAAAATATTCGCCAAAGTACTGGCCAGAAGGCTTTTGCCTGCGGTCCCCACATTGGTCCACCCTGACCAGAATGGGTTTATCCCCGCTAGATCTACGGCACTTAACCTACGTAGGCTCTTTGGAATACTGGCCCAGGTTGACCCAGGCAGGAACGCTGTTGCCGTATCATTAGATGCTGAGAAGGCCTTCGACTCTGTTTCCTGGGCCTACTTGCTGGCAGTGTTGGAGTCGTTTGGGATGGGCCCGAACTTTATTAGATACGTTCAGTTGCTTTACATGAAACCCGGTGCCCGGGTGCTAACAAACCAAACAATCTCTGATATGTTCATGTTGGAACGTGGCACTAGGCAGGGCTGCCCATTCTCGCCCATATTATTTGCCCTGACAATAGAACCATTGGCAATCGCGATAAGGCTTCGACACGCCAATAAGGGCATTAACCTGAAGGGAGCCACACAGCTAATATCCCTATACGCTGATGATACACTCTTATATATTCGTGAGCCCGACAATAACCTACCCCCCATACTGGCAGAGATTCAAGAATTCACTACATACTCTGGATACACCATAAACAAGGATAAGTCGGAGGTCTTTCCTCTTACACCGGCAACAACCTGCCCTGTCTCTCTGGGCGGGCTGAAGTGGTCCAGCGAGTCCATCAGATATTTAGGTATACTTGTCTCACATGGGAAGAATAGATTGTACACTGATAATCACGATGCCACGCTACAGGCCTTGAAGACTAAACTGTTATTGTGGGACCGCCTTCCGTTATCATTGCATGGCAGGGTAGCAGTCCTTAAAATGGTAATCCTCCCCAAATTACTGTACCTGTTTGTGAACATACCGATGTGGCCGGGAAGACTATTTTTCACCAAACTTAGGTCTATGGCCACGGCCTTCCTATGGCATGGACAGACTCCAAGAATAGGATGGGAAAGGATAACTAAACCATACTCTGCGGGTGGGCTGTCGGCCCCTGATTTTGAACTTTATTATCATGTATCCCAGGCCCAGTTCTCTAAATATTGGTATTCCAGGGATGGGGGCCCCCCACATGTAGATATAGAAGAACTTACCACGGTACCCACGAACATACAGTCTGTCATTTTTGATGATCGTTACAGGGATTCATGTGATTTTAACCCAGTCAGTAGTACGGTCGCGGCCTGGCGGGCAATATTCAAGAGGCTGGGGCTGCCGTCCCTGTATAATCCGGAGGTCTCTCTATGGAGTTACCCTGGTATCCCCCCAACATATGACGCCTGCCTACGGTCGGCCTGGGACCCTGACGACGAGATGTGCTTGGGTGATATGTTCATCGATGCAAAGTTCGTGACCCTTCAGCAGATAACTGGGGCTTTGGGCAGGGGCCCACTTAGAGTTCTCCAATAATATCGTATGAGATCGGCCTTTCAGAAATACTGGGCGTCTTTCCCCGATGAACCCCCTACACACCCTTGCATTCAGATGATCACATCCGGAGGCCGCCTAGGTGTGTCCAGTCTATATGCCATGGTACAAGCACACTCACCCACGCCTGGTCCTAGCAGAGATAAATGGGAGAAGGATCTTCAGATCCCTATTGATGATAAGACTTGGGAAAGGTATTGTTCACTTACTAATAAGGTTTCCCTAAATGCTGGGCTACAAGTAATCCAATTTAAAATTCTTAATAGATTGCACTACACCCCGGCCAAGTTAGCCAAGTTTGTCTCAAGCGCTCCGAGTCAATGCCCAAAGTGCAGAGCAGACTACGCTGGCTCGTTCCATATGTACTGGAGCTGCCCGGTGGTGGCTGGGTTCTGGAGGGAGGTGGCAAATATACTGGAGGAGATCACACAAATCCCCCCGACGCTGTCTCCACAGAAATATTTATTCGGGGACATCGGAAAATGTTCCGAAAAGACCAGAAGACTGTTTAATATCACATGTGCAGTGGCCAAAAAATGTATTCTGCTTCAATGGAAAAATCCGTCGCCACCCACTGTGCAGCAGTTTCTCCGAGAACTGGTCTATGTGAATGAGGCTGAGGAGCAGTTTGTTCTCACACGCCCTTCGGCCTGCAGACCTAAGGATATTTGGGGTCCCCTTAGAATGTTCCTTTGGGATTTGATCCCTGATGATGACAGCGACACTTAGACTCACCGCTTTGGGAAAATGTATACTATATGTACTGTGTTCCTCTGCAATACCGTACCATGATGATGGCGATCTGTATGTTGAAGCTCTAGCTGTGTTTTGTGTTTTTCTCGACCACTAATAAAAAGAGTTTAAAAAAAAAAAAAAGAAGAGGACGCAGCAGTCCAGACCTGGTCAGCATCTCTGTGGGAGTCAGGTGAGCGTTACAAGGCTGTCTTCCATTCGTCTCCTTCTCTAATACGAATCAAATGATAAGCACCCCTGAGATCCAATTTGGTAAATATTACGGCTCCTCTTACGGCTTCCAGGATATCTGAGATCAAGGGTAATGGATAACGATCCTTAAGGGTGCAATGATTAAGACCTCGATAATCAAGACAAGGTCTAAGCTCCTTGGTGTCTTTTTTAGGAACAAAAAATAATGAGGCTCCAACTGGAGACTTGGATCGGCGTATGGTGCCGTTTTCTAGGTTAGTATCTAGGTATTCACGAAGGGCCTTTTTCATGGGTTCAGACAGAATAAACATCCTTCCAAAGGGAATCACAGCTGAAGGTTTGGTTTCAATAGCACAGTCCTCAGGCCTATGGGGTGGTAAGGCTTGGACAATAGCAGAAGAGAAGACATCGGCATATTCCTGGTAGGTTTTAGGAGCCTGGATGATGTTGGAGACCATAAGGGGACCTTGCTGAGTTGTTGAACGTTCTTCTGATGTTGTCGGTGAAGGTTCCAGGAGCAGACAATGGGACATGCAAAATTCGGAACCTAGGAACAGGGAACCTGCTGTTCAATTGATGTATGGGTTGTGTTTTTGTAGCCAGGGCATTCCCAATACCATTGGGTAATGGGCAGATTTTATAATGTCAAACTTTATCTTTTCTCAGTGATGGTTTATAGCAAGCTCCATTTCCTTAGTCCGAAGGGTTATGGGTCCAGAAGAAAGAGGTCTTCCATCAATTGCTTCTACAGGTTGCAAGACGTTCTGGGATTCGTAAGGAATATGATGTTTAAGGACCCATTCCTGATCTATGAATATTCCCATGGCCCCACAGTCCACTAGTGCCAGAATGGGGTAGGATTCCTTCTTGGATGACGATAGGAAGGCCTGTAAGATTACCAGTGAGTTTTGTCCAGGAGAGTTCAAGGATGGTATAGATGTGGAGCCTGCATCTCTCTCCCGAAACTGAGCTCCATCTAGGATCGGGAGCTGGCGTTTCCCGAACGCCGTGGAGGGGCTAACGGACATTCTCTGACTAAATGCTTGTCCAAGGCACAGTACATGCATAAGCCAGTATGGATCCTTCTCAACCTTTCTTGGGGGGATATGGGTCCACGGAAGGCCCCTAGCTGCATGGGTTCGGGTTCATTTGTAGGAACAGGAGAATCTTCGGATTATGAAGGGCCCACAAGAAGATTTTTGTTGGATGGGTGACTTGGTCTTCCTTTTCTCTGCCCTTCTTTCCTGGATGCGAAAATCAATCTGTAGCGCGAGACCCATAAGTGCCTGGTAAGAACTAGGACGTGCTACCCTGGCTAATTCATCCTTAATATCTTCATTTAGCCCTCTTCGAAAGAGGGTGAAGCAAGCTTCAGAAGGCCAACCCGCTTCTTTAGCCAATTGCTTGAATCGAGTTACGTAGGTGAGAGCATGTCCTGAGAGCCTTGCTGGAAATCGAGTAAACGTTCTTGAGCACTAAAGACCTGTTCTGGGAAGTCAAACATAGTTTTTAGTGCTTGAATGAATCCATCACAATCATCCAAAAGGGGATCTCCGGTGTTAACTAATGGTGTGGCCGAGGCTAAGGCATTCCCGGAAAGGTGAGAAATAATAAAGCCCACTTTAGCCCTGGGGGTGGAAAAATAATAAGGTTTAAAGGTAAAGTGGACCAAACAAGAATCCAGGAATCCCTGGAGGGTTTTTGCAAAGCCATCATATTTGTCAACAATGCCGCCCAATAGCACACTGTCCTTTGTGGCAGAGTCACGTGAAAGTACCAATTGTTTTAGCGTGGCGTTTTCCGCTTTCAAGTTCTGTACTTCGGTCGTTAGTTCTTGCATGCCACGCATAAGATCCTGGATGGCCGCCTCCATGTCTACATCGACTTCGGTCAGGTGGCGTCTCAATCTGTCACAGGTTTCCCCCCCTTCTCACCTGTCTGTGTTTCCTGATGTCCTCTTTAGGCAGAGCCTTCTTTCGTATGGTTCGGGACTTAAATAAGCCCGCTCGGCCGTCCTCGGCTTCCAGATTACGTTCAGCTTCGATGTCCAGGATCAAAGGAAAACTCCGGGAATATTCAAGAAGGAGTAGGGGGGCACGCGGAAGTGACGCAGGGATTCCAGGAAGACTGGATAAGAAGGAACAAGTCGGGAGAAGGGAATCCAGGGGCCAGGGGATAGCAAGTAGCACAAGAGAAGGTACGGAGCACACGTCCGATCACAGCTAGTAGCAGCATTGAGACGCGCGGGGGTGTGGCTTCTTTATAGAGGACGCTGCATAGAACGTGAAGACTGGTGAGCAGCGTTCTGGGCTTGCCGCCATGTTGGTAGTATTATGGAGTGTAAGGCCCGACGTGTCAGGGACCAGGAGGACCAGAAGGGGCGAGTTTGATGGTTCATGACAGATACAGTTGGTTGTCATGTTTCTTGATCCCCTCATACAAGGAACCACTTTTAGGATATGCGATTTCTCTGTAGAAGGACAGCAACTTCCATTCTACTAGGCAGTTCAAGTGTTTTAATCCCAGTTCGAATTATCTATTGTCCACCTGGCGTACTCCATGGTAGATTTAGGGCTTTCTTCCAGATTCTACCTTCCACTTTAGCCCAATTTAAATCCCACAATTGCGGTTTGGCTTCTGGGCCATATAATAGAATAGGCACTATCTTAACCAGGTAATATTTTATCATTGAAGTATTGAGAATTTACAATATTTCCCCCTAATTTTAATCAAATGAGGAATTAGGGACAGTGCTTTGGAGAATAGGTCTCTTTCTGCTTTGTGGTTAGCTGGGCTTGCATAGATTGTATAGCCTAGGTATGTCAGATCTTCTACTTGTGGGATTTCCTGCCCATCAAGGACCCAATGCTTGGATGTTTAAATACCAGTATTCTGGACTTCTTGGGGTTTATTATCAACCCATTCTTTCTCCACATATTTGCTCAAACTGTTAAGCAACCGCTGCAAGCCAACAGCAGTTCTGTCGAGCAGGGCAATGTCGTCCACGTAGGCCAGCCAGAATATTCTTTTGCCACCAATTTCTGGACTGGCCAACACAGCCGAATTCAGATAAGCCCCTGCATCGGCTAGGAATAGGTTGAAAAATGTAGGTGCCCCCAAGCAACCCTGTGTTACCCCTCTTTCTATGGAGACTGGGTCTGATAGGTGGCCCTTGTTATCCAAGTGCACCCTTACGCTTGTTCCTATGTGGAGCTCCATTAACATTGACAGAAGTGTCTCTGGGATCCCCTTTTTTCTCAGTTTATGCCAAAGTCTTGGTCTGTCAATTTGGTCAAAGGCTTTGGACAAATCTATCCAGGCCCGAATAATGGTTTCCCTCCATTAATTATTAATTTTTCACTTAATAGGTTCAGCAATAACCCATTCAAGGCCGTTGATGGGCCTTTTCTAAACCCTGCTTGGCATCGGGACATAGCCTTCAGCCAACGTTTGTGCCGAAGGGCCACCCCGTTGCCTACCTGGCGGAAGCCGGAGTCCGCAATATCCAAAGCCATTGTGATGGCATAGTCCGAGGCCACTATGCCCTTCCTGGATCAGAGCATGGGCATACGAAAGAGAGAAGAGGAGTCGGAAGCTACCCCTGTTTAAAGACAAAGGTAAAGGTTGCAGCAGAGAGACTAGGTTTAACAAATACTAGTCACAAAACATGGTCACAGAAAGAGGAAAGTGTATATACTATTTATTTTTGGACACACATCTAAAAATTGGTAGGCCACGAATTCACACTGGGCCTTAAAAAATGTGCCCATGTGGGCGAAAGTTTACAGTGACATATTAAACTATGCATTGTAGTGAGGGTTCGTAACACTCTTTGTACAAAAATTCTGTACTACTAAATGATGATAGTACGCCATTATTGTTGACACATTTTGTAGTTGGCGTTTCTGGTTCGGTAAAACATGACCTTCAGCAGGTGTTGTGGCTTGTCAGTTTGTCTGAAGGGACCGAACCGTCATCAGGAGGAGGATGTTTGAGAAGCGGGTACCAGACAGTGCCTCTGGGGATGGATGACATGGTGTGTGTTACTGGTGAATGACCAAGTGGTTAGTAATAAAAGTGGGCTGGTTGCATCTCAAGGACTTATCTTGAATTAGTCTTATGAACTCAGGTGAATGGATGGCTGCCGTGCTTGATACTGCCAAGGGTTTCTTTATTCTTTGGTGTCTAAAGGAAAAGGAGGTAAAAGTAGAATGCATCTACTTGCAAAAAAGCTATTGCATAAAGGGTTAAAAAGTACCTGGTATAATGGCTGGAACCAGTTGGAAAAGAAGAGTTTTAAGTAGTTGCTATGATGGATGCAGTACGAAAGAGCAGGTTCTCTTGAGAAAGTAATAAATGGGTTTTAAGTCATTCAGAATTAGACTCGCAAAATGCTTCAATGGTGCCAAACCAAAAGTGTGTTTTAGCTCTATGCAATGATTTCTATAGGTGAGCTATAGAAGACTACAAACAATGCCTAGTATGATTCCATTGGCCAAAATACCCAGTGTATTTCAAGGAAAAAATTGTGTTTGGGCTCCATGCTGCAGGTG
Organism: Ambystoma mexicanum; assembly: GCF_040938575.1. NCBI lineage: Eukaryota > Metazoa > Chordata > Amphibia > Caudata > Ambystomatidae > Ambystoma > Ambystoma mexicanum. Next base: position 1,131,101,023 of record NC_090933.1, on the reverse strand, counting down.
GCTTTTAATTGGTGAAAATAGTATCTAACGTGATTCCAGTAACCGATATCTACGGTTTATTTCAATGAAAAAAGGCGTGTTTGGGCTCCATGCAGTGATTTCTGAAGAACAGTAGCTGAGATCTTTGCAAGGGGAAGGATTACAGCTTACCTAGTATCTCGGAGGTAGAGCTGTAGCGGTGTCGGTTGCGCTGTCAGTGTTCACATTACGCGCATGCGCAATGAGTTGACTTGCTGTGGCAAATATTTGAATGTATGTAACTTTATTGTGCCGACGCGGGTTGCCCTCATTCTTTTGATGGCATAGGGGCGAACATGGATATTACATCAGTCATGGGGCTCAAAAAGCGGGAGAGTGCGGTGGATATGGGTTTTAAGGCATGTTAGTAGACATGTACATGTAGCGTTGTGTGAAAATACATACATATTCAAATCCTGTGCAATAAAGTGAAGTTAGTAAAAATGATATGGAAAGGAAATGAATCACAACTAGTGGATTTTTTTCACTTAGCTAAAAAGCCAAAACCTGTGCATCCAATTCACCATACAATACGACAGAAAAGCAGTACCTTTTCTAGACCTTACAATTTACAAAACTGCCACCAATACTCTGGCTACAACGCTATACAGAAACCAACCTCGAAAAATACACTGTTAGAGTTCCATAGTTTTCACCCAGCAGGTCTAAAAGAAAACCTAATTTTTGCACAATTTTTACGCGTAAGGCGTAATTGTACTACACGTGAGGAGTATGATATTACCAGTAAAGAATTATCCACCAGGCTGAAGGCAAGATACCACCCCGGACATATTGTCTAGAAGTAAATGGACGGTCTACGCTATCCAATGTCCCTGCAAGCTATTATATATAGGCAAAAGGGAAATAAGACAACGTATCTGCAAACACAGATCATGCATAAAAAATGCCATACCGGACAAGCCTATGGTTTCACATTTTCAAGAAAAAAAGCATAGTCACAATGATATCTTTTGGTTCATTCTCCAGACAGCTAAAAATCCATTCAGGGGCGGAAACGGAGATCTTGCCCTCCGCAAACTAGAACATCAGTGGATTTTTCGACTAAACTCAGTGAAACAAGTTCTAAATGTTTCCATTGAATGGAACCTTTTTTTCAGATAATTTCAGTTGCTAGTGATTTAGTTCTTTAACACACGTGCACTGTATGGGCTTCCAAATTCCGAGGTTTTCACATTCTAATGACCACCACAGTTTCCAGAGAATGTCCAAAATTTGTCGGAATTCAAATATCAATGACGACAATAGGCATTGTTTTTCTCAAAAAATATGAATATAGTTCTCAAAAATATTAGTTTTGATCTCAAATTGTTAACTGCGTTTGTATTGTGACATTTTACTACATATCATAGTTACCTTTGATCGCCAGTTAGTCTGTACTTATGTAATAATGTGTTTAGTCCACTTTGCGAAAACAAATACTGCACAACTAATTCACAAACAGACTAAAATAACTGTGCCATTGTAAATACCAAAGAGGTTGAAATGAACAAACGCATACACTGTATTTTTTTTGCTATGTATGACGTAACAATGTGATCTCTATTATAGAAGTGCATATTTTACAATATCAATCTCTTAACAGAAAAAGATTTAGAAACAAAATTGTGACTCATTTTAACAAAAATTTGTTACAGAATGCTAGATACTTAGACTAGGTTCAATGAATCTTTAAGAACCCCCGATTAAATAGATCTGGAGGTCTTACCTGAGCAGACTGATATGTTCAACGGGAAGCAAATGCTGAACTCAAGAATCTCCCCGACCAACGCGTCAACCTCTCAACCGGTAGGGAAATCCAGAGTGAGAGGTACGCGCCAGTCAGGGAAACCCTGGTCGAGCGCAGGATCCGAAGATTGGAGTGTGGTTCGCAGGCTGATGACGCCAATTCGATCGTGGCGTAGAGTATCGGAAGACTGCTTCTGGAGAGGGAAGAAATGAGAAGCGAAGTGATGAATAGCAGAAGTATAGGAAGGGGAATGGGGAAAACAGGAAAGAGACTAATTCCCCTGACCTCTTAACCAGCCGGATTGTAAATACCAGGAGAGAAGCTGAGAATATGAGACACGGAGAGGGCGACTGGAACACAAGTCTGTCAGAAGGAAGTAAAGGTGAGTAAGCCCTACAATACCTGAAGAAAGATTCAGAAAGGGACTTGGACAGGAGTATTTATTATTACCCAGAATGCAGTAACTCGAGAACTCAAAGGCAGTGTTTCAGAATGAGAGGCAGGATGAATCCGAGGGATTTGTGTCAACAAAGAATGCTGAAAAGAGAATCTGGAAAGTTAAGAGAAGAGGGGTTAGTAATGGTCAGAGGTAAGAGGTTTCTGCTGAAGATTTGAGATTGCCTAGTTGCGAACTCACGGAGCATCCGCTAGTACAGTAGCGACGCGAAGCGCTGGAAGACTCCGTGTCCTATGAAGAGTCACGTGAGCGGTACGCCGTACCTCTGGCGAACGTGAGAGGACTGGAACGGTGATAGTGGAACCGTTCGTACTGCGATCCACCATCTTGAAGGTACCATTCCGAATGGAGCCACAGAGCCGGCTTCTAGACCAAAGGGACCAGCGCTTCGTGAGTGTAACAAAATTTGCTATGTTAAAAAAACTTTCTACATTTACCAGAAGGTCTTGCAATTCTGTTAAATAATCTCTTGAAGTCATTTGAGGCCATAAAACGCCTAAGTAAATGAGAAATATGGGTGTAATAAAATTCTGTGTTTTAATACCTCAATTGGCTGTGCAAAGCCCCAACTGGGGGCCCAACTCATCTCATAACTATGGATACAAACAAAGCCACATGTCAATGAAATAATTTGCATAGTATGACATGTATCCTCTCGTGGTCGTATAATTTAACGCAATTTTTTGTCTTAGAAAATGTGGTTTTTACTATCCTTCTTACTTTATTGCACAGGATTTGAATATGTATGTATTTTCACACAACGCTACATTTACATGTCTACTAACATGCCTTAACACCCGTAGGCAACACACTCTCTCGCTTTCTGATTCTGAGCCCCATGACTGATGCAATATCCATTTTCGCCCCATTCCATCAATAGAACGAGGGCAACCCGCATCGGCACAATACAGTTACATACATTCAAATTTTTGCCACAGCAAGTCAACTCATTGCGCATGCACGTAATGTGAACACTGACGGAGCAGCTGACACTGCTGCAGCTCTATCTCCAAAATACTAGGTAAGCTGTAATCCTTCCCCTTGCAAAGTTACATTACTACCACTGCTAATGCCCGTTAGCAGATCGCCTTTCTCGGGTCAATAGCTGACCAAACAGGTCTTACTATGCATTTCGAGTGTAATGTAACCCACCCCGTACTTGTGTTTATTCTTTCAACGCCTCACCGACGGCAATTGCAAACGTAGCTCTACTAATTGCATGTCTCTGCACAGTGCTTTTTGTCACCCAACTAATCACGCGCTCATATTTTTCAAGTAGACATCTCAGCTACTGTTCTGCATGGAGCCACAACACGCCATTTTTCATTGAAATAAACCGTATATATCAGTTACTGGAATGACGTTAGATACGGTTTTCACCAACTAAAAGCCACCTGCAGCATGGAGCCCAAACACACTTTTTTCCTTGAAATACACAGGGTATTTTAGCCAATGGAATCATACTAGCCATTGTTTGTAGTCTTCTATACCTCACCTATAGAAATCATTGCATGGAGCCTAAACACACTTTTGGTTTGGCACCATTGAAGCATTTTGTGAGTCTAATTCTAAATGACTTAAAACCCATTTATTATTTCTCAGAAGAACCTGCTCATTCGTTCTGCATCCATCGCAGCAACTACTTACTACTCTTCTTTTCCACCTGGTTCCAGCCTTTATACCAGGTACTTTTTAACCCATTATGCAATAGCTTTTTTGCAAGTAGATACATTCTACAGACATTAAGGTAACCAATTACCCCCTTTTCCTTTAGACACCAAAGAATAAAGAAACCCTTGCCAGTATAAAACACGGCAGCCATCCATTCACCTGAGTTTATAAGACTAATTCAAGAAAGTCCTTGAGTTGCAGCCAGCCCACTTTTATTACTAACCACTTGGTCATTCACCAGTAACACACACCATGTCATCCATCCCCGGGGCACTGTCTGGTACCCGCTTCTCAAACATCCTCGTCCTGATGACGGTTCGGTCCCTTCAGACAAACTGACAAGACACAACACCTGCTGAAGGTCATGTTTTACCGAACCAGAAACACCAACTACAAAATGTGTCGACAATAATGGCGTACTATCATCATTGAGTAGTACAGAATTTTTGCACAAAGAGTGTTGTTACTAACCCTCACTACAATGCATAGTTTAATATATCATCGTAAACTTTCGCCCTCATGGGCATATGTATGTCTTTTTTAAGGCCCAGTGTGAATTAGTGGCATACCAATTTTTAGATGTGTGTTCAAAAATAAATAGTATATACACTTTACTCTTTCTGCGACCACGTTTTGTGACTAGTATTTGTTAAACCTAGTCTCTCTGCTGCAACCCTTACCTTTGTCTTTAAACAGTGGTAGCTTCTGACTCCTTTTCTCTCTCTCGTATATTACATACCCTCTCGAGTCAGGCCCCCCTTAAACAAAAGAGGGCCCCTCCTTTCTCCCCCTATCTCTTCTTACAGAGCATGGGCAGCCTTTGTGTCATCCGGTAGGAAGTCAAAGATTGGTCCGAGCTTAAACCAGAGCTCCCTGTCACACTGAGACAGGATGGCCAGGGCGTTGGCAGCCTTGACTGTGGAAGCTGAAGTATAATTAAAGCTCTTCCCCACTGCATCAAGCCTCTTACCCTCTTGGTCAGGAGGGACCATGGACGAGGATGATAGGTTTGCTGAGTGCATCATGGTGGCGGCAGACACCACCATGTCTGGAGAAGGCTGCAATCTCAAGCACCTATGGGCTGAGTCCGGGACCCTGTACTTCTTCTCCAGCCTTTCCCTTTTGGGAGGAGCAGTATTCAGCGACTTCCAAAACATCGTCCAGCAGGAGGATTTACATAACTGTCTTCTGTGAAGACTCCTGGTGTTGGAAAAGAATAACCTTCCTTCTCCGGGATCAGATACAATAGAGCAGATGCCCTCGTCTGGGGGTGACGCCCTTGCAGATTCATTGTCATCAAGTGGTTCTCCGTCCGCTGGGACATAGCCATACTCATCTGAATGTGTTGCAGTAGTGTCAGTGTCAGTACCCGTGGCAGCTACTCCACCACCGGATTTAAAGGCCCCCGGGTGGGTGTCGGCTGTGAAGTTGCTGCTTTGGTCTTGGAAAACTAGTCCTGGGAGGACTTCTGGCCGATGGCATGGGTTGGCTGTGGACTGGCCCAGGCACAGGGGCTGCCGGCAACCTCTGCTATATCTCCGACACCAAGATGTGGGGGATAGTCAGTGTCCATTGGCATGTTCCTGGCCACTGGTTGAGGTATGAATGGCGCCACTGGCAATTGCTCTGGGCTTAAACGCTTCTGTGGGTCAGCCGGTAGATAAGACTGCCTCCTGCGAGACTCTGCTCGGGACAGGGGCGAAATAACTCCTTCAAGATCAGAATAGTAATCTTGGGGCAAATGGTCATCATCTGAGCTTGTGTATATGTGTGAGGACCGCCTAGTAGACTCCATCAGCATTGACTGCGACTTTCTCACCAGCCTGGGGAGGAAATCAATGGAAGACAGCAGCTCCTTCTCCTTGCCCGAATCCTTTGGGAATGAGGCGAAAATGGGCACCTGCACTCGGACTGGCTCATCCGTCGTGGTCATTGTTAGGCAGAATCACATGCAGTACCCTTGGGGAACACTACATGCAATTAAGACTACAAGTGTCAGTAAAATTTCACCTTTGGTACAAGCCTGTACTACACAGTAATGTGGTAGCAGTGGCTGTGCAGCCAGACTTATCTCAAGAGCAAAGTGAGCAGTAGAACAAGTTACACAAAGGACCAACAAATACAATGATTCAAACAAACACTTACTCAAGGTTTCTTGGTAAAAGGATATACATTTATTTACACAGTCATTTGGAAAACATTATACTAGCAAGAGCAGCTCAATATCATGTACGAATATACTACAAATACACAACCAATAAGTTACTGAACAAGTTCAGCTCCTCTGAAGTGGGAGCAAAATGGCACGTCAGTTACTTTAAAAAGTGGTAAAAAGACAAGGTTATAAGAAATTAAGCACAAATACTATCATATGCAGGGCAAAGGGTTTCAGTTAACTACAACCAGCAATTCAGTGCATAGGCCTCGGCCAAAGTCAATGGTTCAGAGTCTTTGTATAGGATAGCACAGTTCTGGTAGTAAACGGTTAAGTCTTTGCCACGGATATTAGAATTGGTTCAGGCGAAAAGTTTGATGTTGGTTTAGGGAAGGACAAGCCTTCGAAGTCGGGAAAGTTTCCTGGCAATTCGAGCTGATCTCGCTGTTCCTGAGCTTCAGTCGTGGGGACAAGAAGGAGGACGGGGGGAGGTTCCTGCACTGCCCAGGGAAAAGACCACAAGCTTGGCAAAACGTTAGTTTAAGGTGTGAGTGCCTTAAAGACCACAAACTGGTATCCTTCCCACTGGCTATCTGGTTTTCCACAGCACTCTGCAGAAAATTCGACCAGGAGGGGACGGTGTCCAGGCGGCTTGCGAGTTGGTTGTTCCCACCAAACTCAAGGGAAGAAGTTAACCTTGAAGGGCTTCTCTGTCAATGGAGTTTCAGGCAATTCGGACCTGCAGCAGGCTTCACTGGTCATCCAGGAGTTGCAGCAGTCCTCTTCTTTAAGCTTGTCTTCGGTTCTTTCGTTCCAGTGGTCGACTCTGCTTTCCAAGTCCGAGAGACCTACTTTTAAACAGTTTTCCCCCATTCATTCCAGCCTGGCTGTCACTCACACAGCAGGGTGGCTGTTCTTGCCGGACAGCCAGCCGGCCAATCACGCCACAGTGCATTCAGGTCTCCCAGGAGACTAAGCACAGGGAGTTTCAGGCACCTCCCTCACATCCTGTCCACCCCAGACACTCAGGTGTCAGAGGAGGGCTTCAAACCTGGTTTGGCACGCAGAGGCAACCACAAGAAGTACCTTTCCAAAAAGAAATGGCAAAAAAAGTCGACCAGAGTCTGTTTTTACAGATAGGTTTTGGGCGCCATATTGAAAAACATTGTTGACCCGATTTTTAGCTACCGTTGTTCACGGTCGGGAAAAACCATGGTAGTTTGATCTAAACCACTGCCACCAGCCATTTCAAGTAGGAAAGGGTAACATTTGACTGTTACATGAGTGTTTTGACTCGGGATGCTAGTTAACTCCTCCAGCACTCTACAGGATGATGGTGTGTGCTGGGTCTGTAAATTTAAAGAGACTAGTAAAGTCAATTTAACTTTACATGCTCTGGGAGACAGTAGTCAGTCCCAGAGAAGGTATTTAAACCTTGGGAAGTCTGAAAGACATCCCTGTGCCACTGCATTCAAGGTGCCGTGTGACACACAGAAAATTATGCCTATGGAGTTGTTTTAAAACTCCATAACCAAAGAACACAAAAGTAGAACACACATCAAAATACATGGAAGAGTGGGAAAAAAGGCTCACACTCTTCCCAATCAAATCAAATTCTAGAAATCCAGCAAAGTTGGTGGGGGTCTAAAAAGGTAAGGGAAATTAGCACATTCTTGAGAATTCTGCCTAACAGTCATTGATGGAGCCGCTGCAGCAGCCGTAATCGGCAGAGGAAAAGCTACACTTGGGGTAGCAGCCGTCTTGACCGTAGACACCATGGTAGTGTGGCAGGCCCTCCCCTCGACGAAGTAGTGATGGTCGACGATAGGATCGTCAACAGATCGGGTGAGGTCGTTGACGGAGTCACGGTCATCGATGGAGCTGTGGTTGTCGACAGAGCACCGTCGACGAAGGTGGTACCCTGGAGGATGAAGTAGTCGTCAAATGGGCTGTGATCCTGGTTGACAAAGAGGTGTTCGACAGGGCGTCCGACGGCCCACCTGAAGACCTCTCTTTCGTAGCCTTGTCCTTGGATGAAGATCTGTGCTTCGGAGTGGTCATAGGCTTCCTCGCGGAAGGCACCCTCTCAAGTGGAAGGCTCAATATGGACGGAAATGGAGATGGGGAATGGGTCCTACCCGAACTAGACCCTGCAGCAACCATAGCGGAATTCATCAGCACAGTGTTTAACCTTCTTTTGGATCCCCTTGCAAGGGGAATCCTCAAAGGACCTTGACCTCTTCTTGTCGGATGGAGCATGCTTGTGGGACTGGCCAGTCCTGGATGAGGCATGACTGCGCCCGAGGGCTGAGTCAGAGGCCTTCTCCTCCTTGAGCCATGCCAGCAACCATTGATAGCGGTTACGTTTCATCTTTGCTGGCAATTCTGTGGCAAATCTCGCATGAGTCCTCGTCGTCGTCAGGATGCAGGCAATATAGGCACTTGAGGGACCGATCCTCAACGTTGACATTCTGCAGGCCACATTTCTCAGAGATATTGGAGACTCAATTTCTCCTCCGGCATTGTGTGAGGTGCGAAGTAGCCCCAAGCCTGGGTCTTCCGAAAATCGAAAAAAGATCCAGTGATGAAGGTAGATCTTCACCGGCAACAGGTCCTTGTGGCTGATAGTTGATCATCAGTCAACAATGGCAAGATTCGGAGAGGAAATAACAAATGTATTTTAAAAAAAACAGAAAATACTCAGAGCTAGACAAGGGGACTCCCAACACTGAAACGCGTAGTAAAAGTCTGAAGATGGCCACCAGGGGTGGAGCTAAGGGAAACGACTGTTGGTGGATGGGGGCAGTATTCCCGAAAGGACAGTGATTGGTTATAGAGGGGAAATGCAGTTTTCAGGTTAAAGCAAAACTGGTTTTGTTTTTCACTGAGGATTCCCAGCCTGACCGAGGAATATTCATGAGCATGTGAATCCATGCGAGACCGCATGCTGAAGAATTTACTTAACTAGATTTAGCTTAAAAACCCATTAGACTCCCATTTAGCATGTCATGAATCCTTGCAACCTGCTATACTCGTAATATTTTTAAACCAACCCCTCCCTGCATTAATCCCAAGGGGCCACAGTTACTTTTTTTCAGCTTTCCCAATGGCTTCATTTCAAATTGAGCAGCAATTGGTCATTAGCAAATGAATAACCTACTTTGTATTACATTAACATACCTGTATTTATCCCGGAAAATCACTTCAGGCAAGAAATAAGGAGCTTTCCCGTTTCTTGTTTCGATGACCTGAAGAACAAAGTCAAATTAACTTTAAGGTAACGTTTGTAAAACGCAAAATTCCACAGTAGTATTATGATCATGATTCTATGACAAGACAGGAGGCTCGCATTATGCTTTACTTTCTTTAATACTGCCATATCAGCATTTCAACAACATTTTTTTAAACCGTAACATTTAAACTTTTTCCCCTCTATTCATGAAAAAATTACAAATCTGAGAGGTTTTAAAAGTTCAATAGTTCAATAGCCCATGTTCTGTCCACAATACCACCCCCATGATCGTCAGGGGCTTGGTAGTCCTGACCTCTCCTGCTACACCAATCCGAGACCAGGTCCCAGTTTAAGAAACCTCCATGTTAGGTCACTTCCTCTTTCTTTTTGCTGCCATTTTGAGATACGTACCTGTCTCTTTATAATAAGTTATAAGATTCAATGTGTACTTCTGTTTTGCTTAATAAGCGCTATTATATAGTCGCGCCACTGCTGTTATTTTATACATGGCGCGGTTAACAGTTCAGTTAAGAACCTTGTGAGGGCTTGCCTCACCGCGTAGTTATTCGGCCGCGCAGCCGCGTTTGTAAGAAGAAAGCGGCGTGACCGCCGTCCCTTACTTAGGGAAGTCATTTATGTTAATGTTTCAGCGGAAGGAGTGGGGGCCCGAGCCTTGAGCGAACGCGCCCTCCCCAGGCAGCCGGCCCTGCTCCTCGTAGTGACACGGGGAACGTGGCGGGCACTAAAACCCAGGGGAGCGGGAGGCGGCATGCTTCCCGGCATCCCCTGGGAGTTCTGACACTCGCGCGTATTATTTCATTACAAGTACAGAGCGGAAAGTGAAGGTTGGGCCTCCAGAGTTCTCATTCACAAAAAAAAAGAAAAACTAAGTGAAAGCTTTGCCTAAAGAGAGGGTTTTAGGATTGATCTGTAATTGCAGCGGGTAGCACAAAGTCTACAGTAAGACTTTTCCTTTATTATGTGGTGCATCTTATCATCCCTCAGTGGTGACAGCCCTACAGTTGGCCCTGCCAAAAGAAGGAATGGCTAATTACAAATGCTCTGGCCAAACTCCATCCACATCTCCAGAGTGGAGTGCAGAGGAGTGGGAAGAGGATCCCTCTCACCTAGAGCCTGACTTATCTCAGAGCTTTAAGTGCTAGGGGACTCGCTAACCCAAGCAGTCTCACTACGGGTACAGCCTATTAGCCAAAGACTAGACATTTTTGAGACAATTATGGCAAAGCAGCAGGAGCAGCTAGCTGCTAAGAAAAGACGGGAAGAAAGCCCTGAGGAAGGGCGGTCAGACAGACACCGCCTAGAAGGGGTTGAACCAAAGGGGCGAAAAGCAGCTCGGAAGAGTAAACACTCTTTGACCCCACCACCCCCCCGAGCACAGATGGAAGGGAGGGTACTGCTGCCCAAGAAACAAGTGACCCCGTCGCTAGGCTAAAGCTAAAGAGAGCCTTCCTGGACAAACAAAAAGAATGTCAGGACAGACCCCCTGCCCCACGGGTGGATAATTTGGGGGATCATGAGGGCTACTCGCCCGACGATGAAGGGGAATGTGCAGGGCACTTGGAAGAAAATGTCGACCCTCAAGACGTGGATAACACCGCAGATATGTTTTACCCAGAGGCCATCAGACACTTAGTCTTCTGAGTGGGTGCCATCGCCCAGGGTAGCGGCGTACATGTCCCAGCATATAAGAAGCCGCCGGATAGAGAAGTGCGATCACGCATGAGATCCGAATGTCCTAGGCCGGAATTGCCAGGGAAGCTTGCAGAAACTCCTGATCTAGACCCCAAGATGGTCACATTTGTGACAAAATCAGCGCAAGGCGTTAGAAAGGGAGTTGACCGCGCTTGGAGGGGATGCCAGGACAAGCTTTTGGACATAGCAGGTCCATTAGCAAAAATAATGGACCTGGCAGAGAAAGCGAAGGACATCGGAACGCCGGTAGACCCACTTGCTCTTGGTAACTGGGCCCAGAGAGCGGTGTGCCTTCTGGGCAACGCCAATAGCGCACTTTCCTCAGAAAGAAGGAGCGGTGTTGTATTGAAAATTGACAGAAAAATGAGTGACCTAACCTCTTATGAGCCAGGGGAGAATGCGAATGTTCTCTTGTTTGGCGAAGCCTTTGCAAAAGAGATGTCACAGTTCGTGGGCACTTATTCGGCATTAGAGAGAGCCCAAAGCTCAATTAAGAAGATCTTCCCGGGACGTGTTTTTTTCCGGGACCGGACGACACAGGGGTCAAGCGTCTGGTCGATACACCTATCAACGCAGACCCCAGGGACAGCGTGCCCAATACTGGGAAGGGAAGCAGAAGGACACCTTCTTCGTGACCAGATTCAGATTCCCTAGAGGTCATAGAGGGAGAGGATCTTAACATCCCAGTGCCGTCGCCGGTGAGTAAACCAAGCATGAAAGTAGGAGGGAGAACTCTCCAATTTTTAAGCGCATGGTGAGTTTTGTCACACAATGCATGGGTACTACAGGCAGTGGCAGGGCTGCGGCTACAGTTTGTGGGAAACCCCGTCCAAACCTCACAACCAAATCCAATATACATTGGGGAGCAAGGAGACAGCATTACTGCACAACAAACTCCTAGGTTTAGTACAAAAAGGCGCAATAGAGCGAGACGAGCTAGGGGGCCAGGTTTTCTCAGCAACATGTTCCTGGTCCACAGGGGAAGACAAAACATGCCCCGTTATAAACTTGAAAGACTTAAGCGCATGGTTCGAGTACAATCATTCCAAGATGGAAGGTATCCATCTGCTGCGCGACCTCCTACGCAAAGGGGACTACTTGGCACGCCTAGATCTCAAGGATGCTTATCTCACGATCATGATAGCACAAGAGTTTCGAAAGTATCTGCGCTTTCGCTGGAATGGACAGGTATGACACTTCTCATGTGTCCCGTTTGGTCTGCCGTCCACCCCTTGGTTTTTTTTACTAAGGTGATGAAGCCAGTAGCGGCCGCCATAAAAGAGAGGGGAATCCATATTACTATATACCTAGACGACATTCTCGTACTAGCATCAGACAAGAATACTCTAATCAAGAACGTGCAAGGGATCTTCACGCTCTTGTCCTCGCTGGGATTCTTGGTGAATTTAGACAAATCGCAACTTGCGCCAGTACAGAGGTTGGAGTTTCTAGGCTTCACTATAGATACAATGAAGGCGACACTCCAGCTCCCTCAACACAAGGTGAAAGTAATAAAGAAGGAGCTCAGAGTAGTGATAGCGAGGAAAGTTATTTCGCTTCAGTGTCTGGCCAGAGTAGTGGGGTTGCTAGCAGCCTCGATTCAGGCGATATTCCTGGGACCACTACACTACCGAGCACTCCAGCGTCTCAAAATCAGACATCTGCAAGGGGGCATAGGGATCACCAACTGGTGACCCTGGACAACGAAGTGCTCACAGAGCTCCACTGGTGGCTACAGAATATGGAGGCGTGGAACTGCCGAGCCATATTCGGGGACGCCCCAGACTTGATTATAGAGTCAGATGCAAGCAGGTCAGGATGGGGGGCCAGATGCGAGCACATAGAAACAGGAGGGAAATGGTTAGAGCAAGAATTCAATCTGCATATAAACTGCCTTGAATTATTGGCAGGCTTGTTTGCGGTGCGCGCCGTCACGAAGGACAAGGTGAGATGCTGTGTACTGCTCAAGATGGACAACATCTCAGCAGTATGTTATATAAACAAGTTATGAGGAACAAAATCCAGCAGAGTTAGCGAAGGATTTCTGGTATTATTGCCTGCTGCATCACATTGTAGTGACAGCAGAATATCTGCCAGGGACCCTCAACAAGGTAGATTGGAACTCGAGGTATTTTGTAGATTCGAGCGATTGGAAACTACACCCGCGAGTGTTCAAGAAATTGAAGAATCGCTGGGGCCCAATGCACATAGATCTGTTTGCGTCCAGACTGAACGCTCAGACACAGGAATACTTCAGTTGGAGGATAGACCCGGTGCAGCTGGTACGGATGCCTTCCTACAGACATGGTACGGAGCATTCCACTATGCCTTCCTGCCGTTTATCAAGATCACAAGAGCGCTGGTGAAAGTATGCAGAGAGCGCGCCGAGTTTGTGATGGTGCTACCGCTCTGTAAGTCGCAACCCTGGTTTCCAGTAGCAATGGATCTTTCTTTGGATTTTCCGAGGATAGTTCCGCATCAGCCAGACCTTCTGCTAAGGCCGACCGGTCAGACGCATTCCCTGATAACAGGAAAGCTGCAGTTGATGGTCTGCAGGATTTCAGGAGAAAGTGTGAGTTGCCAGGAATTTTGCAACTCGTTGCAGACTGCATCAAAGACTCCTGGGCGCCTTCCACAATTAGGAGCTACAGCGCATGGAAGGCCTGGGTGCAGTGGTGCACAGACCATATCTGGATCCCGTTTCAGCCCCTTTAGTGCAAGTTCTTAACTTCCTAGCGTCTAAGTTCCAGGAAGGGAGTGCTTTTAGAACAATAGGAGTTTACAGATCAGCGATCTCAGCAGGACACAATAAAGTAGAAGGGAATGCAGTAGGCGAACACCCTGCTGTCTTGCGGCTTCTGAGAGGAATACAAATTAGAAAACCTCTAGAGCCGAAGTACGCAGTCTTATGGGATGTTAGAGTCATTTTTGAGCTGTTCCTTAGATGGCCAATGAACGAAGCGCTTTCGCGCTCACAGTTATCAGGTAACCTGGCGATGTTATTGTGCCTTACAGCATGCCGAAGAGTGTCAGATGTTAAGGCATTGGAGGTTGATAGAAAGATTTTCTATCCAGAAGGAGTAGCCTTTAACATAGCACAGCGAACAAAGACAGGGTCCAGAGTGATTTCATACCCTTATTTTACAGAGAATAGGAAACTGTGCGTTGCTCAATGTATCAAAGATTATGAAACCGCCACGGAGCAGCTTAGACCGCGAGGGGTGACCCAGTTGCTTATAGCGCAACAGCGACAATCGCTGGATGGGTGCGCGAGGTTATGCAGTGGGCAGGGATAGACCTGTCAGTGTTTGGTGCACATTCAGCGAGGGGCACAATGGCTTCTAAAGCCTTCTCGGCTGGGGTGTCACTTCAGAATATTATGAAATCAGCAGATTGGTCCTCTGAGTCGACCTTTAAGACCTTTTACTTCATGCCTGTATCGAATATAACAAGTGCAGTGGTGGTGAGCTTTGAACAAGCATAATGTGAGCCTCCTGTCTTGTCATAGAATAAAGATTGTCCACGCGTACAACTCAGGAAGTCTTCATTCTATTAAAGACAAGGAGGCGAGCATTATATCCCACCCCATGAAAAGATGAAAACTCTGAAGCTGTATGTGTAATTGGACGTTCAGATAGTATTTTGCCCGCCCTCATAAATTATTCTCCATTTGTTGTAGGAGACGATCAGAAGGAGACTTGAGTCCGAGTGAGTATCGATGGAGTGATGAAGTTCGCGCAAGGGGACTGGAGGATTTATCAAGTTGCAGTTAGGCACCCAGTTCCATTGTTTCGTCCGTGGTCATGGTTGATCAGACAGAGGACAGTTTGAAGTTCATTATACAGTTGTAAGGAAAAGAAAGAGGACGTGACCTAACATGGAGGGTTCTTATACTGGGACCTGGTCTCGGATTGGTGCAGCAGGAGAGGTCAGGACTACCAAGCCCCTGAGGATCATGGGGGTAATAGTGTGGACAGAACATGGGCTATTGAACTATTGAATTTTTAAAACCTCTCAGATGTGGAATTTGTTCATGAATAGAGGGAAAAAAAAGTGCAAATGTTACGGTTTAGAAGAATGTTGTTGAAATGCTGATATGGCAGTATTAAAGAAAGTAAAGCATAATGTTTGCCTCCTTGTCTTTAACAGAATGAAGACTTCCTGAGCTGTAAGCGTGGGCAATCTTTATTAAAGTCTACGATGCGGATCACTGTGCTCAGTAATGGTGTATTAGATTTTCTGTCAACAGTAACAAGAGAAAATATAAAGTAAAATTACAAAATGTGAACGATACATAGAGGGGATACTGGACGTTATGCCAAGAAATCAGGATACACTGATATGGTTTTAGCTAATAGCTATCATCTTTCCTCCAAGTCCGCCCTTCGCTTTATGACTCAAATGCATATTCCTTTAATTTATTTTTATGATTTCTGTAATGCGCTACCAAAACTGCATTATTTATATGCAGTTTTACAAACCTTTAAACGGGAAAGAATGACTGTCACTTTACCAGACGATTGGGTACAATGAGAAAAAAGAAACTTATGGATATATAAACAAACACAGGTTTCACTTTTCCCTAAAATGTGGGTTCGCGGGAAGGTATATTTGTTTGTTTATTTAATATAGCGCAAGACCAAAACCCTCGGGTAGCTGGGCGCAAGCAATACAAGAATACTTGGGGAGCTTAGTTACAGTGGTGGGGGGGTGGGTACATACATAGAATACCATACATACATAAGAAAATAAGCAAGGTGCATACATAGAATATAGTGCATACATGAGATGATAAGCAAAGTTGTAAGCAAGAAGCGAACAAAAAAAAGAAAATAGTGTCACCAGATAGCAGTGATCAGGGAGCCAGTAAATATACCAAAATACAGGCAAGTGAAGCAAGAGAACAAATGCACTATATTGTTAAGCCACTTAGAGGTGAGAGAGAGTGGTTTAAGGGAGATCCTGGGCCTCATTCCGACCCTGGCGTTAACCAAGGCGCTATTAGCGCCTTGGTTGACGCAGTTATCTTTCCGACTCCGCCATGGTGAATGGCGGAATTACCGCCCCATTGCAAGGTTGGCGGGGGCGGTAATTCCCCATTCACCATGGGCCCTTCCCCATTCTCATTTTTGGCCCATAGGGCTCAATGGGAATGGGGAAGGCGCTAATTACGGCACCGTAAATTACGGTGCCGTAATTAGCTCCTAGGTCCCTTTGCGGTTTGGTTTTTTAACGCCTGCAAAAAGCAGGCGTTAAAGTACCAACCCGCAAAGGGAACTCGGAATAGGGCGGTAAGGGTTTAACGGCACCGGTCTCGTTACCGGTGACGGTTAACCCTTACCGCCCTACTCGGAATGACCCCCCTGTCTTTAATCTTGAGGCAGTGAGCATCTCTTCTGAATGCAGAGATGTGCTCTCTGTTCAGAATGTTTAGAGCAGCTCTAAGGGCATTGTTTTAGAGTCTTTGCATTTTGTCAATAAAGCCCTTTTGGATACAGCATAGAGAGCGTTACAATAATCCAATCTGGATAGAATAAGTGCACTGGCTAGGGTAATGCAACTCGTTTCAGAAAGAAATGGTCTGCAAGCTCGGATCAATTTACAAGTATAAGCTGTAGACTATGCTAATGAGTTAACTTGTTTTTTGAGGTTAAGTGCAGAGTCGAGGTAGAAGCCAAGGGTTTTGACTGCAGGCAGTACTTTAATGACATTGTCGTCAATGTTGAAGGAGGAGTAGCTGGGGTTAAGTTTTTTTATGGCTGTCTCAGAGCCTGGGATCAGTAATTCCATTTTATCGTCATTCAGACAGAGGCCATGGGATGCCATCCATGTCTGAACGAGGAGGTATATCTTGTTTACTAAAGCCGAGTCTTCCAAGAAGTTGCCCGAAAGGGGGATGAGGATCTGAGTGTCATCTGCATAATTAGTGTAGGTGACACCAAAACTGTCCAACTTGTCAAATAAGGGCTTAGTAAAGATATTATACATGGTAAGGGATACACATGATCCCTGGGGAACGCCACAAGAGACTTGAATAGGGTCGGCAGCTGCTAGAGGGGAGAAGACTCTCATTGTACGGTTCGCAAGGAAGGATTGCACCCAGGTTATGGCATCACTTGAGAAATGGGCAGCTGACCTGAGATGGTTACATAAGACTGTATGATCCACCAGGTCGAAGGCTGCTGATAGGTCAAGGAGGAGTAGCATAGCTTATTTTCCATTGTCCTTCAACTCATCAATTTAGGTCTTAAGGTCAATCAAGGCTGTTTCGGTGCCGTGAAGGGGACGGAAGCCAGACAGGCGTGAGCCTAGTAAGTTGTTAGCTTCTAGGTAGTCTTGTATTTGTATGTAGGCTACTCTGTCAATAATTTTGAGTAGGAAGGGGACTGTAGTGATAGGTCTGTAATCAGTTGGTATGGAGGGGTCTAGTGTTTGTATTTTGAGCAGTGGTAGCAGCCAGGATTGTTTAAGATTGTTGGGTACGAGGTTCATTTTAAAAGGAGGAGTTAATGAGCTTCGAGATAAACGGGGCTAAGTCTCTGGCTGCATCCTTTATGATTTGGGTTGGGCAGTTGTCTCCTTTGCAGTTGAAAGGTTTGAGTGTAAGTATGATTTTTTCTGTTTCAGTAATGGATATTTTTTTGAAGCTGAAAGGTGAGGGTGTGCTATTGTGCACTTCTTGGGGTGGTTGCTGCTGGGGTGAGGGCTCAGCCGGAAGGAGCAGAGAGGCTTTCTTTTCAGCAATTTTAGATTGGAGGGAAGTGATTTTGTCTGAGAGTGCATTTTGCATCTTAGTACACCAAGGCTTATCCTTAGGGATATTATCAGCCTGAGGTATTGGTGATTCCATTTCGCACAAGATGGAAAATAATTCCTTCGTGTCTGATTTGGCCTTAGAAATTCTGTTGTTAAAAGTATTCCTTTTCGTATCGATTATTTCTTTTTTGTAAATTTTGGAATGGATATAGTTTGATGGTAGTGAGTTCTTGCCAAAGAGAATGCCGACCTCTCTGAGGTCTAGTGTATGTTTTCATAACAGTTAATGTTTTCATCTGCAGAGCACAATTCATAGTTAGGGTATTGTAAAGGTGCAAAGAAGGATCCTGACACAAAGGTGGCATGTTTGGGGCTAAAGACATTTATTTAAACAAGAAAGCAAGAGAAAACCTACCTGTCTATTCCCACAAGGGGTTTCCTGCCTCAACTAAAGATAAGGGGCCTCATCACGAGTTGGCCGGTATCCCAAAGGGGATACTGCCCAACTTTATTTGCGTTAGCGCCCACCCGCCTGGCGGTATTAGCACCAGATCAGGGGTTGGGCGCCAACCGTTACTCCCCATTCCCCATTGGGGCTTTTGGAACCAATGGGGAATTTTCAGCGCAATGGCCGCGTGCTTATTGTGCTACCTAATACCACCGAAAATGGGCATTTTCCCGGCATTTTTACCCCCAGCTCTAAGCTGGGGTAAACACACTCGTGATAGGACGGGCCCTTAAATGCGGCAGTAATGCCGTTACCGCTGCATTTAAGGGCTACCGCTCTACTCATGATGAGGCCCAAGGTGTCTGTCGGGATGTCATGTCAATTGAAAAGTGTCCACCGTCCTGTGTCAAGAAAACCTTACTTCTGTCCCTTACACTAGAAATTAAAGAATAAGGCAGTACTGTTCTGGCTTCAGGAGAATGACCTACTTCTCCTGAGTTATGGTTCCTGGTTTGTTGAAAAAGTTCCCAAATCTTAGAACAGCTTTACGTCTTGCACATTGTTAGGCGGAATGGCTCTCTTCCTTCGATAGTAAAGTTCCACACAATACTTCTTGGTGAACCAGGAGATGTGTCTCCCTTCTACTGACATCCAGTCTCAGATAGCTCAGGGGAATTACTCCCTTTCCTGAACCTTTTGGCCCTTACTGCCGGTCTGGATTACCAGGAGAATAACTCCCTTCTCCTGGTATATTGTTATCAGTTCCTTACAACCAGGAGGAATGACTCCATCCCCTGGTCTTCTTTTCATTAGGCTTCACGTCTGCAATACCCAACTCTGAGTGTTAGGAAGGTCCGCAAACCCTGGCTACTCTAGACCTGGCCCACTTGGTTCACTTCCCTACCAGGTACTGCCACGAGGAATTAGACTTGTACTCCTTTCTTGCTTTGGGTCCCAGACCCTTGTTTCTCTTCTTTGAACTGTCCCCCATTCCCGTCAAGTACTAGCACAAGGAAAATGACTTGCATCTTGTTAAGAGTCCAAGGCCCTCCCTTGGCTGTCGGTGGTCTTATCCCTGCCACTGTTGTGAGGGACTCTCCCTCTCAAATTCTCTTTATGGTACTTGTGGTCCTCTCCCCTCCCTGGTGATAAACAGGCTTTGTTCCACCACTGCCATGAATAGGAGAAGGTTTGTAGGATTTCTGTCCCTTCCGTGCCACACAAGCGTTATGGTTGCAAAGGGGCCTAGGGACAACTGCATACACCCTCTTCTCCTAGAGTATGCAGTGGCGTGATTGATGTTTATTTATTTATGTTATTTAATTGTTCATTTAGAACGCACTTAATACCAACGTTGTGGTTTCTAAGCATGGGATTGGGATTCAAACCAGTGTGTTGCTGCGTTGGCTTGCTTCCAAGACAAACGCATTGCCCCGGGGCCATCCTTCCTCTCATAAGGAATTTAACCTAGATGGTTGTCTTTATCCTTAAAGGGGGGAGTCCCTCACCATGAGATTCTCCTGCATTGCACCACCCCCAGGGGATTATCGGGTTCGCTGCCTCACCTCCCTGGCCTCATTGGAAAGAGCTCCCTCTTGGGGAGAAGTGGCGACATCTAATGCATCATCACAGTACATAAAACTTTGTTAGTAAGGTAGGCTTGAGTTCACTTCTGCACTAGGCACTAGGCAGAAAACCTAAAAGGTAATTCAGAGGTTTGGATTAAGCACAAGTAGATACATTTATTTTTCATTCCAAAGATCTGTTGGTAGCTCGGCGATGAATTCACGGAGAAGATGAATGCACAGAAAATCGTAGTTGGTAAGTGCAGTCACTGCCAATTTTTCTGTAGGTCAAGAATGTATTTCAATCAAAAACCTCAGAACAAGATATACAAAGTGGCTACGAAATTAAAGGTTCTCTGCCAGTACCACCCAACAGCAAATTCTGTAGAATGTTGGTCCAAGGTGGGATAGTAGGAAGTTCTGGTATATACTCAAAAAACAAACAAATATAAAATAAGCCAGAAATTAACCCTATTTCGAAATGGAATACATCATCTATTTAGTGTTGAGCCCCCGAACAAATATGCAAAATGTGCAAGATATCCTTTCTCACGTGCATTCCCACTCTTACAACTGCGTACGGCAGGAGGAGGAGGACAATTTAGATTATATCCAGAAGCTAATACTATCCCGGGCTCCTGGCACAGAGGACCTTGCTAATGTCATCATCAAAAAAGGCCCTAGCAAATGCGAGTATCCCAAGAGAGCATAGTACCCAAATCCTGTAGGAAGTCACTTCTTACCTAGTTGTTTCTAGTAGGGGCGTGTAGTTGACTGCAAATAGTTCCCCATTGTTTTAGTCAGCTTTATACCGAAGTAGGTCAAGTAATTCTCGACCCAATTATATGGAAGACTGCTCTTAAGACCCTCCTCGATCTCTCCAAGTACTGTAAGATTCAATAGTTTCATTTCCTGGGGGTTGATATTTAACCGTTACCCTCCTGAAACATGCCATCTCCCTTCCATTGCTCTTAGGGAGCCCTCCGGGTCCACGAGAGTCAAAAGCATGTCATCGGCGAAGGAGACTACCTTGAGGACCCTTCCCCTGATAATATCCCCTCTATCTCCGCATTCGCTAGTATTGCTTCCAAGAGTAGCTCCAAGTAAATAGCATAGAGCATGGGGGAGAGGGGCCATCCCCGTTTCGTACCCCTCTGAACCTTGATGGGCTCGGACAATTTACCATTTATTGATATCCTTGAAGATGGGTTCTGGTAGCTGACCTTAAGCATAGCAAGAAATGTCTCCCCAAAGCCCATTTGCTGCATTGCTATGAACAGGAACCGCCACTCCACCCTGACGAAAGCCTTCTCAGCGTCCAACTCTACTAGGAGCGCCAGGGTCTAACACACCACTGTCTAACACTCCTAGAAGTTGGTATCTTGGTGGACAAGCCACCTTCAGCACTTAACCTAACCTGAACTACAGTTTGTTCATGGAGACCGATAATTAATAGCAGTAGTCCTTCGAGCTGGCCCTATTTGCGCAACTTTGCCCAAAGTACATTTATATCCACTGCGTCAAAGGCGGCAGACAGGTCGATAGTGGTGATAAAGATAGAGTTATGTTTCCTGGACCACGTTAAAGATTTCACACACTTCAATACTATACCGTTTAAGGTGGTATTCATTTGCCTGCGAAAAACTATTTTTCCACTTTTAGAATCGTCTGGGTCTAGGTGACCAAGAATCAGGGTGGCAAAGACTTTACTGTCTGCGTCCCATATTGATATTGGTTGGTAATTCTTTGGGTCCACCATGGGCTCTTTTTATAGATTGAAACTGTGTGTGCCATCCACCATGATTCTGGAAATTGGCGACATACCAAGATCTGCTCAAATAAAGTAGATAAAATAATAGACCATTCTCGTTTTCCACTTTTAAACGATGCATTTGATAGTTTGTTGGGGCCAGGTGCTCAGGAAGAACTGATCTTTGTGAGAATTCCCCCCATCTCCTAATTCATAGGAATATGGTATGAGGAGTCGTTGAATTGCTGTTCAAGAAACATTGATGAGATGCCAGGCTCTTTCTCTGTGAGCACGCTTGAATAGGCCACTAGTAAAAAGAGTAAAAGCGGGCGGATCCAGCTTCCCCTATCTCACGCCCACTCACTGGAATGCCCTACCTCCCACTATCCATGGAGAGGCCTCCCTCACCACCTTCCGCAAAATTCTGAAAACTACACTCTTCACATAAGTCCTGACACATCAGCACGAATACCTATCATATATGTTGTAATATACGACCAAATGCAATATCTGTAAAAAGTATGATGTCTTGTAGTATTCATAATGTGTCAACAATCGCTATCATGCCTGTACCATGTAACTAAGTTATTGCAAGTAACAGCGCCTCAATGCCCCTGGGCTGCTTGCGCGCTCTATAAATAAATAAATAAATAAATAAATAAATAAATTAAATAAAATAATGAGACGCCCAATTTGATTCAGATACCGAGCAGGTTTGAAAGCTAAGTTGGATAGTAACATCATCATTAATTATCCTCCAAAAAGCTGAAGAATTTTTGTTTTTCAACAATGCTGAATGTCACAAGGCCTAGCAGGATCGTTTTGTTTTATCCGCCCTGTTCCCCCACCCTCATGTCTTGTTGCTCCTTGAAACACATTGTGTATGGGCGCATTATAAATATCCAATAAACAAAAAACAAATAAACTGCCAACATGTTCTCTGCGTCTTTTTGACAGAGCAATATTCTGTGACCCCCTCAGCCAAATTTTCTAATATGACTTTGCTTTCTTGATTTCGATTAGAGTAATTGACAGAGGCAGTTCTTTTTTACCTAGTAATGCTTTAATTTGATTTCTCATATAGCATTTTCTGTCAATCACTTCTTGATCGAAAGAATGAACATGTTTATGCTTAGTCCCGTTATTCAAAGAGGAATGAGCCAGAATGGAACCTAAAAATTAATCAACCAAAGGTTCAAATGCATCAACTGAAAAGGTCTCTATTTTCCATTTTAAAGAAGAGTCATCCAAACAAAGAGCAACTGCAACATTAACCCGTTTAATGTTTTGGGGGTTCCATGACATTTTATTGCCCACAGGGTTGACTGAGAGGTCACGAGGCCCAGCGAGGCTTTCACTCATGACCCTGACGTCAATCTCTCTGCAAGTAACATACAATGGTCGCTTAAAATGTTAGGTTGAATGTTCAAATATTTGCATCTGTTGAATACCCAACTTGGCGAAAATATATATTCTATAGTGGAGAACTGAATAGCATTACTCCACGTATAGGTGCAAGGAATACCTGCAGGAATGGAACCATTGAACATTTTAAGCCCTAAACCATGGAGGGCTCGTAGCCATTTAGGACCGTTTCCCAACCCCATATTAGAATTGCCCAGCCTGGGGTTATGTCTCTAGATCAAAATCTATACAAGGGGCATTTAGATCACCCAATACAATTGGAGAGCCACCTCTAAATTTGTTGCACCAGCCATTCACAAAAATGGTTAGTTTATCCAAAGCTACATCTAACTCTGCAATCCCTTGTGCAAATACACATTTAGGAAGAATAAATCCTTTGGCGCCCCTTCTTTCACCACGACATGAGGCTAAAAAGTCCATAGACACATCAATCACACTTATAATTAGTAATGCTGGGCAGGATTTTATTATGGTAAGTAGACCCCCAACAAGAGACGGCCCGAACACCTTCCTGAGTTGCTTGGAAATGGGGCAATGTAAGGATGACATGGTATCAAGAATAGACAGACACAAGTGATCACAGTTCAGAGCTGTTTATTAAACTGTATGTTGCGGTTTGAAAAACGCCCGATCTGAACCTAAATCTAAGATCAAATAATAATAAGGCAGTCCTGGTGGCATTGTGTGAAATAAAAGGGCCTATACTAAGAAAAACCTATTGCCAATCCTTGAAAACAAAAAAGTGTGGGATAGGGTTCACAATAAAGAAAGAAGCGTTCACAAACGATAAGTCAGGATGTGTTAGTCGTGGGTCTCCCTTCCCCACGTTTTGAGCACGGGACAAGGTGGGACTCCTATGCACAGCACACTCTCGAGCTTTCCCAGCACAAGACGACAGTTCCATTTCACTTATCAGAACTTTCGGTGGTTAAGTCGCTTTTCTACAAAAAGTCTCTTGCCCCCACAGACCCGATGGCTTCCAAAAATAAAAAACAAAAGAAATTCTGTTTCTAATGTACGTTGGGTGATGGTTTCACCCTGGGTCCCCCCTCTTCCGGAGGTTGTCTCTCCTGCTTCCGAGTATCTGAAAGACCCCTCTCGAATATCAGCTTTCCTCTAATCGGGTTCACTCTGGCTTTTTATTCCACGTGTCGCTGGGTGACGGCTTTCACCCCTGGATCTCCCTCTGTCGGGCTCAGACCCTTCGACTATTGGCCTCCCTCTGTCGGATTTACTCTGGCTCACATTCACAGTCTTTCCTCTTTTCTTTCACAGCTCTATTCCACATGTTCATTGGGTGATGACTTCACCCAGGGGTCCCTCTCTTTTGGGCGCTGACCCCTCACGAATCTCAACCTTCCTCCGTCGGTATCACTATGGCTTTTGCAAAGATATTTTGTCCTTGGCATTCACAAATCTTAAGATCTTTTTAAATAGTTCTCCGTGGACATCCCTCTGCCGGGTTTATTTTTGTCAACACACTGTTTCTTGCAACTTTAGACTTCACCCCTCTTTATTGCAACACTTCGTCGGGTTCACTCTTGCCATTTCACAATTCCCTTTGCAAGTATTCCCTTACAAGATTCTTCCAGTCGGGTCCCTTTACCTTCTACTGATGCAGGATTCACTTCCCTTGCGTTTTTAATTGTCGGTCAAAGACTTTCGACTGTACAGGGATTTTGCAAGACCCCTTTATGACCACTTTCACCTAATTTTGTGGCTCCCCTAGGGGCTTCTGGCATCAGTAGTTTCTTTCAAACACGGGATCAACCAGAATCTCTAGAGTCAGCACCCACGTGGTGCCAGACCCCTCTGCAGCTGGTCCTCCCTAAACATTTTACAGTTCTTTGAACTTTCCTCAGGCTGCCACTTTGCGACTTTCATTCAACACAGGATGATTTCTTTATCGGTTCCCTTTTCGACTCACTGGCTGTGATGAACCGTCTGGCTTTTCACTTTATCTGGAGTAAAGGCCGGTACCATGGTAGCAGGTGGCTCCCTCTGTCCTGCTCATCAGCCTAGGCATGCTCCGAGTACCGTTGACATCTGCTGCAACAAACTATCGATATTGTTCTCGGTCTTATGTTTCCGTCTGCGGAGACATAGCGGGTCTGGGTCGGAAAGGGCAAGGTCGCTTCTCTTCTTGTCGTCCCTTCGGTTCTCGCCACCTTTCTCCCCTCCTCTTGAACTGCTGTGCGTAGATAGTTCTCTCGTTGTGCGGTGTGCCTTGCTCGTAGTGTGCTGTTGTAGTGTGCTCTACATTTTATCCCTGTGGGGAAGGGAAAAGGTTGTCAGGTGTGTGTGTGGTTCTGGTTAATGGGATAAGAGTGTTCGTGCCAGAAAGGTGAGGGGTTAGTGGGTCAGATAGTCCTATGTGGTAGGATGGGGAAAAGGTGATATACAGAATTAGAACCTTCGTGCCAGGGGGGCTAATAAACTCAGAAGGATGACATTTGCAAGGTTTGGGAAACAAACGGGAATGACCGGGTTTATTATTGTAAAATAAACAGGGCAGAAGGGTTGTGGGAACGGTAGTGTTTTGTTAAAGTAGACTGGGTGTTCGGGGAAGAATAAGCAGAGGGAAGTGAAGAAGAATTATTGTGAGTATTTGGGCAGGAAACATGAAAATAGGGAGTCTGGGAGAGATAGTTTGAAGCTGCACCAGGGTTTGGGATTCTAGAGCATTTGTTATGTATGGAGGTGTTATGGGTTTTGGTCAAGAGAGATTCAATGGAAGGGTGGCAGATATAGCACAGCCTCGGGGATCCTGTCCTCCTCGCCTTCTTCCCTGGTATAATACTGCGTCTCACCTGGGGTATTTACCCAAGCATCATCCCAGGCTCCCCCAGCCAGGTGATCCTTTCTTGCTCGTCCGCCCTATGGTTGAGGTCCGAGAGCATCAGCCTTTCCCCAGCCACCTAAATAAGGATTTCCTGAGGTCTGCTCAGGAGAATACAAATAGCCGTCAAACAAGGGTTTTTCCATTAGCCAGATTTCTCTAAGACAGATTAAATAGGTTTTAAATAGTTCTCCTAATACTAGAATATTTCATGCAGCCCACTACAGAATTGATTGTGAATCCTTTAGCTTTTTTTATTTTTTTTCAATACATTTTTATTTGCATTTAAATGAACCAAGAACAGAAATCCCTCTTAACCCTCTATAGCTCCCATCCCCCCACCTTCCCGTCCCCCCCCCGAAAACGTACAGGTTGGACATCAGAGCAGGTTAAAGAAGTAAATCAGGGACACTGTTCTCATGAATACAGCCCAGTAGCCCCGCATCCCCGGCGAAGTGATCTCGAGGAGAACAGAATGTAAGCCTTCACAAGTCCAGTTTGCCTTTAGGTTGTACAATGCCCAATAGTTCCATGGCCTTGGGGCACCATGCACGGCGGGCTCCGGCCTTTAAAAATCTCAACAAGTTGGCCCAGTCTGAATAAAATCGCCTGTGAGACCCCTGGATCGAGTAGGTAAGCCATTCCAATGCCACCAGAGCCCACAGCTTCGCTACCCACTCGTGCTCCTGTGGAGGGTCCTTTGACTTCCACTTCCTGGCCAGGACCAATGCTGCTGACATCATAATCATGTACAATTTGCGATCAGCTCTGGATGGCATCGTTGTGAGCACAATATTAAGACCCAGTAAGTCCCGTGCCCTGTTGCCTCCCTGTGGAATCTCCACCACCTCTGCGATTGCTCGCTGAACTGAAGACCAGAAGGGACCAATTTTTGGGCATTCCCACCAAATGTGAGCCCAAGAGCCCACTGCGCCATATTCCCTCCAATAAACAGAAATCTTGGGGTAAATTTTATTTAACCTAAGAGGGGTTAAATGCAATCTCATTACCAGCTTTAGCCAAATCTCACGAATTTGGAGAGATCTTGCTAGTTTCGGATTTGGGACCACAGTTTAATCCATTGCTGTTCTTCTATGCCCTCGTTTAGATCCTGCTCCCATTTGCTCTTATATGTTCCGGAATGTATAATTTACTCCCGTTTTATAAATTTATAAATGGATGAGACCACCCCTCTATCACCTGTGTCCGTATCGAGGTACTTCTCAAACTGGGTAAGAGATCGTGTCCCCGCTTAACTTACTGTAGGATGGGAGATCCAATGTCTAATCCTTTAGCTTTTAAAGAAATAAAATTTCACTCAAACACTGGGCTGCAAAATGCCCCATATTTAAAATAAAATCTCTGCAGGAGAAGAACCACTGAAACACTTCTTGTTAAGACAGATTGCAAGAATCTGGCCTGGCGGACAGATTTTAGGAGACCATCCTAGTTATATGTGAACAGAGGAAATCTGAGAGGTTAGCAAAAAGAAAAAAAACAACCAAGGTAAACGTGGAGAGCTGTCAAGGCTATTCTCAGGAGAGTTCGAGTGGGGTGGGGGCCCCACAATGAGTCCACACAGTGAAGCACACAGTAATTCGATTTAGATAGCAATGTATAAAAATACAGTATTTATTCTAGGCCTTAAACCGCCACAAAAAACGAAACAAGCAGTTCATATATATTGCACAACACTCAATAATAAACATACATACAAGCCACCACAGGTTCTTAAAATGTGTTCAATGACTTAAATCAACAAAGAATGTAATTAAAGTGATGCAGTAAAGATGGAACCAAGTAACAAGTACTTTTTTCCTAGCTTCAGCAGTCCAATCCATAAGAAGAGAGGGGCCTTATGCCAATGCTTCAACTCAGAATTCATCTGTAACAGATAAGTTACTTCTCTTGGTGATTGTTCAAAAGAAGAGATGAAACAAAGTTACTAAGTAAGTAAAAAGGAGACGTATCTTTTAGGTTTTACTACTCTGGTTCGACGACCAAAAAAGCAGTGCAATGGAAAGCTACAAAAAGACTTGTTCTCAAGGTTACCCTATGGCGGATGGGGGGAGACAAATGCTGTGTGTTTTCTTAACCCACTGACTCTGATTTTCCAAGGTGACTGGATGGGTCGACTCAGGGTCGCTGGAGGTTGGATTTCCCGCTGTTGGTGCCAGTGAGAGATACCCAGAAGCTGCGGATGCAAGGATTCTTCCGGTCAGGTCCAGGAGCAGAGTGCAACCCTTGGTGATGGAAAAACGCAAGAATCACTGATGCGGCCCTCTTCAGGGCACTTCACAAGACAGCAG
Organism: Ambystoma mexicanum; assembly: GCF_040938575.1. Taxonomy (NCBI): domain Eukaryota; kingdom Metazoa; phylum Chordata; class Amphibia; order Caudata; family Ambystomatidae; genus Ambystoma; species Ambystoma mexicanum. The sequence goes on along the minus strand of NC_090933.1, from coordinate 1,131,072,938 downwards.
GAGGGACATTCTAGTTACGCACACCACACACGCAGTTGTAGAAGTCCTTCCAGGACAGGATCCGTTGAGGCTGAGAGGCTGAGATTTGGTAGGAAGGCAACTTATACCATAAACTAGAGACCACTAAATTTCTAGCGAGATAGCCCACTGGAAAGCTGGACAGTACTCTGGTTGGTTCAGGGACAATTCTAAGGCCCAGGACAGCTGGAACCTTGAGAAAATATCAAGACTGGTTGGTCCCACCAGTTCAGGGTTTGATGCACCTCACAGGGCTTTTGAAGACCAAGAAGTAAAACAGGGCTATACCGAGCCAGACACAGGAAGGGAGGAGGTGCCAGGCCTCTTCGGGAGTCTTCTTTGGATCTTCAATCAGCTGTTCTTCTAGGAGGGATTCTTGGCTCCAAAGCGGATCTGAAGAAATGGCTGCAGGAGTCGTCCTCTTATCCGAAACACAGCCTGGAAGCAAGTCCAAGCCCACCAATGATATGGATCTGCACCATTCAAACAGCCAGTAGTGGTCCAATCAGGGACCACTACTGGTTTCACTCTTGCCCACCAAACCTTCTGGATCCACAGATGTGGACTTGGACTAGACAGTCCAAACTACTTCCTGAGTGAGACAGACACGCACACCCCTCACCCCCTACCCCCACTAGCCAGTAAAAACAGCAGCTCTCCTGGGCGAATGCATGACCATAAATGCAGGACTAAGTGGGTTAAGAAATTGAGGGGAGGGAACCTCATTTGTACGTAAGCATTTATATATTTGCATACCTACCTTACTATGGTTCTTGTACTTTGCAAGCCATCTTTTATAAACATAGAATTACGTTATATATTTCTACGTTTATAAAAGATGGCATGCAAAGTAAACAAACCATAGCAAGTTACGCACATAAATATATAATTGATTAAACTTATATATTTGTTTGAGTGCCTTACTATGGTTTGTGTACTTCAAGATGGCTTGTAAAGTACACAAACCATAGTAAGGTATGCACACAAATATATACCATTTATATATTTGTGTGAGTACGTACCTTACTGTGATTTGTGTACTTTTCAAACTAACATTTTTTAAACCCTTAAGTGCCAAGGACAAGCTATCTCGTCCTTGATATTACCTCTGTGTTGCCAAGGACAAGATAGCTCATCCTTTTTGGCACAAAAATGAAATCCAACCCCCGGGCTATGTGAGGAGGAGGTTCCTCCTCACGCCCTGGGGGTTGGATTTCCTTCAGTTTCACTGCGGCAGCCATTTTTGGCTGCCGCGGTGAAAATGAAAGGTGAGTGCCCACCTTTCTCTCCCTCGATCTGCGGCACTATTGTGCTGTTCAGATCGAGGGAGGTGTCGTTGGAAAGGGGATCGTGGGTATTGTTGGGGATCAAGGTGTCATTGTAGCATTGCTGGGCGTGGATCGGGAGCAGAGCGCTCAATCCGTGCCCAGCAATGCCACTAGACCACCTGTGGGGGGGGGGCAGCTTACTATGTAAGCGCCCCCCCCGGTACCCAAAGCATGGGACCACACATATTGGCCCCCCCAGGGAAGTGAAAAATATATACATTTGTCATGATCACTGCTTCCAAGGAGCCAGGACCAGCCCAACGTCCTTGGAAGCAGGCCCCTAACCCTAGGCACCAGCCGGTCCCCACTGGGACCTTTTGGACCTTGTCCTGGCGCCGGTGGCACCAGGCTCATCAAAACCCTTGGTCCCGGCACTGGACGTGCCGGGCTCATATTAGGTGCGAGGATGCTTGGGTGGACTTACCTGCAGCAGACCATGCTGCTTACTTACCAGCCACTTAGAAGCTATCTAAGAACAGGAACTACTTTCGTACCTGGGTGGGGCAGCTCCACTCCCTGGATACAGCACTGGAACTCTTCTGGAAACTGGAACTCTTTTCTTACCTAGGCGGGGCCGTGGAAGAAGACGCCTCATCACTCCAAGGCTATTTAAACCACACCCGATAGATGAAGCGTGCTTCGCGTTATTCTACATCTGCAGCAGAACGCTCACCGAGTCTGCTCCGGCTTTTCTTCTTCTGATCTTGGACCTGCAAGAATCCTACTTACCATTTCAGTATCCAGACATCATCAGCACCTGCAAAGAACAGAAAAACACAGGTTAGCAAGGCGAACTTTACACGCAGTTCTTACTCACCTGATCCATCGGCTGCGACCTCTTCTTCACGCCGCATCTCCACCTGCAAAGGCAAAAGCATTGCCATACTTACCGGCACTCTGTGAATTCCGGATTTCTTCGTTCTGCATCGCCGCCTGTAAAGACAAAGTATCGTTAACAACTTACTGGCATTCCGCGGACTCCGGCGCTGCAAACCAACATCTGAAAGGCAAAAGAAAAGACATTAAGCAGGTATTTACTTACGTCCATCACGCTCGTCGCAATAAAACGCCTGCAAATACTCCGGCGTCTCTTTAACACGAACTAAGCTGCAAGGAAAGAGACAGAGCGCTGGCCATACTTACGAAATTCCAGGCGCTTCACTTCACCTTCCATCTCAAGAGCCCTGCAATACATAAGGGAAAAGCATTATATAGAGTCTGCATATAAACGTGCCACGCATTTAAAGACTATAAAGACAAAAGGTGTCCAGAAAATCACCGCTCGTGCAGATAACGACGGTAACCATCCTCTGAATTCAAGAGGCCTATGTTTCACCAGTGAAGGAACTGGCAACGGCACCCTGCACCAGACGCAGATGGAGAGCCCAGCATTCACCTATATAAGGTGAGCACGTTGACCTGGGGGCTCTACGAAAAAGCTGGGAAGAGAGAGAGAGAGAGGGACATTCAACTACCCAGACCATTAACCCCCATATTCTTTCACCTGCAGAAACCTCACTCTTCTAGTCCGACACACAGTGCGAAGAGGTTCGACCCCAGAAGCCAATCGAGTCCTGCACATCACTTTTCGAGTCACAGACAGCTTCCTGCCAAGACCCGCGCCTCCGTGGGAATCAGGTGAGCGTTACAACATTTAGGTTTTGGTGGGGGGTCCATAAAACACCCAGGTTTTTTTTTTTTTACAATGAAAGGGGGGTGGCCCTCTCCTCCCACCCTAAGTGGATGAGGGGGCACCTCATGTAGTCCTCCCTGGGACGTCAGTCAGCCTCTAGGGGGCGCTGCACCAGCAGTCCACAGTGCTAGAATACACGTGTAACACGTTAGTTTCCTAACATTATAAAAATGAAAGTGCCTGTTCATTTTTATAATGTTAGGAAACGAACACGTTACATGTGTATTCTACCACTGGCACTGCTGCAGGCTGTGACCTCTGCAGTTTCTAGTCCATTTGGGGCCCAGGGCGAAACATTAGGAATGCGCCCCTCCCCCCGCACCCCATCCCATGCGGCACTCCCACTGCACCCCGCGCACCATTCCCGCTGCACCCTGCATGCCATTCCCAAACTACACCGTTAAGGAACTCCTACCCAAAGTCAAACAGTCCGTTACGCAAGGAATGAATTGCCATTTGCAACGGTGGGCCACCTTTTCACTGGTGCCCAAGACAATTTTAAGCCCCAGTCCCACTTAGGCTGCAAATAATGAGGACTGGGCACACCAACCAAGAGACCATGAATATGGCACAGGATGCAGTATATACAACCAACAAAGAACACAAGATGCTGAAGGGGGTTTGGAGGCAACCTAAGCCAAAAGGGCAATGGCAAGGAGACACCTGAACATAAAAAAAAAAATAACTTTAACATTCTTTGAATGGGAATCATGGGTTATGCTTTGATACAGTAAATTCTTGACTGTTGTAAGGAAACATGGACCAGGATTATTTATTTATTCATGCAATGTTTGTCGGGTAACTGTAGTTTGCCTTAATTGGAAGTCCATCACCACCTTGGCGAGGAAGGACGGATGAACCCAAAGCGCCACCTTATCTCTGGAGAAAACAGTAAAGGTGGTTTGGATGACAGGGCCTGACCCTGCACGCTGACATGATAGCGGTCAGAAAGACCTTCCTCCAAGACAGAAGCCTTAGCGGGCAAGAATGCATGGGCTTAAAGTTGTGCCCATCAAAAAGGTCAGCACCAAGGTCAAGCCCCATGCCGGTACCACGAAAGATATGGGAGAAAACTGGTTAGTCAGTCCTTTGAGGAAATGATTGAAGAAAGGAACTGTAGAGTAAACCTAAGTCAGGTGTCCTCTTGAAGACAGAAAGTGCCTCTAAGTACTCTTTAGCCATCGCCACCTGGAGACCCTATCTCACGAGGTGCAACAAAAAAGAAAGTACTGCAGCAATGTCGCATGTTAAAAAGGTACAACTTTCTAGCTCTGCACCAGGTGCAAAATGTCTTCCATCAACAGCGTTAAAGAGCCTTTGTGCTGGTCTTCTCGCAGAGAACACCACCTCCATGACATCCTCTGGAAGATCCCAGTCCCTGTACCTCAACCTCTCAGTAGCCAGGGGTGGATTTTGAGGGTAGCGACGCTGGAGTGGAGGATTGTGCCTCCTCCTTGCGAGAGCAAGTCTGCCCTCTTCGTGGAGGGCAGGTGACCAAGTCCAGGAGGTCCGGGTGCCACATCCTCCTGACCAAATCCGGGGCAATGTGACGCGTGGTATGAAGGGAATCGGTGGGAATGCATATAGTAGTGGATAATTGAAGTCCACCACGAAAGTGTCCCACAGTGCTCCTCTCGGCGGAAATTCCATTGAGCAAGACCAGCTCACATCTGTTGGAACTGAATGAGAACAGATCTACCAGTGGGGTTCCTTGGAGGGCGAAGAGCTCTGCAAGTACTTCACGGCATAGTTCCCATTAGTGGGTGACCGACCCTTGTTTGCTCAGGGTGTCCACCACTGTGGTCTCCTTCCTAGCCAGATGAATTGCTGATATGGAGATCTGTCTTTGCAAAGCCCAAAACCAGAGTTGCGGTGTGTGGCATGCTGAGTAATCAGTTGGACTAGGGGTGGCACGTTTACAACAATCTTCATTTAAAGGCATATCTTCCACTATCTCTAAAGTGTTTTCCCTACAAAACTAAAGAAGAACTTGGGTGCTCATCGTCAGGGTGGTAGTCAAGCTCAAAATGTCTGTCCTCTGTCCACACTAACTTACTCTAGCCCTACCACTAACAAAAGATATTAACATAAACGGCCCCAAGAGAATGACTCCCTTCTCCTGGTAAAAAGGGATGCGCCCTATAGATGTATTGCTGCCTATCTCTGATAAATGTTCAAGTTCCGCACTTGTAGAGAATGCCAGGGCATGACTTGCTTCACCTAATCCCACAGTTCAACAACTGTTATCTTCTCTTGGTCGGCTTGGTGAGCCTCCACATAGCTGTTTAGTAACCTTTTGCCTTAGTTTCTGCCTCAACAATATAGGTGAAAGAACCAGTAGAATGACTTCCTTCCCCTGGTTCAATTGGTTCAGGCATTGGCTAATTTTAGATGGGTTCCTGCAAGAGTTTTTATCAACTTCTGCACTTCTTTCCAGACTTCTCTTCGGGCCTGTATAAAAGTCAAAAACTCCTGTTGTTTCCAACACACACCTGTATCTCTTTTTTTTTCCCCTCCTCTCGTTGGTGAAAACAAGGGGAAATGGTCCCGTAGTGTCCCTGACTTCTAACACTCTGACAAAGGAGATTATTCTTGTGGCACTATCTAGCATGGACATCTCTGATGATTGTTGAGGGAGAGTATTCCCGATATGTTCTTTTATTTCAGTCTCTTTAACACAACTGAGGGGAGGAAGATCACTAGTGATGTAATCTTCACACTTGATACTTCTGTCCCAACTCTGGAGACGAGGGAGATTACTCCAGAGGGTTTCTGTTAAGAGGAAGACACCTGGGCACTGTAATGCCGATAAATGCTTTTATTGTTAAGCTCTGAGTAATAAAGGCCCCCAGCTCAGCAAGTACAGCCACAGATTAGCGAGCAGCTCTCCAACTGCCCAGTCATGGAATCCTTACAAATATAAACATCATACACTGAACAATAGTGGAACCTCAATCTGGCAAAACTCCACAGGGACATGCAACACTCTGCCTGGCATCACCAAGTTCCACTCAAGTCAACATCATAACACTTTCTTTCTACCAGGTTATTCCACTTGGTTATACTCTTGATGTAATTACTGAGATGAGGGAGATTATTCCTGGTGCCTTCTTTAGCTTCAGGACCCTTCCCCAATCCCCTAGTGGGTCCCCTGTGACTCCCGTTCAATCTTCGTTGTTGGAGCCACGTCGCCATTTCTTCCCAGAGTGTTGGGTCGATGCTTTCCCATGGAAAGTTCTCTCTGCTTCTTCTGCTTCCCGCTGCCGTGCTTTGACTCAGCGGGGTCCACGTCCAGAGGTTGTATACTAATTGAGCTTTTCACAATTGACCTCGGGAGAATTGTCGTTGGGAGAATTGACCTAATTTAGAAGGTCAATTAGGATTTATATGCGGGGGGAACCCCCCCACAACCCCTCACCTAATCCAAAACCCCCACCACCCAATCCCCTTTTATTATTTATAATCCAAAACCAACCCAATACATATATAAAACTAAAATAATATAAAGGTCAATTGTGCAGAAGGTCAATTGTGCAGAAGGTCAATTTGGGTAATACCCATCCAGATGGAGTTGGCACAGTTAATGGACCGCTCGGGAGACCTCATCGAGGTCACGCCAAGATCAGTTAGTTTCCAGATTCCAGGCAGACTTGCTCTGAGTTGGCCTGAAAAAGACTCCTGCAATCTGCTGTTAGCGTCCTCCCGACTGGAGAGTCACTTCCTCAACGTAGCTTCTTGCTCCTAGGTTTGAACTTCCCAGGTCTGCCAGGCTCGCCTGCTTTGCCCACTTCCCATCTTAATGGGTCCTTTATCTTTATTTCTTTCAGCTGGTTCCTCCCCAGATGAGTGTCACAGTCCGTTGTGTCCATCGAGTATTCTTCAGGCCTCCTTGAGGCCACCTCTTGCCAGTACCTTCTGTATTTGCCAAATGAGGAGCATGCATAACTATATCAATGATCTTCACAGTACTACTTGAAGATGATTCTAGAGGAGACTGTATGTCCATTTTAGTCTTCCTGATCTTGGTGGTATCATTATTATTAGGAGGAAAGGAGTGACTATTGCAATAACCTACAGTAGTGCTTTCAGATTGTTTCTCAGCAAACTTTATAGATTCCATGGACTCAAGGGTAAGAGGATTAGGGAGTTCCATCACAGAACAGGGGAGTCCTTCTCCTCCCCATGAGGGGCGTCTCTCCCTGTGAGGGCCTGCTTTCTTCCACCCGTAGGTGGAATTTTGTGTAGCGGTCTCACCTCCCCATCATCACAGGGAAGGGCTCCCCCCTAGGGAGAAATTGTGAGATCCCATTAATCATCACAATTGCCTCTCTGCTCAAAGGCAGTGACCATACACGCCCACCCCCCTCTTTTGATGACATAGTACATGGCCACTGTGCGTTCCTTCATGAATAGGATTCATGATCAGTAAAGTTCTCCCTGTATTGTGGGCAAAAATGCCATCAGTGCCAGTCTGATCAACCTCAACTCCAGAATGTTTATTCTGATCAACCTCAACTCCAGAATGTTTTTTACCCCTGCGCTGGGGACCACAGTCCACCACCGCAGTCATTCAGGTGAGTGCACAAGACCCTGAGAGAGGTGTCTGTCACTATTGTCACATCCAGAAAGAGATGCTAAAATGCTTCCCTCATCATCAAGTTTGCCTCGCTGGACCACCACAGAAGATCCTGTGAGATCCTGGTAGGGACTGTTAGGCAGAATTATATGCAGTACCCTTTGGGAACACCACACACAATTAAGACTACAAGTGACAGTACAAATTCACCTTTGGTACAAGCCTGTACTACACAGTAAAGTGGTATCGATGGTTGAGCAGCAGACTTCTCAAGAGCAAGTGAGCAGTATCAATAGTTACACAAAGGACAGCAAGTACTATGATTCAAACAAACACTGACTGAAGGTTTCTGAGTAAAAGAATATACATTTATTTACACATAAGTTATATAACATTTCACTAAAGTAAAGTAGTTTAAAAATCACACTCTTAATACACCACACCACTCCCAATAACTTGCAGACAAGTTAAGCTCACAAAATTAAGTGGGAGCAAAATGACACTCCAGAAATTCAAAAGGGAAGGAAAGACAAAGTTAGGCAGAAATTGAACCACACCAACAGGTAAGTAGGGCAATTGAGCAAGAGGAACTAGAGTGATAGAATCAGGGTAAGCCAAAGTCAATAGGTCAAAAGTCTTTTGCCCAAGATCACACAGTTCAGGGTAGTTCGCGGTAAAGTTCGTGCCACAGGTTCCGGACGAGGTTGGTTGGCAGAAAAGTTAGTTCAAAGAGAAGAGAAGGACAAGCCCTCGGATTGGAGAAAGATTTCACACACTTTCCCTGCGGCTGAACGAAACAATCGGGTTTGCACAGTACCTCAAAACGGAGAGGAAGCTGTAGCTGAGGTGGACGTTCCTGGGAGTTCCAGCAGGCTCACGGTTCCTGAAGCGACTGTCCGACTGACACGAAGAAGGAAGACTGGAGGGTCCTGCCGCACCCAGGGAAGAAACCAGCAGCAGAGCAAAGCAACAAATAAAAGGTGCGCTCCTTAAAACCCAAGCAGGGTCCGACCTTCCTGGCTATCCGGCCCACTGTAGCTCTGTACAGCAAATTCGACCAGAGGAGGGGTCCTGGCTTGAAATTTGGGCGAACTTGTTGGTCCCACCAGCTCAAGTGAAGAAGATTCCTGAAGGATTTTCTCTGTCGTTGGAGTTCAAGGATTCAGACCTGCAGCAGGGCTTCACCGGGCGGTTCAGTCGTGGTAGGGTTCCTCTTCCGTCAGCTCCCCATCGGTTCTTTCGTTCCAGTGGCGGCTCTGCCTTTCCAGTCCCAGAGACCTGCTTTTTATGCAGTTTTCCCCCATTCACACAGCCTGGCTGTCAATCACACAGCAGGGTGGCTGTCCTGGCAAGGACAGTCACCCAGCCAATCAAACAGGAGTGCCAAGGGAACCCATGGCAGAGGTCCTAAGATCCCTCCCTCACATCCTGCCTACCCAGACTTTCAAGCACCTAAAGGAGGGCTTCTGTGCAGAAACCCGCGAACGGCGGTGAACAAAGGGACCAGACCTGGTTTGGCGCACAGAGTAAAACACGAGAAAGACTTTCAACGAGAAATGGCGATAAACCCAGCTAGAGCAGAAATATTTGGACAAGTGGATTTATGTTCGAGGCTACTAAAATAGCCTAAAACAATACCACGCTTATTTAAGATGACCGCGGTCGGAAAAATAGGGTAGTTACTACTGCCACCAGCCAAGTCTTGATGAAAAGGGAGCGAAATAGTGCTCCAAGAGAAACAGACAAAAAGGGATAAGAATTAACTCTTTCCAGTACTACATTTAAGATGGAGTGTACTAGGTCTGTGATTTACAGAGACTACATAAAGTTAATGGCAACTTTACATGTTTCTGGGAGACAGTAGTCAGTCCCAGAAAAATTGAGTCAGTGGGAAGTCTAAAAACAACCCTGTGTCACTGCACTGAAGGTGGTGTGTAACACACAAAAACTGATGCTCATGGAATAGGTGAGGCTCCAGAGCCCAAGATCACACAAATGGTAAAAACACACACAGCAAAACACATGTAAGAGTGGGAAAAAGGCTCACACTCTTACCAGTTGAAAAATGAAACCCTATAAATACAGCAAAGCTGCTGAGGGACTCAGTAGGTAAGGGAAATTAGCCATTTATGAGAATTCTCCCTAACAAGGACCTGTAATAGGTCAGACATGTTGCCTGAGAACTATGACCACTGGATCTGAGAGCCAACTGAAGGGCTCATTCTCAGTCTTGCATCTGGTACCAGAAGAATACAGGATGCCACGAGGCCTAGCAACCTCAAAAGGTCCATGTCTGGTAACGCCTGGATGTTCTGGAATTTGGAGACTTCTCTTCTGGATGTTGGTAGCTCTGTCCTTGGGAGGAAAAGCCTCCTGCTTGGATGAGTGTAGGAACGCTCTGATGAACTGCAGCGTTTGTGAAGGTGTAATCTGGGACTGCTTGAAATTGAGGAAGAAGCCAGGCTTAAGCAGAAAGTGGCGGACATGACTTAGATGAAGTCAGGCTCACTCCTCCGAGTGGGCCCTGATGGGCAAGTTGTCCAAGTAAGGGAAGATATGAATCCCCTCCATTCTCAGAGTGGCAGCCATGACTGACATCAGCTTGGTGAAGACCCTCAGGCGGAGGTGACCCTGAATGGCAATACTTTGAATTGGTTGTGCGTACAGCCAACCAAGAATCTTAGGTATTTTCTGTGTTTGGGATAAATCGGCACATCAAAGTAAGCACCCTGAAGATCCAATGAAGCCAGCCAATCCTGGAACTCCAGAGCCTTGAGGATCGTCAAAAGCGTTGCCATCTTGAATTTGTCTTTCCCGAGGAACTTGTTCAAGTGCCTCAGGTCCAAGTTGTGTCGCAGTCTCCAGTCCTTCTTTGGAACTAGAAGTAGACGGCATACCATCTCGGATTCCTTTCCGCTAGAGGAACAAATTCCATCACCCCTGTTTGCAGCAGGGAAAATACCTCCTGCTGGAGTAGTGGATCTGAATGCTTCGAAAATCAGGGTGGAAAGGGGAAGGGGCGTCTGATAAAAAGGTAGCCAGAATCCCTGGGAAACTGCTTGACCCACATAGCTGCAGTAACGCCCTACCACTGGAGAAGTATGTGAAAGAATATTAGGAAGGCTTTGCTTCACAGTTGCCCTGGATGGAACAGAAGTGACAGAGGAGGATTGATTTGCCTTCCTTCCCACTCCCTCTTGAAGGTTTGGGCAACCTGCTTTGTCTGTTAGTGCTTTGGCCTCTTCCTCTTTGGCTAAAGGATTCATAATAACGAAAGGGCCTTTTCTAAGCTGGAGCCAGAGCCTGAGATGGGAGATGGTTGCCGACAGATAGCTGCACACAAGGACTTTGCAGCCAGCTTCTCTAAGCTGCAATCAGCCTTGGAACCAAAAATGATGTGCCGTCAAAGGGCATGTCCATTAATTTGTCTTGGACATCAGGTGCAAAACCAGACTTTAACCATGAGAAGCATCTCAATACTGCACTGGTGCCCATTGCTCTCCCCAGACAATCAAAGGTGTCTAAGGCAGATTTCAAAGTTTGGTACACTGCTTCTTTCCCATCTACTATAATGTCGAGAAAACCATCCCTCTTCTCCCCCTCAGGGATATCCTCAGCGGCTTCTTCAATTACTGACCACAAAGTATGAGAATACCTGGCCTGAGCAGAGGAAGAGTTCACCGCCTTGAAGGCCATGCTACCTCTGAAGCAAAGATTTTCTTAGTGCAGGCATTCACCTTCTTGTTGTCCCCATCCAGCTGCAAGGATGGGTAAGCCGATGATCTTGCCCCAGAAGTGGAGGATTGTCCGCCAGGCTCTATGGGCTAGGGTTCTTGGCTAAGATTTCAGGGTCCGAAGATGAAGGCCAGTACTTCTTGGCAAGATTACCCCTCACGGCTGGTACCAAAGCTCCATTAGGGGTTCTTACAAGGCGGAATGGAATAGAAGAATAGGCTGCTTGTTAGAACCTTTGTTTAGAAAGTCAGTAAGGTCATATTCAGTGATCATCTTGGTAGGATGTACCCCACCTAAAGCCTCTGAGACTATACCCATGACAGACCGGAAAGCTGTGTTGGGGTGAACATGAGGGTATTGTGGGTACAAATCACTCTCACTTCCAGCCCACTTGCCCCTTGAAGATAAGTACTAAGGTCCTTGTCCTTGGCCTACACTGAGAAAAACTCCTCTGGAGGGTTAGACAGTGTAAGGTGAATGACCCAAAACCCGAACAATAAAAACAATCTCAAATAGGCCAAAAAATCGATTCACCGTTTGCAGGGAAAACAACGTTTTATTACATGCATACATGCAAAAGGTACCAGACAGTCCCGTAGATCTGAACTAACATGGAGCTCGCCCCACCCAAAGGAGTTTCATCTTTTATAGCGGAAAACAAGCAAATTAACAAAATTATGCATAATAAAGATTACAACATGATCCAGGACTCCCCATTGGCTAACACCCATATACATTTCTAATTATCCCACATAGTTCATTATCCTATTGGTCACACATTATCTAAAAAACATTGCCCTAAACACGTGACCTACTACATCATCAATGCAAAACTCAGGAGCTGATGGACTACCAGGTACATGGTTGCCATAATTCTTTTAATGAGTAAATATTCTTGGCCATCATATGATGTGCATTGCTATGCCGGAGCCTGATCTAAGTGTGAATAGAGAGGTCACTACTGCTTGGATAATACAATGGGCCTCCTCATTATACCAGACATTGTGGCACCCACAAACAGCTCCCTGGTATTTTAGATACATGTATTGGCATCACCTCTGCTCCTCCCCTCCCAAATCACGGTACAACCCTGGCATGTCTCCCCCTCCTTATCTCTCTGGGCATCTCGGTGCCCATGAATGACATAATTGAGGCCACCACTCTTGTGCTTTAATTTCGTGTATTTATTGATCCCTAGAGTGCAGCACCTGCAGTTAGAATAGGATGACCACTTTTCGGGAGAGGGCAGTAGTGCTCTAAATCTTCACCAGGCCTCCAGGCATCACAGGACTCCATGCCCTGTTCACATTAATTCAACGTTCAAAAGGCGCATCCCCACCCTTCTTCCCTGGACCAATATTCCTTTGCCAGCTCCTCTGAGCTCTGCAGCACTCAATTAAATTCTATCAGCACAGTGTGGCTGCCAGTGGCCTTGGCAGCATAACTTCTCTCTGGGTGATGGAAAGGGGACTCGTCTATGGATCCAATGGCCACGGCCGCATCTCCACATAAGGCATGTTTCTCATACTTTCACAAAACACAACTTGTAACGTGCCCTGAAAACCAACATGGCAGAACTCCTGCTACCTTAGCCCCCAGACCTCACCTTTACTGAAACACTTCAGACTCCATCTCACATGCCTACCTATGTCAGCTACCTATTAGCACATCTCTTGGACCATAAATCAGATACTACTGCAAAATGCACAATACATCACCCTATCTTTAGCCTATGCAACCGCAACTTGAATACATTATTGCTCTTTCCGTTTGGCTATATGGTGCTTCTATATGTGGCGACAAAGCAAACTACAAATGGATACATGCGCATTCTGCAGCTCCCAACGAGAAATGCTAGCACTAGGCCACCTGCTAATATGTTTTGCGCAGTCTAAATCACTTTACCTGCCTGGGACATTGCACTTGCATCCCAACACTCCCCCCTGTAGTTAATACTTCATTAACTAATCCAGGCGTTTCCCCGTCTTCTATAATCTTTGTCTTTGGACACTGACAATTGCACATGTGATGGAAGCTTTTCCCCCAACCGGGAATATTCTTCTGGGGTACACGTCATACAGCAACCCCAAATCTAACCAATGGTCCACATAATTTTCTGGGTCAGGTGCGGGATAAGACGGTGACCCCGGGGGACCAACTGGTTGTTCTACCTCTTACCATTCTGTGCTCTATTGCACCTTTCCACTTCTCAGGTCTGTGTGTACACGTGTTTTATTAGGGTTGCGATGGACACCAACATCATCATCATCACACTCTTAGGTAGCGTCTTGGAGCAGCACCATAGAATCACTTGGCAGGAACAAACATTACAACAAAATAAATACCACAATAGGAACCAGCACCTTTACGGCTATCCACAACCCAGACAGGGTCCATGAGAACATCGAATCGAACCAGTCTTCAGCACTCACTTCAACTTCCTTTTCAATGACAATCCACAAGTTGTGGAGGGCTAAAGATCCATTGTCTGCATCAATTGGGGGTTTGTATGTGCAGCAAGAAGCTCCTAACTTTTTGCACACGCCCCCTTCCGTTGCCGCAAGTAAACCCAGAACATACTGCTTCTTGAGTATCATGAGATGAATAACCTGCAATTCTGTTTTGATTGAATTGAGACCCTGCTCGGTCTGGTTCGCTATCTGGAGCATCTTCTACCATCTTATCTGCAACCAGTTTGCATTGGCTGCAGTTTGGATGCCAGGTACCAGGAGGGAGGTACAAAATGCTTCTGTCTTTGTGAAGAGATGGAACTGTTCTGGGATCACTTTAAGCTTGTCAAAGGAGTCTTGGGACCAGTAAATCAACCTCATCAGGCTCTTAGCGAGCAGTTGGTACACTGATGGGGAGGAGTTCAGTTAAATACTCCTGAAACTCCTTCCACAAAATCTCAGCTTCCCTGAGTGTATCTGATGCAGTGCATGCAGGTGTCTGCATCATTCTCCCCATCAATATCTCATGTGTGGACAAGTGGTGGTCCTGACTTGGCTGGTTTCTAAGGCTGAACAGAGACAGAAAGACAATACAGCGCGTTTCTCCCTAGCGTATGGCACAACCTTGACAGTTTCTGTTTCAATAAACCAATAAGGCATCCCACAATCCCATTGGCTTGAGGGTGCTAAATCGAGCACAAGTTATGTTCAATTCCTAGTAGGGATGTAATCTCTTTAAATAATTTGTTGGAAAAGTGGGTCCTATTTTCTTACTTCAGGATGCCACATCCCCCAGCGAAAAAGACCTTGTGTACTAATGATTTCGCTGCTCATTTAGCATCTGGTTGTGCGCAAGGGCCCGCCTCAATCCAATTAGAAAATGGACCCACAACAAGACGACGATAGTTACTGCAGAGGGTAATCATATCCACATAATCTATGTGGAGCTCTCAAAAGAGTCCTGTTGGACAGGGCAATGTGCCACGCAACATCCTGAGGGTGTATCCGGTGCTGTAGTGGTGGCAGGTAGTGCAATTTGCCATGAATTTATCAACATATTCTTGAATGTTGGGGACAAACCAGTACTCCTGGATATCTGCTGCAATATAACATTTAAACGTATACATTGGGTAATGCAGTTGCTGAAGCAATTCCTGCAGCATTACTACTTTACCTGTAATGTCTCCAGATAAGATCTGTCCGTGACCGTGAGCACCCTCGTTTCACCCACAAATCCTTCTCCTCTTGGGGTGCCTGACCTTGCAATTCAATTATCTGAGTGACTGGTGTATAAGGCACTGCTAACTGCAATTGTTGTATAAGAAACAAGTTACTTACCTGTAACTATTGCTCTCCAGCATGGGTCTGGCATGGATTCACATGCTTATGAATATTCCCTGACAGGCCAGGAACCTTGGTAAAAATAAAAAACTGTTTTACTTTCACTTACAAACTGCCTTTCTCCTATAAACCAGTCACTGAGCTCTGGGTCATACTGCCCTAGCCAATGACTGCCCTCTCCCTAGGCCCCTCCTCTGGCAGCCACCTTCAGATTTGGCAGCACATAAAGTGGCAGTATGACCAAGAAGAGCCGCAGAGGGGCAGGAGGGAGGGTTTGCATGTGAATCCATGCCCAAACCATGTTAAAGAACAATAGTTATAGGTAAGAAACTTGTTCCTTCTCCAGCATGGGGTCTGGCACGGATTCACATGGCCATTAATAAAGAATATATAGCAGTACAACATTACACAACCACAGGAGGTGGCAAGGATCAAGAGAAGCAATTATTCTTACCTCCGGAACAGGCTCACCTTCAAGCGAACAGGTTGCATAGCACTGCTTGGCCGACCTTGGACTCCTCTCTGGAATCCTTGTCAACGCGGGTGTGCGTGGACCTCCACATAGCAGCTCTGCAGATGTCCAGCAGGGCACACCAGACAGGAACGCCGTTGTTGCAGCGATCACTCTGGTGGAATGGGCTATCGGACGGCCGGGCAGCGGTCGGTTTGCCACCTGGTGACAGTGTGTGATGCAGCCGGAGAGCCACCTGGAGCTGGAAGTCTTGGACAAGGCCTTCCCATGGTTCACAGGACCAAAGTTCACAAATAGTTGAGATGTCTTACGGAAACTCTTTGTGCATGCCACATAGAACTTCAGCGCACAAGCCATGTCCAGCGAGCGCAAAGCCCTTTCAACCGGCGACAAAGGTTTTGGAAAAAATACAGGCAAAACGAAAGGCTCGTTGACGTGGAATTCCGATGGAACTTAGGCATGAAAGAGGGGTGCATCCGCAGCACCACTCGTGTCGTGAAAAGTCAGATACGGCTGTTTGCAAGAAAGGGCCTGGCTCTCACCTACCCTCTTGGCAGAGGTGATGGCCACGAGAAAAGCAGTCTTCCACAAAAGGAACTTGAGCGGGGCCTGATGCATAGGCTTGAAGGGAGCACCCATGAGCCTTGTCAGTACCACGTTGAGTTCCCATGCCAGGGCAGGGGCCTTCACTGATGGAATGATCGAAACGGTCTTTTGAGGAACTCCTTCACTAGACAGTGGGACCAAAGAGAAGACCATTTTGGAGACCTGGTGTAGTGGGAGATAGCCGCTAGATGCACTTTGATAGAGGTGGGCGCCAGCCCCGCCTTGGACAAGGACAACGAGTACAGAAGAATGTGCAGAGCCCAGACCCACTGACGGTTGACCTTCTGCATCCAGCACCATGTTGCAAAAGGGTTCCACTTGTGCCCGTAGCACTTACGAGTCGACGACGCTCTGGCCCGGGGCGATGAGGATCATCCTGCATCGGCATCATTTGAGCTGATTGATGACTCGCAGCAGGCGAGGCAACGGAGGGAACGTGTACAGGAACAGGCCTTCCCACGGGAAGGAAAATGCGCCCCCCCCCATGCTCCTCGGCTGGTGGAGCCTGCTGGCAAATCTCTGGCATTTGGAATTCGTCGCCGTCGCAAACAGTTCGATTTGGGGTCTGCCTCTTGAGGAAGAGGCTGTCCACTTGATCCTGTCGAAGTTCCCACTCAGGGCAAGAGCGTAGCTCCCTACTGAGGGAGTCAGAAATGGTGTTCTCGAGTTCCACCATGTGTAAAGGAATGAGGAACATCTCTTGGGCGATGGCCCAGTGCCACAAGTTCTGTGCCTCTCGAGTGCGCCAAGGATCTGGTACCCCCTGCTTCCTGATGTAGAACATTGTGGGAGTATTGTCCGTGAAGACCCTCACCACCTTTCCCTTGAGGGACGGAAGGAACGACTTGAGGGCCCAGAACACCGCCCACAGCTCCAGGATATTGATGTGGAGATCCCTCTCCTGTGGTAGCCACAAGCCTCTGGCATGGAGACGCCCAGTACAGACTCCCCAGTCCTCTAGGGAAGGGTCCATATTCACCGTGTTTCCTGGTATGGGGGGCTTTGGAACTCCATGCCACAGGCGATGTTGGGGCACACGCCCTACCACCTTATCGCTCGATGGAACTCCTCCTTGAGAACAATCTTGTCTGCGAAGCTTCCGGACACCTGGATCCACCGAGCGTCCAGGAATTCCTTAAGGGGTCGCATCCTGAATGATCGCATCTGCAACCTGCAGAGTCTGATCAGGTAAATACATGACATCATGCCGGGCAGCGACTTCATGGTCCGAACCATGGCGGTCTTCAGCACCAATAGCCATTGCACCTTACCCAGCATGGCCGCTATCCTCTATTCCAAGGGGCCCGCCAGGCAGGAGACCGTGTTGAGCCTGACCCCCAGGAATAGCACATTCTTGTATGGTATCAAGCAGGATTTTGGATAGTTGACAAAGACCCCCAGATCCGTAAGCAACCAGACGATCCTCTCCGTGTGTTCGGTGGCTACTTCCCTTGACTTGGCATGGATGAGCCAGTCATCGAGGTACGGGTACACATGTATCCCTTGTAGAGGCAGATGGGCCACCACTGGCGCCAGGCACTTCGTGAACACCCTGGGGGCCTACTTCAGTCTGAAGGGAAGGGCCTTGTACTGGTAGAGCCTTCCCTGCACTACGAAGCGCAGGAACTTCCAATGCTTCTCGTGAATGGGGACGTGGAAGTATGCGTCTGCCAGATCCAGCAATGACAAGAAGTCTCCTGCCTCCAGTTGGGCAAGCAGGTGCTGTAACGTGACCATCCTAAATTTTTGAGACTTGAGGTATTTGTTGAGCCGCCCAGGTCTAGAATGGGCCTCCAGCCCCTGATCTTCATCTTTACTAAGAAGTATCTGGAGTAGACTCTGGAGGCCCTGAGTCGCTTTGGAACCAGCTCTATCCCCCCTTTCTTAGCACGGTCCGTACTTCCTGCAGGAGATGAGTGATGTGCTGCTCCTGCTGTGCCACCAGTGGTATCCGCGGACACTTCTGCTGGAACTCTAGAGTGTGTCTGTGGGTGAGAGCATCCACCACCCATCAGTCGGTGGAGATCTTTTTCCACTCACTGAAGAAGCCCGCCAGCCAGCCTACCACTGGGGTGCATGGGTGGGACTCGACGTCTTGTCCGGGTCAATCATGCTTCGGGGCCTGCGTGCTGCCCTGGGAGCGATGACATCAGCCACCTCCACCGAAAGCCTTGGAGCCGCCCCTGTAGGCCTCTTTGGTAGTGGACCGGGAGGGTACGAGGAGGACCTGAACAAGAAAAGGGGATTGCCCCAAATGTGGTACAGCTAGTGAGGGGGTCTCAAACCTTTGCAACAAAAAATACACAAGCTGTACAGAATAAATTTGAAGAAAGCTACTGATTTTAGTTAACTTGTTATCCAACAAATGGATATCCTAACTTAAAACTACCCAAACTGTCCAAGAGAGACACAAAGCAATGCAAAATCACATCACACACAACTTATTGGGAAAAATATATGTGTTACCATTTTTTATTTGACAAAAGTAAATACATATAACAAATACACAAATTCCTATACTTTTGACAAGAATGTGATAGAGGTATTTGCAACAGATGCAGAAAGAAAAGAGGGATCAGCTTTTATGGTAAATAACCTAGTTTACCATGTAAAATATGCAGGAAATATTATGATTAGAACAAAAGTTTATCATGCAGAAATATGCAGAAAATATTGTGCTTAGAACAAATACTTAAGTATGCCTGGAACGAGTGCATAAAAACAACCAGGTGCAACTTCCTGGTAGTGCAGGTCTGCCAATTGTGCAAAAATAATGTGAATACATAATACAGGTCTGCCTACGTAAACATTACACTTTGTTCTAGTGCAGGATTCAGGGTCTCAAACACAAATTATGTCTTTAAGAAATCAGACAAGGAAATTAGTTTCAACAAGATGAGACCACTATTACGTTTCGGCGGGCCACCTGTAAGGCCTTTTTAAAAAACCGCCTTCCTTGGGGCTGAGTAACTGATGATATTCCCTGCGGGGAAGCAGACAAAACAATCCATCACATAATGAATATGTACATGGAATAATACACAGAAATGACTCTGTGACTTGCTATGTGTCTCTCAAACGCATGACAAGGGTTTATTAAGTATTAGGGCCCTAACCGTTCAGGCCAAACAATTGTAAATTTAATCAGACTACTGATTGTGAACTACCTGAGAGGGGAACCTTACCCAAAATGAATGTGGGAGGAATTCATCAAAGGCAGAATTTCTAGACGCAAAACCCAACTTCAGGGTGGAGCCTGATGCAGCAAGGATAGAGATGAATCATCACTAAAAATCAATTGATATAAGAATTGAATAAAATGAGAATTGGCTCAAATGAGTGTTTGAAGCTTACCAAATCTGCCATGGGAAGCATTAAAGGTAGAAAAAATGGTGAGAAAATAAAAGAATGTACCTGAATGAAAAGGTATGTCGAATTCTCACGTCGTGACATCTGAGAGAAGAACTGCCACGAATAGCTGGCAAGTAGATGTCCAATAAAGGGACGATGATCGGTAATGAATACCTGATCTGTGCAAAGAGAGAGAGGGAAGAAAGGGGGCAGAACAGAGAAAACACCATAATTACTAAGAGTGGCTGAAATTATCAACAATCCGTAACTAATTGGAGAGCATCTGAGTAAAAGAGCTCATCAAAATAATGCATTATGCTCAAACGTGCACGGAGTGTCTGAGTTTTGAAAAAGAAAAAAGAAGTGATTTACTAAGCCCGTTAAAAGTAAAATGCTATCATAAAGAAAAAGTATCACGGACACAGAAGCTTACCGTCAACTCGGACGGGCGAGTGAATGTGTAGCCGGAACCGATGTGGTCAAAAGAAGTGCTGCATGCGTCTGGCAGAGAGGCCTGGGCTGCGAGCATAACTTATGTTGTAGCTGGCAGCGTGATGACGCCTCGAAAGAAAGGCGACGCGTCGCGTATGAGAAGCCTTGCAGAGACGAGGGTGTATCAAACTGACACACCCCCTAGGCGATTGGCTTGCATTATGCGGCCAATCACAAGTGGTTTGAATGCACCATACCCAACCGTGCAAATAAAGCCCTGGGAAGTGGGACCGGACGCAGAGTCTCAAAATGTATGAAGCGCAAAGAATGAAGAATAGCTAGTGTTGGAGGGCTGGCAGTGTGATGACGCTTCAAAAGAAAAGATAACGCGTAGCGTGTAGAAAGCCTCGCTCTGACGAGGTCGTGTCAGGCTGACACACCTCCGTAGCGATTGGCTTGCATTGTGCAGCCAATCACAAGTGGTTGATATGCAGCACACCTAGCAGGGCAAACAAAGGCCTGGGAAAAGAGACCGGACGAAGAGTCTCAGAGTGTACGAGGCACGTAAAACAGCCGGGCACTGCAAAGGAAATGAAGCGAAAGAGTACGCATCGTGAGTCTACAAGTGCGGTCTACCTAATGTGTGGTAAACCCACTCAGCTAGAATGTGAAAGAGCACCTTGAAGATTAAAACAGACTGCTCGTCCTAAAATGAATGAGGAAAAGCTTCAAACGGTGTTCGAATAGCTTGGAAACTTTGTGTTGAAACCAAAAAAAAGGTGCAAAAGAAAGTAAAGCCCGTACTAAGCAGGTTCAAGTGTCAGATGCTGGGTTGTCAAAAAAGGAGTGTAGCCACATTATAAGGGTGGGATAAATTCCTCATTTAGACCATGCACATGAGTACCCAATCGAAAAATCCACCTCGCCTCCTTATCCAACAAACTTTTATGCATGTTAGTGGAATTTTTGACTGTTTCCAATGCCCACCACAATACATCATTGGGTGAGTGATTGGTAGTCATATAGTGATTGACCACGGGTGCCGAGACCATTTTGCATCGTATTCGTGATCGATGTTCCGCAATCCTGATGTGCACCACTCTGCTGGTTTGGCCAACATACCGTAATCCGCACGGACATTGAATACAGAAGACCACGTTTTTGGTTTTGCAATTTGTCAGGTTAGGAAAAGTCCATAACCGATCATTTATTTTGAAATCTTTCATTTTTCTTGTAAAGGGGCAAACGCTACATGAGCCACATGGGTAATGGCCCTTAACTGAGCGTAGGTCCCATAGATGAGTTTTTGGGGGATTTTTGCTAAAGCTGGAATGCATCGATTTATCTCGAATATTGGGAGCCCTTTTAAAAGCAAACCGGGGTAAAGGTTCCTCCGGAAGGTCCAGTCTAATGATGTCCCAATGTTTTAAGATGAGTTTCTTAATTTGAAAAGCTAAAGTACCGTGTGTAAGGACACAGGTCATGTTGTTGCTCTCCGTTTGTGGTGTTTTAGTAGTAAGAGAGTACGATCCGTCCATCTTGCCCGTTTCCTAGATCTCTTGATGAGGGTTTTAGGATAGCCTCTCTCTCGGAGTCTAGTGTCCAGTTGATCCGCTTGTTGGTTAAAATCATGGATATCGGTACAGTTCCTTCTAACGCGAAGATACTGTCCGTATGGGAGGTTGTCCTTGAGGTGCCGAGGGTGATCACTTGTGTAGTGTAATAATGTATTTCTGGCACTGGGTTTCCTATGTAGGCTGCATTTAAGCTGGCCATCTTGATGCCAATGATTAGGTCAAGGAAAATAACTTGGTTGTTGGAATGTTCAAGTGTGAATTTAATTTTGGCATCAATCTGGTTGAGCCAGGAAAAGAACTCTAAGAGTTCATCTTCTGGTCCTTCCCAAATAAAAATGATGTTGTCTATGTAACGCTTCCAATATAGGATTGATTTTTGGAAGGGGTTGGATTCGCAAAGGATATGTTCAGTTTCAAATTTTGCCATGAAGAGAATAGCCAAACTGGGTGCAAAAGCCACACCCATAGCCGTGCCTTTTATCTGTAGGAAAAAATTCCCATTGAACTCGAAATAGTTTTTGCATAGTGCTATTTCCATCAATTCTAGAATAAAATTGATTGGCACTGTCTGTTGGGTATTGGATTCTGTCAGCAGTTCCAGCATGCATTCCAATGCTTGTGCCTGGGGAATGCTGGTATACAAAGAAGTAATGTCCATTGTGACTAAAATATGTTTGCTCGGATCGAATTCAAGGTGTTCAAAAATTTGAATGGTGTTCATAGTATCACGTAGATAGGTACTTGTTTTGGTGCTCAATGGTTTAAGAAATGAATCAATAAATTTGCATAGTGGTTCAAATAGGGTTCCACAGCCTGAAACTATGGGACGTTCAGGGGGGTTTGTTGTGTTTTTGTGTATCTTAGGAAGTGCATAAAGGGTTGGAGTGCGACCCTGGCTAGTTGTTAAGAAATCGCATTCATTTTCTGTGATCCAGTTGTGATCAAAAGCATATTTAACTGCTTGATCAATTCCCTGATTATATATTTAACTGCTTTGATGTCTTTCGAGGGATCCTTTTTCAATTTTTTATAGCTTGTTGGATCATTCAGTAACTACCATTTCCAGATATTGGGTGTTAGTCATGACAACTATCCCGCCTCCCTTATCTGCGGGCTTAATCACAATGGCATCATTGGAAGCTAGTTCTTCAAGGGCTTTGTTTTCTTCTGTACTCAAATTGTGCTTAATATGAGATCTGTTATTAGACGATTTGAGGTTAAATAAGTCCTTAAGAACCATTTTCTCAAATGTTAAAATTTCTATAGGCATTTGATTGTCCTGCAGAGTAAATGTAGAAGGGCATCGTAGACCGGAGTCCTGCTCCTGTACTCTCTCAGGGGTGTCTTTAAAAAAAGATGGGTATTATGGGTTCCGTGTGACTCAACGGGTGCGACGGTGTCGAGGAGGACCCTCTGCCAAACCCCTTCGGCGATCTGCCAGATTTTCCACCCGAGGTACGAAAGGATGGAAAATGCTGCTGAAGAGTGATCAGGGCACGGGCCGTCTCCATCTTAATAGACTGCAATGATTTGTCAATGGCTTTCCCAAAGAGGGTGTGCCCGGCGAAGGACATGTTCTGCACGCTCTTCTGGACCTCTTGACGGAAGTTGGTGGCCTTCAACCAGCCACAATGATGTAGGCAGACACTGTTTTCCATCTGTCGGAACCCAGTGTCCACAATGTCCAGGGCCACCGTGATGGCATGGTCCGATGCACCTCACCCTCCTGGAGGATCTCAAGCGCCTCAACCGGCTTGTTGTCAGGTAGAAATTCCAGCAGCGGGCCGTTTTATACCACAGCTCCCGGCCATAGCTGCCAGGATCGCAAGTGCATTCACTGCCTTGACTGTCGTCGCTTCTGCCGAGTAATTACTTTCCTACCCATGACGTCCAACTTCTTCCCCTCACTGTCCGGGGGAAAGGAAGATGAAGATGAGGAAGACTTCTTCCTCGCTGCCGCCGAGACCACTGAGTCCGGGGAGGGCTGCGACCGAAGGCACTTGTGTGCGGACTCCAGCACACAGTACTACTTCTCCAGCCTATCCCTCTTCGCCAGGGCTGAGGCTGTGTTTCTCATCAGTGCCAGGCCCTCATGCCAAACGTCGTCGAGGAGAGGCACCCCCAGAATTGTCTTCCTCTTGGCCTCACGTTGTTGGTAAAGGTCTTTCTTCTGGGTCTCTTCTGGCGTCAGCTGGAAGAGCTAGGGCGACCATGGCATGAAATTGGCTGGTCAGGGGGTTGGCTTGCTGGACTCAGCATCCACGTCGTCGTCATTCCTGCCGCCGTCCCCCTCGGCGTTTCCGCTGTCGTCATCCTCCTCGGCGTTCCCGTCGTCGTCATTCCCCAAGTCCTCTGGGACTGTGTGAACAGGCATCAGGTCCTCCTCGTCCGAGGAAGAAACATCTGTGACCTGGAGCACAGTTGGGGCCTCCACCCCTGCCCCTTTTGCATCCTGAGGTGTCTGTCTCAGGCTTAGGGATTGCATCCTCTTCTTCTGTGTTTTCTCCGCCGGCTTGGCCGAGGCCTCTCGCCTCGGGACACTTTGGGCGCCACTGGGGCCTCCTGGACTGGGTCAGCCCCTTTCGCCTTCGAGAGGGCGGCCGCCACCAGCTCGATCGTCGAGGATGACTTCGCCTGGACCTTCTGGGGAAGGTCGGACAACTTTCCCTGTGCCTTGGTCTTCTCTGGCTTCTCCCGCTGCTTCCCTGGGTTACCAGATTTCCTCTTTGAGGAGGAGCTAGAGTGATGACTGGAGATGGAGGCAGATGGCGAAGATGAACGCACCCTGACCTATAGCGGGACTAGCTTGCACGGCGGACTTGCGGTGCTTGGCCTTGTCTTGGGCACCCACGGATGGAGGGCCATCAAAGGACTTAGAAGCCGGCTCCTCGGACCGGCCAGTCCTGGGTAAGGCATGCCTCTGCTTGCCGTATGGGATAGAGGGATAGAGGTCTTGGCGTTGAGCCATGCGCCAACCTACTATGACTATCCCTGACGGTGCACTTGGAGAACCCATGGCAGATCTCACAATCCGCTTCTCTGTGGTCCGGATGGACACAATAGAGGCACTGGGAGTGTTTGTCCTCCACAAACACGTTCCTCAATCCGCAGCTGGTGCAGAGCTTGAAGAGGGAGCCTGCCTCCCTCCTCCTCCGACATGGTCTGGGTCTGGCATGCAGTGTAGGCCCGATGGCCTTCTGGAATCTTCGATTAAACTTTCAACGATTCTTGCCCTTGCGGGTCGTTGAAAGACGCCGACAAACGGATCCCCGCTTGCGGGTCAAAGGAGCGAAAGCTATTTATTCAAAATAGTCATTTATTTATTGAAAAAGCGCAAAAACGTACAAAAGCTCTCGGAGCGAAACACAAGGATTCCCAATACTTGAATGTGCAGTAAACATTTGAAGATGGTTGCCAGAGGAGGTGCTTAGGGAGAGGGCAGTCATTCGCTTGGGGCATTATGACCCAGAGCTCAGCGATTGGTTTATAGGAGAAAGACAGTTTGTAAGTGAAAGTGAAACAGTTTTTATTTTTTTTATTTTTTTTTACAGAGGATTCCCGGCCTGACGACGTGGAATATTCAAGAGCATGTGAACTCATGCCAGACCCCATGCTGGAGAACTACCTCAGGATATGCAGTGATGTCCGGCACTTCTAAATAGGCACTTCTTTGGTGGCCCTGTCTGCGGCATCATGTTACGCTCACCTGACTCCCACGGAGGCGCTGGCCTGGTTCGCGCTGCTGTGACCTCTTCTAAGGTGATACGCAGGGTTCGGAAGACGGACTGGACTGGGCCCCCGAATCTGGCTTGCCTGGCTCGCAGAAGTATCCTTCTGTGGGCGAAAATAGGGGATTAACTGTCTGCGGGGTAATGCAATCGGCCTCCCACTTTCCCCTCTCACCCTCCTCGAAACCCTTCTGTGATTTCTCGTAGCGTCTCACCTTAGGGTCTGGAAGGACGAGCTCTCCATCCTGCTTCTGATGCAGGGGCGCGTTGGTATCCAGTTACTTCACTGGATTTTCGGATTGGTGAGAACCAAACTTGCTTGGCTTCCAGGTAAGTTTTTGATAAGAGGTTCCCCTTGTGTCCATGCATTAATGTACTAATGCTAGTGTCTTTTTCCCCATAGGGGTGGGCTACGGAATGCCGGGGAACAGGCACCGACCCGAGATGAGAGGTGAAATCCTTGTAGAAATCAGGTAAGTCTCTAATGAGCGTTTTTTGGTAATGTCTTTTTTTTCGCTCATTAACGCTAATGTCTCTTTTTCCCCTTAGGGGCCGGGGTCCGGAAATGCCAGGATGCGGCGCGGACCCGAAATGAAGAGGGAATGAATCAACAGGTAAGTCTTAACATGGAGATTTAGCTTTCCTTATTCCCTTCTCTCTCTCACCTTTTGTTCTGGTCTTTTTCTCCCTAGGCGCTGGCGCATGACTGCGAATCTGGATGATCGCTGCTGAACATGGAGGCGCCCTGTAAAGGTGAGTGGAATGCGGCGCTGCAGCGATCGATGCGATGAGCTTTTAAATTAAAGTCTTCCTTTTCAGGATTGTCGGCGAGATGTCTCCGGGATGCGGTTTTTAGCAGGTAAGGACTTTTCCATCTTCTGTTCTCTTCTTCTCTTCCTTTGCAGGTGATCCAGGATGCTGGCAGGCGTGGCAGAAGTCCGGATGCAGGAGCAGACACGGTGAGCGTCCAGCTGCTAGATGCAGAATACCGCGAAGCACGTGTGGCTGTTCGGGTGGGGTTTAAATAGCCTTGGAAGAAGTTCCAGGTATGTATCCTTCCTCCAATCAGGTATGTATCCTTCCCCGACCACGCCCGGATGGTAAATTCGTCCCACAGGTAAAGTAGTTCCTTTCAGGCCTCAAGGAGGCCGGGATCCTGCAGCATGGTCTGCATCAGGTAAGTGCACCCAAGGACTCCCATAATGAGCCTGGCGCCTATGGCGCCAGGACTGATGTCTTTTATGAGCCTGGCGCCATAGGCGCCAGGACACTGTCCAAAGGGCCCCTATATGGGGTTGCTGGGTCCTTCCTTGGGGACTGGATGTCCGCTTTCGGGGACGCAGGGCTTGAACTGGCTCCCCGGGAGCGGGCATCATGACACATCATTACAGAGTGCAATAAAGTCTGTGTCCCGGATGTGAGTGGCGCATTTCACTACTGCTACTACTGATGGGCGGGATAAAGCATACATTAATCTTTCTAGCAATGATGCATGATGCACAGGAGTCCCATCGGCACTCTTGAACCCTCTCCTTCACCATCTGGACAACCCTGAATGTACTGTGGATGAGATGTACGCTGAATCAGATTATATTGTTACTGGACACCCTTATGATGCTTTTATTGCTTCAATCAATGCAGCGAGT